>NC_046612.1:23299083-23899083 GCF_900324465.2 Anabas testudineus | reverse complement strand
GTGGCTGGTCCTGTTTTTGATGTTTCATACCATCACACGTCAGGGAAGTCAATGTGAGAGAGAAAATCACAGTGCAAGTTCAACAAAAAATAACTCAAAATGTTCCCATTCACCTCAATGTAAAAATGACTCTAAAGACAAGTCAAACTATAAACACAACTCAAGTGAGTGGCTAGTACAAAATATTCCTTTTGTTATGTATGATTTGTGTTTCTCTTGAATATTAATAAAGAATGTATTTACTCTACAGCAGATGCTATGAGTTGTATGGAAGAAGCAGACAGAATTTTAAATACTGGACACTACACGGATGCTATCAAGTAAACATTTTAATTACATATCAAAGAATTCTTAACTGTTTCGCTTTTATGTTGTGCGTTATATGAGGTGAGAGCACCTGCCACCAGATATTTATATAAGAGTAAAAGGCAAAGCAAAAAGAAGAAATGTCACACGGTCATGGTTAATATTAGGTTTAAGGTTTGAGACCCACAATCACATGTTTTAAGGAAAACAACTGTAGTCTAGAACGCCCTTATTGATTCTTCTTCTCTCTTAAGAGCCATCGAGAGCCTGGAAGATTTTCTAGACGAAATAGAGGTGACTGATGCTACTTCAATGTCTTTCGGCAATTTGGTAGCTTCTCTTTACAAGCCCATCCACCCCTTCAAAGGTCTTAAAATTCATGCCAGTGACAGTGAGGTAAGTAAGAAATGTTTTTTACACAAAATCAGAGTTACAATGCCAGTGACACATTTTTATTTTCAGGGACAGTGCGCTTAAAAGCCATCACATGATCCACAACTGAAATGTCTTGACTACTGATTGGATGGATTCAAAGCTAATTCTGTACAGAAATGTGTTGTTGTGTGACGTTGACCTTTGGTGAACATGGTGAACATTAAACCAACTTAAAACCATGGCTGCTTATCCATCCTGCATGTCTGTGAGGCGATTGAAGTAACATTTAATCTAACACATCTCCCTAGAGAAATATTTGCGTATATTTGAAACATGTTCTTATTCAAGTTAGTGGTTCAACAGGACTTCAACGATCAACGCCAGTCGAGTCAACCTTGTTTGCAAATTCAAATTCTTTCTGAGCTGTTGATGTGAGATGCAGTAGTTGTTACAGGTATTTACATGCTGTGTTTCTATTCCTGTTCTTGGCTCTGTGTCTCTGATATAGGCAATGACAGATAAGTCTGTCACTAACAGCAAAGTGAATGTTCAGCTGCCAGAAGAGTTGGATGCCGGACCAAACAACACGATTGTGTTCTGTATGATTACCTGGCCTCACATAGATGAGGTCAGAGATTACAATTATTTCTAGAAGCAAAACTAAAGTAGCACAGTATTATTACATGTGATGAGAAGCTGGGTGAGAAATGCTGTGTGAAGCAGGAAGGAATTACTGGATAAAGTTTGACTTGGAGTAAGACAAACTCATAATGAGATATAAAAAGAGTTATGCCACATTTATGTGCTGCCTTCATCCAACTACTTGCACATCGTAGTGGTGCTTTAAGTCTCCCCAAGTCTGCAGCAGAGCACTACAGCCTTGGTCAAAAGACACTCATGAAATGCCTGTAATAATATGTTTTAGTGAAGGTGTAAAGCAGGCAACCACGTGGCCAGGAGACTCAGAAGTGCAGCTCTCCACCCCTTGTATAGAGCAAGCAGGACACCTGATCAGCTGCAGGCGATCAATATTTATCCAATGAGAATGGGAGGAGAGAGGTCACCAGGATGACACTGGAGAAAACAGCACATTTGAATATTACCATCACATTCACTTTAATGGGACAATAAATCTATAAAAAAAATTAACAGTGTCTGACAAATAGATCTAAACACTGAGGCAGCAAACTTAAATAAAAATTAATATCTGTGTCATTCTCAAAAGTCATGTCTGTCCTGCACATAATTTGTGTGTTAAGGTGTGCATGATGCATTTGGCATATGAGCAGCTTTTTACAAGATGCAGGGGTGAACAACAGGATTAGTGAACGACAGGTTTGTCTGGATAAAAAGAAATATTAGAAATGCCACAAATCTGTCTTCATACTGAGAATGTGATACATGTTTAAACTGAATTAAACTCACTAAATATATTAAAGCTCATCAATCTTCCAACTCACCACCAGGTGCTTGTTTTAACCAGAGGGAACAAATTACATTAAACAAACAGGACACAGGAAGCCTGACCCTTGTTACTGTGACAGAGTAGTGGAGCATGCTCAGGTGGTGGCGAGGGCATAGGTGGAGATGTAAACAGGTGTAGGAAGAGGAGTTGGATTAGATGGAGGAGG
The DNA here is from genome assembly GCF_900324465.2 of Anabas testudineus. NCBI lineage: Eukaryota > Metazoa > Chordata > Actinopteri > Anabantiformes > Anabantidae > Anabas > Anabas testudineus. The sequence continues at coordinate 23,896,771 of NC_046612.1, read as the reverse complement.
GGACATTGAGGAGGAGTGAGTGGTTGTGGGGGGACAGGCTGCATTTGTAGCAGCGTAAAATCCTGTTGAAGAACTTCTTTGGTCTCTTTCCACATCCCCCACTGGTGCCTGGTTGGGCTTCTTTTTTAGCCAGTAAAGTTAATTAAAGCTTCATTCCCACTCACACTTCTCTGATGTTGTTATGGATTTTAAAAAAAAACTCTGTAAATTACAGATGTAGGAATCTCAGGGTCATTATTTTTGCATAAATGGAAAAAAATTGTCACAAAGAGGAAGAGATGTCAAATTGTCAAAGGGCTATATCCTCAAATGCTTAGGGAACAAATAACTGTCAATGTACCTGTTCTTTTGTACTTTTATTCATTGTTTTTTTCTATAGTAGATACACAATGCAATAAAATACACTACTTTTCTTCTGGTGCAATATGGGTAAGGTAAACAACAGGTTCTTAACAAAAATGAAAACAACAAAAGAAAAAGATCCCTGGGTGGCCTTTTCCTTTCAAGACAGAACTGTTACTTTACCTACGTTTTACAGTAAATGACAAACTAACTATTTGAATGTCCTGTCCTGACGACCTTACAGGGAGCCCCGGGTGTAATATATGAGAACAGACTGGTCGGCCTGAGCGTGAGTGGCAAGAATATTTCAGGACTACATGAGCGGGTCAACATCACCATGAATGTGGCTACAGCCATCAACGTAACTACAGCTTTGTTGCACAGATCTTTTGCTCTCACTTTAGTTATGTGATGTCATGAATATGAACATGTGATATTATGAAGTAATGCATGACGTGCGTAAGATTTACTGAACAACTTTACATTTACACAGTAATAACAGTAATGAAAACCTGGTTATTGTCACAGGAAACCCAAGAACCCAGATGCGTGTTCTTAAATTTTTCCACATTAGGTGAGTAACCAAGAAGTTGGATTCATCATGGTTTTAAGGTTTCAAACCCAACTAGCAGATTGAGTTGATATAATTCAAATGTCACCTAATGCACCTGTCTTTTTGTTTGCTTGACTAATCAGAGTACAGTAGTGATGGCTGCATAACCCAGTGGGAGCATGGTCAAACAAACATCATCTGTTCCTGTACCCACTTAACATACTTTGGTGTACTCATGGTAATATGTTTTATTAACATGCAAAATAGAACTGGAGAGAAAAACTGATTATTTGATTTTGTTTTTTTTGTTTTTTTTCCAGTTAATTTTGTATTTAGCCTTTTAGAGCCAATCAAAGGTGGACTTGTTTTTGTTTTTAGATCATGGTCCTGCTCTATAAGCCAAGTGTGCTTGAGCTTGAGGTCATGTAATGATAATGTTAATGATTTTGTTCAGGTTCAGGAGGCAGACACCCTCTCTGCATTTAGGACTACTTTCCTTTACTTTTTTTGTAAAGCTTTTAAGCTGCAGGTATACTCAGACACTCAGACATTCCTGTTTGTTGTTTTTTGCTGAATGCTTTTCTTTCCTCTATCTCCTCTATCCACTCACCCTAACCAGTCAGGGCAGATGGCCGCCCACCCTTGGCTTGGATCTTAAGTTTTTCCTCTCCACTGTCGCCTGGTGCTTGCTCAAGTGGGGTTGTTGGGTTTTCTATATAATTCTGTGGACAGTTTCGTAAGCACTTTGAGATGATTTTTGTTGTTGTTGTTGTTGTTGTGTTCACTTGAATATGAACTTAACTGTCATTGCCCTGATTCTCCTGTTCATCCACTTCCTTCCTCGTCAGCAGGTGGCAGTACTGTCCTCCTCTGGTCTCTCTTCACACTGCTGCTCTTCACTGCTCCCTTCTGGCCACCTTTAGCTGAATGGCCTTGGAGAGCGTTCACCTTTACATACTCAGTCACTTTCTTTTTGTTGTATCATGCACGGATCTAAACTGAGGCAAGATAGTCTTTAGTCTTTAGTCTGTACAAGACTGAAGACTGTAGACTAAAGAAACTACTTACAGATAAGTTCGCCAGGATGACTGACAATCTTCCCTGATGTCAGGTGTTGTTATTAGGCCACCATGTTATTGGTGCCTTGGAAAGTGGTAACTCCAGTAACAGTGTAGATAAAGTAATTAAGTAAAGTAACTTTCATTAGTGTGCTAATGAAAGCTGAATTAGTGATCTAAAAACCTGAAAACATAATAACATACTCTACAATATATGGTATAAGTAAATCATTGTTTTTTGTTTGTTTGCTTGTTGGTTTTTGAATTGTTTGTTTTGTTAATAAAATTAAAACCTGGATAGGAGACAATTGTGCACATATAGATGGTATAAAAAAAACAGTATTCCAGATGTGTACTCAACCACTATCTACTCTTAACCACATCAATACAAATGTAATTTAGAACAAGATAACGTAAAATCCCTATTCTGATTTTTAGTCATAGTTTAAATACAGGTGTATATACAGCTCGTCTTTTCTCCACAGGTGACGCCTTCCCTTTCATCTAAAGACCAAGAGATTCTGTCGTACATCACTCTGATTGGCTGTAGTCTTTCCCTCATTGGCTTGATCATCACTGTTCTGCTTTTCATCACAAACAGGTAATTTGTTCTTTCACTTCTATTTTCTGTTACTTCAGTTGTTCTCATCATTTCCTCATATGTATGAAATTTGTCTGCAGTCTTTTCTTATAATTTATTTCCATCTACAGTTGAAACTTCTTTCCCCTCTTGGTACAGTAAATGCCTCCTCACTTCCTTGTTTTCTTATTTTCCCTTTGTCGCCCCTTTTATATAATTCCACTTAATGTTCAGGTTGTTTTTTTTTTTGTTTTTTGATAATAATGTACATAAATCAACAGTTACCACAACTCCGTTCTCCTCTGTCTGACAGACACATGAGAGCAGATGTCTCTATGAAGGTTCACATCAACCTTGCCGTTGCCCTGATTCTCCTCAACGTCCACTTCCTCCCCAGTCAGCAGGTGGCAGCACTGCCCTCCACTGGTCTCTGCCTCTACATGGCTCTTGCTCTTCACTACTCCCTTCTGGCCACCTTTAGCTGGATGGCCTTGGAGGGTGTTCACCTTTACATTCTCTTAGTCAGAGTATTTAATATATACATCAGGAGATACCTGCTCAAACTCAGTGTGGTAGGTTGGGGTGAGTAGAGTTGCCGAGGCTGGGAGCCTACAAGCTGTTAATATCATTTGGAAAAAGTTTGATCAATCCCATGTGAAATTATTGTTTTTTCCTGCAGGTATTCCTGCAGTCATTGTGTCCCTGGTGGTCATCATAGACAGATCCACATATGGTCATGTCCCTTTGGACTTATCTAAACCCAACGACACTGCAATGTAAGAGAGAAGTGAGGATACGTTTGCATATCCAATGTACACTAGTAATTTATTTATATAAACACACTGTGTTTTGCATGGCCATTAGAGTTTCTGTCTACTGTCTGTAATAATGTGATGGCTACATAGTCAAAGTTAACAAAGTTAATATATGCAATTTGTTCTTCCCACACTACTAATTGTTATCTTGATTAAATAATGCATGTTGTGCAAGTGTATGTCTTAGTTTGGTTAGTTTAGATTTATTAGTATTTTACTACAGGTTACAGTGGCAAGGAAAAATTTGTGAACCTTTTGGAATTTCATGGTTTTCATTAACTGACTTAATAAAGTCATAAAATGTACATAACATAACATATAAACATTCACATTGCAGGTTGGAAAAAGTATGTGAACCTTTGAACTTTGAACTTGTTGACCTTCTTTGGCAGGAATAACGTCAACCAAACATTTCCTGTAGTTGCAGATCAGACCTGCACAATGATCTGGTGTAATTTTGGACCACTCCTCTTCACAAAACTGTTTCAGTGCAGCTATATTCTTGGGATGTCTGGTGTGAATGGTTCTCTTCAGGTCATGCCACAGCATTTCAATCGGGTTGAGGCCAGGACTCTGACTGGGCGACTCCAGAAGGTGTATTTTGTTCTGTTGAAGCCATTCTTTTGTAGAATTACTTGTATGCTTTGGGTCATTGTCCTGTTGCATCACCCATCCTCTGTGGAGCTTCAGTTAGCGGACAGGTGGTCTTACGTTTTCCTGCAAAATGTCTTGATAAACTCTGGAAATCATTTTTTCATCAATGACAACAATCCGTCCAGGCCCTGAGGCAGCAAAGCAGCCCCAAACCATGATGCTCCCTCCGCCATGTTTTTCAGTGGGGATGATGCTGGTGTGCTGTGCCTTTTTTTTCTCCACACATAGTGTTGTACGTTTTTTCCAAGCAACTCAATTTTGGTTTCATCTGCCCACAGAATATTTTGCCAGTAGTGCTGTGGAGCACCCAGGTAATTTTGTAAACTTCAAACGTGCTGCAATATTTTTTTGGACAGCAATGGCTTCCTCTGTGGTGTCCTCCCATGTACTCCATTCTTGTTCGATGTTTTCTTTATTGTAGATGTGTCAACAAAAATGTTAGCATGTGCCAGAGATTTCTGTGAGTCTTTAGCTGACACTCTAGGATGCTTCTTCACCTCATTCAGCATTCTGAGCTGTGCTCTTGCAGTCATTTTAACAGGACGACCACACCCAGGGAGAGTAGCAAAAGTGCTGAACTTTCTCCATTTGTAGACAGTCTGTCTTACCGTGGACACATGAACATTTAGGCTTTTGGAGATACTTCATGCAAGTCAATGATTCTTGATCGTAGGTCTTCTGAGAGCTCTTTTCTGCGAGCCATGGTTCACATCAGGCAATGCTTCTTGAAACCAGCAAACCCAGAACTGGTGTGTGTTTTTAAAGGGCAGGACAGCTTTTAGCAACACATCCAATATCATCACACTGATTGGACTTAAGGTTGGCTCACTCCTGGCTCCAATTAGCTCTTGGAGAATTCATTAGGCTAGGGGTTCACATATTTTTTCCACCCTGCACTGTGAATGTTTACATGTTATGTTCAACAAGAACATGAAAACATATAATGTTTGTGTAATATTATTTTAAGCAGACTGTGTTTTTGTATTGTGGTGAGTTAGATGAAGATCACAGCACATTTTCAAAAAAAATTATGCAGAAAACCATGAAATTCCAAAAAGTTCAAAAAGTTTTTCTTCGCACTGTAAGTAATTGTTTGGACTTCTAGAAAACCTAGGTTCATTGGACCTGTTATGTCCACGTCAGTCTTGTACCTAATATTTCTATGACTCATAGTTTTGTCAACTTACACACCCACTAAAATGTTCTCTGTTAATTTGAAGAAATAACTCTTCAAACTGAGTAAATAAAAACATGGCACTTCATCAAACATAATGTGATGGCTTGTATTTGAGCCCAGTCGGTTTCACTGTCATTTACACTGTGTCAAGTGTCATGTAAACAGGAACCCTGGTTACTGTAATCGAAAAAGAGGATGAGAGAAACCTCTACGAAATGTCTAAATTAGTCACTTTTCACCATGTATTTTTTTTTTCTGTTAAGACAGTTTGCACTGTAAGGAGTGTTGTATATGTTATGCTGTAAGATCTGTCATTACAAATCTTTTAAGTTGAATTGGCTCGGAAATAAAAACAATTAGATATTTAGGTAAAGTTAATAAAGAAAAACTAGCTGAGTCCACAAAAAAATGAGAAGTGTGTGTGTAGTCGGCTGAAACACCATTTTTACTACACAAAGTTCGATTTTTTATGATATTGTAGTTCATGCTCTTTTCTTTTTAGATGCTACATTACAAACAACACAGTGAAGATAGTGACTACAGAGGCAGTATTTGGCTTGGTGTTCGTCTTTAACCTGATCATGTTAGGGGTCATGGTCAGACGTGTTGTTAGTCTGCGTCAAAATACAGAGGTAAACGCCAGTTGAGCACTCAACTGGACAACATAAGTACAGTACATTTTTAGGTCTTTAACAGGTAGTTTTTGATTGTCTTAGACTTGCTAATGTGTCATTTGTCACTACATTTGTAAGTTTGGGCAGAACAACCGTGACAGAGCCAAACGAGACATCTTTACCCTGCTGGGAGTCACCACTCTGCTTGGCATCACATGGGGCCTGGTCTTCGTGTCAATCACCACTCCTGGTCTGTACCTCTTCTGCATCCTGAACTCACTGCAAGGTCAGTGCACACTTCCACAAGATCAGATCTATCGCATGGTGATGCTACTGTCAAAATAACAGAAAGGGTTAGACAAAAATGCTGAATAAATCTTAAGGAAATCGTCTTAATGTCTTCAAAATTAAATCAAATTGAAATGTATTATATGTACACAGCTTTACATAGAATCATATGCAGTAAAATGCTTATACGACTGCCCATGACCAAAAAGAAGAAGGAAGAGTATCTCACTGCGAAAAACACTATGAATAAAGTACAACTATAATAAAGACACATGCTTATGCATGGTCACATGCAACTGCCCATGCTTACTGCTTATGGTCTGCCAGTAAGGAAGGTGGGGAACCACTGACACAGAGAGTAGCTCCAGCTTGGTGCTGAGTGGGAACCTGGGATGCCATCTGTTCTTGCCACTTTCTTTGTGTTCACCCTGCTAAAGGCTCTCCTTGCGTCATGCCGTGAGATGATGAGCATGTTTCCGGTGTTGGCCTTCTCTAATTTGTACTACTTCACATTTGTGCTAAATCAAATTTCAGTTAAGCTAGAAACAGAAAAAGGAACTGTTTTCTTCATAGCAGACCATAGAGGCCAACTCTGGACTCTCCCACTGTAGATGTATAATGGAGGCATTTGTACAGTTAAGTAAATGTGTGTTAGTGTCAGAAAATAAATAACTCAGTGTTACATATTAAACCACATCCTTCTATCTGCTGCAGCTATTGGCCTAATTTTTGTATATTGTATTAAGAGTGGCCAGTTTACATGATTTACACGATGGCTTCCTCTTTTACTCTCTCTAACGTTACTTTTTTTTTCTGTAACTCATGCAGGTTTCTTCATCTTCCTGTGGTTTGTGATGTCATTGAGAAAGGCAGGAAAGTCAGCTTCTCAGACAAGCAGTGAAACACGTACTACCAGCTGAGCTTGAGCACAACTAGATGTGCGGGTGTGTGTGTGTGTGTGTGTGTGTGTGTGTGTGTGTGTGTGTGTGTGTGTGTGTGTGTGTGTGTGTGTGTGTGTGTCTGTTGGGTGTAAGGACATGGCTGTATTACTGAAATACTAGAAAGCTCGGCACTGTTCCTACTTTACATCATTTGCATAATGATGTTTTCTTATACAAAACATTGGAGCTGCTCACAGTTTTAGAGCTATTGGTTAGACTATTAGTAATATATCTAGACTTACTCAGAAAAAAACTACGTAGTGAGGGTTTTATTTATTCAATAGGAACTATTATACATATTCTGCCATTTCCAGTGCAGATTAGAGAAGATGGTTACCGTTTCCATTTGTGGGATGAAGATCATGACACAGGTTGTTGTCATGTTCCTCCTCTTTTGAACATTTAAAGAGTGAGGGAGAAAACCCCAGAGTCACTGGGAGAATTCATCAAGCACATGTTCTGGCAGTGATGCATGTGCAAAAAGTGTCCAGGTCAACTGGAGTGTCAAGAGAAGAGGGTTTTTATTCTGTCAGATCAGATGTAGGTCTTAGCTGTGACTTAGTGTACCTAGTACTGACTGAGTTCTGTAAGATAGCTTAGATTTTCTGGGAGTATGTGTTATATGTAATGTTCTATTATAATTGTTGTAATAAAATATATTTGTGAATTTAATCTTCCATTTATCAGTTCATTATCTTTACCCCTTTGTTTACATTTACCATTTCACTACAAGATAAGTACGTTAAACAGTAACAACTGGAAGCCTTTCAGCCATTAGCAGTTTTCCACAGTATGCTGATATTGCACACATTATAACATCACATTTGTTGGTCCGTCAGGCTTGTTTCACTGCATTAGTGGAGTTTAGACTGTGACGTCTTTTCTCAACATATAAAAATGAAATAAAGACTCATTCAAACACGCATTTTGTTGGCTTAATAAAATATTTGCATAAAACAAATCCTCAGCTCACCAGACAGAAGCGATATTGTACTTTCTAAGTTTCCAGTCACCCAAACAGCACAGATCACCGCTTGTCCGTGGCTGTTCGCCTCAGAGGTAAGAATCAATGCATGTCTACTGTATGTTAATGTAAAGGTTCCTGTTTGTGTTAATGTGCTTATGGTGTGTGGTGGTCCGGTGCAATTTCTTCTGAAGATGGCATTAAATTGTTTCTATAAAGCTTCCTTTTTTTAAATGATTCTCTCCTTTCACTCATGTGGAAACTGATCTTGGCAAAGATGTTACAGAGTTCTAAATGGTGGACATTTCTTCTAGTGTTATCGTTAGGAGTATAGTGTTCTCTGTTGTTTGAACATGAACTGGACAGTTGTAAGAAAACAATACTGTACTAAGTAGAGTTTTGTTTTGTTTTTTTTTTTTATTAAACTAAACAAACTAAACTGAAATACACACAATATATCTGTATTAAAATGTAGCTTGTCTATGTTTTTCAGTTTTGTTTTTTCTATTCTATTTCACAAATTCAGAGAAAGCACAATGGTTCCCTTACTGTTGTTACTGTTGCTGCCTAAATCGCTGGCTGAACAAAGCCAAGGTATGAATTTCAGTTTTATTTGTTTTACTTACTTATACAATAAACAAGAACGTGTCTAAAGGTTATACAAAATATGTAGAAGTATTGTTTGTGTTGATTTTTACTTACTTTATTTTTACTTGTTACAGACTTTTGGACAAAATTAAAAAGTGCAGTACTACTATTATCTGGAGACAGTACAGTACACATGTTACAAACCAAACACATAGTGGATTTTAATTTACAGCGTCCACATTGTGAAGCATGTTTTAGAGTCAAAGGAGGGAAAAAATGTTCCCGTTATTGTGACTAAAGTAATGTGAAACACTGTGAGTAATAATTTCTGGCCTTTTGTCTCTGTGCTCAGTTTGTTTCAACATTTCAGAAAGCGAAATTAAAATGACCACAGCAGATGCTATCGTCCTCGATGAACGGACTATGAACATGAAGTGCAGCAAGCATGAATCTGCATGCTTATTTCAGTGCACGTTCAGCGAAAGGCCGTGGTTCAATGGATCGTTTCAATGCTTAGAGGCTGACCTTCAAACGTCAACACATAATGACAAGACCCTGTACATCTTACAACACTGTAAGTACACTGTCTCTCAAATAGCCTGATAACTATGTGTGGACACTGTGTCTCCTACACAGTACGAATCGCTCACTGACATACTAATAACGTTATCGACTGCTTTACCATTTGATTCACATCCACCCCCAGCTGCCCTGGATGCTCAAACATTATCATCTTATCATCTCATCTACAGTCCGTTTCCTCTCTCACTTACTAGATGCCAACTGCACCATGGTTTTCTGCAATGAGACCTCCATCATCTTGCCAATGATTGCTTCTCTTCATAGTGACAGTTCCAACCAGAGTGCAATGGTTCAACTCTTCCAAATAAGGATTTCATGTTTTGAGCTTTTTAATAGCAACCATGAGGCCAAGGCAGCCTTTATAAAGTAAGCGTCTGTGGTACTCTTTTCTTTTGTGCAGTTAGCAACAGAATCGTGTCAGCATTGTTTTTGTACAGTTATTTTGGTTGTTTTACAACATGAACATACCTACCTATTACACTGCCTGATCTCCTGCCTTCCATATCCACTTGCAGCTCAGAAACCACGTCAACCAGCAGCATCTCACATACACCAACCAGCCAGAAGGTGGTGGTATAACAGTCAGGTCCAATAGATCAAGATTTATGCTGCATGATATGAAAACTAATATTAAACTAACACATTAGCTGTGTCAGAAGTGAGACTGGGACTTAGACTGGGAAAAATATGATAAGCACTGCTGTTAATGTTGTGATACCAATGCATTTCTGTCTAATCTCAAACCCTAACAGCACTGACGTAATAGAGAAAAACTGTTTCACTCAAAATTATTCAACCCCAGTTGCAAATTAGGTGTAATGGCAAAATCTACAAACTTTCAGCTGTTCGCCATTAACAAATTGAACAAGAACAATTTAAAAATTCTACACAACTAATGTTTCAAGTGGTCTCTCAGAGTTTAACACAAAGTGCCACACTAAATGTGTACTGCCGTCTCAAAATGATTCACCTACCTCAAAAGAATCCCTCATAAAAGTACATATTTGTCATTAATTGTATCAAGCATACCTGAGATAGAGCATATCAAATGCCTAAACTGGCTATAGGGGTTTATTAGATGCCTTGTTAGACAAAAGAACTGTGAAAAATTAAGAGAAAAGATTATTGCCTTAGAAACAAAATACTAAAAGATAGTGAAGTCACTGAATGTTCCTAGAGAAACTTTTGTAAGTTCAAAGTTAATGGAACAGAGGCTCCTCTACCTGGATGTGGCATGTAAAGGATGTGATTCAAACCTTGAGTGACAGCAAAAAATAATTGGTGGCAACAGGCACTGAGGTTTTAGTTTGCGCATTAAGGTATATGCTAAATATAATCCATGCTCAAACTGTAAACTACTGACTCAAAAGTACAAGAAATGCCTCCACTGTGCTAAAAAATCAAAACAAATCAACAAAATGGAACTTTGTTGGCCTAAATAAGTGTTACGTATGGAGGAAGAAGAATGGAGCATGCAGCATGATGAAAAAAGGCCACCCTGATGAAAGGTGGTGGCTTGGTGATGCTCTGGGGCTACAGAGATGGAATGTAAATGGTTTCTCACTGTTGCGCTGATAAAGAGGTTGCTTACATGATGATATTTGAAGAATGCAGGTGCAGAACGCATCCCAAATATATTAGCAAAGTAGAAGCCATGCCCTTGAGGAATGAGCAAAGAATTCTCAGGAACACTACCAGAAGCAAAAGGGTGCTCTACTAAATACTGAAGTCACTTGTTATGAGGGGAGGGAATGACTTTGAGACTGCTGTAGTCATTAAAAGCTGCATTTTGCATTTGTTTGGGAATTTATAATATTGGTTGTGTTAAGCTGTTTAAACCGTAATTGTTTAATGTAGTTCACTGCAAACAGCTGTTTCCAACATACGTAATTTGCACTGGGAGTGAATCATTTTGATACCACTAGAGGAAGTGAGACATGTGACAATGGCGCAGTTACACAGTGGTAAAACAGTGGTTAGTGAGACCACAGATGTGTCTGGTTTACACGGGCGATGACCTATGCCTTATAATAGACAATGTTCACAGTAGTGTAGTAGCAAACACATAGAGGAAGCGGCTAACGCATCTGTTTGCACAAATGGTTCTTGCTGCAGTGCGGAAAGACTGATGATCCACAGCATCATGGAAACATCCCAGCTTTACCCTGAGAGTTCCAAAAACTACAACCTGATGTTTCTGTCTCTAAATGTGTTCAACATCAGTGAGGCTGAGCTCAGATACTCAGAAAACCAACCCCGGATTCAGAAACAAGTACCACAGGCATGCAAGCTATCATGATATCATAAGATTAACTTTGCTGATTTGGGGTGTGGGTTTGTATCTTGAGTTGAAGCTAATCTTGAGGTTCATTTCTTTTCCATTCTTGTTAGCTGCTGCCTGAGAATGCTTCATTTATCCCTGAGACTTGGCTTCCTGTACATGCGCTAAGCTCCATCCCAAGTAAGGAGAGGATTGTAGGTCTGGTCAGCTATCTGCAGCACAGCCACTTCCAAGTATGCCTGTTTACTCTAACACCATCCAACAAGGTCCACCAAGACCTTCAGGTTTCCAGGATAGTGAACAAATTAAACGATATGCACTCTGGCTGCTCTCTGTGTTTTTATTTCACCAGTTTGATCAGGAAAAGATCTCATCAATGGTCCTGAGGATAGAACTACTGGGGGGACGACACCTTGTTGATCTCAACACGTCAGTAAAGATGATTTTCAGAGTTGATACACACAGAGACATGGCTGTAAGTCTGTTTATGTCACATTTTATATAAATGTGTGGCTGCTCTGCACTTCCAAGTACACATATATTATTCCTTTTGTGTGTTATGTTTTAAGTGGCTATGAACTTGTTAAGCTTCTGACCACTGAACACTTTTAGCTTTTAAAGTGAATGAAAACAATAGAGATCAAAGTATTTGATCACAGTATACTGAAACTGGAATTTCTTGTAATTTCTTTAACTTCATTTAAGAACCACTGTTAACTTCAAGCTGACTGTGTTTCTACAGAATGATACACGGCTGCAGTGTCACTATTTTGATGAACAAGGTAGGTGAGGTCTTTGCCTACCACTGACTAAAACTCAAAGGATGAAAATTACATTCTGTTTGGTACAGAAAGTGGTTTATGCCAAGTTGTGCTTATGTTCCCAGACTGGCTCTGGAGAACAGATGGCTGTGAGACCGACAGCAGAACCCAAGATATCCACAACAGCATTGTTTGCAATTGCAACCATACAACACCCTTTGCTGTCTTATTGGTGAGCAGACAAACTGCACTTTACTTGTTCCCAACAATTTATTTCTATTTATAAATCATAATTTTACAATAAGTCAAGCCTTTATTTATGTAATTATAGAATATTGTTTACATTTCATAGGTCTCAGCAAACTATTGCTCATGTCTCAGAAAATTTCTACATGTCTAAAAAAGTAAAGTATAAAATCTGTAAACCACTACCTGATCTTTTTTGCAGATAAGAGAGCCAATTGCAGAAGTCCACTGGACAATATTGTCATACATCAGTTACATAGGTTGTAGTCTATCTGCTTTCTTCACTGCATGTTCCCTCGTGATGTATTTCTTCAGCAGGTGGGTACACAGGTATCTGTAGTCTCTTTGTGTAATCCCACACTGACTCCATGTTGTGATCAGGGCTCTGTGGGGACTCTTATTTGACATCTTTCTGTCATCAGTGATGATGATGACAGAAAATAGGTGGGTTGATTGCCTCGACTCAGACTGATCAAAGTATTTTTTGTAGTAGTAGTAGTAGTAATAGTTCGTGTTACTGCTCCTTGATCAGTGACAATTTCTAGAAACATGTATTGCGTCACTCCTACAAAACAAAGATGCACTCAGATATATTGCATCCACGCACTACACAGGGTCAAACTTTGTGTTGCATTGAAGCTTAAAGTTTTCAAAGGAGGTAAAAAATGTACATGTATGCTAAAAAATGTATAGTTTTAGAGAAAAGAATAAAAAAGAAATCGAGCTACAGCAATAACACAGAATAATAAATGATAAATTTTTTCTCTTTCTCAGACACCACAACAAGGATTGCTCCATTTCCATTCACGTGTCTCTGAGTGGGGCCTTGTTTCTGCTCAATTCCACCTTCCTGCTGACGGAGTGGGGGGCCACAGTCGAGCCAGACTGGGTGTGTGTGTTTGTCGCAGCTCTCATGCATTACTCCTTGCTCTCCTGTTTCACCTGGATGGCTATTGAGGCGCTCCACCTGTACCTACTGCTGATAAAGGTGTTTAACACCTACTACAAACGCTACCTGGTTAAACTGTCTCTTGTTGGATGGGGTGAGTGTTGTGAGAACGCTTGGCCTGCGGCATGCACCAACTGATGTGCTGTGTCAGTGTCTGATGACTAACTAGATGACACCAGATCAGTGTGGTTAAAGTAGAAAACAGACAGGAAGTTCCAGGAATATGTTTCTCTTTTGTTTACAAAACTGTTTACAAAATGTTTTAAGAAGAAAAAATGAATCTGATGAAATCTACTGAGCTTCACTTCTACAGAAACTAGCAACAAATTAACGAAGAAATATTCTTTGTATTGTAAGTGGACAGTGTGTTTATCTCTTCCTCTTCTTTGAAGAGGACCACTGTAGTAACGTGTACCATGTTTGACTCTCAGGGGTCCCTGGTGTTATTGTGGCAGTGTCTTTAGGAGTGAAGGACTTCAAACAGTTTTACGGACTTACGACAATGACCATGTCTGATACTAACCAAACTAATGCCATGTGAGTACTCACAACATGACTGTTAAGTTTCATCTTCAGGATCAGTTCACACTGAATTTGTTTGGGTGATGTGGTGCAAAAACCAGTTGTAAATTTGTTTGCACCCACGGTTACCTTTAGTAACGTCACATGTGGTAAATGTTCAAATAAAAAACTTAAAATTAAAGTGTCTGGTCTTATATAGAGAGAGTCTCTGAGTTCACTGTGTTAGGAAACAACTCTCTCACAGTCCTTTTGTTTCCTGCCGGTCCCACAGCTGCTGGATCACAGATGACTCCTTCTTCTACTCTCTGAATCTGGTGTATTTTACCCTTACATTCATATTCAACTCTGGCATATTGATGGCTGTGGCCTCTAGCATATGTAAAATGAAACAAATGTACAGGAGCCATTTGAAGCATGGAGCAGATACTGAGGGGAAGACTTGGAGATACCCAGAGAGGTTCAGTGCGTCCTGCAGGAGCGGCCTCACTGTGCTGGGTCTTACCTGCCTAATAGGCACCACCTGGGGCCTGGCCTTCCTGGGCTCGGGTTATGTCAACTACCCCGTCCTCTACCTGTTCTGCATCCTTAACTCCACACAAGGTCTGCTCTCAGTTTGTGTTTCTGATCTTTTGATTCCGAAGATGCATGTTTGGTTTGAACTGTGTTGGGTTAAGAAGCCATGAAAGACAGTGTGTATCCTATCAGACTTAGAATTACTTTGATCTTGTCGATCTTAGTCAGCTCATAATCCAACCTAACATGTGTGTGTCTCTTTATCAAGGTTTCTTTATCTTCCTGTGGATCTGTCTGTCGGTGCAGAAGCAGAGGAAGAGAGATATGGAGAGCAGGATGACTTCATTTCCTGTGAATACTTCAGAAATCAAAACTGATTAGTTCCCTTTTATTGATATTAGTCTGCATGAAGCCGTGATGTAGCATCTGACTGCATGCTCCCTGATAGCTCATTTCATGATGTAGCAATAGAAACAGACAAACTATAACTTTTTAAAATATTTACTGAGAGAGACTGATCACTTTTAAAGGTCCTATCTTAATTTGCTGCCTCGATTGTAATATCCATGATAGAAAATGGAACATAAATCAGACGTTGTTTCCATTGCACATCTCAACCATGTAGATTTTGTCCCAGACAGGTCATTTAGCTCAGGGAGGCTGATGTGTGACAGCAATCACAGCAGTATTTGCACTGTAACTGACAAATGAGGTGTAGAGATAGGTGCGGTTACCTACTTTAATCAAGGTAAATTACCCACAAACAAGATGTGTACGTGAGCGTTTGTTAATTTTAACATTACATTTATACATTTGTTACATCCATAACATTTATTCCGTGCTTGCTTGAAACTGTTGGTTCACATTATAAGTATGTCATTTCTGCACAGTTGCTACTATAGAATTAGCTTTTGCTGGTAAACCAACAGGGTGACATGACGCTGTTGGGTCACTGTGCACTGCTGTATCTGAATAAATTTATCGTCTGTTTGATCCTCTTCTTCTGGCTGTGCTCGGGTCGCACAGAGGAAACCTCAAAAATGTCACCAGAGACACCATGTGGATGTGTCACAAGTCTGGTCTTCTATAATCATTGCTGGTGGTGAGGTTTTCACTTAACAGTGAAACACAGTGCTCTGCACTGTCTGTAAATATTATAATAGCTGTTAATACATGTGGGTCATCTAATCAAAGGAGTTGTACAACACTAATAGAAACCATTACACCATGATCACTGACTCTGAGCCCCTCTGATGCAACAGCTACGTCACAATCCTTCATCTTTTGCTTTGTAAAGTCAAAAAGGAAATGTAAACGAACTGAAAAGTTGGAGGAAGTGTCACAGAAGGTAGCTCAACTTCACACAGTATATTTTAAAATATGTCAGAAGTAAATGATCAAGTTATTCTAACTCTGCTGTGAATGTATTAATACTACTACTACTAAATAGCACAAAATAAAAATAACAAATAACTTAACGTAATTGATTTGCATGCTAATTTTAAGGTTAACTCATTTGAATTTGCTGGGTGACTAAGAAATGAACATACCATTCTGTCGGCCACCCACAAAAGGTCAAGTGGCCTGGATTCGTATCTGACACCACCTATGACCCAGTTAGTCCAAGCCTAAACTCCTTCTGTTCATCGCAACACGAGCGTTCAGCCCAGCTCTGTCTCACTCATGTAGCATCTATTGTTCAGTTGCTTCATCTTCTTGTTTAAGTCAAAGCAAAACAGTTTTATTTACAGAGCGTAACAGATGTAGCCTTTAATAAAGTTCATTTGCAGTATGGAGAAACTAAAAGTAATCAACAGAAATCTTTACTTGAATGTGTGTGACAAAGGGAAGTCAGGAAGTCTTCAGTTCCTGTGATGCCTAATGAAGCTAAATGTGTTTAGAGTCCCAGATGATAAAGCATGTGATCACACATGATGACACGGCTGCTGTTAATCTTGAATAATAACCTACATACAACCACAGCACTAATGACCACGCGTTGCATGGTTTGGTCAGCAGTTCCTCTTATTCTGACACTCAAAAGTAACTTAAAATGCATTTTCATTATGTGCATTGCTGACTTCATGGAGACTGAATGTATATAGTTTGTTTTTATGATCATCTGCACTGTTTCAAGGATAAACAACACTAATAGTAATAACAGAACCAATAATCTAGAAACACACATTGTTTCTACATTTCTTTAAAACTTAACAGCAGCTTTAAAAAAACAAAATGGTCAAGACGGGTCACTTCCTGTCTAACCCCTGTTCCACTACCATGTGATGTAAATGTGAAACTCCCTGCTCACATCATCAAGTAAATCTCACACATACGCACTCGCACTGTGCTTGCGACCGTCACATCAGATGTGTCTCTGAGGAACAGCGATGAGGTGGATTGTTCTTTGTCTCGTCACGCTCGGCTGGTTTTCTGCCATTCACCCAGCTGGTGAGATGATTTTTTGTGTGTGTTTGTTTGTTTTTAACATGTGTTTGTTGCTGGCGTTAGAGCTGTGTTGTCGTAAGAGAATTTCAGAACATTTTAGCTGTTAATATGTCAAACTTGTGGTTGAGCTAACAAAGGGGAAGGGAAAAAAAAGTCAGACACCGTTAGGAACTCTTACCCAAGCAATTGTGCAACACTAAAACCCCAGAGTTTCTCTAAATGTGTGGTGATCAGACAGAAACAGAACAGAAAATGTTGCCTGTTAAAAATTCCCTTTACTGACATATGTCACTAACAAATTGTATTTTGTGTTTTATTCATTGTTATTACATGTTTATTCATACAATATATTGTCCACACTTGGACTCTTTTATTATCTGTGTCAGAACCTCTCCGCTGCGATGATGTCCCCAACGAGTGTCACAAGAAGCCTACCTCATGGACCAGGTAACTCACACATTCGACACAGAATCGATGCTGTCGATCTTACACTGCTCTATTTCAATTCATCTTTCTTATCTCATAAGAACCCAGACCCATTTCTGCTGAAAGGAACATAAACCAAACCAAATGAACCACGTGGAACACATTTCTTAAAGAGTCGGGGACACCCAATCAATAGGAGTACTTGATTACACCCTAATTACACCTGGATAAAAACACATACTGCTAAACTACCCAACACAACAAGGCGTTCAGTTCTTCATGTTCCATGCTCAGCTGTCGGACACAGGACACTCTTTAAACATGTAAATACATTAAAATTCAAACTTTATTTTAAAAAGTGTCGGTGAGACCTGTGTCACGGTGGATTCTCATGGGTTAAACATCAATAATGTTACTGAATGACCCAACTTTGCATGATTGTGGAACCAAATAGTTACCTAAACAACAACTATACAAATCAAGTAACAAACCACACTGTTGTCAAGGACCCGTTCTCATTTCCAGATTGTCGGCCTTCACCTCAGTTCTCTGTTGATACCACACCAGCAGCATTTTTCTTACTTCATCAGTGACAATAATGTACATCAGTCTCCAAATTCATTCAAAATGTTCTCACAGGGTATTACCGCATGTAACCTGAAGCCGGTTTAACTGTGTTGTTAGATCAATAACTATTCATGTATTTAAAATCCTCTGCTGAATATGTGAAATATGTGTTGGCAGGTGTTTTGAGAACAATATTGCAACCTGTATACAAGGACGCAAACCATCATTTCCCATCGTCCATGAGATGGTGAACTTCTCATCCAGTGCCAGATCTTGGGTAAGCTCTTATCGCTTATCTTTTTTTTTTTTTAAGTCTGAATTTTATAATTAATGGACCAACAAAAGGCACAAGATAAGAAATACATTCATCTACGTTTTTTGCTAGTGTTTGAGTATAAAAACAAATTATTTTACAGATCTTCTTCTTTCATTGTTTTTTTTTTTTTATTACATACTTGAAATATCTGCCTTCCTTGTGTTCCAGTACAAAACACACTTACGTGTACTTGTGACTTTTAGGCTCAAATGAATCTATGGTCCAGACACCATGTTCACATCCCATGGTCAGCTCTCCGTAAAATTGGAAAAGCTGCGTCTGAGATGATGGTGGTGGCCTCGGTGATCGACAGCACACACTTTAAGGTCAGTAGCTGTGAAGGTACACACACGAGAACCTCTCGGGTGGGACAAGTTGAGTACTAAAAATAGATGTATAGATAATAGGAAGACTGCAGTTTGACTTATTGATGCTGACTCCTGCTTTGAGCTGATCCCCTGTGTCTGAATATACACTTTCCTCTCATGCTGATTTGCATTGATTTCCATGAACTCTATGTTCTCAGCTGACATTACTACCCCCACCATTAGTGTCATGTGTTTCCTCTTCCACTCCTGCTCCTCCTTACAGCTGGCACCCCCTAACACTCCGAGACAGGGAAGGATGAAAGGACGCATACCCAATAACCAGCCTGCCCGTGTGGATGGCATTGTTATGGAAGGGTCAGTCCTGGCAGTGAAGGCAGGGAACCAACCTGTCAGCAATCTCACACAGCCCATCAACCTGATCTTCAATTACAACCATAAGGTAAATGCTAAAACTAACTGTGCACCCATTACACTAGAAAACAAAGGTTTTCCTCTGATTGTGATTTGCTTGTTTCAGGTAGAAAATGGGACTTGTGTGTTTTGGCATGAGCCACAGGAAGGCAATGGAACAGGTGGGCTACACATGCTGACCTCCAGCAGTGGTTTTCTTAAAGACATTTTTAAAAAGCAACATGTCTTACCATTATGTGTGTTCTTTAGGCTACTGGAGTACGGAGGGCTGTGACACCAGTGTCAATGAAACTGCATTTATTTGCAGCTGCAACCACCTCAGCTTCTTTGCTGTTCTTGTGGTAAAGTGATAGAATCTCCCTATATCTTCACTCAGCATGCCTACAAAGGTTTAGGCCGAGCTGCAGGTTAGCAGAGCAGCTCCGTGTAACTTCTTTCACAACTTTTACACATGTGAAATGGGGGGGGGATTTACAGACCCCATTTACCACACAGTTCTCAGTTTTGATCTGCTGTGCAGCAGTACAATATAGCATGGTACTAATAACTAATCCAAGCAGTATATCATTATCCATCTGCATTAAACATTAACATGAAATTAACATTAAGTTGATCTTAAAATAAATCAGTCACATTCAAAAAATGTACTGACAGTGTGCACAAGCAAAACAAGAGTCCACTACGACAGAGATTATTTTTATGAAGGGATGTCAAGATAGGAACAGTAGAGGAATATCTCACGATGCAGCCTAGACACTGGGGGTGGAGGAGTTAAAGAGGTGATGGCTGGAGACGTGGATGAGGATATGTGGGACACCGAAGGTGGTGAACGTGTTAAAGGGAGAAGTGCATCGATCCTGTCAGCAGCAAAGAGGGAAAAAGAACGTTGTGTCGTCTTGACTGAACTGTAGGTTCATATAAGAATTACAGTACATTGAAACCCTATTATGGCTGGACAATGAAAATGGCCGCCACCTTTGTGTCAATGGGTTATGGACATACAAGGAAGTTTCAGCTCAGATGTAGAATCAATTTAGCAAAAGTCTGCAAAAAAAAAGTCAGGTCAAAGTCAAGTCTCCTCATTCAGCAAGATGTCAAAGTATTTAGGCTTTGGTCTTCAGATTTTACACACAGACGATAGATGAATGAAATGCACAGTTGTACCTCCAGACAAATCCAATTCAATTATTAGATTCTTTTGTGTGTTTGCCTTGAGTTTTCATTGCATTTTTCTCTCTTCCAGAACCCCGTATTAACAGTAGATGAGAGCAATTCTACAACCCTTAGCTATATAACCTACATTGGATCAGCACTCTCCGTCCTCTTCGCAATCATCACCTTGATCGTCTATATATGTCTACAGTGAGTATCTTTGCTTTTTTTTTGACTGAAAGTCGAAAATACATGTTAGCATGTGAACTAGTTCAAATTGTAATCATGTATCTATTATATGATGTTACTGTAAATGCTTGTGTATGAGTCAAACCACATGATTGACATTTTTGTGTGAGGTTCTTGTTTACTGCAATTTTTTTGCATGCACTCCGTGAAGCACATAAGTTACTGGTGTGCAGAGAAAACCACAGCCAGCAAGTCAGAGGCATCAGATATTGCATGCCAACACAAGCTTAGTGGTTGTTAACAGCGTCTGACACCCTCAGCCTGACATTAGAATTAGGGGATATTCATCTGTAACCTAATTAAACACTTTTAGCAAACATGCCAATAATGTATGTATATGTAAAAATACAGAGTATTCTGATGAGCTGTAAGAGGTAAAAGTAAATGTAGAATTCTGCCCAACATGGCCACATGTATGTATTTGCTAAATAGACAGTAGAAAAATACTCCTGATGTACAGTACACTGCTTTTCCTTCAGACGCCGACGTCCCGAGAAGGCCATCGGCGTGCATATGCAGCTAACAGGGGCGCTGCTCTGCCTCCACCTCAGCTTCTTGCTGTCGAGCTTCTGGGCATGGCGTCATAAAGAGGAGGACTTGATGTGCCGAGCACTGGGTCTGATTTTACACTGGTCCCTGCTGGCCTCCATCAGCTGGATGGCTCTGGAGGGATTCCACCTGTACCTCCTCCTCGTCAGAGTGTTCAACATCTACGTCAGGAGATACCTGCTCAAACTCAGCTTGGTGGGATGGGGTGAGTGGAGTGGAGTCTGGTTGGGACAGAGCTTGTGCTAGATGTTTCTCTACAGACAACTCAAACTGAATTAAACTGATTTTGTAAAGGCTAAACGCTAAACTGTTAGGTCCACTTCCATATTCCAATTTCTTATGAAGAGCAGTTTTATCGCCTTAATACAGATTTTTAACTGTTAGTATGTGTGTTTGAACTCCCCTCTGCCTTCCCCATGTTAAAATATGTCTCTGTTGCTACGTGAAAAAACAGATGCCTTATTATAGTTCAGGTATTTTTACGTTTTTGTCTTCTATTAATTTTGTCTGTGTCACTGATTACGCAGGTCGCTGAAAATAGCGACCTGCGTAATACAGAAATAAGCTGCAAAGAGCAATGAGAGTGAACCAAATAGCAGTGTGACATGTGGGTGTGTGCTAACGCAGTGTGAGAACCAGAAATGTCATAAGAGGGAAACAAGAGGTCTGCAGCGAGCATCTGTTTGAATTTTGTTCTTTAAAATTTAAACACAGCATTTTATTCTTTTAACAAACTCAAATACAATATAAAATAAAACGAAGCAATAAATAGTTTCAAACCCACTATCAAATGTAACCAAGCCCATTTCTTGCCACTCAACAAGTATCAAACATTTTCCATATACCTTCGGTACATGTAATAACATAATACGCATTCAAATCCAGAACAGAGGTGTAAGCAAATGCTGAGGAACCTTTAGCCATCATCAGCCCCTGGTCATGTACACTTTTATAAGACGTTTTTGTCTTTTTTGCAGGTGTTCCTACGCTGACAGCAGTCATTTGTGGAATTTCAGGGGTCTATGGAAACCACAGTTTGGACCTGAGGGACTCCAACCAAACTTCAACAATGTAGGAAATCAGAATTCATTGTCACAATTATAAATATTCAAATTATAAACCACATATTAACACACAATCAAATGTCCTACATATGTATGCACATTTGCACACATTTGAATTCTCATTCAGTTTGGTTTTTTGTTTTTTTTTAAACCCGCAGGTGCTGGATAAAGAGCAGTTTCCCACAGACACTAGTCAGCTACATCACCATTGTGGCCTTTTCAGGCCTGGTGATACTGTGTAATTCCTGCATGCTGGGCGTGGTGGTGTTAAAACTGCGGGGGCTAAGGGAAGATGGTGGAGGCAGCAGCAGCTGGAATAAAATGAACAAAGAGAAAGGGACTAGGTTATGGAAGGACTGTGCCACTGTGGTGGGCCTCAGTTGTGTGCTGGGGTTACCCTGGGGTTTAGCTGCTACCACCTACATCTCCCTCCCTGGGATTTACATATTCACAATATTAAACTCGCTGCAGGGTCAGTATGAGCATCACCCTCATCCATAGTGTTTTTTCTGGCTGTTTTATAATGTTCTGGAAGAATTCACAGCCTCTCTTCTCTCTTTCAGGTGTATTTATATTCCTGTGGTGCCTGGCTCTGACTTGCAAATCTCGAGATAACAATAACTCCTCAGTCAGAGACCCTTCCACTCAGAAGATGATGATGACGACCAGTTTCAATAACTGATATTCACAGCTCAAGCATATGTACTGTCCATTGCCTATATTAGGTATATAGCTTCCTTCAGAGAGGGGCACCAAGAGAAAATTCTGAATGGCTTCTTTGGGACGGCATTTGTGAAATTGCCAAGTCAGAAACAAATAAACCAGCAGGTCTCCTTAGTGCAAATTACCACCAGCTGTAGTGAGTTTATAGTATGTATATAATATTAATCTATATAGAATATATATTATATATCATAGATATATATATATTATATATAATATATTATCTATAATGTATATATAGCTTTAGATATCTCATATATATATATATAATCACATAGTTTACATAGTTTCCTATGTAAAAAAAAAAAAGCTTAACTTACTTACTGTTAATTTTTTGTTATGACTAAAATGTTTTATTTCACTGGCATTAATATCTCCAGCGGTCACAGTAGGAAAACAAAGCTCCAGTCAGTGGTTTTCTTTCTGTTAGGGGTGCTATTAACTCTGGTCACATGCAATTAAATGACAGCTTACTGTGATTTAATTAGTTAGTTAACATATTGCTGCTTTTTCTTAATGTGAAAAAGGAAGCAGCATAATGTGTAGCATGATCCGAAAGACAACTTAGTGTGTGAAGCTGGGATTGTAAACCAGTTACATCGCGTATTCAGGTTCTTTGTTTCTGCTAATGACTTTAAAAGTTTAACAAATACGTGTTACATGTGCGACATCCCCTCAGAGATCCTGCTGTGACCCTGAAGCCTTAAACACAACCTTTCATTAACAAATTAGCACAGTGTGGACATAAACACTGGCTGAGATTTTTGTCCTGTTGTAGGTGATGTAGATGCCGCTTTGCACTTTACTTTTTGATTAACAGTGAAACGTGTTCTGTTTGCATGTTTATTAAAACCAGCTGATTCAAGTCACGGCTTCAAAAGTGAGTACTTTGGGACAAACGGTCAAAGGTGACTGATACAATCAGTTTGATTAACAGCAGAGATCCTGAGAGGGGCGGAGTTGTCGCCGTTATCATTAAAACAGGGACTGAAGAACGGGTGGAGTTTGTCAGTGAAGGAGCAGCCGGTGAAGGAGTAGATCAAATCTGCAGTGTCAACATCGAAGAAGCAGACTAGACCTTCCTCATAATCCACAAACACTCCCACCTTCTGAGGTCGCTGTTTCACAGAAAGAACCACATCAGGGTCGGTGAGAGCTACGTATTCCTTCCCGTTCCTCAGCTGTAGCGTCCAGTAGCCGGCCTCCGGGCTGGATGTGATTTGTCCTTTCCTGTTTGCCGACACGCTGGCCACTCCTAGATCCCACTTAGTTTTCCCTTTAACCTCAACCTCGTAGTAGAATCTCCCACAAGAGAAACTCTGCTTACTCAAGACGATGACACAGTAGGAAAACCTCTCCGGGTTGTCGGGGAGATTCTTCTCTACGTCGCTGTGATTTACTTGTTTCCCATCATCGGACAGGATGAGTTTTGGATGCGCTGTGTCAGGATCAAGCGTCAGATCCACTGCATACCGCTGCACCCTCTTCAACTCAGCCTCAAGCAGCTTCTCCATTCCTTTGCTGAGTGTGTCCTTGAGCTGAGCTACAGCTCTGGCCGCGACCCCCTCATATGATGGCTGACGGAGACTGGCTTTACTCCAGTCTTTGGTGGGAGGAAACGTGCTTAAGGAAGAGAAGCTCTGGAGGAGATGGAGGTGATCATCAGAGTGTACGAGCTGCTTCACCTCAGACTTTCTCTTCCTCAGCTTTGAGATCTCGTGATCCAGCTCTTTGATGAAGTCCTCAGCTTGTTCCTCTGCTGCCTTCTGTTTCTGTTTGATGTGTTCAGTGACCTCTGCCAGGCTTGTCTCAACAACCTGCCTCAGAGCACTGAAGACACGTGCGCCATCTGCTGTCTCTTTGTCCGCAGCGTCCTTGCTGAGCTTCGCTGTCTGTTTGAGCTGCTGGATCTTCAGCTGTCTCTCCAAGATCATCTGCTCTAATTTACCCTCCGCCTTCCCCAGCTCTGTTTTCCTTCCTTCCCATTCTTCCCTCAGAGGAACAACCCTGTGACCCTCATGTTCAGACTTGTTACACAGCTGACACACACACACCTGGTCAGTCCTGCAGAACAGCTCCATGACTTCGTTGTGCTTTGGACACATCCTGCCTTCTAGATTGTCCAGAGGGTCAATGAGCTTGTGTCTTTTTAGTCCTGACACGGTGTGATGTCGCTCCAGATGAGCTTCACAGTACGAGGCCAGACACACCAAGCAGGATTTGAGGGCCTTCAGTTTGATGCCAGTGCAGACGTCACAGGGAACCTCACCCGGTTTGGAAACCTCTGAGGTTTGCTTTGCAGTTGACTGCCTGAACTGAGCAGCCATCTCCGATATAAAAATGTTGACATGCAGCTCAGTGATAATGTCAAAAAGCTTTTTACACACGGGACACTTGCATTTTCTGTTGATTCTCCAGTTTTGAGTGATGCAGTTTTTGCAGAAAGTGTGTCCACATGGTATGGTAACAGGAGCGGTGAACACATCCAGACAGATGGGGCACAGAAAGTGGTCTTCAGACAGCAGACAGGTCACAGCTGACATGCTGAACACACACTAAAAATTAAAGATGTGAAATAACAAGAGAATTTGAATACTTCAAAATATGAATGTTGGATTAAGAGAGTGTTGGTTAAAGCTATTTAAAAACATAGTTATCCAGAAACTTAAATGTGCTATATGCTACAGAGGAATGCTTACGATGGCTATTGAAACAGAATAAATATGTACTTACATGTGTATATGTAGGACTGTTGGAGATTATTCTTGTAAAATGCTGGAAGGACCAAGCTTTAAACTGTCTTTGTAGCAGACACTTCTGTTGACTGCAGCCCAGCTGCCTCTGTACAAAACCTCTAATGATACTGGGGGATGTGATCAATGCTGCTCCGCCTCTTCAGTTTAAGCCGCTGCTGGTACTAACCCCCACCAAACCCATTGTCTTTTAAAACCCTGCTGTCTTCATTGTTCATGAAGCGACATGCTAAAATCACCAGAACTGATCAGCAAGACCAACCGGATGTGTGTTTGTTAGTTAACATCACAAATACACAATACATTACTGCAGGCATCAGCAAGAAGAATGTGACGGGAAAAAAGGCTGAGTCTGGCGGACAGAGGATGAGATTCAGCACATTACTGACCTACATTAATTATTTGTGTCGTCTCATGCTCTCACGTGATCAGTGTGTTTCCTCAAATAAGCATTTCATCAAATTATTGAATTAATTTTACTCAAATGTACATCAGTGGTGTAAGAAATTAAGTTCAAGCTTCTATTTGATGGGATGGATTGTTATAGAAGAGCTGCATTAAAATTTAACAAGTTTAGTTTAAATATACTTGTTTGTAATGAAGATCCTCTTCATCACTACATTACATGACTACCTAGCAGTATCTTTGATTTATATACATACAGTCGATCTGCAATTTCAACATGTTAATCAGGAAGTAATATTCACACAAACAGAATACAGTGTACGTTTGTCTTGGTGAGGGAGTGGGCGATTGACTCTTCATGGAAAGACAGCTGTATTTAGTGTGATTGTTTGATACTGTATAACATCTTACACTTACATTTGTTGTAGGTTTTTGTGTTTGTTGTTATTGTGAATATCTATGGATTGATTTTTCTCTGTCTGCATGGATTTGCTGGGGACTAGGCTCAGACTCCTCTACTGAATGACAGGAGCAGAGGGTGGAGCAGTAGCAGGTTGGAGTCACTTCACATGTGTTGGGACAGCTGCTAGGACCTGACGCCATCTGTGCTCCTCAGTGTTTTGTTGTGCATGGGTGAAAATGAACTGCTTGTTACTCTGCACCTATTAACATCTCAGCCTCAAATCCTGCTGAGATCCAACCACCAACAGTGGTTAATTAACTGATACATTTCAACCATTGAAGGAAATACAAATTTAATGCATGACACCTTACGCATTAATGTTGATAATTTGGTATATAATATAAAATAAATGTATTAGAGATTTAGTGTCATGTAAATTGTATTAATCACATTCCTGTCAGGGACTAGCAGCGCTCCTGTGTGACGTTTGTGGTACCCGGAAATAAAAGCGGAGTGAGCCCTCCTCCTTTTTGATGCTGCTGCGTGCCAGACAGAGACAACATGGATCCGAACACCACGATCCTGCGAGTCAAGAGAAAACGGGGCACCGACCCCGCTGATGCTCTGCTGCTGGCCTGCAAACGTATCCGGCCGGAAACGTCGCAGAGCTCGGGCGAAACGGTACCGGAGCCAAATGAAGCCGAGGTGGAAAACTCTGTGTTTAAACTCGTGGCGACAGTCGCGACACAGGTGAGAGGCCCAATGCTACAGGCACCGAGCGGGCTAACGTCAACGAAGCTGCCGCTGAAACAGCAGGAGTAGCGTCTAACAAGATGAATATTAGTGTTTACGTACGAACGTAACGGCTTTGTGAAGTTTAACTTGAACTTATGGTCGTCATTGAGAAGCAACGCGTATTGTATGCTAGTTGTTGTTAGCACAACACTCAGGCTACTGTGGTTAGCCAACATTAGCTGTCAGCTCCCGAATAGCATTAGCCTTTGCTAACGTTAGCTCATTTTGAAGCTGTGACCAGATAAGATCAGTGGGGAAATTCCCGTGTTTACAGCAGCAGAGGGAACAGAGACAAACAGGAAATACATGTACATAACATATGTACAGGGCTTTGAGATGGAGGTTTTGATTAATGAATACTGCACATTCTAGGGCTATTGTTTCAAATTGAATGCTAAACCCCTAAAATGACATATTGACTGTGTGATTGTGTGTCACTGCACTTATTGTTATGTACAGTCTAATGACAGAGGGGAGCAATGACCTGTGGTAGCGCTCCTTCTAGCACTGTTCAACAGTCTTGTGCTAAAGGAGCTAATCAGAGCCTTCACCATGTGATGCAGGGGGTAAGAGGGGTTATCCATGATGGATGTCAGTCTGGTCGACATCCTTCTGTCTGCCACCGCCTTGATGGAATCAAGCGGGCAGCTCAGGATGGCGCCAGCTCTCTTTACCAACTTGTTAAGACTTTATCTGTCTCTTTCTGTTGATGGAGCCCTAACCTGCATGGGTGGTGGAGGTTTCCGCCAGAAGTTAATCACCAACTCCTTGGCTTTGTTGGTGTTTAGGAGCAGATGATTTTCCTCAGTCCACAAAGGCGGCGATTTCCCTAGATAGACAGCCAGTCATGCAGAGGAGGAAGAGGTGTATGCATTCCTAATATTTGCATATAGCAAGTGCAGACTTTTATTGTTGTGGCACTGTGTGTGACGATTTACATACTGGGTGAAGTTGGGGAGGGTAGAGGAGGAGGGAGGCATGTAAAAAGTCAACACCACTACATGTGAAAACTCTCATGGGATGCAATACGGCTAACAGCTAGTAGCTCAATGTCCCTGTTACAGACTTGTTTTTTTAAAAGTGATGTGTGACAATCTAAGGAGATCACCAAGTCTGATGTGTCCTGGTTTAGCCGTGTGTCACTTTGTTGCATTTCTTCCAACTTCCAGGTGTCTGAAATTACTGCTAAATGTCTTCTTTTTTTCTGTATTGGAGCCCTGTATATTCTCACCCTTGCTCTCTCATCGCCAGGATGCTCCTGTTCAGACGCAGGTTCGTCAGGCTTTGGCTCGGCCTCGCATGGCGCACGCTCTGCGTCCCTCTGCTGCCAGTTCCCAGCGGATAATTCGGGATCTGCGGAGCACGAAGTGGAGCACCAGGAGGGAGGAACGCTACAGAATACTCTCTAGCCACCGTACAGGGTTGTCAAGTCCAGCTGAGCAGCAAAACTCCCAGACAGATGCCTCTGAGGATGTAGAGAAAGCCGGGAAAGAGGACAAATGTTGGGGTCTTGGTGAAATCCAGGTGGTTGATCTGGTACACGAGAATCTTGAGGACCAGGACAAGTCTCCTGGGAAGGTAAAGTTGTTATTCTAGCTAACTAGATTGATTTGTGTCTTTTGTTTCTTTTAATACATGGTAATACATTTCTAAAAAGGTTTTCTAAAATGACAAGCATTTTAGAAATTACAAGCACAAAGTGGAAACACTGGTTCCAGTAGGACAAAAGTGAGTGCAAGACAAACAGAACAGTTCATTAAAAAAAAAAAAAAAAGTTTATAAGTTGACTTTTCTACACATATAGCAAAATGTTATGTCTTTAACCCTTCAGTACCTTTTATAATCCTGCCTGAAATCACACCGCCTTGCAAAGTGAGTCAGTCCCTACTGTGACCTTCACTTTCTGGCTGGTAACACAAACCTAGGATTTCCATTAAGAACATAAAAAACAGTGGAGTGAGATGTTAATACGCATACTAACTCTTTAGTAGTTGGTATGATGAGGCACGCAGGAAGAGAAATGTGCTGTGCAGCCATTACAATACATGCCAATTATTTACCCAGATCTGCAACTACTGGGCAGTTTATTTATAATAAATAAAATAGCAATAAAATAAATAAAAACAAAAGTAATCTGTGCTATTTTGCCTTGCATGTCCACGTAAGGAGGTCAGAATGAACTTTTGTCATGTCTCTCGTATATTGCTCTATCTCCACTCATGCTTTTTGTGCCACTGTGGTGGCCAAGTTTCATTCAGTTGCTTTCACTGCTCCCAAGTTGAGACATAGCCCACATTTTAAATACGGTTGTTAGTTAAATTATTTCAGATATCTTATATTTAATTAAAAATATAAATATCAACATCACATATGTAAACCAAATATCTATCCCATGAACAAATATCTGGATATCTTAGTATTTGGGTGCAGCCCTAATTCTGATGTCCTTGAAATCTGATATATTTGTGTTTTTGTCAGAAGTGGACCTATGACTTGCTTTTGTAATGGTCTCTACATAAAAACCACAGCAGCAGCTCTGGTGTGCTTCAAAGATGACATTGTGTACGTCACCTGTGTTTTTTTAGTTGCAAAGGCAACGTTTGCCTTCTACAGTTTAGCAAATGAATTATATTTATTATAAATTTGTGATTGCTCGTTCGTAAAGTAATTTTAATATAAAATATTAGTATGGATCTCCACCACAACCCATTACATCTGGTTGTAATATTTCTCTATTTTATTTTACTTACTTATTTACTTATTAATTCATTCATTCATTCATGTAATTATATTGAGCGGTTACACACTGTTAACCGGTTAAGGGCAGTAGTCGGCACTCTTAACATGGATCTGATCCTCTTTTCTAAAGGCGCTGTCCTCGGATCCAGAAGTGATCCTGTGTAACAACACAAAGATGCTGCGTGAGCGTCTGAGTGTATCTGGTGAAAGACTGGGGGAAGAACACCGGGAGCAGGACGAGGACTACGTCTACGATCTCTACTACCAGGAAACGGTCACACCAGGCTGGATCCAGGACATCCTGTCTGTCAGGGCCTACGCTGATGAGGGAGAACTGGTGTGTGTGGATGGATGGACGGACAGATGAATGAGTGCTGAAATCGGAGTGAGTGAATGAAGACATGGTTGAACTAGAGTAGATCTTGAAAGCCATGTAATTTATGATTTGTCTCCATTGCTCTGCCGTTCCGTGGCACATCTGTTTTAGTGCTTCTAGGGGGACAGATCGCGACCTCATTGGCTTTCGATAGCTAGTCTAGAGACACACGGCTGGTCTTGATTATATTCCAGGGTTTTGCGTACATGTACATTTTGCTCCTGCTGCAGCAAAAATTAGACGGCCTGATGGGTGTGTGTTTACTGTAGGTGCCTGACCTTGTGGTTCATGAAGAGGAGGTGTATGAGGATGAGGACGATGAAAACGAGGAAGGCAACTGGAGGAATGACTACCCTGATGAGGAAAGTGACCCAGACAGTGACAGAGAGGAGCGCTATGGTGGTGGGTATCTATTATATTATATTATATTATATTATATTATATTATATTATATTATATTATATTATGTCTAATTCTTATTATAGAAGACTTTTGGAGGAGTGCTTTGTTTAGTTTTGGTCTATTGACAGATACATTTTTCTGTTCATTACCAGGAAAAAATGCATGTGTGGGGCCCATAATGAGAGCTGAGTCATTTATTTGTTTTTTTTATTTCACATTAGTTTTTTTGTTTGTTTTTCCATTAGGAAAAAATGAAGTCAGTGTCGTTTTTGGGAACATGCAGTGTGTTGTTTCCCCTCTCTCACATAATGTTGGTGTCAATAAAAACATGAAATGTTTTGTTCCGTCAGCAGCTCCTCTCTCTGTCTTTCTGTTGATTTTGTTTAACCTGTCAGACTGGATACTTGCCTCGGTCTACTGCAGAACACTTCACTGAATCCTCAAGTGTCAGCACGTCATTGATGTGTGTTTAGAGACACATCACTGAGTGTTTTTATCATAATTGTACACTTTTCCAAATGGTGGTCACTTCATGCAACCCTTCCCATCAATGATTGGCTGATATTTCCGACCCATGTTTACAGGCTACTGGGAGGAGGAGCACTCGTACAGCCGGAGGAGCTGGGAGCGCTACCAGAAGGACGTTCTCCACGAGCTGGGCCACCGTGATGACGGTGAGGATGATGATGATGGAGACAAATATGATTCTGACTGATCTACCTGTTAACCCACACCTGTCAGTGGATCTTCCCAAATGCCCTCTGCACAAATAACACCCTGCTCAGTAGACCTCTGTGTAGACGAGAGTGAAGGAAAATGGAATGGGACAGCACAATGTACTGTATCCATCAGTGGACTACATTTAAGATCCATTTCAGTCCATCTATCCCCTCTTTACTACACAGACTTTGAAACAGTGGGTGTTATTTCCAGAAAGGGTCCAGTGTGTCTTGTTTTTTTTTTTGTTTTTTTTTCCTTGTTGTGATGGAGTGAATTTGCGTGCGGGTGTTTGTTCAGTTGTGGATGTGTGTTAGAAATGTTGCACATTAGTGTGATTATGCCTCGTATGCTTTGTGCCGTGAACACTTCTGTTAGTGAGACATGTCGGTTCGCGTGTGGTTGCAGTTTAGCGTGTTTGCATTTTGTGCATGTTAATGCGTGGCAGTGTGTGTGTTAGTTTTTGCATAATGTGAGTTGTGGATATGAGTTTGGTTCAGAAATTCCCCTCGAAGTTCCGATTGTTTCTCTTGAATGGCTGTTGAATCAACCTGTTTTTTGTAAATATGTAGATGTGTATAAAAGGACGTCTTTCAAAATAAAAGCATGAGTCTTTGGATTTTGTTTTTCTACATGATAAACACACAAACTGAATTTATTCTATGACATAATTTACTCAAAATAAATGAAAAGTCAGACTCAAAGTGGACTTATGCACCAAGTTTGAAGCTGGTAAGCACAAGGGTTTCCTGAGGCAATGCAGTGTTTTATAAAAAGTAGGCCAGCAATAGCAGGTGTGACAGGTGTTTTATGGAGTTAAAATTTCCCTTGTGCAGGTTTAAGAGCCTTAGCTGTCCTACTGTTAGGCTCAAAGTTTGGCATTAATACCAGCTTAGTGCTTTGTCTACAAAACCTTACTGCAAAAAACAACTTATGTCATGTTTACTCTGATAGACGGCCACCGAGATTGCGCATAGTCCTGTTGGCTATTAACTGTAATTATGATCACATTGAATCATATATGACCTACTGAATGGAACGGCATGAGGAGTTGAATTGAAACCTACAGGTGCGGTTTAAGGTGGATGTAAGTGAAATAAGATACAGTATGTTGAAGCAGTTTACTTTGAGACCAGGTAAATCGTGGATGTGGGAATGTCACACACTGTTGGCCCCGAAGATGGAGTAATTAATACCGTAAAAAGAAAAAAAAATCTAAAGAGTAAACATTCCAAAATAAAAATAAAAACAATGGCACAGAGTACATAAAGGCAATGACATTAATGAGTCACATGTCCTCACAAAGCAGCAGACAAATGTTTTTTTTTCATTCAGGAAGTCAACATGTATAACGCTGAAGTCTTGTTTGTAATAAAGCACACTCTCACATACATAATACCTTTCAGTTATATAAGTCCTATAAGAAATTATTGCATATGCTTTCAGGTCCCTATGGTCACCTGCAAAGTCTCACAGGCACATGCTAATAAAATGGTATTTATACAGTTACCTGTGTAAGTAACAAGGCAAATCACTTGTATGACAGAGGTAATTAAATAGTGTTGCAAACTGTTTCGTGATGTCTGGTCTCTCAGCACTGTCTCTGCTGGAATGTCCAGGATAAATCTGCAAGGTTCACCCCTGTGCATCTGTGGCAGCATTTTCAGTGTTGTAAACAAGGCAGTGAAGTCTGAGCTTCAGTACAGCGTACAGTACAAAAAGAAAACACTTTCTTTTTCCCCATAGCAGAATCCCTCGTCCCTCATCCCTGGTCCCCATGGTGACTGTCTGCTGGAAGGATGCAGAGACTGCTGGGTCTATGGGGTGCTACTCACTTTTGTCTGTCTCTGTCATTACACAGAAGCAGGTGTACTGGGTGAAGTGAGTCAAAGAACCTGCAGTGAGACATAACAAGATGTCAGCTAAGTCCATACATGTCGGAATAGATCGAGACATCTGACGTGATGAGCCTTTGTTGCCGTGTAGTGGAACTCACGCAGTAAGTTGGTGATGACTGGTGGCCGCTTGGACTCTGGTAAATAGACGCCCAGGAAGTAGACGGGGATGCCTGACAGGGCGATGGCAATGCCAATCAGAGAGTTGAGCGTGTCGCTGTAGAGAGGCACTGCCACCAGGAAAACGGCACACAGACAGAATATCACAGGGTACAACAAAGACAGCTGCAGGGGGAGAAATCAGGAGGGACAGCATGAGCTACAAATAAAACGAACAACTCTGAAAATGTTTTGGAAATATATTTATCGATATGTGAGCCAACAAATCTAAAATATATCACTAGGGAAGAGCCGGGGTCGGCTGAGCAATAACTGTCTATAAACCAGTCAAACTGCAATGAATGTCAGGTTTATCATTTCAAATCCTATCCTGCACACATGCGTTTAACTTGCTCATACTTTGAGAGGTCGGGGTCTGTCCGGCTCCTTCCAGCGAAGGTAGATCTGTCCAGCGATAGACAGACCCATGAAGAACCAGTAGCTGAAGCTGTAGTAGTTGATGAGCTGGAAGACATCCTCCACTGTGAGGTAGATCAGTGACATGACGCACTGGACAACGGAGACAGAGGTGAGTCATTGTTAGAAACACAGAGTTAAAAAGAGCAATGCTGGGACCTTTTTTTTAATGAAGAGAAAGGGGGAAAAATAAAATCAGCGATTTGCTAAGCTGCTTAAACTTTAACTTGAAAAGTTTTTCAGTGTTTGGATCTTTCAGTCCGTCTGACATGAACTCAGAGAACCTGCCAGTGTTTCTGTGCAGAGTTAATGTAGTGTTTCCTCCTTGCATAGCAGAGTTTCCATCTGCATTTCACGATGCAGTAACAGACTGTGTTAAGTAACAATGGTTGTCCAAATTAGTCTTGAGCCCTTATGGCTAAATCTATCGTGGTAGCATCACCGTTTCTCATGCAGAGCCACCTAAAGGGCTTCAACATTGTTTTGAGTGGTTTTGGTCCTTGGCTCTTGTGCTTTCCCCAGAGTCCCCTGACTCTTTTCACAATATTTTCTACCATAGACAGTAAAAGGTCGACATTCTTCTCAACAATTCTGTTATGAACTTTGGCACAAATATGTATATTATATATAGTAATATCATAATAGTTTATCTTTTACCATGTAACCTGCTAATTTTGGAATCATTGAGAATATAGAGAATATAAAACACTGAAAATCTTTAGATTCTAGAAATGTGGTTTGTGCATGTACTGTAATTAATCCATGTTCATACATTGAAGATCAGAGCAGGGACTGGAGTGAATCTTTCTATGTGGATCATAGACAAAGCATCTGGAAGATGACCCTCACGTGAACCCACGAAAAACAACCTGGAAACGACACACATAAATTAGAACACATAATGGACAGTGTAATACACTGGTCTCTATAATAATCATATTAAATGTATCTGCAAGTCAAAATAAGTTACACATATTACGTGTGTGTTGTACCTGGATGCAGCTATGATGGAGGCGTTGAGGCCTCCATAGCAGGACAGGGCCACAGCAATGGGAATGGTCCAGCTCATCACACCAAGAGTGTGATCTGCAAACGTCTAAACCAGACACACACTGTGATTCAGCAACTGTGGTTTCATCTCACATAAACATCGACTTTCATGAAAAACATGTTCTTGGTTGCTGGTAGTGGTACTCACCACTGCCACAGCATCACTGGCCAGTATAGAAGTAACATCCAGAACAGCATAGTAGGCCACATTGGTGAGGATGTAGATGATAGTGACAATGGGCATAGAGATGCCGATGGCCAGGGGCAGGTTCCTGGAACGACAGGACTTTGTATCATAACCAGCTCTGATCGAAATATTCTGATTGACACTGCTCATACTTCCTTAATGAAAAGGAATCACAAAAGTTACCTTTCTGGGTTTTTTATCTCCTCAGTAACAAAGTTGAGGGTGTCCCAACCGGAGTAGGAGAAGAGGGCGGAATAGAGGGCCAGTGCAATGTTACCAGGATCCGTAGATGATCCCTGAAAGGATGACTCGAAGTTGGTTGTGTAACCTATGGTGGAGACACAGCAATTAAGGAATCAGTTGGTGGTTCCACATCAATTGTACTGTATGTAAACGGTGGTCATGATGCTGTGTATCTGTGGTTGTACACAACTGCTCCCGACTGTTCTGTTGAAATGTAGTTTCGTCTGTATTGTTAAAGCGTCTTGTTTTAAGCCATGACAGTAGGCTAAGCGATCGAACACATGAGCGATGTACATGCTCACACATGTATGTATACAGCAAAAGAAGGGCCGCTCACCCTGGCACAGCTTGACGATGCCAGTGACGATGATGACGATGAGGGCTGCCACCTTAGCGTAGGTGAAGATGTCCTGCACGCGGGTGCCCCACTTTACATAGGCGGAGTTGATGAACGTCAGTAAGCCTGGGGAGACAGGGCAGTTTCATGGGTGTTCTTGGATTGGACAAGCAGACAGCAGGTGGGTCACAGAGTAAAGCGCTTGTACTTACAGACACAGGCTGCAGCGATGAGCCTCGATGCAGCATATGGTGGCTCACATGTTGGGAAGAGTGGCTGCACCAGGTAGTTTGCAAATGTAATGGCTATGACTGCCTGGCTGGTTGGCTCAATAATCAACAAAGACGTCCACAGACGAATAAACGCAATGAAGCCACCAAATGACTCCAAGATGTATGCGTAGGATGCCCCTGATTTGGTGATAGTGGTGCCTAGTTCAGCATAGCAGAGGGCCCCCACCACAGAAAAAAGTCCCCCAATGACCCAGATGACCAGCGACAGTCCGTAAGAGGCGCTGTATATTAGCACACCCTTGGGGGAGACGAAGATGCCAGAGCCGATCATGTTGCCCACGATCAGGCTGACGCCATTGAGCAGGGAGATCTCCTTCTTAAGCTGCATGCTCTCTTTGGGCGGCTCCATGACACGGGAAGAGAGGACGCGCTGCCGGTCAGCTTGAAGTCTTCGCGGTCGGCCACGGTGCCGTCAAACTGAAGGACCGGCTGTGGACGCAACAGGCCCCTGTCCTTATCTGGCGACCTCTGGAACAACCTGTCCAACAGATTCACATGTGTTAAAGTGGCGTCATACAGTGAAATGCAACCAAGTATTAAAACTAACAAAATGATGATGATGATTATGTTGATGCATGTTCAAACATTTCTGTACCACCAGTGTCTCTAACACTGGTGAAAGAAAAGGCTGTGGCCTGAGCTCAGCCGAAGCACGTAAACAAGACAATTTGGATGAACAGATAACAGAGGAAACATTAAAGGGGACGAACCCGTCACGTGTGACGCCCTGAGGTGGATTCTTGTCTTTACGGTGACTCACTGGGCTGAGAGTTACTCAGCAGGGGCTCGTATCTGTGATCTGAACCAAACAGCAAACAAGAAGCCAGCTCAAAATGTAAAGTGAGCGTATATGGTCGTGACAATACATGGGAGTGAGAGGTCGGTTATCACAAAGGGCCGGCGCCTGTGCGTTGTGCCTGCACGCATGAAAGGCGCATGCTTCAGTTCAAACATTCCACATCTGCTCCTCATCTGCCACCTGTTTATCTGCTGATAGTAGAGCAGCCAGTGACTCAAAATAACCACGCTGATGTTTACCTGATTCCCATTACTCAACAACAGGCACACACACACACACAGTTCAAGCTGTTTGCCTT
Source organism: Anabas testudineus (assembly GCF_900324465.2). Taxonomy (NCBI): domain Eukaryota; kingdom Metazoa; phylum Chordata; class Actinopteri; order Anabantiformes; family Anabantidae; genus Anabas; species Anabas testudineus. The sequence continues at coordinate 23,859,841 of NC_046612.1, read as the reverse complement.
GAATCCCAAGTCAAACGACTGGTTCAAGCCGGGAGCAAGAGATGGTAGGTGGTGTGAGTCTTCGTGTGTGTGTGAACGTGTGTGTGTGTGTGTGTGTGTGTGTGTGTGTGTGTGTGTGTGTGTGTGCATATGTGCCCATCTGTGAAATGCAACAGTCATTATGCAACTCAGTAAACATCCCGAAGAAGACGTAACATAGGTGTGATCTACTACAGTGAACCATGTGATGGAGCTGGAAACGCGTAGGGGACGCTGAGATTAAAATAAAAAAAAACGAAAACAAAATTAGGACACTGAGCGTAAAGTTAGTGCTGAGAGGACGGGGGGGGCTGGTGTCCACTGCTTTGTGTGATGATCGCTGAGAGACAGAGAGGGGTGCAGTGACTTCCCCTCCACATTATTGTAGAGAGCCGCTTGCTCAAGGCTCAAGAATCGCATGATCTCACATGATCTCAGGCTCCCATCCACCTGCAGCCTTATTTCACATCCTTTTCCTTAACATGTGGCCTCACGCCACTTGGGAGCTGTTGAACAGCAGCAGGACGAGACAGGTGGACATGTCAAGAGAGCTCCTGATGATAAAAACTCAACATGGTAAAACAAAATGAGGCAATCTAATAAACATGTGGCAGATCTGAGTTAACAGAGTGGGTTCTGTGTTGGATAAGGTTTTTGAGCTGCTTCAGCAGGCTCATCTGTCTGATCTCATGTTTATTTCACTGATCATTTAAAGTCAACCAACAACAACACCCTTTTATTATTATTATTATTATTATTATTATTATTATTATTATTATTATTATTATTATTATTATTATTATTATAGGAACCCCGGTTCCGGTTCAGGAGGCTCTGAACAACAAAACCGGCATCAGCACTTCCGCTTCTGATTTTCAAAGTAAAACCACAATCAGGTCTGTCGCAACCTTACTGGAATACGTTTAGATTTTTTGTTTTTTTCCTTTTTGTTTTTCAGTCTCTCAGACAGTGTTTTACTCAATATCAAGTCATGTAGAGATCGAAACCACACATGTGCCCAGGAGGCAAACAGAGAGACAAATATACCTGTCGTCCATTAGAAACCAATATGCTGCAATAACACGGTCCGGCCCGGTTCCCAGTGATGACAACAGTCCCAGCTGTAGTTTGTGGTAATAGGACTAGTAATACAGGTATTAGAGCTCTGCTGTGCTGTTCTAACGTGTAGGTTACTGGATTTGTTTAGTCCGGTCTGGCATCAATCCACTGACAAACCCCGTCCACCTCTCATGATCACTGCTGGACTCTTTGTCCTTTGTTGTCCCTGCTGTCAACAGACGGGACCCGATGCTGCATCGGAATAAAGGTGAGCCCCCCCCCCTGGCTGTGTCCCGGGACATGTTTCAGTCTTACCTGCTGGTGGTTCCCCTCCTCCTTCCGTGGTTCTGACCGTCGGGGCGCACGGTGTCCGCGGACAGACGCATCAGAGCCGGTAAACAACTGACTGGCTGCTGCAGGAGGAGGAGGAGACGTGTGTGTGACGCTGCAGTGTGTCTGTGTGTGTTAATGTCCACACACACACACACACACACAGTACCTGTCCTCAGCAGCAGCACAGGGCAAAGCAGCCCTCAACACAATCTTAGTCACAGTAAGAAGGAGCTGGAATATGTTGGGACAGTAACACTACACTGACAGTCTAACTGACTTGTGTGTGAAGGTTGTGTCATTAGAGGGGTCCTGTTAGGAGCATGGGGCAGAGGGGCCGTGCCCTTTAACAGCACAGTATGTGTCATTGTCATGTTAGTGAACACAAACTGAACTGAGACTTCAGTACAGGCTGACGTACAGCACAGATTCATTGAATTGTAGTATATGTAGGACCCATTCAGGGGCACACATTTGAATGCTGTAACGGAGGATGAGCTGTCAGCCCCCAGTTCTTTAAATCCTACACTGGTGATGAGAAGCAGGTGGGCAGAGGTATTTTTCAGTTGTCTCCAAGTACCTGTCGTTCAGGACTTATTGATTCATCTTAATCTAACTCATTAGAAAAAGAAAATTCCCTGGCAGGCAGATGCATACCACTGCCACTGCCGTGCTCCTATGACTGTGCAGTTACATTTCTGGTCATGCTGTGGAGTAGTTTCCATGTGATCATCCCTCACTACATGCTGAGCAGTAACATCTCCAGCTCCAGTTTGAGGCCATGTTTTTCACACTGTGAGCTCTCATGCGTGCACCGGGTGGCGCTGGAGACACTTTTTTTTTTTTCAGATCAATATGTCAGCTTCTTCAAAAATGGCACTGACTAATTATGAACTTTGTACAAAATCGACTGTGGTTGCGTGCTGTAGCAGAGACGCAGAGAGTGTTCAACAGTAAACAAGCAGCAGTTTGTGAAGAGAACAACAAATCTAAACCCCCCAGGGAGGAAATACACAGGCGCAGATAAAGGAGGGACAACAACGCAGGAAAACAAGTCTTGAATGTGCTTACTGAGCACTGCTGCACACACACACACACACACACTCTAACACACACACACACGTGACACCACGTAGCTGTAATTGAACAAGCGTTAATTCTTCTTAATAAAAAGGATTTTAATTCAAACTGATCCACAGTAACACAGTAAAAATTCAGTTTCTAAAATAAAACAGTGCAAACATCACAGTATTAAAAAAAAAAAAACATTGTGGGCTGTGCTAGAAGAAAATAACATTCACACACACACACACACACACACACACACACACACACACACACACACACACACACACATACAGTATATATAATATGCAGACATTTTCATTTTGGATTTTTCAATGGGACAGACAATTAAACATGTACAATGTACAATACATTTCAAATGTGACATTCTGAATTCAAAGAAAATATGAAGTAACCCTCCTTTAGAAAACACTGAGCCATTACATGGATCAGCCACAACTTTAAATCCACCTGGTCGGCGTTACCCATGCTGACCTCCGTTCACCACCAGGTGAATTTAATGTTGTGGCTCATCTCTGTGTTTAAAAATGTCTTCTCTGATGCACAGCGGTGCAAAACACAACTCACCAAGGTTTTATGAGTACAGTAAGTAAAGACTAAAAACCTAAAGTGCTATAAAAAATGCTCGATTATAAAAAGCACACAGTACAAAACTGAAAACAAAAAGCTTATCTACGGTTCAAGAAGAGTTTCAGTAAGATACAACTATATGGAAACAAAGTGTTTCTCTAACATGAATCTTATCCACAGCTTACAGCTTCAAACATCAAATAAATTCTTTGTCCTGTACAACTAGACACTGTCTAGGTATTCTACAAATTCAGGCTCCAGGCCTGAAATATGAGTTCCTGAGTGCTGGGGTTGCATCTTCTTCACTGCTCCACAGAAGAAGAATCACATATCTTATTTCACATGTTTTAGCTAAACTCTACCACAGGATGATTAGAAAATACTTTCAGCAAGGCCATAATTATATTTAGCCCCTCTACAGCCACATGCTTTATACCATGTCACCTGTAGCTGTAAATAAACAAATTACTTTTAAAACGCATTATCATTTCCTTGGCACTAATATTCAATGAGCACCAGTTGAAGCAACACGAAGCAAGAGGTGGGTCTGAACAGTAAGACATGTAACTGACTGAGTTTTCTGAAATTCATTAAGCTGATGTCTGTGAGGTGTGAGCTTTTTACTGCTTTTTTTACTGATTGTCAGCTGTGGGCACAAATTTCCCAGCAGCATTTCAGCAGAAGAAACAGTGAATCTACAGTGTATCACCTCCTCCATGTTATCATTTACAGTGAAAAGAACTGCTGTTGCTGTGCTGCCTTTTCAGCTTATTCAACTCTTCTCCTGGGCCTGTAGCATGCGTTGCTTGGTAGATCCAGTGCTGCTGCTGCTGCTGCTGCTGGTGCTGCCAGAATAAGAGCCACCTGCCTGTTTCCGCATACAGTCCAGTATCCAGAAGCGCAGCATCAGAAAGAAGCCTGGGGTGGAACAGGTGAGAATCAGTCATTCATTCATTGATCTTCTTTACAGATTCAAGCCCTTCACAGCAGAACAGTTTAATTCTAATGTACGATGAAGACTAAATGAATGTGCTGCTTTGTAATTTATAAACATGTCTAGAATTACTTTAATTCTGTTTCAGGCAGTTGACATTTCACATCTTTCTTATCTATCTTTTCTCATAGGCAGTGGGGTTTCATAATAGAAGCCAACGGTAAATGTTAAGTTGTATGTGGGAATTCAACATTTAAACTGAAATGGGAGGGTCAGTTTAAATGTTTAGCTTAATGTTTATGTATAAATTTAACTTAGCCCATCTAAACCTACCTGAACTAACATCTTGCTAACCCGATGTATCATTAAACTGTCACAGGTTAGCAAGCTGTTAGATCAAACTGTCTGACTGTCTGATTCTGCAGCAACAAAGGGTTAATAAGTTGAGTTTTTGGAATCAAAAACAAGCTGCATGTGAGAGGAAACAGCTTTTCTACTGATAGGCACCAGTAACAGAGGGCCTTGATTAATCTTGGGCATTGTCTCATTCCCACACTGATACAATGGCCCAACTGGCTCCAAATACACAGTCAACAATCTCTGAGCCAACAATGTAAATCTTTCTGTCTGCAGACTGACCATACATAGTTAAAGCATCTGTGACTGTAGCAATAACACAGATACAGTATGTAGCCTCTAGTGGTTCATTTCAACAGTATTTTCTTTGAATCTAGGCCACAAAACACATTTTAACTGGATCAGTGTGTTACACACCTTGAAAAGAGTTCAGGAAGCAGGATACAAACAGAACAAAGTCAGAGAGGGGTCCAAAGTCCAGGAAGGTCAGGCCCCAAGTTGTCCCAAAGAGGCAGCTGAGGCCCCAGATGCTGAGAAAAGCCACGCGATTGTTCTTCCATTCGTCTCTAGGTTTTATTTCTCTGTAGACCACGAACAGCATCACAATGCCAGAGAGGACCAGGAAGATCAGAATGGGTAAGTTGATGAAATAGTGAGCCAGCAAGGCTTCCCTCTCGGTTCTCATCCAGCACCTGGAACACACAGAGTACAATAACTAAATACTCAAGTAAAAGTACAAGAACTTGGCTACAAAGTACCCCACTACTACTACTACTACTACTTTAAATAAAAACACAAATTCTTGACTCCTGACCCTGCTCTAAATTCTGTATTTATTTGTCTTTACTTGTATTTAACTGACTGACTATCCAGGCATTACTACACACGTTTCTCCACAGCAGCTATGTTTGTCTAAAGAATCTTGCTTACATCAAGTATGGGTTGTTCACATCGTTGCTTGGCACCACCTCTCTGATACCATAAATGCCACCTATACATCCCAGGATCATAACAGGTATAATTGGGAATCCTGGAAAACACATTTCATAGTCTACTGTTAATTTCATGTTACTTTAATATGCCACAAAATACGATTTTAAAAGTATTACTTCAAATGCTTACCAAAGCCGACCAGAATCCATATATAGTGCTGTGGGGAAAACATTTGTATAAAAATCTTGTAGACCGACCAGAAGGTGTGGAAAACTTGTAAGCCCATCCAAGTGAAGGAGCTGAGCAGGGCATAGTGGAGGGCTGCCCCCACCCAGGTGCACACACGCTCTCCTCCTACGTTGGCCAGGACCCCAGTTAAGAAGAAGAGTAGATGGAGAAGGAAGAGAGACACAGCCAAGCCCAAGTGGATGCGCGTAAACTTCTCCTTAAATCGTCTGCCAGGGGAAGGACGGAATGGAAATGAGTTTCTTAATTATCAAAAGAAGATTAGTCTTGTTTTGATAAGCTGAGTAAGATCTCTTAACCATTACCTTTTTCTGAAGAGGTAAATGATGAGAGCGACGCAGCTGATCACTGACACGGCGCAGCCCAGAGATGTAATAGCAGTCAGTGCCAGGAGGTGGCGCACTGGTCTAGGCTCAAGTTGCTGTGACAGGACACAGAGGCAGTGAGTAGAGCAACAACAGCTTCACCCACCAAAATATCAGTAGTAAATAGTATATTTAATTGAAGTATCACAGTGTTGATTTTTTTAAATTTATTAATTTATTATTATTATTATTATTATTATGTGATTATTTTTTCTCTGTCTTGTTGTATATCTCTGCATGTCTCACCACCAGTACAGTGAAGTAAGTCAGATGGTTACACAGACACTCTGTTTGCTTTTCTCCACTCTGCTTTGTCTCACATCCATCCATCGCCCAATTGACCTGTAGCGGATCTGCATAGAGACAATAGTGAATTATTATCTGTGGGAGCTACATGAATAAACAAAGAAATACAGATATTGTGTTTGTTGATTAAATATTTGTTATAAGTTTGGCTCTGAAAGGTTCTCACCTTTTCTAGTGTCCCATGAAACACATTTCCTTGAATGCGTTTTCTGCAATGAAAAGAAGATAAGAATGGGAGCTGTCATGCTTTCCCCACTTAGTGCTGCACATTTTAATAGAATTTAAAAAGTTTAAAAATAATCACTACATTACTTGACTTTAGCAGTGGCAGCAGTGAAACAGCTGCCACTGCTAATAGGTGGATTCATTAGTTACATCAAAAAAAAAACATCTAGCGTGCTGCAAGTTAACTTATCACCACACTTGAGTTGAATTGAGCTTGAGTTGTAGACTATTAAAAGCATGTAAACAACATCTGTCTTTGCAAATTGTGGTAATAAAAAACACCCTTCAGGTGGTTTCTGTGTGTTCTCTGTATGGTTGAAGTAGACAGCCTGGAGAGGTGCATCCGCAGTTTGACATTTGCAAACATTGTTGATTGTTGTGATAATTGAAATGTAGTGTGCACACGGTACATCTTTCCCCCATTACAATACAAAATAATTCAAATTGCCTTTTGTCAAATATTTGCTGAAAGTCGAAGTGAAGAAAAAAGATTCTGAAGAATAAAAATCAATTAATAAAATTCTGAATATACATTTAGACAATAAAAAGTACAAAAGTACACACTGATGCAGAGGTAACAAAAAAAAGGCAACACACATACACACACACAAAAACTTACATATATGGTATCATGGTGAAAGGTAATCCTGATTGGCTCAGGCAGATTAGCGATAACCTCATTCTCCACTGTGATTTCCACGACATTGTTGAGAACCTTAACTTCGTTGTGATCCTCCTGGAACACACACACAGACAAACATACACTGTTAATGTCTCCTCATACAATACAGCCTGTAAACAGTATTTAAATCCAGAGGAACAAAAGTAAGGTTTTTAGCAGGCCTATCAATAAAAAACAAAACATAAAAAAAATGGCAGATAGGACGATGTGTTCCGCTCACAGCGCCTTGAACAAAGCCTCACCTCAAACAGGTAGTTGCTGTTGAAAAAGGTGCAGACCACTTTATTTGTCTTTTTTGCAGCTTGCTTCAGAGCAGGAGGTAGATGGACAATGGCAGTGGCTTTTACAGAATTACCTTCAGTGAACTGGAAAACAGAACACAGGAGAGAGGTAGCCCACTAGAGTTCGAAGACAATACTGATAATAAGTAAACAAGGAAACTCTTAACCGCAAACTGACTAATCATAGAGTATCACTTCTCAATTATTAAGGGCAAGTACAGGATGTAAGAACAGTGTTAGCAAAAATAAAATGTTCTCACGTTTTCAAATTTGAACTTAAATCAATGCCTTGTACCACCCTGCTGTTCTGCTTGTGGTTGTGTGTGTATCACAATCCCATGGTGTACCCCAGTTGTAATGAGTAGATCTAGACCCTTATAGATTGTTGGGTATGTATACAAATGCCCCTATTTTCAAGTAAAATGTAAGCTTTTCAGCAACGGTCCTCTACTTGTCAATAAAACGCTATGATCACTGGCCTTCATGTGGCTAACCTCTCACTTACATTCTTAAACAAAGCACCACCCCCCTCGACGTGAATGAATACTCATTAGCTTGTTTAAACACCTGCTAGAAAGCAAGCGCCTGATTAAAAATGGATGAACACAGCCTCTGAAGTAGTTCAGCCTACTCACCAAAGTGACTACTAAATGCTGATTGTTTTTATAAATCATTGCTTACGCTTTGCACAACATAAACCAACACTAACAGGAATAACACTGTGTTTCATGTCTTGTTTCTTTCTGTGTCTTATAGGAGATGTGCGTCATTTTTTGAACATGCAACAAAAACAAAACCAGTGTGGTCACAATGTGGCTGATGGGGCCTGTCTAGACAACACCGTCAGGATTCTATACAGCTTGTTGTCAGCACATCTTGTGAGCAGAACTACGAAAAACGAAGTGATCCTACCCTCAACTACAGGCCGTACATCTAGTGTTTGCATAATGTTATTTAAATGTCATCTTTGATAGAAGCTCTGGTGCTTTTTCTTTGTGTTCGTCTTACAGGCGATATAACGTTGTAGCCTGTGAAATCTGCCTTCATCTCCACCTCAGACTTGCGAGCACAGATATGCTCCTTCCTCACAGTGTCTTGTGATCTGTAAAAACACACATAACACTCAACACCACAATATTTTAAGTTCAAAACAGTGGTTTTAGATAGTCATTTTACAAAAGTAAGACTGTGTTTGTATGCCCCCGCCCTCTAACATAGCTTAAAGCTTAGCTTCCTGTTTGTGGCCAAAGTTTATGCACTTGATTACATAAAGTTTCAAAGCAGGGGCCTCAGTAATTAGAATGGGAGGAGGGAGGATGTTGACTAAAACACCACATCATGGTACTTCAGACATTTGAGGTAAAAAAAGAGAAAATTACGTGCTGGTGTAGGATCTGTTGAGCGCCTGTTCACATAAAATAGCTGCAAACAAAAAAAGAAAAACAACAACTAAGAGACTAAAGCAGAAATCTAATTTTTAAGTACATTTCTTTAATCTTCGAATATTAATACTTTTTATTTTAAAGATCATCTATTCATTATGATTTACATTTGAATGCACAAAGATAAATTTTAACATCAACAATGTGGAAAAATAGACTTGCTACATGCTTGCTCCATTTACTACTGTACTGTAGATAAACGTCATTTTTCCTTACTGCACTGGATGGGCTGTCCACCAAAGTTGTAGGCTTTGTGTGTGTTTTTACTGATCAAATCAGTATAGACGGTTCCATCGCGTATGCCATAGGATGCCATAGGTTCATTTTGACCATGAGACAGATCAGTGCAGCAGGATCCCTGCAGTCTGACAGGCCAGCACAGAGTGAAGTTATTTCCCCCGACCTGTGCAACATTACAAAAAACCAAAACACCAACTAAGTCTTGTTTAAAATTTCAATACAAAATCTTATTAATCTGCAGGTAGTATTGTGAGCATTAAAATATTTACATACATACATCCATGTTACTATAACACATGCAGCATCAGCTGTCAGATCAGTTGTCAACAACAACAACAAAAAAAAACAACTTAAGATTTGTTTTCACACCTTCAATTTCAGAGTGATACAATAGATGCTTTTCAAACTGATAGGGCATTTGAGAACCTACCTTGTCTTCTACACTATTTTTATGTAATTGACTAAATGATGCGTGTAAATTTAGAACATTGGTTATATTAACTGTTAGATTCAACAAGTATGGACTCACAGCATGAAAATAAAATCATTGATAAATGTTAAATCCTTCTGATTTACCTGTAGCTTCATCTGGTCTACCAGTGGATCCCAGTAAAGACAGAATTCAGTTTGCTGCTCTTGGTGATTTTTAAGGGAAATCACTTCAGACCGGCTACACTGGGAGGTGATCTGCCCATCGATTGACAGATAGGTCTCATTTGCTGAGATCAAGAGTCCCTTACAGCCTGTGGAGAGGTTGATATCCAGACTCAGGGCTCCTTTGCCATGGACCCAGGTGCCACAAAACTTTAAGTCCAGGTCATTTTCACTTGCTGCAGCTGAACAAGACAAAAGGCAGATATTATCAGATTTGTTGTCCTGCTGATAACCACAGCCACGTCTACTCATACTGTACAGTTTGTAAAAAAAATTTCAATTTTGGATAGACTGATTAAAAATAACTTGCACAGTTGTGTTTAGGATGCTGAGGATTGGTAGGAACAGAAGTAGGAAGAGAGTTAGTGAAAAGTTACTTTTTCAGTTTGTCAGTTGTCAGCACACGTGCTAAATGATTTAGTCTGATGAGCAAATAATTCTGTCTAGTACTTGTAAAAAGAAAGCGTGATCACATGTCAGCTGAATAAAGAATGAGCAATAGAGGTTGTGGGACTTCTGTCAGACCTCAAGCATATATTTACACAAATTATATAAGACTGTGTACAGTGTAATGTGTTGTCATCTTTAGCACCAAGGTCACAGTGCATGTCTTACTCCCACAGGTTACCACAACAAATCTTTGCAGATTAGGAATGAAGCATCTCCTTCAGTTTTCTGCTTTCATTCTGTAGTCTTGCAGAGTCTTTGCAGTAGCTTTTTAAGGGCAATTTACAAGTGCAAATATAATTGATGATTATTTCTAAAAATCATATATAGTATAAAATGTTATTTGTCTCCTGCTGAATACCACACTGAATATCCTGTGGTGCTTCAAGTAGTGAACTTCAGACAGCACTACATTGATGGCAGGTAAAATGTATCATCTGCTGACATAATATGTGGTGTGTGTTTAAAGGTTCTCCTATAATACCTATTGTTTCAGACTCTTTACAAATGAAAACATGTAGATTGTAGAGTGCACTGTGCAGTGTGCTGTAACACAGTGGTGAAAATTGGATGTACTTGAGATAAAGATGTGTTTTTCCAGTGTGGTTCAATCCTACCTATGCCGAGGAGGAAGCTCATGGTGAACACAACCCTCAGATGATCTACCAGTTGGGGGTTCATCTGCCACAGGAAACAGAAAGTACAGTCAGCCAGCATACTAGAACTGACACTACAACCAGCTGTTGACAAAAAGCAGAATTTAAAAAAGCGTGATGTGCATTTGCAAGATTAGAACTAGAGAAAAAAAGACAAATGTCAAACACAATCATATCTCCTACATTTTTACATTGTGCAGACACATCCTATGAAAAACAAAAAGCTCAAGATATCTCAAGGCAGCCCAGTTTGACGCATTAAAACGTTTTTTTAATGATACTATTCTTATGCAGACCCCTGCCTTGTTATCTAGATAGTACTTTCCGATTAATACAAATGAGTTCACGCTCAAAATACCCACAGGGACCTTTCTGTGCTGTTATCAATGGAAACACTCTTCCTCTTTAACTGCCTTACACATGAACATGGGCCAGTAATTCACTCCTTTTATCATATTTTACCAAGTTGAACTTTCTTGTTTTAAGGTGATGGTGATAGATAGATTGATGTTTTGAATATTAATACAATGCAAGTACAAAAAAATATCTATATCAAATTCCCTAAAGGAAAAACAGAACTTATTTCTTATCATATTATGTCAGACAATGTGAGAATCACAAGTGCTTTGACATGTATCACCTAACAACAACCTAACAATTTAATTTAAATTTTAATCTTTAATTTTCAATTTCTACCAAAAACGCAGACAGCTTTCATCACACAGACTGTACAGCATTTGCTTGCTGCCCACATGATAATGCACTTGCCAGTCTGAACACTGACACACTCACAAACTTACAATTTAAAATGCAACAAACGCTTCAACTGTGACTGCGTGGAGTTGCGAAACAAAAGTGTGACAGTGTGGAAAGAGGTGCAGACGCGGTGATACTGAAGGGGAAAAAGAGCTGTCGCGGTTGTCCTTAACAGTACTAGACTGACAGGAACCAGCTGAACCACAGACAAAGCAGAGAGACAAACAGAAACAGACAGAAAGAAGCAGAGAGTAAGAGAAATAGCAAGCTGCATAGCCAGGGTTGGCCAGTTGGCTATTAATAACTATGTACACTGAAACACACACTCGATACTTGAGATGGACTTAAGCCTTGGACAGCTAGACAGACTGATAAACAAACACACACACTCACACTCACACAGGGGAGGATGATAAGCAACAGGTTACAAAGAAATTTTGTGCTATGTGATATTTCAACACTATTATACAACCTCAAGGTTTAATATTTCAAATGATTCAGGAACCCAAGTATTGTGTTGCTTCAAAGTTATTATAACAAAGTCAGCAAACCCAATGTTAATCTCTTAGAGCTAAATAACATGAAATAAAATACTTAGTATAAGATGTATGCATTTATGTATTCCATTGTACACCACTGTCATTTGTTATACTACAACAATTGAATTCCTTTTTCAATATTACTTGTTGTGGAATGGTTTGCAGGGCAGACAGAAGTATATCAGTAGTATCACAGTGACTTCCGTTATTTAAAATTTACAGACTTGATCTGGTTTGCATTTTCTGTATTCATTTTCTTTCACTCATCAACTGTCACATTAAAGGCTCTCTTGTTTGATCAGTTAGATCTAGATCAAAATCTAACTTCCTGATCATCATCTTTTTACACACATGTAGTTTGACTTTCCCACTTTCAAGTGCATACATCAAACCCTAGGGCTTGTAGATGACTGCCCAGCCAACAACCACAACCACAGTTGCTGCAATTTAACAAGTTTTCTGGTAAGAAAGACGGAGCTACTTCTCAACTTCTCTCTCTCGGCAGGATACACACAGAAGTGAGATGCAGAGCACATCTGTAATGATATGGGCCAAACTGCAGACAGAAAGTCTGATCTCCATTTAAAGTATGCCACGTACATTTTCTGTTTCACTATAACAAAAGCTGATCTCCAGGACATCAAGCTGAAATATAGCATATACATAGTTTTCTATGAGCAGGCCAAATTAATCTCTTCAGCAGAGTGCCTAAGATGACTAACTTATGTAGTCTGATAGTCATGTTTCCTGTTGATATTTTCTATATGTCAATATAATAAAGTATTAAATAATTTTAAGAATTATTAATATTGAAATACAACAATGCAATGTAGTATAATAGATATTATAAAATGGGATATTAAGTTATTTGACTTCAGTTCTAGTGCATAAAGTTCAAGTCAAACTGCAACCTCTGTATGTTTTACATAGCATGCCTTCGAGGTTTGAGCCCTTCTCATTCGGATAATTTAAGAGCGATACAAAACGTCTGGCGAAAATGTGCTAAGGTGTAACTTCACTGTGGTTTATAACAAGGAACTAATACATTATATAGACACACTCAGACACACACACACACACCACCTCTTGCAAAGAAGGGAGGACCCATGCAGTGTTTTAGTATCTTGCTAAAACACCATGTTCCTGAAGTGGCAACAGATTTAGCAGGTTAATAGATAAGCGAGCAGTGACATTCTTGGAGGAGAGGGATCAGCAAGTGAAAAAAGTAATGCCATCAGGCATCAGAACACTGGTTATGGCGCTGTGTAGCCACAGACAGCTGATTCCCGTCCACCACAACATTAAAACCACCAGTTAGCTTTAATGGTTTAGAGGCCACCAGCCAAGAAATGGTGAAGACCTGAGTGTCACTCAATAACCACAAGAGTACACAGTCAAGCAGCACATCAGTTACTATGTATTACATCGAGAAATGTGCAGTGGTTGAACTATGTCCTACATAACCCAGCACTAACTTACCTACACATTGACAAAAGTGGTCAATGTGGATTTGTTCACTGCATACTGCATGTAGTATTAATTTAGAAACTGAGTTGCATAATTTGAGAATGTTAGATGTTAGGCTCCTTCTTGGACATGGAAGTGACTTTGCCACAAAATGTCTACATTCTGACGTTTTCAGTTACATCTAACCAAATCTCTTTCTATGCTGTTGACTACAAAACACAAAAGGGAAACTATTCTAGCATTTCTGATTAAAACCATAGATGGAAAAATCATAGATAAAGCTATGAGCGTACTTAACTACCATCAAATATCAATGCTTTAAAATAATATTTGGACAGTAACATATGTTACAAAGTACAAAGTAAATTTGAATGAAATATGTTTAGTTCAACATAAACTGCCTAGGTTTGGTAAAAGCTGTACATTCTCAAAATTAAATGTAGACCAAGCCTGGACAACACACTTGTGTTTTGGGTGATGACATGTCTATTAGCATTTCACTAGTGATGAATTCACACATAGCATTAATGTGTAACTCACCACAGGCTCACCCAAACTACTGTCATTACAGCTCTCTGACTATAGACACTATATCAATGAAGAAGTCCTCCACTTGTACTGAGGGAAACAGTAAACCAGTGTCACCCCACCCACACGCAGTTCACTACCAGTGTGAACACACAGTGAAAGGCTCAGTTCTTTGCACATGTATGAGGCAAGGCACAAGTGAAGCCGGCAATCAACACAAAACCCTTCTGTGCAAATGTGAGACATATAACATCTAGCCACACTTTTAGAGCCTGGAAATATTCTGCACAGGGCACAGAGTATATATGCATGAGTGCATATACCAGTTATGTGACATGTTCTTTGTATGAGGCTTCTTGATAAAACATTTATTTACTGTTTCTTAGCTCAAACCTGTATATTCAACCTCTCTTATAACTGACTGAACTGGCGTGACATGTAAACTAACTCTCTCTCTATCCCCACTCCCGCTCTATTGTTCCAGCCCAGCACACCCAGGCCTCAATTCAGCACAAGAATTTCCCCTTTTCTCTCACTTCCCAGCTCTTGTGTGCCCAGTGTGTGTGTGTGTGTATGTGTGTGTGTGTGTGGGCGAGAAGAGGCACTGACCAAAGACTGGCATAAGTGTGTGTGTGTGTGTGTGTGAATTCCATGTCGGCTCACTGTTAACAATTTGTATACTTAGCATTTCTGCTTTTTCATTAACAAGCTCACAGTCATTCTGAAACTTGTTGATCCAGTGCCGTCTACACATCTTCACACATACTTCTTTAATGTGACCACAATCCATATACCAAACAAACGCATTTATGTGTGAATGTATGCATGAGTTTCAGTAACCCCAGCATACGTGAACAAGAGAGGAACATAACCCCTATGATCTCCCAGACTGTTGCTTTGTGTTTTCCTGTAAATTTTGTCATGTGTCTTCCTACGATGACTGCATCTTATAGGGGTATGACTCACTTCACTATATTAATCATCTTCACAGCCAGCCATACAGCCGAGAAGTATGACAGACAGGTATTTATATATCTTAGAAGTGTCTGAGTTATTTAAAAGATTTATTGATTGCTGGATTTTTTTTTTTTTCATTTAGGTTGGGAGTAAAAAATAGATACAGCAATATGTTATGATATTTCCAATTTCAGAACAATGATGATTCAACATACAAGACTGTACAGGCTATATAAATCCACTGACAGGATGCCATCAAAATTCCAATTTTCCTGCATGGTACCTGCAAAAACTTAAAAATGTTTAAATATAGTTGCAGACTGTGATACAGCATAGTTAGTTGTAGAAATTGTACAACTAATCAGAGTGGCAATAACAACAGACGTGTCTTGGCTGTAGGTGAACAGCAGGTCAGGTGAACTACAGTTGTAAAAGGCAGCAAAGAATAAATACAAGCCAAAAGGAAGGGGGTAAGGAGTAAAAATCTGCCACCTCCTAATTTGGACCCACTTTGGTGTTTAAGATAATCTGCAAGGAATAAAAGACAATGGAAACGAAACTATCGTGTAATGCCCCCTTGCTCATGAACTTGTCTGCACAGTTCAAACTACACCTATATAAGTTCGCTTCAAACACCTGAACGAGTTCACTATTCCATCTTAGCACACTAATCAAAGAGAAAACACGAAAGCATAATCTTGGTTCATTAGTTGAGAAGTGTGAAAATGCAAGCCTAGAGGTGTATGCCACAGAGTTCTTCTTTATTCATCTAAACATATTGCATCATATTAACGCTGACTCTGCAACATGTACAACTTAACAGAAAACAAGTGAAAAAAAGTTTTTTGCACTTTCACAAAATACAGCCCATTTTAGTCACAAACTGATATGAATAAGGCTTTTGACACGGAAATTCGTGAAGCGTTCCTCATTTTTTTAAGAGGCAGCAGTAGCTCAGGTGGTAAAGCAGTCGCCTACAGACCCCAGGGCGAGTGGTTCGATTCCCGTTTCCTCCTGGCTACTAGCTGAGGTGTCCTTGGACAAGACACCAGAATCCTCTAGTTTAGCGCCGTCTCAGTCTGGCAGCTGTCCAAAATGAATTTCCCCAAGGGGATCAATAAAGTATACATTATTATTATTATTATTATTATTATTCAAGTGTATGGCTGTTTAGCAGCTGTCTGTGCTCAAAAGATACACTTGTTTTATTTTACAAAACTGCACACCCAATCATGACATTCAATATCTATGTGTACATTATCAAATCAATTTGTCAGATCACACAATATATGTTGTATGTTTAAAAAACTTTTTTTTTTTTTTACAGATATAGTGATATACTGTAAATTATATTCTTCTATTATACAGTGTGTTGCAGAACATACATACATAGATTTATCGTTATCATTCATAATATTATGAATTAACCTGTTATTCCCACAGCTAATCTAAATATTATCAATACTAGCTAGCTCTCAGTTGGTTGTTACACCTCTTTGGTCACTATCTATACAACTATTAAATATGTTACAACAGAAACATTCATTGTCCTCAAAGGATGGCATATAATGACTACTGAATGACTTGCCATCTTATCTTGAGCCTACATTTACAGCATACTGAGTTTATAGTTTGGATTTTGTCCTGTGAGAATTTCAGCCTGGATTTACCTTACTCCTCTGCAAGCAGCAGAAGAATGTGCATGAAAGAGTAATTCAGAGAACAAAAGCTGTTCTTTGTTGTTAGGCCTTAGAGCTGAAGTGACAGCAAGCGTGAATAGGGGTCAGAGATCAGTGGCTGGTTTGGAGGCTGTTTAAGCCAATGGTTAAAATATGTCTACACACACATTTGCACAGAAATGACAGCTAACATATAGAGGCTAAAGACCACTTAAGTATTCTGAGTAAATTATCATCATGTCCATACTTTAATTTAATCTGCTTATTTTCTAAAGTTTTAGAGATTTAATTTATAAGGAGTAGCACGGCCAAGCTAAGTAAAGTGTTTAAGAAACTGTCTCTTCTCCTTGTGTCTTCGGAAGTAACACACTGAACTCATTTGTCTTCACCATTTGTCTTTTTGCAAAATATGCTGCAGTGACAAGATTGCACTGTCCCACACTGTGTTGTGCTGGTAAGATCTGGATTAGGTTTCCTGCATCACAATACAGGAAACAACTGGCATGCTATGGCTGATGTTGCTGTATAGCACATAGTATAAGCAAGTTAGCTCCCCAACGTGGGAAAGTGATACATTATAGTCATACTGAGCAGCTACTGAGGAAGCTTCTGAAAGTGAGATTCATGAGATCTAATTGAAAGTGTTTATAATAACTTCAGTGTTTTATCTCACCAGATGTAACAAATACTAGAATAAAGATCCGCAGAGCTGCAAAGCAGGGTCAAGTACTGAAGTCTGCTGTACAGAAACTTATCAAGTTGAAATGGAAGATTAGATTTATTGGATGGCTGATGTGGAATTCTCCCTCGGCTACATTTGTATTAGGACTTTGCATTCTTTGTGAAAGCACCGTAGTTACGCAGAGTGCATGTCTGCGCGAATGTGCCTGGCTTCCTTTATCTGTATCTGGATGTCCTCCGCGAGGAAATTGGAGCAGCAGGTGGAATGCTGCAGATATTTCCTTTGAGGCTATGAAAAAATCAATAAGGCAACATACACACTGACAGATACGCAGACAAAAGCCAGCATATTATTAAGCCTGAACCACACCAAGTGTGACCTAAGGGGTTGGTCACGAGGTTGGAATTGCCATCAGGGGCTTTCTTTTCCTCATTATGAAAAGTAAAGTAAGCATAAATGAAAAGGAGCGTCTGCAATGACTCATACATCCACTACAATATTTGCATTTCAAGGGATTGAGAGCTCAGAAAAAAATCCCTCTTTGCTCGTCTTTCACTTACTTTCGGTTTGAGACATCAAGCGCGTCTCTGATCTGTAGGGTTCACCAATATTACAACTGGGGTAATGCCAATTTTGAGCTTTTTTCACAGTAGTCTAGTTCCTTTTATTCTCTTTTTAATGAGTGAACTCTTTTGATTGTGCATCTAGGCACTGTCAGGAAACCGCACGCTAACAGCTGTAAGGAAAGCAAGGTAGAGCTGTGTGAATGCACTGCTCCGAGCCTTTAGTGTCTGCCTTTCAACACCAATATAAACCAGATAATACACAGGGCTTGACACAGCTCTGTTACTGTAAATACTGACAAGGATGCCATCATACCACCTGCCCCAAATAATATACATATACACACAGAAAATAGATTTTAAATTGTTATATTATATTTGATTAGACTAGATTAGATTATATTGGATGATAAATAACTTAATAAGGTATGTATTATTCTGGAGATTTGAGGCTATATGTAGGCTCATTTTAATCATACCCACATACAGCACCACCGTCACTTTTTTCTCAGCTTATCATCACTTTATTCGTACACTTTACACATTAGGCTAGAATTACAATTACAAAGGCTAAAAACGACTTGATAAAATTGCTTTAAAAGTGCAAAGACATCACTACTGGAGGTGTTAATGAATGTTTAGCTATAATTATATAGCCTAGCTTACTTAGCGTTAGCTTAAAGTTATCATTCTTCTCCAGAGGTGTGTAAATTATGAAGACTTACCTTGAGTAGTTTTTTTTTTTTTTTTTTGTGAGCAGACTTTCTAGTGCTCAGAGATTCCAGTTAAAACTTCCACCCTCCCGTTCCGCACAAACTGAACCGAGTAAAATAAAATAAAAAAGAAAATGTATAAAGTAGTTTAGTAATTACTGCACGTTTAAACCGGGGATGGACTCACTTCAAATGAACCGATTTAGCTTGACCAGAGGGACAGAAAACACGCATTCGCGTCTGGCTGTTTTTCCAGGTGATGTTAAATCCTTCGATATACTTGAGACGGTCGGAGTGTTTCTTTCAAACTAGAAAGTCCAAAAGAGCAAGACGCCGGGATGAAGCGCTGACTGAAGCCGCCACACGGACCCGCTGCTCGGACACGGAGCGAGCGAGTGAGTGAGGGGGGAACCAGGCTGGTGTGAAGGCAGCTGCCATGGAGACGACGCGCACTTCCGTTGCTGACTTTCACAATACATCACCCAACGTAAGAAGCTATTTCTAGATGTACACTCATAACACAACAGCAACAGCTATAATGTATTGTGGTTATTTTCCCTTTTACTTCCCAGACAAATACACGTCAATTTCTTGCTGTAGCTTACCTGTTCACCCGCCGTTATCTGGTTGAAGTTTTATTTTCTGGATGATGTCATTGGTTTTGGTTTGTGAGCTTTTTCTTGTGACATGATGTTCTCTTTTATTTTGAAGGCGGGGTTATTTCTGCCTGTCTTGGTTTCTTGCCTCTTCAACAATCTGAGTCTGTCCTGACTGTTGTCATAGCACCAAAGGTGTCACAATGGAAAAGCCAGACAGGGTGGCTGTGCCTGGAGAAGTTGGAGCATTATCAGCCATTTCACTTTCCAAAGCCTCTCTCAGGACAAGCAGACAAGCATCAGAAACAAGTTCATATTGACTTTTGTCTTTATTCTAATAGGCTTTGCTTTTACATGTTATTATCCCCCCACGATGTATTATCGGATTAAAAAGGCTCAAGAGATGTGTCAAGTTAAACGCCTTAACACAGGATACTGTGCACTGATATGAGTCAGTCTGTCACTGTGTGTATCCTCAACTGTGAACTTTGTAGGTGAAGTTTCATTCCTTATTTACATCTTCCTGTGACATTGTTGGTATCACGGAGCCAGTGCAGCACCTCGATGCCACAGGCAGCTGGCAGACATACAGATTTTACCACAGACCGCAGCGTTGTACATCAGGGGTGGACTGTTTTGCAAACCACTACCAAAAAACAAGCACTGCCTCTTGAGAATATGAAAAAGTATTTTTCTGTACAAGAGTTATGTTGTGTACAATGGTAAACAACTACCTTTTACCTACCTTGAGCTTCCCGAACAACAAGAACTGAAACTTGCCACCATTTCATTATATTCTTGATGTCTATCAAGATAAGAGCGCATTAACAGTAATGTATTGAGTATGTACAGTATGAAGAACATCCCTCTAACACATACCTCTAACGAACTCTAACCACTTTTTACACTGTGCATAACTACTTACTATAGACGTTCTGCCTTCACAGCAAACATTACAGCGCTGACTGTATGACACTATTATTTGTCTGGAAAGTTCCCAGTGACACCTGAACACACATCATTGTTCGGTTTTTGGTACAGGTCTCTTCAAAGGAGGAACAAGGGCAGTATTTTGGTGCATATAAAAAGGGGCATTGTGTACTTTCTGAACTATGGTGGTGCTTTTATTTTCTGACACAATCCATGTTGTGTTTTCTTGCTAACCAAACCGTATTTACTCTGCTGTTCTCAAAATGTGCGAGACACACCTGAAGGCTGCAGGTGGAAAAGTTAATATTTAAACCCACGATATTACCTGATGTCATTGTTTGAGGTTACCTGGCAGTTTAAAGCACATGTTCCGCTCAGACTTCCTCTCTCACACTTTGACTTACTTTATGTCTCCTTCTTCTTCTAAAGAGAAAAAGTAAAGGTTTGGGCAAAAAGGTGGTCAGTGGGGAGGGGGAAAAGGAAGATTTAGCACCTGGCTCCTCTGTTCAACTGTCTTCAATACGTGTGTGTGCATGTGTACGTGTGTGTGTGTGTGTGTGTGTGTGTGCACATGCATGCCTGTCTGGATTTGTCAGTTGAACTGTGTGGGTAATAAAGGGGCTTTCTGTCTCAGTGATGACAGGTGTGCTAGAACTACAGGCACACGCGATGACTAAGGGCGCAGACAAAAGTGGTGATAAATTTGCCAAATCCCATACACTCCCATACACGGGTGGACGGAGGGAGTGAGAGTGAAAGGCAGACGGAAATGTGAAAGACGTGAAACACAGAGAGAGTGGGAGTCTGTAGACAAGCTCAAGCTGACTCAGGTTAGTAATCTTATCTCCCATCAGCATGCAAAAACCGCAGCAGGGACTAGGTGACTGCAGTTCCTCCTTAATAGATGAACAATTATTTTAATAGTGTTAGGTTCAACAGAATAGAAAATGTCTGTGCATGGCTGCCAGCAGTGAACAATGTCATGTAGTTCTACTCTTATACTACCACTACCTCATTTCACATGCTCTAAATGTGGTCAAGACAATATATATATATATATATATATATATATATATATATATATACATATTTACACGTCAGTGTGAACCTGAGAAAAGTCAGGTTGTGGTCACAGAGACAGACACAGAGGTCAAAGTGTTCCAATGTCAGCGTGACAGGAAATTAAGCACACTGCACTGTGAAATTCAGTCACTTGGCTTGTGATCCCTTCACTGAAAGGTAACGTGCAAAATCAAAAGCTTTGTTAATGAAGGGTCCCGTCTACCAATGTCTGTTTTCAGTGTTCACTGTGCAAATAAGGCGATGGGTGTGATGGGTAAACACAACCCGGTATTCACAATGATACACTGTATACTGAAAACATGTAGGTATTACTGCACCTGTAAGGACTTATGAAGCAAAAAACATGACACATTTCAACAAATGCAGCTACCTTGTGTGTATTCTCACCCATTCCTCAGTATGAACTCTCACCTTATGCCATACACAGTCTTAACCTTAACAAACAAGTTCTCAAATCCTTAACCGCTAAATCAAAATCCACCAAGTTTCTCAATTTCATACTGAAACCATTTTCAGGCATGCATGCCTGTCTTTTCATGGCTGTCTTTTCATGGAGGCAGACACAGTGTATCATTGTGCCCCGTTCCTGTTAAATTGAGGAACAAAAGTCTCAGGGCCTTTTAGGGTATCGAGGCAACACAACCATTTTGGCTTAAATGACTTTACAGCACCGTCATAAAAGGGAAAGTCCAATATTCACTCTGAAAACAGCTTTACAGGGGTTTAAATCAGCCTTCCACCTGCCACAATTTCAGCCTTCCATTCCTTGGAGTTGTGCATTCATGTCATTCATGCAATGCTTGCAATACTGCAACCATTTATCAATGTAAAAGCAATGCTAATGCAGAAGAGCTGCAAAACAACAGCACCTGCATGTTGAGGTGAAAGTACAGTAATTCGTCACTGAGAAGGACCTCAAATCTGCAAAAATGAAACTCTAACACATGGGACTCTACAGTAAAGCCCCCTGATTCCTTAGAAAGAGCAACCACATATGAAACAGCAGTTTACCCAGTTTAACACAAGTTCGCTCTAAATTCTAAGCTCAATTGTCTTGAAGGAGTGATGCGAGCAAGTACCTAAGCATGAAATTTTATCATTTAAGCACTGAAATATTTGATATTGCAATATGTCCACCTCAAGGTGTTTTAAGTATAATTTCAGTTTGTGTAATTTACTGTTGACTATCACATGATACTCGCGTGTGAAAGGAGTCACTGGCTGGAAATTATCATAAAACTCTGCAGTTCTCTGAACTTACTGGAGCCAATCAGCACAAAAAAAAAAAAAAGAACAAACTAAATGCTAATATTTGACTGGTAAAATTTTGTTGCCAATATGAAATATATAAAGACTTGAAACAGAGGAACCATATTTAAACTGATGTCGTTAAAATGTTCAAGTAGGTATTCGAATCAAATGCTTGGCCAAATTTAATTATTAAGGCAGAAATGGGCTTCCGTACAGTTCGTATAGCCTACACACACTGTCATACATTTAGTTAAGGTTCTTTTCTTGTTACAAAAAATCATATTGAATTATTTATTATCAATCCAGCATTCCTCCTGGTATGTTGATAATATACCACAAGAGTGAGTGAGTGAGTGATGCGTGTCTTCAATGCTTGTGTTATACTCAGGGGGTTAGTGTTATTACAGTACATTTTAAATGAGCTTGTGGTATGAATGACAGGTAATATAAGGAACCGTGCAGTTCCTTTTTTCAGTATCTTCAAATCCTCCCTTGTTCTTTCTATTCGCACTCTCACTTCCCCATTGCTTCTCCTTCATCCCTAACACCTTTCAGCAGGTCTAAGTTTCTCTGTTCCACCCCCCAGCCTTGTTTTTGTTTACTTACTTTTGTTAACACTAAAAATACTACTAAAAATCTAAATTTAATTTGTAGGGTAGTTTTAGATTTGTGTCTAACAGCATGTTCCATGGCAGACATGAAACACACACAATGTGTTTGTTTATTTCAGACAATCTTTTAACATGACTATATGTCTCATTGCTGTTTTTTCTTTGTCTGAAATACAGACAGTGGATCTGTTGGCTAGACACACACACACACACACATGCACAGACACACACACAGAGACCCGCCTTTATGTATTATTAAAAGACTGTTAAACCAAGATTGCACACGGGCGATAACCCTGCACACACGGGACCACGGGCTTTGTTACCATGGTTACCACTGTGTGTCCTGCTAGAGACCAGCTGGTGGACCCTGGCTGTGTTTCTGTGATGAGAGTGACGTGTGTGCATATAAAACGGAGACAAAACAAAGGCAGAGCACACCGTGTCACACTGAGATAGAGTCTGTTCTTTAGGGCGTTGTTTATCACATTATACGCTTGCTCACATGCCTTTAACCAAAGAAGAAGAAAAAAAGCAAAGCGCACATTAGCATATTGATCTTTGCATTGATTCCCTCTTGTAAATGACTATTTATTCTCCAATTCATTCGAGTGTCAGCGTTGTGGTGGGGGTGGTGTTGACACTCGAGGCAGATCTGTTTCCCCTACTCTCAAACAGAAATGTAAGGAACATGCAGAGACAAGTTTGACTGTCTGGTTCGCACAAGCAGAGCTATGTGCGTGTCTTTAACATGATTATAGACTTTCTACAACCCAAACATCCAGGCCTCCTTTCCACTATTCCTCACTCACTTACTCACTCTCTTGAATGGCTGTCTTCTCACCCATCCACCCTCTTATCCCCCATTAAAACTCGTATAAATCAATTCTACAAATAACTACGCCAAGCTTGACTAAATGGCGGTATTTGGATCTAAAATTTATTTACAGATTGTTTTAGATGGTGCTTCACCTTCTACGGTCCTGATGTAAGTGAAATGCCGCATTTAATTGCTATTAGAAAATTTGGACATTCCATTTTTCAGTACATTCATGTCTTATTTCAAAATGCTGTTTATCCAAAAGCAAAACATTTGAGCATGCAACAGTCAGAGATGATATAAAACACTGATTTTTGCAGTCAGTACTACATATTTGTAAAATTTGTAAAAATCTTTGGAAAATACGTACAGAAATTTATTTATTTTTTGACAATGTTTTTGTGAACACTAGAAATAACTCATAACACTCCCACACATTGGTAAATCATGTTTTTATCTGTCACCAGTATACTGAGACTGATTTGACCCATTTATGTGTGCATGTTTACTACTGTTCATGAGCTTGGCCTCCTTGTTTTTCATGAACATATTCACATATTGTTTTTTCAACTGTACTAACACAGCTACCAAGTATTTTTCGAGTGTTATTATATTATCAGTTAGCATTTTAAACCGCTAAACCTGCATTAGTAAACACAATATGCTAATGGAGCACAATGGACATGATGGACCTTCGCATGCATATGCAGATATGCCAGTAAAAGTATTTCCAGCTTTACAACTTTAACTGATATAATAATTATTAACAAACATAGAACTTTCTATGTGAACCCAGATTTTGTATAGTTGTAAATGTCAAGCTCCCAGTGTTCATCAGTTCTCAATAAGAGGACTTAACCATCTATTAAACATCCTGGTACCTCCTATAAGGAAATCATTAGGATTTTGTTGTCTATTATCATCCTATTTACATTTTCATTTAGCCTGTGTTGTATAATAAAATAACCAAAATAATTACCCATGGAAAGCACCTCTAATGTGCATGTTGTGTCCTTTGTAGTATACTAATATGTTGATACGCTACAATTAGCAGCATTCGTTGATTCCATTATGTTCAATACTTGTAATTATGTCCACATTTGCAAGAATGTCCATCTTCTCTGAACAACGAGCCCCTTTTATAACCACAGGAAATCAGTTTTTATTTGTATCCATGCAGGGACTCAGTGGATAAGCTAAGAAATATTATTACAAAGATTTTTATATGTTGCTGTAAATAAAAAAACGAATGCATAGCATGTGCCCACATATGACTTACTGTCTACTGTCCGTTGTACAAGGTGAATATTTATTAAAGAATGACAGATGAAACAGAAATCGTACAGTATTTTAGTCGTAGTGACAACAAAGTAAAGCAAGTATGAGCACAGGAGCTCAGGTGGAGGAGGAAAAAAACAGCCATTTAAAACTCCAAAGCTGTTTTATTTAAAAGGGGAATGCAACTTGGAGTTAGATGTAGTGTTAGAATCTTTTTTATTTACATACATTTGACTTTACATTTAAAATGACTATAACTATACTAGGACTCTACTGTACAACCCACCAGAAAGCAGCGGTGGGAACAAAGATCAACTTGATGCAGATCAGCCGAGATTTCACATGGGCCCTCTGCGACAGAAAACTCATTGTACTTGTACTGGAGCGCCCTCTATTGGCTTTTCTCCTTCAACAACAGAGAAGAGAAAAGAAACCAAGCAGATAAATCTATTTTCAGAAGGAGCAACTAAGTAGTTCTTCAATAATATGCCTGGACATACCCACTGCTTCCATCATAGGTGACACTCTATGACCCCTGCTATTACTGGACTTACACCTTCATCAGGTACACAAATATGTTTACAAGACAGAAATCACAGCTGAATGGGGCTAAGAGTGTGTGGAAGTTCACCCCTTTGTGCATTATTCATCACGATTCATTCATTCCGGCCCAGATCGGTGCTTGTACAAGAGAGACACACAGTCGTCATCTAGCTGTCGTCAGTCTGGAGCATCTTCTCGATCTCTTGGTCCCACTGGTCATCTTTGTTGTCCGACTCTGTCACCACCTCGTACTCTTGAAGCTCCTGCTGCAGCTCCTTCTCCCAGTCTGTCGACTCATCTGGATGCAAAGAGGGTACAGCGGGGTTATGAGCAACAAAGTCATTTTCTCTCCAACATATTAAAATATAATCACAGAATAATAACACAGAATGCTCCCAGCTGTGTGGCGTATTTGTCTCCTCTAACACTAACCATCAGGCGAGGGAACACTGTCCTTCTTGTCAAGCACCAGCTGCTCCATCTCTTTCCTCAGGTCCTCCTGGTTGATGGCCGTTGAGTCGAAAGCATCACTTACAAACTCTGACACTCCAGGACTTGTCGACATCTCCTCCTCTTCTTCCTGAGGTGGCTGCCAATGACACAGACAGGACTGAGAAGGCAACTCGGCGTACGACTTTCTTAAGTTTCCCAATGACTGTGGCAAGTACCAAAATCTACATACAAACCCACAAACGGTTACCTTCTGTATGTCACTGATGGAAACTGGTGGTGTTTTTGGTCTGACATTGTCTACAAACAAACAAATAATACACTGCTGTTAGGTTTTACATATGCAAATCCAAAAGTGTCATGTTCCTTGCTCAGTGATTTCCTCTGAAACCGCAGTCTGGTTTTGTTATGAGTGGCAGCAGCTGTACTAACATGCAAGATGATTAATAATCAGGATAGTGAAAATTTGCTTATCATAACTTTCATCTCCAACTCCACTGAGCTTAGTCATACCACATGCTGATGATTTTCTGTTTCCAGGCTCTTAATCAAATGTTTAATTTCTCCCCCACCTTTTAGAAAAACTAAACAAACCAAAAACATATTTTAGGAAATTTTATATGAAAGAAAAATGTAATTACAAAATAGCAAGACCCTGGAACCAACAGGACTAGAGATGACGCTAGATATGAAGGGATTTGGTCAAACATATAACTAACAACCCAACAGTCAATCTTAATATCCCTTTTTCACCAACATGGTCTGGGTGCTAGATCAGCATTCACAGCTGATTCAGCTTTGGAACGCTCTAAAGACTAGTTTTTGTTTACGCAAGCTGCTCTCAAACCAGTTTTCCTGGAAAAGAACCAGCTCTTTGGCTCCTACGAGATAAGGCACCAGTTTCAAACTGGCCCTTAAACCTAGCTCAAGCTAACTGCTTGACAAGACATATGTCAGAGCTACAGGAGTCCTCTGCGGCTATGGAAGAGCCTCAGTAAATGTCATTAACACTCCATCAATCACGACATTTAGGTAGAGGGACTAAATGGGAGCCACTAAAAGAAGGAAGGGAATGAAGAATGAAACGGGGATCAACGGTTCATCTTACAGCCCGGACAACGCGGGATTGGCCTCATAGTGCCTTTGCTGTTGCAGGAGTGCAGATAAAGTCTGACCTTTTAAGACGATGTCCTCAGGTGAAACACTGGCCCCTCTGTCCTCGCCGTCCTTCTGCTGCTGCTGCTGCGCTGCCAGTGCTGTGAGCTGAGCTGACTGCTTGATCAGAGACACCCGGTAGAAATAATTCCTCCAGAACACCTCCTCCTTCACACTGCCAAACACATCACCATCCATTTTATATCATCTTAATATAGATTCAGTATTAAATCTATGCAATCTGCACACAATGCAACAAGGGTCACTGACTGTTTGGGAACCAGGTCGAAGCGCATGCGGTTAAGAAGCTGGTCTTCCTCCAGCATCACTGCGGCCAGTGGATACATCTGCTCCATTTCGAAGTGGAACTGAACACCAGCAGGTGGGTCCCGCAAGAAGTTCCTCTTGTCCTAGAACCAGCAGCCACAGAGGTCAGTTCCCACAAAAAGGCCCAATGATTCTAGACTACAAAGACTGAGATAATGTCGCAGGGAATGATGGAGCTTTCAGGTTAGCTTACAGCTGAGAGAGCAAGGATCTGTTGCTGGATTGTCTCCTCCTCGTTGTAGCCGACCCAGGGAGGAACCGCTGCTTCTGTACAAAAACATCAGCCCACACACACACCCGCAGTGTGTAGAAACCACAATCAACGTACAAAATACAAAGATGATGGAAACAAACTGCATCTAGGTCATCTTATTATCTTATGTACACACCTGTAAATGTGGTAATTGAAGCTTCTTGGCCAGTGAGTAACAGGAACTAGTATCATAAGCTGGTAATACAGTCTCATAATAGAAATTCCCTTGTGGGTAAAACTTCTACTGATAAGATGCAGGTTGTATTTATTCTGGCAAAGAGATACAGTTCATTGTTTGGCCAGGTCAAAACACAATTCTGTACTTAAAAACTCAATTTTCCAACCAGTATTTACAACTGATCGACAATGAGGAGTGGTGTGATGATAAACTCAAATATTTAGATTCAGTGATCTCAACATCGCAGAGTCAGTCAGGGATTGTAAGAAGAGACAGAAGCAACTAAAGACTACAGCATATCCTCATAAAAACTGTGGCAAATTCTCCAACAAGATGATCCGAGCAATGTTCCTGCCGAGTACCTTAAAAAACTGCAGGTGAATGTCGAAGTGCATTATCCTGCTGAAACATCCACTGATTAAACAGTCTCAGCCTTGAGGGTCTGAATCTTTTTTCACAATCTTATCATGAAAAACCTAAATTCTACAATCTTACACTGAGGAGTGTCCTTTTTGAGTCAGGTTTACATTATTCATAAGTAATTGGACATGTGTTCAAATTGTTACCTGACTTCTTTGCTTTCTTCTCTTGGACAAACTTTTCTTGCTCCTTTTGGAAGTCTCCAAGAAAAGTCTGCAAATACATGAGTATAACACACACACACACACACACACACACACACACACACACACACACATTACACAGATAAAGTCTAGGGGGAACATTTGATAATGGAAAATTGCAATAATAATGTCATCGCTTCTCTTGGCAGCAAGCAGAGCGACTACAGAGCGACTACAGCTCCCCAGGTGAAGAGGTGTACTCCAAGTGCTGCAGAACTCGTCAAACAAGTCAAAAAGAGAAATAACATGCCTTGTCTATGATACCGTCGATTTTGCCTTCTTCCACTGTCTTTTTGATGGTTTGAGCCGTCTCGACCATTGACTCAGAGATCTTCTTGGTGGCACTGGTGGCAAAACTGAAGATGAACTCTACAGATGGAGGAGAAACAACAGCAGCAGCATCACCATAAGGTGGGACTGTGGTAAGGGCTGTAGGACATGAGAACAGGAGGACTCCTGCGGCCAAACACTGTTAACGACATATGTTTAAAGGAGTTGAAATGATAGGATGAGGAAACATTTCACCACGTTCAGCTGATCCAACGAGAGCCTGGACAGTTGACATACGGGAGGACTAACGTCGAGCTAAGACAAGCCCATCATCAAACCAACCAGAATAATAACTAACTTCACGTTTTCCAAACACAGCACACAGAGAGGACGGAGTATTTTCCTCACCCCCCAGCCCTCTGCCCTGCTCGGAGTTTTCCTGGTTGGCCTCTGGTTCTCCATCCTGGTCAGCTGCTTGCTGTTTGTTTACCTCGTTCTGTGCTTCTACCACCTTTTCTTCCTGCTCCACGCTCAGAGTTTCTTTGTCATCCGACGTCTTCGTGTGCGTAGGGTTTTCCAACCCCAACCACGTCCCCAAACCTTTAAACATCCTGGTCGAAATAAAATAACTACCAAGACTCAGAGATGAGAACAACAACAATCTGGACAGAGAGAGGATTCTTTACTTTATGTAACCAGGAACTACACCGGCAGGCCTGCTGCTTCTTCTTCTTCTTCTCTGCTCGGCGTTCAGCAGTTCAAGTTACTGCCCTCTGGTGGCCAAAGTGGTGTGTATTTGCTGTTTGGTCAGATCTAATTATTTATTATTTTATCTGACCTGTTTAATTTGAATAAAACTTTTGTCCCTACACGTTTTATGTAAAAAAAAAAAATATATATATATATACAAGATGTTCAGCACTGTGAAAAATCTCAGAGGATGTGGTCGGAAGCCAAAAGTGACACCTGTGCTGGCCAGGATAGTGAGAGAGGGAAAAAAATAATCCAAGGATCACCTCCAAGGCCACCCTGATGAATCTGGGCTCTGGTGGTGGCAACATATAAAGGCAGTCTTACGGACACTGCACACTGCTGGGTTACACAGACTTCTCCAGATAAGGCACACAAAGGCCTGCTTGGCCTTTGCAAGTGCTCATCTAGACAAAGAGGAAGACTCCTGGGCTTCTGTTTTATATTCAGATAAAACAAAAAAATGAATTGTTTGGCCATGAGGATGTAGCCTTCATTTGGCGTAAAAAAGGAGATGCCTTCAACCCTAAGAACACAATCCCCAGTGTCAAACATGGCGGTGGGAACCTAATGTTCTGGGGGTGTTTTTGAGCCGGTGGTCCAGGGAATCATAGTAATAATAATCAGAGTAAACGGCAACAACAACATCAGGCAGTCTGCAGAAAAACTTGAGCCTTGAGCACCAGTGGACATTTCAGCACAACAGCGACCCTAAACACACAGCAAAAGTGGTGAAGAAATGGATGAAAATTTTGCAGTGGCCCAGCCGTAATCCTGAGGAGGGAGCTAAAGATCAGGGTGATGGCAAGGAGAAGACTCCAACCTGAAAGGGTTGGAGCTCATCGCTAAAGATGAATGGGTAAAAAATACCAGTGGAGACATGCAAAAAGCTGTAATTAATTACACAATAATTTTGGATATGCCATTTTTTGGAGAAGCTCTGTGTCATTTCCCAAACAAAACATGCTCGTTGAATAAAAGTAACTATAAGTTAGAATTTGTCAGGGGTATGAATAATTTATAATTTATTATACAACTCCAAAACCTGACACATCACCAGCAGGTGGCGGTGATGAGCCCGGAAGTGTTGCACATTCTGTAACAGAACAGGAGGAAGAAGACAGACCGGTGGACTGAGGTAGGTTTATACTTTATCAAGCTTTTTAAATGTACTACTGGGAATTTTGTGTGTCTTAAAGTAACATATACATTAGTGCAGAAATTATTCTACTGTCTATTATTCTATTTTATTCCTGTCTAGTGTGAATTGTGAAGCAGAATTTAATGGAATCATTTTCTGTTTCGATAGTCTGTTTACGTTTTACTTGTTGTTTACACCAGACTCCTTATCACAAAATGCCAATCGAAATATAATGAGTTTAAAACCGATATCCAGATTGAATAGGAAGTAACACAAACCTCTTATAAGCATTAATTAACGTGCTGTGATACAATCGGCCTATAGAGGAAAGCGCTTTTTTGAAATCAGGCAGTTGGTTAGCCGTAATAAACTGATGATACAAGTTGATAATTTTAGCTAACGTTGTAAAAATAGCAACTCACATGTCACGATTAGACTGAACAAACAAGCCTAATGCCAGTTTATCTAACAGGAACACACTAAAGGTGCATGTTTCAGGTCCTAAATAATAAATAAATTAACTTCCTCAATACCCCTAACTATGCTTCTTGTGTTTCTACAGGTGAAAAATGAGGTCTCTGATAGTGTTTGATTTCGACCACACAGTGGTCGATGAAAACAGCGACACCTGGGTGGTCAGGTAAATGATCAATCACTACAAAACTGTTTTACACTAGGAGACTGAAGCTCCACACTGCTCATTATAAAGAGTGGGACTGTTGATACTATATCATTTCGTGTATTTTCCCTTCGTTGCTCTCAGATGCCTTCCGAGTCAGACTCTTCCTGACTCTGTGAAGAATTCCTACACAAAAGGCCGGTGGACTGAGTTCATGGGCAGAGTGATGAGCCACATAGGTGAGAATTAATGGTCCTGTATGTAGAACAAACATTGTTTCATAGAGCTGCAATGTTTGGATGTCAGTAGTCCTGTGACTATCGTGGTTCTCATCTGGTGATACAGGAGATCAGGAGATCAGCCCTGAAAGGATCAGACATGTGATGGAGACCATCCCCTTCACAGCTGGAATGACAGACTTGCTGACGTTCATATCGGAGAATAAAGACACCATTGACTGCATTGTGATCTCGGACTCCAACACCATGTTCATAGACTGGATCCTCCAAGCAGCTGGACTCCAGGCGGCTGTTGACCGAGTTTACAGCAACCCCGCTAAGTTCAATGAGCAGGGGTACATGGAGGTGCGGTGCTACCACTCTCACGACTGTGATCGGTGCCCAGTCAACCTGTGTAAGAAAAAAGTCCTGGAGCTTTACCTTTCGGAAAAGTCTGACGGGGGTGTGGAGTATGAGCAGATATTTTACGTGGGGGATGGTGGGAATGATTTCTGCCCTACGTCCTGTCTGAGAGGACATGATGTAGTGATGCCCAGGAAGGGGTACACCCTTGAAAAACTGATAGCCAAACTGGAAGCTCGGGAAGAAAACCCTTCTCTGAGAGCTAGAGTTGTTGTCTGGAGCAGCGGCACTGACATCCTCCAGGAAGTGAGAGCAACTATGCAGTCATAGCCTGGGCCCCTGGAGTGCAATACTACGATTGTTCTTAGGTGTAATATTACAAATATGAAGTCTGCATCGTAAAGGGCTGTGATTACTCACTGTAATTGTCACTTTGTTATGATAGTATTTATAACTTTTAAATGATGTTAACTGTCATTTGCCTGTATTGAACAGTATTAACCTGACTTGGTTGTTTAAGCTGTATGAATAGACAGTCTAGGTCTTTTATCTGCAGTATAGCTCAGTTGTGGGGATACTACTATAATCATAAAACATCAGAAGTACAGTAAAATGAAGACCTAAAATGAACGATGGTGCTGAACTCACCTCAACTGATATTTGACTGGCTCTTTAGAAATCCCTTTGTAATCCTTTCCAGCCTGGTGAGCATGAACAGCTCTGCTAAGGTATTCAGAATTCTCCTTTGCTTGAACCACGACACACAACTTGTGTTGTCAGGTTGGTAGTAAAGACCCAGAGTCACCTTCTCTAAATAAGGCACGATTTCCCAGACTCACACCTTGTTGTCATCCCTTTGACTGCAGCACCGAACTAATTGATAACCATAGAGCTTCACAAACCTTTGCCACATGTAAGATTAAAAAATTTTCCACAATAAATAATTGTGTAACGCCTATGTCTGAGTCCAAACATTGGATTTTTCTTTCCAGTTGTAGGATTTAGGTAAAAATTATTCACAATTTAAGTCATATTCTAGAGGCTTCACTAAAACACCACTATACTATATAACTGTATAACTTCTACTGGGTATTGTGGCACTTCACAGGAATAGTAATCGTTGATGAAAGGTCATGCGTTGAGATACTTGGTCTAAATTAATTGGGCAAATACTGTACTGTATCTATTCTGTGCTTGAAGGGCATATTGGAGACATGCAGACAGAAGCTAAAAATACACTTGTGACAACTGTCTGAGCAAGCTGAGGCAGAAAACACTGGTCTTTATTAGTCTTAGAGAATGATGGTTTAACTAACTTAGAAAATCTTAGCAGTATGTACATGAAGTTCCTTTGCATAATGTCTGTGATGGACCAAATTGAAGTGAAAGAGGACAAATGAGAAACGCGAGGACAGATAAAGACAGGTTGAAAAGGTGCCCTTGTGTGTTCAATTAAAAGTCTGATAATGGAAAATGTGACAAATGTTGGGAATGTAAATGGGATTTAGAAATTGTTAAGTACGTGCCATGACTGGAGAGAAAGACGAAAGAGGAAAGCTACGGTGTATTTGTATATTTCAAACAAAGGATTAATTGTTATAATTGTAGAAAAGACAGCAATGCTCAACAGTGCGAGCATCACAGGGTCATTCAAACTGGCACGCAAGTCTGTAAGGTTTGGACTAGTTCAGTCAAAGGATTTGGTATTTAGACCAGAATGACTCAGAAAACAGCTGGTATCTGTGACTGACCAGAGATATGAATCCATTAGATTACAGTATACATTACGTGGGATAAAGTATTTGGCTGCTTATTGATGAATTGAACAGGAGATGAATCTGCTCATCTATAAAGCTAATTAAATGGTCAATTTGCACACACACACCTGTATATGTATATAAGCAATAATACTTCTTGAATGCAGATGCAGTATTTGCTGGTCCCTCTAGTCAAGGGCTTTTCTTGTTCTTACGTGTCTCTCGGAAAGGAGATTGTTATTTGCAATGAGTTTACTTGATGAAATAAAGTTAAATGTGAAGAGACATTTTTAGTGAGAAATAGAAGAACATATTTATCTAGAGCCACTAAAAATGATTTACACCTTTTACATGCAAGTGTTTTACCTAACAAACAGGACTAAGAACAGCTTTGAGCATTGTAGGTGATAGTTCGGCACATATACTTATTTTATTAAAGGTATACTTATTGGTAGCTTGGAGTGTAGATTTTACGTCTTCATGATGAAACACCACAGATCTGTGTGGTATGTGTGGGTGATGTAGTAGGTCAGTTTGATTTAGGGGAGTAATAGTGGAACTTTCTCTGTCTTCGGTTTAGGTATTTAAGGGGTCTTTAACAGAGACCTTGATTCTGCAAGTCAAAGCTGCCACAGAGCAAAGCCAAGCCACGTCTTTGTCTTCAACATCTCTCTGTTCATGCAAGTGTCTCAGCAAGACAGAACCTCTGCTTATGTGCCAGACATAGTGACCCAACCTGCAGGAAATATTATACTGACCTGGCAACTTTCAGAAACCAAATGATGCCGTGTGCACTCACATACCATGACGAGGTTCTGTGTTGGATTGGTCTCTAAAGTTTACATAGTGTATCATGTATTTGAATTTTTGGAGGATTTGCCTGGTTTTCTAATTTCCCTAACAAATAGAACACAGGGAAGCTGTGAGCACTGCGGATGACACCTCAATGCATCTACTTTTTGATTTGGGTTAACATTTTGTAAAATGTACTGTATGCTTGTTGGTTGTTGACCGTGTTTTGAGTACCTTTGGTACATTGTCTACTGAAATGAAAAAGGAAAAACACCCTTTTGTCTGTCTTCTCAATCTGACACTACTACATTAAACGGATGGATAGATGTACCTTGTAATTATTATTTTAGTTTTCAGTGTTATGTTAATGCACCTGTTTTAATACAAGATGACAAGACATGGGAGGAGGCTCTGGAAGACTGCAGGGCTCTTCATCTAGATCCCTATTCAAGTGACGTGCTTCAAACATGTCTATGAACTCCTGCAAATACGCTCTGGAAACTTACAGCCACAAGCGTGATCGTCGATGCTCACACCCAAGGCGTTATCTGCTGGGAAGCTGGATGTGGATGAGCGGGAACTCTCTGCAGCTCCGACTGTCTACCTGCCCTGCAGCTGGGAAGAATGCTGCGGCACAATTTCAAGGACAGGGGAAGTACAATTTATAGTCTGTACAGGGAAAAGGAGTTTCTTTTACTCGAGAAATTACACGAATAGTGGATGATTTTATAGTGTATTAGTTTATTAGTTTATATTTTAGCTATATATTGTTGTTTTTGGTAAATTTGTTTGTGTTAGATTGTGCTCACATAACTAATCAGTACTGTAATGGACGTTTTGAGTTAAGAGACAATGAGTTCCTTTGTAATTAGCTGTTTTGCATAAATCTAATGCTGGACATTTATCTTATTTAAAACATGTAACAACAGAAAGTTAGGAACCTTGATGTTCTGTGACTTCACCTATGTTCCTTAGCTCATCTTCAGCCTCCACTGTCATCTGTCATCTCAAAGTCTCCTCATAGTTAGAGCCACATAACTGCTTGATTGTTTTGAACAGGTTGCTCTTCAAGATTAGACCTTCAAGACGCAATTTATAATAGTTTGAAGCATTCTGTTATTGTTGTACAATGTGAAGCTCTCTCTAACAACTCTGATCCAGTCTCTCGGCAAGGTATCATGGGACGCAGTCTCCAAGGCAACTAATAAAGCAGGTGGATAAAGCAGAGAAGCTGCTATGGCAGAATCAGTGAACGTTACAATCATTTGAACATGATCTGAACCACATAACCAACTATGTTTGCCTAAGCCTAACCCTATTTCAAGATATTAACAAAGCTGAAATCAAGATTTTTGTGAGGAGTGTGTGCAGATGTCAACACAATCACTTCTACACACACAAATTTGAACCTGTGCAGGGGGGGGGGGGCATATGACGTTTTATTGAGTTAATTAGGTGAGTGGTAATTAAGTGAGTTAACAATGAATGTTTCCACAGCTTATCAAGACACTACAGTTTTGTAACAGCACTCAATCCATTGAAAGTCACTGTTTGATAAGTCAGTGTTGCAATATGGTGCAAATCTCCCTGCCTCCCTGCTCTGTTATATGTTCACAGGTAAAGCTGCGCTGCCAGCTCCAGCCACTGGAGTCATGTTGAATTTAATTTCTCTGGCCTGCATTAAAAAATAGCCGGCATCAGTCTGCTCTGTTCGATTTAATGAATCAGAACGGTCACTGTTTAAGACCTCAGCTGCCCTCTTAGATAGCTACACGGGGATGCTGCTTTACAGTTGACATACTGTAAGTCATATATACATTTTAGAAAACATTAGAAAACAACTGTGTCGAATGATTAAACACCAAAGATAAAAAAATCCTTGGTACATTATAATCTGCAATATGTGGAACTATATCACAAAACACCTCAATAACAACCATTTGTTCTGTAATACAACAAACGTCAATACTTTAAATATTTCAAGTGTTCCAATCCTTAAAGAATTAAAAGTACGGTATGTTCCTTCATTAGTATAGTGTGTGAGTGTTCTGATGCTGTGTCTTTTTAACATACGCAATGTAATTGGTCAGTTTGATTTCAGAGATCTTGATGCAAATCTGATGCAAATTAAAGCTGCCACAACAAAGACCCACCATTTCTGGGGACTCCTGATGGCAAACAGCTTCACCTTCAACCTCTTTCTGTTAATGCAGAAATCATGGTCAACCTAATGACTTAGGGTAAAAGGTAACTGTGTTTGTATGATATGGAGTGTTTGGTTTGGTTTGTGTATTAACATTAGCTGTTCCCAGTGACTTGAGAAGTTTGTATAGAATCACAATTTGCTCCATAGTGGCTTTTTTATTGCTAAGTCTTGCTAATAATTGCAAATTCTTTCACTGGCAAAATTGAAAAGAAGACATACTGAGATACTGTATTTCCCTTAGATCTCAGAGTGACTTCTATTTTATTTCTATTAGTGAATTTGAGGAGAAACGTATCAGAAATCTATCAAGACAATGAAGTAACAAATATGTATAATAATAATAATATTTCCACTTGTATGCATATTATGTATTGGAAGTTTACGTTGGCATCAGACATGAATAGTGAGGTGCAGAACTCTAATACAGTAGAT
The DNA here is from genome assembly GCF_900324465.2 of Anabas testudineus. Lineage (NCBI taxonomy): Eukaryota > Metazoa > Chordata > Actinopteri > Anabantiformes > Anabantidae > Anabas > Anabas testudineus. The sequence goes on along the minus strand of NC_046612.1, from coordinate 23,822,480 downwards.
GGAGATCTTACCTATGAATGTTTTGGTAAACCATACTAAACTACTACTATAAATAAAAATCAATAAATATTTAAATTATTACTATAGGTTATCAAACATTGAAGAAACACGTCAAGATGTACTATTAGCTTCTTAGCAGCAGTGCTACGGCCTGTAAATTCTCTTTCAAAATTTCAGACTACTGCTAGTTACCAATGCAAAGCTTAATAACACAGTTCAGCCACACATGAACTCTATCCCCCTCCTCCTCCTTTCTCTCTGTTCGCCGGCTTCTCCACACTAATAAATAAACGTGAAATGAAAAAGGACATCATCTAGAGTTTGGATATAACTACAACAACAGAGTGCGTGATTTGCGTTTGCTTTCAAGATAATGGGTTTAGTTTTGGCTGTGGTACTTACAGCCGTGCCGTTAGCACTCACAGATAATATAACATCCACATGAGCTTAATTTGCAAACAACAATCTGCAAATGTATAAATTAGCAGATCAACTTCACCTATTGCGTACAACACGTTCTGTCTTGCCGGGCCTGCACTCTCTCCTTGTTTACCTTCCACCAGCTATTGTTACAAGCTTGCCCTCCCTCTGTTACAACACTTTGCAGGGATTCAAGAAAAACCCATACTTAATTTTCTTGTTTAACCTTGATGGTTATGCAGTTTAGAAAGCATAACATATATTTAAATAGTATGGAAGGATTTGCCTGGTTTTCCAATTTACATAACAAATAGAACACAAGGAAGTTGTGAGCACTGCAGATGACACCAAAGATGACACCTGCTTATTTTATTTTATCAGATGTTTTTTAAAATGTATGGTTGTTGGTTGTTGACAGTATTTTTGGATATTCATCTTTGGTTATGTGTCTATTGATGATGAACAACAGCTTTCTACCTGTCTGCTCAATGTGACAGTGTGTAACTCTAACCCTAAATCTAAATAAGAGTTAATACTTCCTTCGCTGGGTGAGTCTCTGTTTTGTATTTGTTCTAATGCCTCATTTTAATGTTGCCAGCGTAATTGTTCAGTTCGTTTTAGTAGCTGTAAAGGATGTTTTTGTTAGTAAAGTGGTGACGATTCTTTTAGTGTGTCTGCAACCCAAATGTGGGTTGGCACAACCCATGTAGATTTGTTTTTCAGGTATTTAAAGGCTGTTTAGCAGAGAATACAACAGAGATCTTGATGCTGCAAGTCACAGATGCCTTAGAGCAAAATTGAGCCACTTTTAAGGAATCATGACGGCAAAATGGAGCAGACGTCTCTTCATCTTCACTCTCGGCTTCATCTTCAGCATTTCTCTGTTCATGCGGGTTTCTCACCAAAGCAGAAACTATGTATATGTGCCAGGCAAGGGGAACCAGTCGGATGCCAAAAACTACTGCAGGGAACATTATACTGACCTGGCAACTTTTAGCAGCACAAGTGAAATAAATGCTCTGCAGACGCCATGCAGTAATCAAGTTCTGTGTTGGATTGGTTTTCAAAGAGTCTCACAAGGTTCTACTCTCTGGAATTGGTCTGATGGAGAGAAAAACAGCTTTACACAGTGGAGTGAGACAGAACCTAACAACCAAGGAGGGAGTGAGAATTGTGTTGTTATGAAATGGGAAGTTTGGTTTGATACATCATGTGGGGGTAATTTTAATTCTCTGTGTTATGAAGATGTGCCTATCTTAGTACAAGAGGATAAGACATGGGAGGAGGCTCTGGAATACTGCAGGGCTCTTCATGTAGATCCCTATTCAAGTGACAACTACTTCAAACATGTCTATGACCTCCTGCAAATACGTTCTGGAAATTTTTACATCCACTGCCACAAGTGCGATCCTTGATGCTCAGACCCAAGAAGTGTGGATTGGTCTACGTTTCCTGGAAAACTGGTTGTGGGTGAAAGGGAATCCTCTGCAACTTCAACTGCCTGCCTGCCCCGCAGCTGGGAACCGCTGTGGAACAATTTCAAAGACAGGGAAAGTACAATTTAGAGACTGTTCAGAGAAAAGACATTTTCTTTGCTCAAGAAACTAGGATCCATGTAGTTTAAATACTGTATAGGTAGATAAATGTTTTTTTAAGTTAATAATACTTATATACTGTGTCTTCAGTGGTAAAAAAAAGAAAAGTGTCTGCATAATAGTGTTGATCACTAATGTGATGATACATTGTATAGTTTGTTGGTATGACGTTGTGCTTACGTAAAAAAATTATACATTATTTAATAGTAAAAACAACAACTTTACATTGAACTAATCAAATATACAGCATGTCTGTCAATTGTCTGTCTAACCAATCATGAAAATGCAAATGTCACAGCTATAATTGTTATTAAATTTAAAAAATCATACCTTATCAATACATAAAATATAGTAAAATAAAATTAAAAGTGTGTTTTGTCTGATGTCAAATTATTAATATTATTATTGTTTTGTTGAAAATGACCAAGTAGTTGTAGTTTTAGTGTATTGATACAAAGCATTGTACAAGGTTTTCTGTTCACAAACAGTGAAATGTTTGACGTATTTACATGGAAGAGAAATACCTAAGCAAAACATGTTTCAGTTTTAATTTTGAAATAATACAAATATAATAAATTGCATATTTAGGTATGCAGCAGTGCAGCCTGACACTACTGGTGATAGATTCATAGATTCCCCCTTTTCTTTTTTGGTTGCAGTTTTCATTCCGAGAATAAAGAATAAATATTGAGAATAAATCAAACTACCAGCATTACTGTTGGTGTTGGCAAGTGTAGATAAAGTAGTGATGTACCAAAACTATTTTTAGCATTATGTCATTTACCTTATAAACACTGTGTGGTAATAAGAACTAAGTCTGTAGATTGTGCCGATAATTACCATTAAATAATACATAACATCACCATAAACATGAATTCAGTTTGTGTAAATGTTTGAAATACATGTTAAAATGAGGTACCACTCATCTGAAGATAATTTATATTGCAAAACTGAAGATAAAAATAGAACTAATCTACAATAAGTCTAAAATTAATAAATAAAAAATAGTGTAGTACGTCAATAGAACTACAAGTAAAAGGGTGAGAAACATAAAATATAGTTTTGTGGGACGCAACAACTGCACTGAATTGACAGGTGCCTTTAAGTTGAGAAATTCAGCAGGTCAGTCTGAGTTTATTCAGGTTACTCGAGTTTGCTGGAGGCAATGGAGACTGAGAAGTCAGATAGCAGCAGGGCCTTGTTTGTCTGTTCATCAGCACTGAATCCTTCAGCCAAGGCCAGTGGGGTCCACAGTGGGACTCATCCCAGCGGCTTTTCTCAGCGCTTCTCTCCTGCTCCACACCTCTTCCTCCTTAACTGCTAATGGATTTTAAGTCTTCCCTGAGATCAGACTTGTGTTCTGCTGGGTCAAAGTTAACAGTCAACAACAGGCTAGCTTCAGCCATCTACAAGCAACGCTGTATCAATGGTGACGTGTGCCTCCTAACAACATCACCAAAAGTCCTCTCACAAATGCAGGAGATTAGAAAGATTTTCAGTCAGTTCACTTCTGCCCATAACTTTAGGAAAAGCACATGACACAAGCTGGTTGAAGACAACCAAATTCCAATAAAACTAAAAAACACAACACAAAATAAAGAGCTGCTGTAACTTATTACAGGATAATAAAAACCAAAGTTTAACTTTAGGAAGGGAAGAGGTTCAGACTGAGAACAAAGGAAAGAGACGGTGGAGATGAGGGTGAATTTACATTTACATTTACATTTGCAGATGCTGGTCCTGCCTATTGTTGCCAGGATGGGATTAGCATTAAGTCCCTGTGCTGTTCAATACAAACAGAAAATGACCCAAGTCAATGTAGAAATATATACTCTTTAGAAACAAAGCAGAACCGAGAAGCTCAGTTTTAGAACTCTACAAACCATCATAATTGGCAAGAAAAAGTACATGAATATTTTGGAATTGTATGATTTTCTGCATTAATTTGTCATAAAATGTAATCTGATCTTCATCTAAGCCTTATTAACAAATTTGATGTGCCTAAAATAATAACACAAAAGAAATTAAGATGTTTTATGTCTTTATTGAGAAAAAAACCCCAAAGTGCTAGTGGAAAAAGTATGTGAAAACCTTCAAACCTCCAAAAAGCTAACTGGAGTCAAGTGTAAACAAACCTGGAAAAAAATTAGTTTGATTAGTTTGATAAATTGACAGCTATGACAGCAAGTGGTACAAAATGTCCAAGGATCAAGGATGAAGTGATCAGAGTGCCCTAAGGTCAAAAGTCAATGTCACTGTGACCATATGTGTGTTTCATTCTTATCTATACACCTGGAGGAAATCTTATATAGAGAAAAGCGAAATGGACCTACGTCCATGCTGTCGATGGCTGCTAAGATTATGGACCTAGATTGGGGAATACTTTTAGTTTAGGACCCTTGTCAAACGCTTTATTGTCTTTATACCCTTAAATGCAAACACACATTTGCTCACATGGTGAACTGCATAACATCTATTTGAATAGTTGGAGGATTTGCCTGGTTTTCTAATTTACCTAACAAATAGGACACAGGGATTGTGTAAGCAGTGCAGATGACACCTCAATACATATGCTTATTTTATTTTAGCAAACACTTTGGGAAATGTATTGCCATTGACAGTGTTTTGGATTTTCAACTTTGGTACATGTGTCTATTTATGATGAAAAAAATGAATAACATTTTTTCACTGATTGGACCTCAGTGTTGTGTGTGTTCTGATGCCATCTCATTTTAATGTGGTCTACGTTATTTGTTTTAGTAGCTGTCAAGGATCCTATTGTTAGTAAGCTGAGGGGGATTCTTCTACAGTGTATGCAACACAAATGGATTATGCGTTACATTATTTTCATCGTAATTTCTAAGGTGTTTTTAATAAAACTGAAATGTGTACATTTTATCAGTACAAAAACAACCCCAAAACAAAAACGTTATGTTATTTACATTTCAAGCTCGAGGGTTATATTCAATATGCATAATCATATGCAAAATCATCAAAATGCCAATGTCACTGCTATAATTATAACAGTGGTGGCGCTCCAGCAAAAAAGAGTATTTTTGTCCAATGTAACTTAACTTTTTTTGTTGACAATTCCCAAGAAATTTGTTTTTAATGTGGAATATTTTCTGTTCACACAGTACTTACAGATTAAATGTTGGCTTAATTAGAAGGGTGAAAGTATTTTCATGAAACACTTAAAAAAATATGTTAACATATTTTGGTTAAAATTTCATGGTAAAAAAGTGTTAAGGTGAATTTTTAATTTGTGTAATGTGATTATTTATAGTTTTCCTCCTTTTTCTTATGTTGCAGCCCTGTTTTTTTTATTAACTACACAAGGTCAAATTCGGAAGTGAATGTCAGACTAGCTATGTGTGAGTAAGTTAGTAAGTGGTAAGTAAGACTAAGCTATTTCGCCTTCACTACTTTTTATCAGTCAAACTGCAGCGATGAACTGGGAGAGTATAGTCTTAAAAAGATCCAAAACAGACTTGACGCAAGACGAACATTTCAATGATTTAAATTGTGCACAAAGACATATAAGGATTGGAGATTTACCTCTCACTAAGGATAACTGTTAGCTTTTTGCTTTTTCAAGTTATGCCTTTGTTTCTTTCGGCCTTTTGCTGCAGCCTGCTGTTTTTGTTCACAACATTATGGACTCTTTTGTATGAACTCATTATGAACATTAAAGAATCTACTCATTGCTTCAGCCTGCTAAGTGCTTTTGGGTCCACACCAAAAACGTGACAGGATAGACTGTTCAGGCCCTACCAAAGATGAACTCACTTGGAGACTAAGTGCAATGTGGATTTCTGAACAACTGCTGCACAAAGTAAGTGGAATGACACTGCCCTCTTCGATGTGTTTTACCAGGGCTTGTCCTCAACCATCAAGGATTTTATTAGCCAGTGGCGCTTGCCACCTCTCTCACCCCAGTGGAGCGCAGCCATGAGGGCGCCATGTGGCACAGGACCTCTCCCCTTCCAGCCCAAGGCACTCACCTTAAGCCTCCTTGGCTTGGTCGCCATTTTCCTGATCATCAGGCTTTGCAGACATGCCATGGTCCTAATCTCTCTGCCTTTCAATTTTCATCAAGTTATATGGGCTGATGCAGATCTTCTAGATGAGGATTTCGCTGTCCAGCTAGGAATCAAGCTTGAGTGTGTCACTGAGACCATTGAAGCCCCTAGAATGATACCTCCATTGAAACATATCCTTGCCTTGATTATTTGTCCTCTTTCATCACCCGCTGGAGCTGTATTTATCTTTGTGGGCAAGAAGGACTGAGGGACGTGCACCGAATACCGACAACATCACAAAGAAAAACAGGTACCTGCTCCCACTCATCTCCTCCACATTCAAACTGACACAAGAGACTAAACTATTCTGCAAGTTAGATTTACAGAATGCCTATCACTTGTCAGAATTGGGAAAGGAAATGAGTAGAAAACATTTACCACCCCTAATGTAAGAAGAATGTAAGAGCCCACTGGGTGGTATCTGGAAAAACAGCAAGACTAGACTCCACCAGAGTAAGCCACCAGAACCTCTGCAGAACCCCCAGCTAGCTGACTGAACAGAGAATGTATGTTCAACTCCCTCGAGCCAATGCCACCACTCCTCCAGTGCCAGCTTCATCCTGACAGGTGGAGAGGATGGCGTAAAGGTAAACAAATGCAAATTTGTTTATCATGTCTCTCAGAAAATGCTGTCAGAGCTGGCAGAATCTTTCACAAACAAATGAGGCTGGAGAGTCATTTCTCAAAATAAGAGCAGACAATCGGACGTAGGTACTGTGAGCAGGGTGCTGCTCAAATAGGGGAGTCACCGCTAAAACAGGTTAAACCCAATTATGCATTTTTCTTCTAATTCTTCCAATTCTTATAAATAGAAATATTTTTCTGCTAGGTAAAAAAACCTACATCCACCCAGCATCTTACCCCTGCCTGGCAGTGGACAGCTGATTGGCTCATTGGGACTGTCCTCCAGAAGAGAAACATTTATGAGATTTGAACTCCTAATATTATAATTGAATTAATATTGTGTGTGTTTTCTTAGCTCCACAATTGTTTGCTGTTCATATCTTGCAGCAGTCAGGTGGCAAGCACCAATACACAATTACTAAAATAATAATGGAGCAGAACAAAACCTATTTAGCAACAGCTAAACTTTACTCACTTTACCACAGCTGCAGAGTGGCAGAAGCTTGCACTCATGTTAACTAGCAGTAATGAAAGCTCATAAAGCAACATGGATAGTTCAGAGGCAATTCCGACTGACTCGAAAGAAACAAGTAAGAAGAAAGTGAAGAAAAACTGATTGATGACAAGAGGTTGTTGTGTTTTCTTGTTGGAAATGCTACCTTGACTAATTTAGAAAGTGGGGTTTAGCAGGAAGCTGCTATCTCCTCTTACCAGTAATGCAAAGGACCATTGAATCTTTCAGTGTTTAGCCATTATGGGACTAAACCAGCCTGCTTTTACCCATACATTATTTTTGCTTGCTTGCTGTGTTTGTATTATTATTGAATGAATCCAAGCTTTCCTAAGCCAATGTTTTCCCCCTATGCAAAAACCAAAAGTCAGAGTTTAATGCCTTTAACTGTAGGAATAAACTGTTAGAATGTGAATGTGTAAGTATCCTCACTGTTAATTGTAACTGTGTTTGAACTAATTGAACTGTATTTCTGTACTTTGTGTTTAAGAATAGTTGTCTCGAGTCTGTTCCCCGTTTGATTTAAATGAACCAGAGTTGCCACTTAACTGCACACACACTCTGCAGGGATACAAGCAAAACTAAATTCTTTTCACTGCCCTGTTTAACCTTGATAGTGAGCTGCAGTTTACATGGCATAACATCTATTTGAATTGTCGGAGGATTTGCCTGGTTTTCTAATTTCCCTAACAAATAGGATACAGGGATGTTGTGAGAAAATACTCAATACATCTACTTATTTTATCTTGGATATGTATAAAATTTGACAGTGTTGAGTTTTGTATATTTAATTTTGGTAAACATGTCTAGTAGTGATGAGAAAAACCTTTTGCCTAACTATCTGCTCAGTTGGGCACTATACTAAAATGTTTTAGTAATAATAATTTCATATTATAATACACACCAAAATTGCCCCCTCTTTCTTTTAGTACTTTAAATATGATAGTACTTTATTAAACGTAAATGAAATACATGCTATATAACCCTAGCTATAAATGAGTCTATATTTCCTTGACTTGATTGAATGTCTGTGTTTTATGTGTTCTGATACCAACTCATTTTAATGTGGCCAAGGCAACTTATTATTATTATAATTTTTTTAAAGCTGTTTAGGTAGAATTAGTAGAACAGATCATGATGCTTGTGTTAAAAAAAATTGGTGGGGATTGGTTTTAGTTTGTGTCTGCAACCCAAAAGTGGGTTGGCACAAGCCATGCAGATTTGTTTTCATGTATTTAAGGGTAAAACAGAGATGTTTGTTCTGCAAGTCAAAGATTCCAGGTTGAGCCACGTCTGTGGAATCATGTTGACAAAGAGCAGCTCTGGACATTCCTTCATTTTCATTCTGAACTTTATCTTTCTGTTCATGAAGGTCTCTCAACATGAGAAATTATTTGTTTTTGTACCGGTCATGGTGAACCAGTTGGATGCCAAAAACTACTGCAGGGAACACTATACTGACCTGGCAACTTTTAGCAGCGCAAGTGAAATATATGCTGAACAGAAACCAGTCTGTAATCAGTTTTACTGTTGGATTGGTCTTCAAAGAGTCACAAAAGGTTCTACTCTCTGGAATTGGTCTGATGGAGAGAAAAACAGCTTTACACAGTGGAGTGAGACAGAACCTAACAACAAAGGAGGGAATGAGAATTGTGTTGTTATGAAAGGGGCAGTTTGGTTTGATACATCATGTGGGGGTAATTTTAATTCTCTGTGTTATGAAGATGTACCTATCTTAGTACAAGAGGACAAGACATGGGAGGAGGCTCTGGAATACTGCAGGGCTCTTCATGTAGATCCCTATTCAAGTGACAACTACTTCAAACATGTATATGACCTCCTGCAAATACGTTCTGGAAATTTTACATCCACTGCCACAAGTGCGATCCTTGATGCTCAGACCCAAGAAGTGTGGATTGGTCTACGTTTCCTGGAAAACTGGTTGTGGGTGAAAGGGAATCCTCTGCAACTTCAACTGCCTGCCTGCCCTGCAGCTGGGAACCGCTGTGGAACAATTTCAAAGACAGGGAAAGTACAATTTAGAGACTGTTCAGAGAAAAGAAATTTCTTCTGCTCAAGAAATTAGGGTAAATGTAGTTCACATACTGTATTGATTGATGTCTTACCAGTTAATATTTTAGTTGTATACTGTGTCATTAGTGATAAGAAAAACTAAACTATACTTATATACTTATACTTAAACACATGGTAGTACTTTGGTGGTTATTTACATGGTTAGTTGCTGTTGATAGAAATATTCTTTAACAATGTTTAAATATTAAAACAACCAAAAATCAAAAACATTATGTTGAAGTGATTACATTTTCAGCTGTAGGATTACGCCTGTCAGGTTATTTTTAAGTGTCAGTTATAATTTCTGTTTAAACACTAATCAAAATGCAAATCTCAGAACTGTACTACTGTACTACAACTATAAAATCTAAATCTAAAAAAAGTTCAAACCATAATTTCTGATGAACTTTTTTTTTTGTTGATCATTAATTAAAGTTAAGCTTATTAGTATTTTTAGTTTTATACAAAGCTAACTTTTCTGTTTAAACAATTCTTCAAAGGCAAAAAAAATGTATGTTTCAATTAAATTACATATTTAATCATGCAGTTGTGCAGTCTTTCACTAATACAGACAATGTTTTCTTTTGTTGCAGTTCTGCATGCATCTCCTGACAATTGTTATAGTAAAATTATTATAATTGAAATTTCTACTTTCAGAAGACTTAAGTGTATATGGTGATGGTTTTGAGTAGATCCGATTGAACAAAGTTTAAAGGTTAAATATTACTTTAGGACAGAAAAAATGGTAAAGGTCAATATAAAATTAACATAATTTACACGCCTAATAATATTCCACTCAAACCATAATTTCTGATTAACTTTTTTTATTGATCATTAATTAAAATTAAGCTTATTAGTATTTTAGTTTGATACAAAGCTAAGTTTTCTGTTTAGACAATCCTCAAAGGCAAAAAAAATAGGAGAAAAAGGCACGTTGTTGTATAAAGCTACTTAAATTTTTTTTTTTTTAAAACAGGGCAATAGCAATTAAATCAAATAAATTAAATAAAAGCCCTAGTATAAATGTGTATAAAGATATTTATACACAGAATTCCTCTTAATCTGGCTCGTAGAATACCTACACACTGAGTTTAGCCCAAGAATAGCTGAAGATAAACAGAAATACTAATGACAATACATAATACTTTATTGCTAAGCCTTACATGGTACTCCTGGCCCAAAATGCTGAGTTTCATTTTCTCATGCTCTGCTACTACTAAACACGAAATACTACTAAGTAATGTGTTGTCTTTGAACACCCTGAGACATAGGTTTCAACACAACACAGTTACAATCAACTGCTTTAAAACATTCAACATGACATCCGGTTCCTCTGACTGTTACTATAGTTATTTAGTTAAAATTTCTTCAAAGACATGTCATCACTGTTACCACAGGGATGTATTTAAGAGTTTGCACTCTATGACCGTTGGATAGCAAAATAACCAGATGTAGTCGCAGATAAACCTGGAAGTGTGTCTTTAACAGGTTGTGCACAGTCCCACGGACAGCAATCAGTTTCTGCCAGACTGTCACTTTTATGAAATGAACATTGAAAAAACAAGTGTTTTATCTGTTTTTTTGTTTTAAATAAAAAAAAAAACAACTAATGACCCACTGATTTCATTGGATAGACTTAAACTGATCAGATATGATTGGAAAACCCTGGATGTCCTCTGCACAGCAACATCCAGATTGTTTTGTTTTTTGAATAAAGCTTTTAAACTGTTGTCTCCTACAGAGGACAAAAATGTATTGCTGGGCCTCAAGACCTAGCCTCCTAACTTCTTGCCATGGTTGACAAAGCAAAAACCATGAGGTCAAAGGAACTGCCTGCAGCAAACCAAGTATAATTTTAGTGTCATAACAGGCTGTGCTATTATTGTATAATATAGAACATACTGTATATCCGATAATGCACAATAGGTCATCAGTCATCTGCTCACCAGCTTTCACTTCATTCTAAAGAGAGGGCACTTAGTTACTTCATAACGGAGATCTGTATCAGAAACAAATGTGAAATGATTTATATACAGTGTGTACTTTCCCAGCGGTTGCCGTTTGTTTTCAGGATAACGGGCTTAGCTTTGCTGGCAGTCCTTACAGCCAGCCATGCATCAAGCTAACACTGACAGGTAATATGACATTCACAAGAGCTGAATTTGCAATTAAACATCACAAATGTAAAGATTAGCTGAGAACCTTGACATAGCAACTCATCGTCACCTGCTGGGCCTGCCATCAGCCGCAGCTACAGGCGCACCCTGATCTGTCAGCAGCACCTGAGGAGACGTCACGGGCTTCACTTCACACTGATGAGAGCACTTCATTACTTCATAAATGAGATCTGCATCGTCTCAGTAATTAATGTGAATTGATTTATATGTTACCGTCGGCTTGGAAAGCAGTAACTCCAGCTCCAGAGCACGTATTTGAGCGTTGTTGTATTTGGACTGCAGTGCCACTGCACTACTAAAGATTTTAAAGACTTTGAAATGTGAGCACAACAATTAGATAAAAACATGCACAATAGGAGGAAGAGAGATAAAAAACCAACACTTAGAAATGCAATATGCAGGCAGCAAGTAAACAGCTGTTGAAGCCGATGTGTTATAAGCAGGAAAAATAAACCAGTGTAAGAATGGCCTCAACAGAAACACTGTTTACTGATCAATTTGCCAAAAAGCCATGTGCACTGGGCACCACAGGCACTTTCTACATTGTCTTTCACCTGATTGAAATACAGTCGGTCTATGGGAACAGTAGACTTTATCCTTGTCCATCTAAGTCGCCACTGCTTCTGATCTGACACAATCTACAAGTGAAGGTGATGAACTGTGAATGGAAAAACAACTTGTTTCCAAAGAAAGTGATCATATATGTGTGGAAACTAATGCAAAGCAGACATTTGACTTAGTTTTGTCTAGAAGCGGGGACATGAAGTTCTTCAAGGAAGCACCACAGCATCAGGTCTAACCATCGCACGGTACATGTAATAAGAAAATGAAGGTAGCAGCGTGTCCTTTATTCCCTTTTGTGCATACTGTCATTTACTCCCTGCTCATGTGAACTGCTGTGTTCTCTGTGCACTCTCTAGTCCCTACCTGTCTAAACCCAATCTGTCTGATCTAAGTTTCCTGGTGGGAGACAGGCTGCGGGTTAAATGGGATTCCTTTGCATGACCAACTGCCTTCATGCCCTGCAGCATGAAAGTATTGTAGCACTATGTAGAAGATGAACTTCAACTCAGCAGCTGTTCAGAGAAAAACTATTTTCTAGACTAGCCTAAATAGACCCGATCGAGATTTTGTTGATTCATTTTTGGATATTTAACTTTTAAGAAAAAAAAAAAATCAAGTAAAAGCAGAATTGTAGTAGTACTTTAATTTCTTCGGCGTTGATGTCATCTTGTTTACAACTAGCTTAAAACTGACAAATATGTGTATTTAGTATTTAAAAACAGACCTTACTTTGTGAGCGATATTGAACCTCTGAGGTTCAATTTAAATTTATGTCACATTTTCTGTCTATTTTGTGATTTAAATTTTTATAATAGTTCTGACTGCAATAAACTTGTTCATCAGCTACGCAGCTATTTTGTCTTAAACACTCCCTTTAAATCATATTTTAGTTTCAGTCCGACACTACATTGAACCGAAACAATCACTAATACTGCAAAAAAAAAGTAAACTTTCATTTCAATTTTAACCTTGCTAAATCACAGATTTTTATACATTACTGGAAGTTAAGGTCGTCATTAACTGCCATTTGTTCTCTTAAAATAGTTTTTGTTCTGTAATTACTGTAACACTGATCGTATCAGCCAGATTAAGACTGGACACATTCAGGTATCTATATAAAGTTTGCATAATGTCACCAGAAAATGCTGGTTTGATCAAACCAAGTAAACACTGTAAATCCCTGAAGCTATTTAATTAAGAAATACATTATTTTATTGATTATCAATTCAACCTTTTTATAATTAGTGTTGGTGAATGTTTGTTGACTCCAGCTCAACAAGGAATAAATACTGTAATAAAAGAGGCCCTGAAACTGATATCACATAGTATCACATTTTGATCCATTCATTCTTGATATGGCACGTCTCATGAATGAATCCCTGATACATTTTTAGCTATCTCTTCTCTTCTCTGAACTCCTTCGGGCTTTCATCTGTTGCTTTGTAGCAGGACACACAAAAACATAAGATTGTTACTGCCCCCCCAACAAGCCAATCTGCTTGATGACTTCCAATCAATTTAGAGTTTTATCTCTTTTGAGAAGGAGGCACTGTGTGTGTCTGTGTGTGTGTCTGTGTATTTGTTTGCTTTTATGTGTGTGTGTTTGCATGTGGCTGATTCAGATTTGACACAGTAAAAAAGGCAGAAATAGATTGAGACAAATTGCAAGCAGATAGCACGGCAGAGAGAGAGAAAGACAACGGGACAGTCTCTGGTCATCAGCGTCCTTTTTCATCATCCTCATCTGAGCTCCTGGATCATAGGGAGTTTTTCTCTGCACCGATCATCGCAGACCAGTGATGCCATCCAGAGGATGTATGTGGAACTTTTTATAATAAGTGGGGATGCGTGCATACTGTACTGTCTACCATAGCAACTGACACCCCCCACCCCCACACATCCCCACACACCCATCGCTGAACAACTTCTCCTTGACTCTTGAAGTAACCTCAACCAAGTGCTGTGAGCGCCTAAACATAGCCATCAAAGAAAGTTTATTAACGACATACTCAGACAAACTGGATTCTGCGCTGCAAGATCATATATTTAGGTGGACAGAACATTTTGTGCATTTGTAGTTTAGTGGTGTAGAAATGTAATAACACCAATTTTAATGAAATAAATACATTAATGATTGATTGATCATTTGTTGTAATATGAAATGGCCACTGCCGCAGTAAAAACTGTCATCTGTGGCATTTCAAACTTGAGAAAGAGGGCATCTTTATCAGGCAGCTGAAGGGTGACACATATTAATTATACGTGTGGAGAGCAAATATGGCTTTGGCTGCAATAAAGCAAATATGCCGTTGTAAATTGTGCGAAACCCTATTAGGTATGCACAGAACCCAGTCTGAACTAACATGACAAATGCTTACCCTTTTCTACCAATTACTCCCAAGTCTATGCTCATTGTTCTCTTTGACAATAATGGCCTAGATCTAAATCTCCTTGACCCATTTCATTTCAAGTTCCACTGCTGTGCTCTGAAGGCTGGGTACCATGCCTGCCTAACTCTGCTCTTTTCTTAAGTTTGGTGCCCCCTGCAGCACAGTCTGTCTGTGTGGAGAGAAGTCCGAGTAATGAACGGAGGCTACCAGGGGATGGCAGTGTTGCTCTATGCTGAATGCGTAAAAAGGCTTGGCGAGACACCCGGAGTTGATGTGAGGAAGAACGGTTCGTATCATGCCCTTTGGAGTTTTCCTTACGTTTTGAAACCAAACTCCTTTGCTCTTGACAAGCAAGGACACGAACAATCATAAAATCGATGAAAGTGCTGATGGACAAGAGAATCTTTATGAGTTACCTTTGGCTGCAGCCTGAGTAAACGTTCATCCCTCATCAGGAATGTGGCGGAGGGTAGAGCCCCCTCATCTGAACTACTTCTACTTGCAGCATGCAGCTTTCCCACCTTTTGAAGGCTTGCTGTGTGTAGCGTTCAACACCTTCTCTAAACCTTTTGTCAACTCGCCCTTGGGCAACAGTATTTAACCTTGAGCTGCAGTGAATACATCCGTGGTTGCTTTATAAGGGTTTTGATCGTGCTGGTGACTCTTAGCCAGGTGCTAAGCAACCCCCTCCTACATCAGCCCTCTGCAACAAGGGAACTTGCCTGTGTCATAAAAGATTCCCCAACAAATGCTAAGACATTCACATGACTAAGCAGCGTTTCAGATTTTGGTGGTGTATTGTCTGTTCACTAGATGTTTTGTTGTTTTCTTGTGGATTGCTCGGACAATAGCAATCCATCCTATCTAAAGAAGATAAAAGGATTGAAATGTGTGTAGAAGCAGATAAGATCAGTGATATTGCAGTTGCACCTGGTTGTCAGTAGAAGCTGATAAAGGTCAGATATTACTCAAAGTCACTAAGAGGAAAATGAGAAGGGCCATTGTAAAATTAGCTTCTTTCACACACTCAATATGTTCCACTCATATTTACTCCTTTTCATCTTGCCTTTTGTCACAGCTATGCTCAATGCCCTGATCCTTGTTGTTTTCGCCCACTTAAAGCTGATAATGAAATGTATGCACAGGGCGAAGCAGGCGATTAATCAGACCAGATGTGTATCTAGGTGAGTGCCAGAGCAAGTCTCTGGAGCGTAGCGGCCTGACGGCTCAAACTCCACACTGGCTTTAGTAGGGAAGCTGAGCCTTCACCCCATGGCTGTCATTGCCAACGTATGTGCCAGCCAGCCTTATTACAATTAATTAGCCGCTGCTGAAATGTCCTCACACTTCAGAAGCGATCATGTCTCATCTCAGCCAACGAAAAGGCTGCTGGTGGGCTGCTGTAATGTTTGCTGGCCTGATAAATGTGGGTTGACAATTTCCTCACGAAACACGCTGCTTTTATCCTTAAAATAAGATCACAGACATCTTCTATTGATACTTTGCAGTGAAAGGTTGCTGTTTGTAAGTTAGGACGTTGTGTCCAAAGTGGCTAACAGGTATCCTTTTAATATTTCTGTAACACCATTACAATGGTATCTAGTACATGATAGTGATAGCTATTTACATGCAAAACACTTTTCAAAGCAGTATTAGAAAATCAGTATTGAAAAACAAGCCCTACATTTTTTAGATTATTTTTTAAATATATTTAATTAAAACAGATAAACATTGTATGTACAGAAATGAGACACTCAAGAATAAACTCTGATAAAAGCCAAAGTGAAAACATACAACAGATAAAACAAAAATCTAAAAATTAGAAAGCTGGTTCTGAATTGTACTCGGGTACTTTCTTTTGTCCTTATACTTCATATAGTAGTTTTCAACCATCCATCCTCTTCAGGGCTGCATGATTAAAACAGTCGGTTAGTGTTAGACTAAATATTTTCACACTGTCGTTTGGTTTATGCTTTGTGAATCAATATCACTTTCATGCTGGATGTCATTCAGTCCACTCAGATTGAGGCTTTGTAAACTGGCAAAAGCAGCTACCATTGCTTACTGTAGTTCCATTAGTTAAAATCGAAATGATGCTGAACTTGTAGATGGCCCATTGCATGGAAAAGATGCTCACACTCGAAGCTGAGCTTAACTCTTTCATTGCCTAATGAGGTGTCTTGTGTTCACATGTGTAATTTTGATTTCTAAGACTTCTTTTAGACTTTTATTTAATACTGTTTCTGTATTCGGCTTAAAAAATCAATAAACTATCTAAAATGTTAGCAATAGGTCAGAAAAATAATCCCCAACATGCTGTAAGGTGTAAATCAGGTGTTAAAGATTAGTGTATAAGCTGCATGCACAAGGCTGGAGCCAATATCCAAGGTTGAGGCGTGTGTGCCTATACTGTCTATTACTGTAACATGGTAGTTGCTCTTGATTTTCTCAAATTGTCCATATCGTAACATTACTGTATTACAGAACTTTCACAATGATGTTAAAAAAAAGATCAAATAGAATTAGCTAGCAAGTGCCCTGTGGTAACTTCTGAAATGACCGGATCTATGTACTGGAAAACCTTTGTTGGACAGCCACATTGCACATTATGGCCCATGCCATATACTTCAAATTAACTTCTTTCTTAGTCAAAGGTGACTTTAATGAGCTATGACACAGTCTCATTTCAAGAACCACAGAGTAGTGGTGTTATGCCAGTATTGCTATGAGCAGACCATAGAAATATACCCAGTGCGTCCTAAGTGTGTTCTTTTGTTGATATAAACTAGAGGCAAAAACAACTTGTTTCTGAAGAATGTTTTTGAGGATGTATGGAATCTGAAAATATCATTAGATTATTGATGCAAAGCAGACATTTGACTTGGTTTTGTTTAGCCAAGCAGGATCTGGGGTCATGAAGGCCAGAAACACCTCATTCTCACATCTCCTATCACATGGGAAAGGTATTAAGTAAATGAAGGTATCTGTATTTTCTTCATTTAACTCCCTGCTCATCTGTACCTCTGTGAATTCATAATGACTGTCAGTCAAAACAACCTCACTCTTACACACACACACACACATACACACACAGTCCCCATCACTTCAGAGGCAAATTACATGAACTTAAATTCATTTCCTGGATCAGTCACAACCTTTAAAACTAGTTGGTGGTTGTAATGTTGTGATGGACAGTGGTCAGCATGGACACAGCCCCAGTGTACTGTGTTTTTTTACACGTGCTGAACATGGCTAGCATTTATTTTTTCCCAATCCCGTCCACCACAATATTAAAACCATCTGGTGGAATTAATGTTGTAAGTAATATAATGTGTAAATATACACACTCACACACCCTTTTGCCTTTCTATAGCTGTTAGGACATTTAAGTTGCATTTCAAGACCTAAGGCAAACGTAAGTACAATATTCACTATTTATTTATTTATTTATTTTTTAACTCTGATTTGTTTTCCTCCAACTATTAAAGGACATTTGATTCCCTACCTTAAATCTTTGACTTCATCAGTTGTATAAATACATATACTGGATTTATAAATGTACCTCTATATATATGTATATCTATATATCTATATATATCTATATATATATCTATATATCTATATCTATATCTATATATATATCTATATCTATATCTATATATATATATATACATATATAGGTACATTTATAAATCCAGTATTTCTTTCTCTTTGGCTAACTCTTTGTGCTACATGGCTAATCTGATAGAACTTGTAGAGGTAATCAAGCATAAGGATATGACAAAATGTTCTGTATACGTTAGTTTGGGTTATTCATTTAAATCACTTTGCACATTACATATATAATAAGCTACACTGTAACTAAGGTTAGTCATCATTTTTTCAATTTCCTTGGTAATGAGCTGAAAAAGCCCCAAAACACAAACGCTGCTGCACTGCATAAGCAGCTGTGATGTTTTAAGAGAGCCTGCGCTGTTAGGAGATCAAATGAGCCATCTTAACTTACAGGGCTGGGAACCACAACATGAGGTACGCTGATGATCATTTTCACTTTATTGTTGCATTTTTGTACTCCAGTGAAATACTTCAAATTAGTGTGATTTTAAGTGTTTGCTATGAACGGGTGGAGATGCTTATAGTTATGGATGCTTTGGCCCTGATGGGCTGCTACGGCATTGCTTTTGTTGTTGTTTTGGTGAAGAAAATTTGTGTGGCCCTTTGTCTCACTGCTACCAATTAAACCAAGCCGACTTGTGGTGAAGAGCGGGAGAGGGCACTCGTGGATCTGAAAGTAGCCCCTTGCTGTGACTCTGTGCTTCTGAGACTCAACTTTGATCTGCTCCTCTCCATCCAAACCGATGACACAAATGAAGTTTCCTGCAGGGGACATAGCTATTTTTGGTTCATTATTTTATTATTGATTAAATGTTTTAGAAATTGATGATGCTTTGAAAGCCTGGCCTTTACATCGAGGCTATTGTTATTCTTTAATGACAGCCGACCCTGTGTTAGAAGTTATATAATACAGCATATAACACCCATCTCAGGTGTTGTTTGGATGTCATATGATAATCAGTGGTTGTTATGTGTTGTTATTGCGAACATAGATATGTTCCAGCCGGTACTTTTCCACATGTCAATTTAGCAGCCATTAGTCTTTCATTTCAATGACGTGCTTCACCAAATGGCACTCTGGCATCTGCAACATTTACAATGACCACTACATTTTTCTACCTGTCTCACTCATAAAAATAGTGCCAGCAGGTAGTAACTGACCTACTGGGGGCATGAGTATGGGCATGATAACGACTTCAGGCAATGCTTAAATCTGAAAAGCTCAGCCTGGAAAACTGTGACTGCTGTTAGGTTAGAGGGATGCAATAAGACTTGCAGGTAGATTTTGTATTTTAAGACTTTGTCATTCTGAGTTTTGGAAGCTCCTTGCTAAAGACAGAAACACTAATGAACAATTAAGTAGCACTTAGTTTTAGAGTTGATTAAAAACACTGCATGGCTAAAATCTAGCCTCTGTGTTTGAAACTGACCCAACCTGTTTGCAGGGTCTCAGACAAAGTAAGTTAATTTCACTGCCTGGTTTGACCTTGAGCCTTGGTAATGATGATGCTGTTTTGCAGTTTGCATACCACAACATCTATTTGGATATTTGGAAGATTTGTCTGCTTTTCTAATTTACCTAACAAATAGCTCAAAGGGAAGTGAGCATTGGGCGTGATACATCACTTTTCCTTATCATACATAAAGTGTATAGTGATCAACTCTGTATGAAACTGGCACCCCTTCATGGATCATGAAACACCACAGCTGAAAAGTACAAAAGAACATTACAATCTGTTAATGCTGGCACTACGACGGTAACATTATTTAGTAGTAACTGTGAAGACTGTTTCTTTCACTGTATGTGTTCTGATACCATCTCAGCTCAGGTTGAGCTGCCAAGGGAGTAACAGTATAACTGTCATGTAAATTTCAGGCTCCTTTAATTGGGTAACTGGTGGTTTGGCACAACCCACATGGTTTTTGTTAATGTGAAGGGAGGGATAATAACAGAGGATTCAACAGACATCCCGATGCTGCCATAGTCAAAGCTGCCTTAGAGCAAAGTCGAGCCACTTTTGAGGAATCATGATGTCAAAGAGATGCTCCAGCCACCTCTCCATCTTCACTCTGGGCTTCATCTTCGGCCTCTCTCTCTTTGTGCAGGCTTTTCTCCAAAAAAAAATCTATTTTTCAGTGTCGAACAAAGCGACGTGGTCTGAGGCCCACAGCTACTGTATGGAGCACTACACTGATCTGGCAACGTTTCAAACAAAGAATGAATTAGATACTCTAGAGTCACTGTTGGGTCTTGACACTGTCTATTGGATTGGTCTCCAGAAAGTCAATAACGTCTGGATCTGGTCCGATGGACAGGAAGTCACCTTTACGCAGTGGAGTCGCGAAGAACCTAAAAAGAATGGGAATGATGACTGTGCTGTTATGAGAGGGGGCTCTTGGTATGATGCCTCATGTAATGTAAATGTTGCTTTTCTCTGCTATGAAGTGGAACCTATCTTAGTCAATGAGAACAAGACGTGGGAGGAGGCTCTGGAGCACTGCAGGGCTCTTGATTCAGATCCCAATTCCAGCTACGTCTATGACCTCCTGCACCTAAACTATAAAGGCTTCAACTCCAGTGTGAGAACTACGATCCTCGATGCTCAGACCCCAGAGGTATGGATTGGTCTACGTTTCCTGGAAGGAGGCTGGCTGTGGGTGACCGGGAACTCTCTGCACGACCAACTGCCTGCGTGCCCTGCAGCTGGGCAGAACTGTGGAACAATGTCAAAGAAAGGGGAAGTACAACTGAGCAACTGTTCAAAGAAAAAGAATTTCATTTGTGCGAAGAACTAGAATGCATATGTAGATGTGTGTTTTATTAGTCGACAGTTTAGCTGTAATCGTATTTTTGAGAAATGATGATACGTTACAATTTTAAGCCTCTCATTAGTAAAAGGCTGAATCATAGTGACTCTGTGTTTATTTGTATAGTTTTTCAGAGGTATAATTTTACTCCTTTCTTTCTTTCTCTGCTCACCGATGGGCTTTGATATTGAATTAGAACATTTCTTGAACACTTCTTTCTCTGGCTGTCCTCTTGGCTGATGATCTGATCAGATTGTATGTCCTCTATGTTTTTTGGTGTTCAGTCAGTGTCTTGTCAAGGTCCTTGCAATAATAAAGTTTAACTGAATAGAATTAACTCAAGAATAGAATTCTATTCCTATCTATTGCCATTCATAATTGCTAAATTCAATGCCAACACTTTTTTGCTTTCAGGTTACCTAAAGGTCATGGTTAAGGTTAATAAATATGCAAACCTTGATGGAAGGCAAATTCTTGTGTCCTAAACGAGAGTAAGACTCGCTACACACCCATTCACATGGGTAGGAATACTGCTTTTTACTAAAACTCTGTAGGTTCAGAGGGTTTAACTATATCTAAGAACAAATGTCTCTGGGATAACTTTGTGGTATACACATGCATGCTTGCTACCGTCTTGTTATTTTGAATTCAAATTCAGTTTCATTGATCACAATATAAATGATGGACCTTTAAGGTCCCACAACCCTGCTTGTGCCTGTTTTTGGTAATGTTTCAATTTGCCCAACACTTGCAACACTGATCTGTATTCTGAAAAAACAAGTACTATTGCCACAGAAAGGTTGACAAAATTCTTAGATGAAAGCATGACTTCAATATAAATCAAATGTCCCAACTAATTATGGTAGAAATGAGTCGCTGTCGAGGCAGTTACTAATTGACCAATGCATTACTCCTCTAATTAGCTATAACACTGAACATGTCAGCTAGATTAAGACTGAATGCATGTCATTAGACACGGATCCTATTGTGGATATGGACTCCTACCTTTTTTTGTTGGTCAGTCCACCACTTTGCTCTCGGCTCACATGAACTACTGGGTGGATTACTAAAACATTTTATACAGTTATGACGTTTTTGTCAAAACATTTTCACAAGTGTCTCTTTGGTACGATTTTGCATATTATTTTAGTTTAATCTGTTAGTTTCCCTATAAGCTAGAAAAAGAAAAGGTTCTATTTCCAAACTCATTGTCTAATTTGCCTCTATAAGGTCTATAAACGGGAAACCTGGGTACAATAATTGGGGTGGGGGATTAGAGATACAGTGAAAGAGAGGAAATGTGATGGGGAAGCATCTTTCCTTCTCCAAAACCTAAAATCTGTGAACCTTACTAAAACTAAAATCAGCCCAGGGCAGAGGAGAAATCAGATCTCTCTTTTGTTCCATGTACTCAGATTTCCAGTAACAATATTTCTTAGGTGCATGTAAATGGACTTCCTGATTACCAGGGAAACCTGGTGTCTCTCAGTAACCTGGTTACTTGAGTCCATGTAAATGCACTGATACCTAATGTTTGTATCAACCATATGTAGACCCATTCACATCATTTGGGTCTACATATTATACATTATTTCCTCATCTAATAAAACACCAAACTGTATAAAAACACATATTTCACTCTTAATATATATATATATTTAAATATATATAATTATAACATTAAACCAACATTAAACCAACACTTAAATAACTTTCTACTACTCTGTGAAAAAAAGTTTGATTTAGTTTCTGTGTTTGAATTAAGACATGTTGCTGAATTTCTGACTGTCAAATATCATCAGATAAAATAGTTTGCTATGAAAGTTTATTAACATGGTTCTGCCCTTTTTTTGCCTGATCTATATCTAGAACCACAGGGAGGCCACAATGGATTTTACTTTATTAGCAAATACTTAAATCTTATCTTCCTTCATTATTGTGGGTAAATGACTGCTCATGGAATTCCCTCTGTGACATTCCTCTGGTATTATTTCTAAGACAGGAAATCTACCTACAAGTCGATCTCTGTAAGAGAGCTTTTTTCTTGTGAGCGAGCATGTGCGCCAATGATGCCCTACATAACCGCACCCCTCACCTTTTCTGTCATTTTACAGGACAGGTTTACCTGGAAGGCCCTGTTTAACGGTGAAAGGCACACACAATCCTATTTGAAGTCAGCTCTGTGGATTTAGCCACTTTTTAAATTCAAATCACTCACACTACAGTGTCAGGACAAGGGGAGGGTGGGAAGGGGACGGTGGACTTAATATAAAACCCAAATCCCATTAGAGATGGACCGCGGGAAAATGAGGGGTTGGCACTGTGTCGCCTTACCAGACGATTTGAAGAGAGAACTCTTTGATGGGGGTCAGAGATGATGTCCCATATTGCACACTTTTTTCTTTTCTTTTTCTTTTTTTGATTTTCAAATTTCTACCCATCAAACTGGAAATCGCCAGAAGTAAAATGTATCATTACAGGATCTGTGTCCGCAGAGGAGCAAGGCTAGAAGGAGTAGGTGACTTATCTGCCACAGACGTAGGTCTTTGGGGTAATAAGTCATGCATGAGAAGCTGTTTCCCTCCTCTGAATGGGGTATCCATGTCGCTTGGTCCCTGTGTAGCCTGCACACTCTCAGAAGTGGTCGACTTAGCCTGGCCTTCTTGTATAATTAGTCTCCTGAACCATGTAGGATGTGTTTCTCGATGGCTCACCTCCTCTACTTTCATTTATACCTATTCCCTCCTCTCTCTCTCTTTCACTGACTCTCCCCTTCTTTTAATCTCTAAAGACTACTATACACACATACACACAAGAAGCCGCAGTCTTTGAAAAAAAGTACAACCACCTCGATGTTCAGTGTTGGTTTTAACACCTTTGCTGCTAGTGACCCCTCATATGATAATGAAATTCTACCATAGCAACTCATTGTTGAACTAGCTCTACTTGTTTTTGTGCTACTTTTTAATGTTCTTGTGAGTTTTCTTAGAACTGTCTCTTTTGTCTTCATAGTCAGTGTAGAAACACTTTTTTGTCAGTGGGGAATCTTGCGGCAATTCAGCAAGTGGCCACTAGGAAGATGTTGCTGAGGGGGTATTCAGCCGTATTCAGCTATCTTCATATATTTGCTGTTATTACAGCTGTTAACAAAAAAAACAAAAAAACAACAACACAGAATTACATAGTATTTGGCAATACTCTTCACTTTGATAAAGATCAGATCACATTTTATTACAAATTAATGCAGAAAACCATGAAATTCCAAAAGGTTCACATACTTTTTCTTGCCACTGTATATTTAAATATATCTCTGCAGATGTTAATGTAAATGAACCTTAGAATACAGGACATTAGACAGTGTAGGCAGTCAGAGCTCACTCAAATCTGAAAATGAAATGGTCTAAACACATTGTGCTGACTACCAGCCTCCTGAAAATCATACACTGTGTGTAATTGCAGGTCAAATCGTATGTCTGACACCTCTGACAATCACCCGAGAGCTGCGGCAAGAAACACAATTTACCGCAGAAGGAGAAGCAAGCATGCAACCTTGAGGTCATCTGGTTCAAATCCCCAGATTGGCAGCAAAAAAACCTCTGCGTTCGAAGTGAATGAGTCAGTCTCTGACCTTGGTCATGATCTACCAACCACGTGCCTTTGAGCAACGCCCTTTAACCCTAAACCTTACCAGTCGAGCCACAAGAAGAGACTTTTTTTTACTTTCCACCTCACATAAGTGGGTGTATTTTTGAATATAGAACACTCTATAAACTATATCTGTGCTCAGTCAAGCTCTCCTGAATAATACACAAACATTCAAAGCAACAACGGTGCGTTAGAAAAGCATTACTTGGTACCATAACACTAATTAGCCATCCTAATAGGCTAAAGAGCACCACTCCCTCGGTCACATTTCCTCCATGCTCCAATACGACTGAGATTGTTCCTAAGTTGAGAGAAAATGAAGAAATAAATGACTGAGACATGGGAGGGAAGGAGGGCAGCCTGGCTTCACTCGCCTGCCTTGTTAAAGGAAAGAATAATTACTGGAGCATTACACAGTAATGCATCAAATGATCATGTCAGTTTTGACTGTGTATGGGGAATGATTAACAAGCTAGAAGAGCTGCGGCGCAGTCTGAAAAGGCCTCTGGGTAAATAAAGGACTTCTCTTTTCAGCGTTGCATTATTCTTTAAGGCAATAACATACAACATTTTCAAATAGTCTCATCAGTGTTTCCAGGAAAGTATGGCACTACATTTTTTTAATATACCAAAAGTGAATCTTTCTTCATTAGTTAGAAAACCAATAAAATTTTTCATACATGTAATTTGTAATTTTTCTTTTGTTTTGAGCATGGGTTGGTAAAAAAAAAAAATATCCAACTTGTGTATTGAAAACCTTTCTTTTGTGCAGTGTTTGTATATTTATCACCTTTAGGGCCACATTTTAGAGGAGTTTTTCCAAAGTAAAGTAACAACAGTGCTGACAGATTATATCCACTGTTGAGGAAATGACCAGCTATAGGGTTAGAGGGTCACCGTTGGGTTTTAATGTTCATACATACAGTGCACATGGTGTAGTTCCAAGACAGCTTTTTGGCACATAATTGGTCACGAAAACCACCTGCAGCACAGGTATAGACAGCATAGAGAATAATATTTTAAGATAATGTTTCTTTTCTCTGTGGACTATAGTAGATTTGTGACGAAGCAATGGGCAGGGTAAGTTCAACAATGCAATGTTTGCTGTAAACCCCCAGTGGTCTTTATCCCAGTGGTTCCCAAACATTTTTAATCAAGGCATGGCAAAATAGCGATTTATTTTCGTGGCACCCATCCATTGTACTGAGCCACTGTGGTGAAGAGAAAGCTGAACAGAAAGGCTAGGCTTTCAATTTACCATTGAGCCTAACTTCCAACCCTCTGTCATGAGCTGTAGGTAGTGACTGAGAGAAAAACACTGTCTTGCAAGCTTTTGAAATGAGTTTCCTTCATACGATTGCTGGAGAGGCTATGAAGCTGAGACATCTAGGGGGGACCTTAGAGTAAAGCCACTGCTTGTTGGCGTCAAAAACGGAACAGTTGAAGTGGTTCAGGCATGCTCCTCCTGGTCATGTGTATTGGGTAGGCGGGGAAGACTCAGATCACTCTGGAGTGATTATATGTCTCATCTGGTGTGGTGGGAATCTTGGGATCCTAACGGATAAGCTAGTTAATGCGACTGGGGAGATGACGTTGAACCGCTTTTACTGAACCTGCTGCCACTGTGACTTGACTCTGTTTAAGTAGCAGCAAAAGAATTCAGAGTGAACTAACACAAAGCACGCCTCCATCATTTTGTGATCTACACTACACAGAATCACTAATCATGCCTATTTAATCTAACCCACCTTGATTGTTTCAGCACTTGTAATAGATCTGGATGCAACAGTCTCTATCACTGTGATTTGTCTTGTGTGTTCTTTCTGCTTTTGGCGATTCCATCTGTGTTTTCTGATAGGGAAGTATCAACAGGTGACTTCCACTAGTGTTCCTCCACAATGTTGCACAGAGGAAAAAATCAGTTTAGCCCTGAGAATTGCCTCGCATGGTCTTTACTGATAAGTTCTGTAGACATCCAGGAGTGTCCTGCAGCCACAGATAATAAACAATATTCGGGAAATCTGATTTTTATCTTCTCGTATATGGATCATCTTCCTTCGTGTGCTGGTTTTTCTTACTAACAACACGTAGCATTAGCAGCCTCTCATTAGTAGTTCTAATGTGTTGGGTGTGTTGTTTCTTAGAGAGAGTACAGAGTGTAGGTCAAGTTTGTGAAAAAAGCTGCAGTAATTAGATAAACTAGCAAGTTCATACAAAATTCACACAGATTAGTTGAATTTATATGTCGCAAATGTAGAGATAGCATTGAAAAACACCTCATGGATGGATCAAGATGGACCAAAGATATTTTGACAATGACCAATGATAAACATGTTGTTTTTATTGAGAACAATATGTATCATATGCTTATTTGATGGATGCATAATGTTGTTTCCAATCAATCCATGGAACCTCATATGCAATATTTACGTTGAGTCTTTTCATCTATCTTCACTCTGTAATCATAATCCTAACTCCACCACAGCCCAAATGACAAACCATCCTCTCACAGAATCTATTGCATTTATAACTGGAGTTCCCGCAAGTGGTAAATGTTCCCTCAGCTAGACTTATATAATGTATTTAAAGCACGGAATCCTATCTTACTTCTTTAATCAATTCCATAAATCATTATTAATAACCTTTAAAGCCCCCCATCTGCATGGTTATAATCACCATAGTCAATCTTTGGTGTCAGGTTTGATTGCCAATCCATGTCCTTCGCTAATTGACCTTGTCCAGTGAGGGAAGAGCAGACAATATTGCTTTTTCCCACTGGTGCCTCACTCATTTCTACTCCAAATGAAGACTGCTCCCAGTTTGTTCAGCAGATTGAATTCCATCATTTTTTCCTTGAAACAGCTGACGCACAGGCTACTTCATTTTAAAGTTATTGAATGTGCAAAATCGTTACCAGCATCCAAACAGATCAGATCAAAAAGTTATCATTTTAACACAACAGAAAAGGATATCTTTCATTTAGGTGAATGTCTTGAACAAAGGATAAAGTATCATAAATGCCAACTGATGTTCAAAGATAGTGACACTTTTGCACCGCTGACCATTCTGAAGAGTGTGACATCAGAAATATAAAATAGTTCAAAGATCCAGGTTTAATTGATTTGTTGTCCTATTTTACCACTCATGGCCTGTTAGAATGGTAAATTTGTGTATTTGTTAGAAACAGCATCTATGGAGATAACTGTTTGCTATTTACTTATTCAACACAAATTACAATGTTTGTATAATTCCATATTAAAGTTTTTCTATGACACCCCACATATGCAGAAAACGAATAAGCTAAGCTAATATTTCTCACCACAGTGGATATCTCCAGCCTTCATGTGTTATGATACTACTACATACTGGAATTAACAAGAGAGATCCTATTTCTCCTAGGTTAACTTTTCTCCATTGGCTCCCTGTAAAATCCAGAATAGAATTTAAAACCCTTCTCCTCACATATAAAGAACTTAATAACCAAGCTCCATATTATCTTAAAGACTCTCCCAGCAGAACTTCTCAGAGTGCAGGTCTACTTGTGGTTCTTAGAGTTTCTAAATACAAAATGGGAGGCAGAGCCTTTAGCTATCAAGCTCATCTTCTGAAGAACCTACTCCCAGTTCACCCTGAGCCTGGTTCTGCTGGAGGTTTCCTGCTCTAAAGGGAGTGTTTCTTCTCCACTGTTGCCTAATGCTTGCTCTTGGGATTATTGGGTTTTCGATATAATTTTTTATACAACTATACTATATGTACATTATACTATACCTTAGACTGTAAAGTGCCTTGAGATGACTTCTGTTGTGATTTGGCCCTATAAAAAGAAAATTTAATTGAAATTGTTGTGGAAAAGACTCTACATGGAGCCTAATAAGAGCTTTGTTGAAGGTTCCTAACCTTATTTGTACTTTATGAAACCATACAACCTGTTTAGTATTTAAAATACATTTCTTTAAGATACTACTGATTGACAATTTAGTAATAATTTTACTTTCAGCTTACTTGCATTATTAATTGCATGCTTTAACTCACCAGAGCCTTTATTAAAACATATCTGGCCTCCAGGAAGCAAATTTGGCTAAACAGCCTTGGCTAAGACTTTTAATCCAGAACATCCAGCAACAATGAACTTACAATAACACATGCCAAGTACAACAATCCTACAGGGTTTAGCAATGAATTGTGGTTTGCTTAGCAGGTTTTACCGTGCTAGTGGGCAGACAGCTTGAACAGTTGGACAGATCAGGTGGTACTTGATTACATGCCACCAGTACGCTGGGTTTTTGCCCAGTTTTACCATTTATGTTTTGAAACACAACTATGAATACACATCTGAAAACGTGAGGGGTTGAGAAGCGATGCAACATAAGAATAGTCCTGATGTTTTCTTTTTAAATGCTGACTGCTTTGTCAGGTTCTTATTGTGCTGTGTTTGCTAACATTGTCCCTTGGGGCCACATGTTCACCTGTATGGCAGGCCTCAAGGGACAAGTCATCAACATCAACCAACTCTCAGACAATGCTGCCATGAACTTTGGTTGCAGTTGAAGAAGCAAACTGAGGAGTGTGCTTTAACTAAAATTTAAGCAATGCTTCAGCACTTTTGTTTATGTAGCTTACTCTCCACCATTTTATTTTTATTTTGGTGTCAAACTACTGCCTGACTTTACTTGTTTTCTGACAGGGACAAGTCACTCAGATGTAACTGTAACCAAAACAAAGTGGTGTGTATTAGTAACAGCTTGTATTGTACTTGTGTTGTAACTTGTATTCATTGTCCACTGTCTTCTAAAAATTCCTGACAACAAATCTACTGCATTGAATAAATACCTAAACAACAGGATCTCTGTTCAGCTATAGATATCCTAAATTATTCAGAACACCCACAGTCCTGCATTTTATATTTCATTGGTGACAGTGTACTAACAAAAAGCACATCTTGGTAAAGGATAACCTGCAGAGCCCATATTTACTCTTGATCATTTGGTTTACTGTACAATGACACTAAAGTTAAAACTGACGCTACTCTTTGTGCTCTCTGTAATTCCTTCCCTTGTCAAAAGCTATGCTAAACAACTTTTCAAAAGTGACCCAGTAACACACGTGTGCACACACGCACGCACACAAACGCACATTGGCAGGGTGATTTATTTTAAGACTCAGAGTGTCTAAGAATGCCATTTAGTAAAGATGGCAGTGGGGTAATAAATCCTCATCAAGTCTGGTACATCCTGTTAGCTTCTTCTCTCCTTGTGACAGCTTTTTAATAAGCTGTGTGTGGTCCTGTATGTGTATTTGCCATTTACTAGCTGATGTTACCCCTCCCTGTCCGTCATTGCACATTATACATACTCTACTACAACCTTAGCAAAGCACTAGAATGCACTATAACCATGTCATTCGGACTTTTCAAGGTCTAGGGGAAAGGGTCTAGCTTGTTTGTTGCCATAATTGATTTCTTTTCAGCTGTGCAAATGAGTTTCTTATTTCTTTGGAAGTTATTTATATGGAAATAGTGTGATGTTGTGACTACATTAGTTGAGTTATTCTCACCTCTCGCTAAAGTCGTTACCTCCTGGGGAAAGTCCCTTTGTTGCCATTTGCTGTTTTGCTGATTCTGTCAGCAAAAATTAATTGGTGTCCATTTTAACTCCCCTCGAGCCTTAATTTCTATGAGCAGAGAGATACCCAGGCCCAATTAGGTGGTGTAAATAACATTTGCTCTATAATTGCTTCAATAAAGATTTATCGCCGTCTTCTCATTGTCCTTATGTGAAGGCATTGCAAGGCTAGTCAGAGGAGACTGAGGCATGGCCAAGTTAGTGACTGGATATGTTGCTGAATATAGCATACTATTTCCCCTTTGTCTGTGAGTATTATCTCTCAAAGGCAGACTGCATGGAATTTTGATAATGTGAGATTTGCCTGGGGTTGATTGGAGAAATCTGCAAATCACAGGACACTAAGTTTTGCAATCTTTTCTGATAGGCCTTCAATGACTAAGTGAATTTCCATAAATTCCACATTTGCTCTGAAAGCAAATGTAGGATACTGTATCATGAGCCCTAGTTAACTCTTTGACTTTTTCACCACCTCAGTTTTGCGCGGCTGATGGATGTAGTTGACAGTGTCAAAATGGTTAGATGTCCCCCTTGAAATGTTTATTCTTAGTATTTTTACAATACTCGGTCCTTGATAGACATAAGTAGACAAATGCAGGTTTAATTTTCAGCAATAGTAACACTGTTAGATACTGTATTATCAGCTTTACCTAGCAAGCTAATTTAAGGTTAAAACTAACAAAAGCGGCTGCATAGTGTAGTGGTAACATTGCTGCCCTCCATGCGGGAGACAAGGGTTCGGTTTGGCCTACCTCCAATAGAGGTCCTTAGGCAAGACCTCCTCATGCTTACCCTGACTTTGCTGCTAAATGAAAGTGTAATTTCCACTCATTTGGCTCATATATTAATACCTGCATTAATTGCTAATAATATATAGACCTATGATTTCTGTATCTCCATGTTAAATAGACAGTATGAGACTATCAATACAATTTATTGATATTTTGTTCAGAACTTTCATAGTAATAATTACAATAAAAATGAAGCTTTGATTAGCTGCAGGGTTAATATTGAGACAGGCACTTTTGATTAATCTGGGAAAAGGTACACCGCACATGCCTGGTCTCCATTTGATTCACTAGAAAATGAAAAATGACACTAGGTTTAAAAAAAAAAAGGCATGGGTTACTGACATCACATTACATGATTTTCTGTCTTGATGGTTTATATCTTTATGAGATGAAACTAGAAAATTAGGTCAGCCCTCTTCACTAGAAACAAACAACAAATCAAACAAATAAATAAATGTCTGCTCAGGTGTGTGTATGTACAAAACAACATATTTTACTGTCATGCTAAAAATGTTGACAATATTTCACGCACTTTCAGACAGCCAACCTATTGTTAGTGCATTGTACATTCTACTAAATACTCAAAACCATACATCAAAGATGATCAACAATTTTAGGAAACCTATCGGGGTGACAAACCGTTCACAGTTAATAATGATGTTTAGAGGTATGATGATTAGTGAGGGAGAACTCTGGCTGGCACAAAAGATCCTCTGCTCATCAGGGACCTTGGAAGCATCAGTTTGCCACCATTACTAAAAGCTATTGCTTGCCTATTCATCCATTTCCCATGTACGATCCAAATAAACATGGCAGTGCTTGGTCTGCCAGGTGGATCTGGGGCTTGCCACCACCTCTCCTCTGTTCCTTTTCCCGTATTAATAGCTCCTCAGGAGAGCCAGAGAGGTCTGTGTGTCAGGTTTTATCTCCAGAGAAGAACAAGGGAAAAACTAAATGAAGCCTGAACTTGAGAACAGCCCCATCTAAGCTTCTCGAGGGGATGCTCGGAGCACATTAAGGGAAACATCAGTAATGTGCAAAACAAATGGAGGGATGTGAAAACCCCCAAAGACTTTCCCCCACCAGCTACGTTGAGCTGCTGCCATAAATCTCAGGACCCCTGTGCACAATGTTGTATTCAGACTAGGGGAGAGAAACGGGGACTAAGCAGAGCCAGGTTTCTTCAGCATGGAATCAGTGTAACTGTCAGAAAGAGGCTTTTCATTTCAGTGCTTAGCTCCAAATGTGGGCTGCATGTTTCCTCTTTGCCAAAGGCTTTTCAGACTTGATGCGCTAAACAGTTAGTTGAAAAGTTAAAGCAATTATCCATCGTTGCTGTCCGGAGAGTATTTCTCCTGCCTTCAATGACAGTCTGTTTGTAACTACATGATTTGGATAAAGACTAATGGAGTGTGAGTAAAGCACAGGAGCAATGGGATTATACTAATAAAGATGTATTATGGCTGAGAACAAAAGGCCTTGGCAAGGTATCCGACCACTGGGGCTTGTGGGTTGCTTGTGGATAGGGAAGGTGGGCGGTACACACTGAGATGTACATTTCCCCTGATCAAATGTAGGCATGCTTTGCACTGATATTGCAGATTATACTGCAATACACACTGACTGAAAGGTAACCATGATGAAATCCAGATCCTCTGGCTTTCTGAAAATCAGCAGTGATCTTCTTTGCCATGGTTACTGTGTGGCTGTAGGGATTGCAGCGTCACCCTGTCATTGAGTCTCAACAACCACAGGATGGATTTCAGTCAAAGTATGTAGATGTTCATTGTCCCCAGAAGATGAAGACTGCTGATTCTGACCTTTCTTTTGGCACAACCAGGAAGTTGACATTAATAATATTGAAATATCTCAGTAGGTATTAGATGAATTGCTATGAAATCCGATAGAGATATTCACTCTAAATCTGACCACACACTGCGTTTTATCTGACCATTCCCATTAACATAAAGTAATTTGTGTTTAGCAATAATTAGAAAACATTTGCATGGTAATCTTCTTGACTTAAGTTGTAAAGAAGAAAAACATTGTACATACTAAACATTAGCGATGTAACTGACCAAACCACCGTGTCATATCACAATATTATTTCAGCATGACTTCAGACTCTGAGCTGTTTTCAGACACACACTACAACCCTGAACTTATGTAGACACTACCTAAAGGAGCTCCATGTGAGAATACAAATGTCCAAAGTAGTTTGGCTGTATGTTAAATGGACTTCACCCTGCCAGCTTCCTTCTGCAAAATCTGTGCAATGTCTGATTGAGCCTATATGTGAATAGAGCAGGTCAATGTCGGGAGATTTCACCGTGAGTTAGTGGGCGTGTTGATGGTATTTTTCTATCATGCTACAGGCACTGCTTCAATGTGCTGCAGACAAAGAACTGAGGTTTCCACGTCGTAACTTTTTGTCTACTGTCCTCCCTCATGCCTAAACCAGAGGGTTTGCAGCCGATGCGAACACATCTGACATGAACCATGCACCGTCTTGTGCTCCAATGTCTGGACCTGATTCTTCAGACATCATCTGCAGTTCATGTGAGAAAAGGGCTTTAGTCTTGATCAAATATGAGCATTTGCAAAACTCGATTAAAACTCTTTTTCCTGTGAGGCAAACTTTTGGTGAACTGAAGCCTTTCAGGTCAATTTTGCAAAAATCCATTTTAACAAAACAGGCAAGCAGACCACAGTAAAAAACAAAAGGACATCTGTGATCATTCCTAGTAGCAAGCAATGACAAAAATTTTTCAAAGTCTCAATTAAATACTTTTGAATATCCAAATCAGCTGCAGTTAAAATGTCAAATGCTATTTATCAACCCAGTAAATGTAGGAGAGCAGTTTGCAGATTGGTTATGAATTACCATTCTCCTCCTTCCCCTCTAGCTGTTGCTCGTGCCGAATGGTCAGAGTGGTTTGCCTGGCCTCATTTGCTGGTTAATTGCATTTTATAGTTGAGCTAAAGACCTGTCATCTGTTTCTGTGGTTTCATTTATCTTACAAATAACCTAGAGAGGGTGGGTTAAAGTACCTGTGCAAGCCAAATAAGCTCTTTTGCTGAATTCCTCACAGCTTTTATAGCAGATATCACTTTTTAACCACCTCTTTCATGTCCATGATGAAGCAGAATTACATTTTGGGAATGAATGCAGCTGAAAAACATTAAGGGAAATAAAATATGAACAAAGGTAGCCTGTTCTGACATTTGTGAATTCCAGCTGTCACTTGAGCATCGCTGGAGTAATGTAAGACTTACAGTACACATACAGTAAGTGAATCTGTGCCCCAGTTTTAAAGCTGTAAATTCATTAATTATCAACCCACCTAAAAAAAACACGAACAATATCAAAATATCTCTGCTGCTACAGCTCACGACATTGTGTTGCATGTTTTTTTCCTTCAAGGTAGTGTGTATTCCCAGTGTGAATGGTGTCCCCATTCCTTGTAATTATGCAAATGACACATTAATGAGGTGTAATTGTGAATTCATAAAACAGCGGGGATAAACTGTATAAAGATGCCGTGTCTTAATAGGGGTAGTGGGAAGCTTCATCATTGAGGGGTTGAATACGCTAATTGTTTACCCACCACTGCTACGTTAAGAAGCACATATTCATTTTAGGGGCATGAAGTCTAGTTATGAGCGTTTATACTTAATGAATGGTGTTGACTGTTTATCATGGCAAGGAACATTTAATACGCAAACTACACATTTTAAAAGGCACAGATCTACTGTAAAACAGCTAGGAGCAAAGGATCAGCTATTTAGCCTTGACTTCATTTCTGCACTGTGTTTGAGATAATTAGCGTATTGCGTTGCTGCTTATTGCTGTCTGTGGCCTTTCGCAGTCGAGATGAGTCAGCCGTTTCACATCCAACACAATATTTAAATGCACAATTTAGAACTTAAAGACTTCTTGATGAACCATAGTTTAAATCAACTATAAAATAGGTTTGCTTTAGGGGTTATGCTACATCACAGCCTGTTTTTGGACTTAAGCACTAATGGATGGAGCACATGGATGTACTGTACTTTTTAATGATATACTGTATAAACACATTTATTAGAATTTAATTTTATGTCCCCAGGTTTTAACATTTATCCAAGGGAAATATTATTATTCAGAGAAAACATCATTGCAACATTAAAACCCCTGCATACTTTTCAAATCTAAAAGTCCCCTTCCACACAGAACTGCGCTTGAGTTTCACTGGGCAGAATGATGTATTTGCAGAGTCTGACACCAGAAGGTTCTTTTCATGTTTATCTGCTGAAGGAGGACAGGTTGCCTGTGCTCCCCTTAAATATAAATTTAACAAATGTACTGCATGTGAGAGCATGATTTTTTTTTTTTTCAGTGTGTGCAGTGGAGACTGCACACAGGAGATGTTGTTTCAGGAGCAACTTAATCAAAGCAGAGCATCCTTATATGCTGTGAGAAACTTACTTTTTAGTATGGGGCTCACCAGAGTCAGTCCAGAGGATTGGTATACTGTAGATGTCAATGCCAGCATGTTTTAAAAAAATGTATATAGATTAATCTAATGAAAGCTAATCAAAATGCAGTGCTTTCTTTTTTGAACTCTAACAAGTTTTGTCCATTTGTCCATCCAGCTGGCACAAACATTAATCTGCAAGTAACTGCTTGATTTGTAGCTGATCTGTAGCCATTGTCTGTACCACAGACTGAAAGTGACCTAAAAAACACTTCCTATTTGGTTGCACTACCCAGTAAGCAATTATTAAAGGACTTGGTCTGGGATCTGGGCCTGGTATAACATTACTTGGCCATCTCTAATACAATATTGTCTAGGTATTATATAATATACATTTAAATTTTGTTGAAAAGGACTGTGCTTTTTAGATGTATTTTGTGCACAAAACTTGCACTGTTATAACAGTTTATTATTGTGTAGGCTCTGTTCTATTTCTCTAGTTGTACTATTACTTACCGTTGCATTACATCTTTTGGTAAATCCTTTGTATTGACTACTTCATTTGACCTTCCAGGATATTCTCATATCCTAGTGTTTTCATACATCTGGCCAGCCTCTTGGAACTCTTGTTACATCCACCATAATTATTTTCCATAGTCTTGCAGGCCTTTTTGTTGTTTCTGAGCTCCTGAGCTGGGTTCAGTTGTGTTTTTAACAAAGCACTGAATAGTTAATTTAATATTTAATCTAAAATGTATCTAATCTCCTTCATCAAGACTTTGAGGGTGTGGTTTGATCAGATCAAACTGCCACTGGCCTGGATTCCAATGCTGTTAAACTCCAAGATGCCTAAAGTCAAAAGCTGAACTACAAAATAGGCCTTCATTACAAAGCCTTTCTAATACTTCACTCTCCTAGTATATTTATAGGCTCTAGCCCTTCTTTTGGTAAATTCATATGTAATAGAATACACAGGGCTATGAAAATAAAACCGGTAGGTGGTAAATGGTTAAGACGTGTAGTTTTTCTCTAAGAATCAACACCAGTGAAACAAAATTTTTATAGATGCTTGTTAGTATTCAAACACAGTCTTACAGGTAGCAATGAATCTGCTGAAAATCACTAAGCACGCTGCTTGTCTTTGGCATTAGTGGAACAAGTTACTCTGTGGGTGTCAACGGCAGTGAGTTAGAGAGTGGCAGGTAGGGCGTGCTTCTGCATTTGTGACACACATAGATGTCTGCAATCAAACGCACATGTCACGGCTTTAATTAGTTTCAACACTAAATCGATGGGGGCTGATTAATAAGACAGGGGCCAATGGGAAGGTTGGAGCAGGTTACTGAAACAAGAGAGCTTGCTTAAGGAGAAAAACTAATTGTATGAATTATTGATCAAGCTGTCCAGTCTGAGCAATGATGCAATTGTTTTTTTGTTTTTTTTTGAGGAATAAAAAATAATAAAATGAAATTTCCCCACTGGACCTAAAATTTTCTTTAAGTTGATTTACTGTATGAAATCTGAGGTGGGTGAGGAAAGATTTCTTCATGACTGCAGGGGCCAGTTAATGCCCATAATGAGAGGCCACGGAAAGACTGACTGCAAGCTCTTATTTGGATCACTCTGTGAAACTTCCTTTATAAGCCTTCAACTCATCACAGTCGTCCACACAGCAGTCATAAAATAAACTTTTGTTCAACTGTGCTTCTGGAAAGAAAAAAAAATGTATCCAAAGAAAAATTTGACTAAAAAAAAAGGAAAAACAAAAGCTGTGCATACAAAGATTAAACACTCACAAAGATGGAACAGATGTTTGGGATGACAACAGAATAAAAACATCAGCAGCCTATTCATCTGTACCGAGTAAGGAGAGTAAGTGATGGTTTGTGCTGTTGCAATATACTGAAGTTTATTTGTCATGCATTTACCAATCCAATTAATGGTTTCAGATTTATAATCAAAAAGACTTGTAATTAAGGCTGATTGCTCATCTGTGGAAATCTATGAAAATTAATCCCTTATTCATAACACATGATTGTAAGTTGGCAGAAATCAGTTACTCACAACTTTGGATTACTTCCTGTGTGATGAGGAGGCATAATGTCTTTTTTTAATATGAAATACTTAAAAAAAATCCAATTTATTTACTGCAGCTTATTTCCTACTCACTGTAGTGGCTGACTGTGAAAACCAATCTCCTGAAAATGTGTTTAATACACAGCACGTGATGTGACAATAATAATAAAAAAAAAATGCACAGTTGTCTATATGTATTCCTGAAATCTTTGAATAAAACATATGCCATCAGGGTCACAGAAACCATAAGAATAAGAATTCCAAATAAAAAAACCCCACACTTTTAAACCTGCTTCAGTCACTCAACATCTGTCATGATTATGCAGCAGATTTTAAAGATAATTTTAGGTAAAATATAATATTAATCAACACATTTCTGTTTTTAGTACTGTGTAATTTATCATCTTGGTGGTTTTAAATTGATGGATAGATCTGCTCACCTGGTGGTCTGACGTGCTCCTTGTGCATATACAGTTAGCACTTCTGCATAAATGAATGAATACACACTAATTGTTTTGAGGACTAACATTGAATGACAGAAATTAGATTAAAATGAACTAAAATGTAACATTAGATATATTAGTGTGAAGGACAGACAAATGGACATAAAATAAATCCCGTCTTACTTTCTTATTCAACGACCTGCTGCATCTTTGGAATCGCAAGTGGTGCTCTGTTTTACTGGATATTGATCTGGATCTTCTCCAGAGTTCAAACTTTTGAAAACGAAATACTGAAATACGTCACTATATTATGTTATTGCAATAGTAATTGAATAAATGGTGCAAAGTGAAGCAGTAAAGTACGAACTTGAGGTTACGTAAAGCCTGATGATCTGTTTGGGATCCTCTTTGATGGCCCATAGCGGTAACATTACTCTACTGCCTTCCTATGTCGTGTCTTTCCTAACTTCATGGGAATTGTCTACAGCCTAAACCTTTGAGCTGATGACACATTTCATAAGTCTTCTAATGAAAATAATGTTTTTCTTCTATTTGGGGGTTTTCAGAGACAGAGGCAGAACAATATCCATAGGTTCTCTCTCTGTCTGTCTCTGTCATTCACGTTGACAGTGCATTTTATGAAGTAGAACACTTACATCACTTACTTTTCTACATATGGGAAATCAACAGTTGCTGCAGAGTCCTCCAAAACGAATGGAGTTTGTCAGAGACATAGAGTATATAATCAATTGACAGTGTAATATCTGAAGTATTAGATACCTACTAGGAGTTCTCTGACATAACTATTCATGTAGCACCTTTCATCCTTATTTTCTTTAGTTATTTGTTTAGTTATTTATTTATTTAGTCACAGAGT
This sequence comes from Anabas testudineus, assembly GCF_900324465.2. Classification (NCBI taxonomy): domain Eukaryota; kingdom Metazoa; phylum Chordata; class Actinopteri; order Anabantiformes; family Anabantidae; genus Anabas; species Anabas testudineus. The sequence continues at coordinate 23,783,711 of NC_046612.1, read as the reverse complement.
CACTTTGATGCATTAAAGTCATTGTGTGACAAGCACTCATTATTTTTATGAATAAACAATGAACAGCAATTGGCTGCTGAACTGCACCATTTATAATAAAAGGATCTGTCAAAATCACATTATTCATTCTTAAAAAAAAAAAAAAAAAGAAAGAAAGTCGTATTTGTCTCCAGCTTTGAATTCCTGACAGATTAGCTTTTAGATTTAGTGCTCTCTGCTGGGACTAGAAGACAACAACTGACAATGGCCACTTGCCCTTCATACGTGTGAATAAGGGTAAAGAATGACTGATTACAGCTGTAAGCTGCTCTGCGAGACAAACAAATCTATCGCCACAGATGGCCTGTACATATTTAAATCAATTACAGACATATACATTACAGTTCAGAATTTCAGAGCAGCACAACTGCTGCTGCCTTAAACCTGCTTCTCCGTGCTGACTTTCGACTCTTAATTAGACAGAATTAACAAAAGGAGAGTAACCCCTAGGCTTCACTCTTTCTGGCATGTGCAGCTACTGTTTTTCTGTTGCCAGCCCAGTGGCTACCTCCTGTGATTAATGTGTATGTGTCGGGGGGCTTCTTTTGCCAGGGTCCTGTTTGACATGTCTTGAAAGTTCAATTGTATTCATGGTAAGCAGGGTTTCATTCAAATGAGTGAATTAGAATTGCAAATGTGACTAGATGGTTTAGAGGTTCAAGTATAATGTCTTATTAGCTAGGGTTAAAAATATCTAGGAAAGGCTGTTTGTGTGTGAATACAAAGGGAAATAGCTTTGTGTCTACCCAGAACATCAGGTTGAATGTTTGTCTCAGATTAAGGCCAAAGGTCTGTCGTTCAAAATGAACTCTCAGTCAGCAGTAATATTATCAAAATTCATTTCAACAACTTCTTGTTCAGATCAACCTGTTAGGACTCAACCACTTTGCAATGTCTCATTTCAAGTGCTCTAAACTGTGATAGATAGAAATAGACAATTCCACTATGGATTGCCTGTTAATCACTTTGGCATTTTTCTCCCAATGTGCCAAATATTTCTTGGTGTTCAGAATTTTCATTTGCATGCTAATGAAGGTGAAGGGCAGAAGCCACTAATTACAATCCAGTAAAGGCCTGCCTAATGGTCCACTAAAGACATAGCATGGCTGAGCCCATAATTCCATTATGCAAATGCATAGTCAGGAGTGGAAAATCCACAGTCACTGCAAACTAGATTGGCTGCTGCTGGACTTCTTCGCACTTAGGAAGGATGTAAAACAATATACTTGTCTTTCTATGTTCTGTGAATAATGGCTAAGGACAAACTGTAAAACACTTACCTTATCTTGGCATCCTGGCTGTGTGAGCTGTTAAAAACTGCATTCTGATCAATGGCCATGTGCATAATAGTGGCAGAACTAGAGTCATATTGCCCTGCTGTTTTTTCACAGTACTAACCACTCTGACCTGGGTCAGGTACAGGTGCAAAAAAATGTAAATGTTGCTTACACAGTGATGTATTACTAATACTTTTCAACAAGACTTAATTTCCTTTTGATACATTTTGTAACATCATAAAGTATAATATGTCATGGAGTCGTTTTATCCAGCAGAATTTCCACTTTTACCCAAAAGTAAAAGTGAAAACTAGTAACTACTTCAGAGTAAAAGTAACCCTGTGTTTTGTTTTTGTATTACTTGCAGCAGTAGAGAATGAACGGCTATAATGGAACAGCTATGTTGTTGGTGCTGGTTTTAGAAACCAGTATGTTGTGTTCTGATAAGCTTTAAACACAGAAACCTGGATTTCCTGGATTTCATCATTTCACTGATACATGATACAAAACACCCCCACTAAATATCTGTCTGAATGGAGCCTAACAGCAAAACTGTGCAAAGCAAGTACTAAGTTCTACAATATTACTGATCAAAAAACAGCCACTTTGTGTCTATCACAACCACACATATGTAAATTACATGTAAATCTCCCAATTTTGCCTGCCTTCAATAGCGATTTGCAGTTGAGGTTAGGCAAATTGAGAGTGTGTCTAATCCACTAGCACTCACCACCCACACTCCCTAAAAGATTCTTGAAAAAAAGTTTGTGTAATGACTTTCCACAATGATTTCCCCCCCTTTCAGAATGACTTCTCCCATTGCTGCTATGACATAGCATTGTCACTAGCAGTAAGCAGGAGAGAGGTTTTTCCATCCCAGAGACCCAGATAAGATCAGAGAATGCTTGATTTATAAAGAGGCTTTAAGGTGCAAAGGTGTCAGCCTTGGTGGATTAATTTTAAAGCTGAGGCAATTTGCACTTGTAATTGGTAATGAAGGAGCTATTTGCTTGCACTTTTCAGGGGCTTGTTTGCACCACAACCTGATTTACATAATTTTATTAGGGAAATCGGAAAATGCTGCAACTGAGGAGCAAAAACACAAGCACACATTGTCCTTGTGAATCTCTGCTTGAAAGAATTCAAGCACAGTTTTGGATACTCTATAGCAACGTTGGTCCACACTATGACTTCAACCACTTTTAGGTATTCAGTCTTTGGACCCTCGCTGGTCATAGGTATAAAGAAATACAGATAAAATAAGCAACTTCCCCCTAGCAGCTATGGTTCTGTCATAGGTAGTCAAGTGTCTGTCTGATTTGCTGCAACGATCACAGCATCCCTGGGGATATACAGCAGCACAGCAGGTGACAGTCATTTAAAAATGTTGGCTTGGCTCTGAGTCCCTACATCAAAGACGAAGAAACAGGACTAATCTCTATTCAGGTCTTGCTTGTGGCATTCTCTGTGCAATTACAGATGGATCACATGATTCCTACAACACTCTCTTAATCTGTATTGCAAGCGAAAATAAAATAAATAAATAAACAAACACATATCTGTGATTTATTTTACCTTCCTGTGAAAAAAATGTAAAAGGATATCTGTTTATGGCATTTTCTCGAGTTTCTTACCATGTATGTGTAAAATAAATATAGTGGTTATTGAGGGGTAAAAACCTGAGGGCACAAGTGACATTTTAAAGAAAATTGCTTAACTACTTGGTGTCAGAGGAATGTACACTAGCAGTCAAAAGTTTTGACTCACATGAAAATTACCATGTTTTCATAAAAAGATACATGTCTTTAGCTGTGCCCTTTTGGCCTAAGTGCACAGAAAAGGTACAGTATTGGAAAGCTTGTGGATAACTTTGTTAATTTCAACTTAGTTAAATGCTTTTTTGTAAGTTAAATGATTTAAAATCCTCTTCTATATAAGAATTTGACAAAGGAGACATGTTAATGTATGATAAATGTGATGCCTCTTATTTTATAAGAGAGAGACTATGCGTCTAATTTTAGCAATAATTCTAAAAGAAGGCAGTTCTACAGATGTCTATATTATTTTATAACCTATTGTCTTCATTTAGAAGGAGATAATTACAGGACATCCAGGCTTCCATGTCCTTTAAGGATGCTTGAATTTGACTAATTGATGTGTTTCACTTGTTTCATAGATTGCTAATAATATTGCCTGAGAGAAACATGTATAAAGGGAAAAGTATCAGTCCTAGCATAGAACTCTGTGGAACTCCATAACTAAATTTTGTCTGCAGAGACTCATCTTTTTCATCACTGGGAGCCAATTTGGCTAATCCTGGCTAGCTAACATCACCAAATACCAAGAGGTAGTAGCACCAATGTCTTCCCAGGTGGTCTTTATTTTCTTTCTCAATGCCTCCCCACATTTGATCATTTTTACTTGTTTCTGGATTCTCGTAAGGAGGTTGCAGTGGTTAAGGTGCCTTCAACAGTGTGACCAGGTGATTCCAGTGCATAGAAGGCTGTTATAGTGGCACTACCAGACCTGATCAACTAAACAATATGAGAAACAGCTGGTGAATAAAACAAATAAGGCATTTTTTATAGTCAGAAATGGCAATTTCTTGTTGGGGCTACTAATGTTATAGTGCCATATCCATCCCAAGTAAAAAAAAAATGTGACAACTGGGGTTTATGCTTTAATGGATGTCTGCTTTTGGCTGTGTGATTTAACATTTGACAACGCTGCTGTTCAATAAAAACATTTTTCCATTATAAAAAAGCACATAAAAATGCATTTATGGTTCACTTTTGATGGGTTACAATATAGCCAGCAAGTATTGCCTTTTGAGAGTGTGCAAATATCTGTATCATCTGACATCATACATCACAATGACATCATGCCTTTTCAGTGCAGCCTGTTGACTGAATACACCTAGAGGAAGGAAAATTGTGACTGTACTTAACTTTCTAACCTGAATATGGACTAAAATAGCATAAGACATGGTATAGTAATTATGGGAGGAATCACCAAGGGAGAGATGACAGTGTCTCTAATGCCAAAAGTCTAAGACCCCGCACATCTGCTTTCAAAGACAAAAGAAAACAATAAAACTTTTCTTTCCAGTCCATATGGCCAATTAGAAGAGAAATCCTTAGTGAGTTTGTCCTTAATTATTTCTCTACCTCTTGCAATGAATGGAATCATTTTACCGTAAAGGACTTCTAATCAAGGAAAAAATGTCATATTATGACTATTCATGGCAAGTGATGTTGCCCTCCCTGGTGTAGAAAAGTTTTCAAGTGCACAATGTTATAGGCAACTAAGAAAGAAGAAAAAAAAAAAATCCACTTGTTGTGGAAGGATCTGTGGGAATTTATTATGAATAAATAAACTCACTGTCAAATGCATTCCCTTTGGGTGGTTTACAAAGCAGACTCTTGATGTGAATAAATGATTTTGATTCCTGGGATTGAAATCTGAAGAGGAGAACGGCCTGCAGTAACCATTCTTTTAGTTATCCCTCTCTAAAACAAGCTAGTGACTTACTGTAGCTCCACTGGGACTGCACCATATCAAAGACATCTAAAAATACTCTCAGGTATGCATAGTTACACAGACGAAGCCCGATTCTCTAGATTATACTGTATGTCTTCTTTATTATCCCCACTCCCTCTTATGCAGAGTTTTCCATTTTCCTATGGTCGTGTTTTGCTTATCGATGCTCATGTGAAAAGCAAAAGTGCCCAGACAGCTCAGTTTTATGTTACCAACTGTGCAAACTAAATGTCGAATGTGTTTGCCAACTGTTTTGAAGAATTACAGAGTGGGGACTAAAAAGACTTTTATTTTTATTGCTTTCCAAATCCCTCCTGCTCTATACATGTGGGAAATCTCAGCAAGAACTGTCTTCCTCTAACCCATGTCATTCAATATAGTAAGAAAAAAAAAAAAAAGCATGGTTTCCTACAGATGCCTTGTTCTCTTTTTTGGACAGCGATGAAGATTTAGTCTTTAATTAAATGTCATTTTATCACTGCCAGCCTTTTTTGCCCCGCTCTTTTTGTTTATTCTTCCCAGTGTCTTTATAATACATGCAACACAATCCAAGTCTGTTTTCACTCTTCCACTAGTCTTGCTAGTGTCCTTGAATGCGAACTACTTGTATGAATGAGCCATGTCATTTAGGGGATAAAGAGCGACAGGAGAGACGTTTAACCTTGCGCTCCTTTCGTCTTTTTGCAATCTAACCCCACACGCTGTAGGTCTCAACTTGCTCAGTCTGAAATGGAATGCTCTGTGCATAGCAATGGCCCTATCTTCAGCTGCTGTTGGCCCATGCAATCCCTCTCAGTCATTCTTCATTACACAAGAGATGGAGAGACTCATCCTATCCCATATTGCTCTGACTCCTTTACCACCACTGGTATTTAGATAGTCTGATCTCTCTCTCTTTCTTTCTCTGACTTTCATGATGCAAATGTGTTTTAGTTTGGAACACGCATCTAAGCTCTTTATTTCATGTATGTATTAATCTGGTTTTATAAACTGTTGTAAAATGTTGTTTCTTTTGTAGTTATGTGTTCGCTAAAAATAGTCTTTATAAAACCAAAATGCAAATGCAAATGCAAATGCAAATATGTTTTCTAAAGAATGCATTTTTACTTGGTTAATGTTAGAGAAAGACTGGAGTCTGGCATAATAGAAAAAAAGTCCCTTCACACACACACGATGTGCTCATTAACCTTTAAACAAAGCCACAATCCATTTCTAACCTTAACCAAGGCACCTTTCTTATGCCTCACACGAGACTGTATGACAAATCCTTTTGTGTAAATAGTGGATTCACAGTGCATGTATTTGGGACTGTTAGGTACAGTGCAGCAGCAAGACTGTGTTTATGGGATTTACCTTTACATTTAGTACTTTGGCAGAAGCCTTTATCCAAAGCTACTTAAAAGTGAGGAACAAACACCTGGAGCCACTTAGAATTCTTTGTTTTTCCCAAGGATTGACACACTTTACTGTGACACTACCAAAGTGGGCATGCTCACAGTAAGGAAAGGATGTCAGTGGATAGTAGTGGTAAGATTGCTGTCCTCCACAAAGGAGACTAGGGTTCAAATCCCAGTAGTGGCCTACCTCCAGTAGGCAAGTCGTTTTGAATAGAAACGAACGTGCCATCCTGTGCAGCACTGTGATTCGACATGGTGATACTGGACAATAATGAAGGTCATAAGGTCAATGCCATAGATGGAAAAGACATTTAAGGTTTTGGCAGCACAAATAGGACTAAGAGGGTACAGCTGCACTAGTCGCTCTGAGGCACAGCAGTGCTGTGAGCTTCATGCTAGCATTCCCATGCTTCCATAATCACAGTAACAGTGCTAAGATGCAAAAGTATTGCAGGTAACGCTTACCCATCACTTTGAATGACTCAGTACTGAAGGTTCCACGCTGCTATAATCTTATTTTATACAATTATTGTTTTATGTATTTTTTGTGTATATTTCATATTTATGTCATGGATATTGATTGACCTATTTCTATTATTAAGAGCCTTCCTCCTCTTCCCATGTGCATATACTTATTCTATTCTATTCAATTTTCAACGCTAGTTCTACTTCACGTGCACGATCATATGAATGTGATGGCACTATATATAACGATGGTGTACAACTTTGCCATGCTACGTGAATATTTCAAGTGAAAAGCAGAGGGGGGTGTTAAGCTTTGATTTGAGACAGCTGTCCTGGCATGTTGTGTGAGATTTGTTTTTCAGACATAAATTGTCACCTGGGGTGGAATTTGAAGAATTCAAGCATAATCAGTGATTCAATTTCCATTTGAACAAATTGTGAAAATAAAATGGTAGTGACAACTATACATCCATATATGTATATATATATTTATACATATACACACACACATATATATATATAAATATTAGGGTATTACAACAAGTTGACACATGAGCCGAAACCTCCCTGAAGTCACAACACAATATTCATCTCTTACGGCTATAAATGGATCAGTAAAGCGTCTGTTATTGTTTGATAAGTCCCACCATGAAGAGATTTAGGTGTGCTGTCTGACACTGACACTGGATTAGAATTGAACTGGCTCTGGAGTGACTAAATTGCAGCACAACACTTTCCAGCCTGCAATGGTTGGAAACGGAAAAAACTCCTTCATGCTCCTGAGCCATACCCTTAAAATTAACTGCACCCAGTTACATGATGCGCCTCCATGCGTATGTATTTTCAAAGCGTGACAGCTGGATTGCAGTTGTTTCAGCTCTCTCAGTCAGATGATCGCTATTTGGAACAGCTTTTTATTCCGGTGCTGGCAGTCAGTGCCGCCTGGCTTGACAAATAACCCTTAAGCGCTTTCCACCTACTACCCTGTTCCAAGAATATGTGCATTTCTGCATTCCCTTGCTTGCATTTGATAAGACAGTAAGTGGTGAATATGCCTCCTGACGACTGAGTCCATCGACCCTCTGCTGCTGCTTTTGGGATCAGATACAAAGAGGCCAGTGGGAGTTCAGTGGCAGATGGTTTTAAACAAGAGTTGGGTGGTAAGCTTTGACTGACAGTCCCTCGGTGCCCCCACTTCCCCCACCTCTTTGGTCTCAGTGATGGCTTAATGGTGTCAACAGGAGAGTTAGGGTCCTGACTCCTTTATCTGGACAAAATCTTAGACCCATCACCTTCTCTGTTTGCAGTAATTGCGGGACTGTGTGTGGACTCTGTGGGGGGAAAAAGGCAAAGTAAAAGCCAAATCAAAAGGCTCAGCTTCAATCCACTTGACCGAGTGGGTCAACGGAAATAAATGACTTTCCTTTGACCAGCTGTATATCCATCTCTTCAGTGTCACCACTGTCAAGGACACTGGGGCCTATCTCTGCTGTATTCCTGCTCTGATAAAATGAAAACAGACCACAAAAAAAAAAAAAAAACATCACTCCTTTCTGTCTGTTGGCTCCCTTATCAATGAGAAGCTCTCCATCTGTGGCTATCACCATGCTTCCACATCACCTCCAGTCGTTGATTATCATAGCTTGGAATAATGCACGGGAGAATGTGCCAGACATGTGAACCGTGAGGGGTGTTTAAGGTGTAGAAAAAAAAAAATGTGCGCGTACTCTGCATCTACACATCTGGCAATTTCAAGTTGGAGGACCTCTTTGTGTGTACATGTGTGAGTACAGACAGCACAGAGCCACTCCACTCCCCACCTGAGAAATAGAAGGAAGGAGGTGGTATTGGCACAGGCAGACATAGCAAGTGGCAAAGCAGATGGCTCTCTGCTTACCATCATTTCCCCTCCCATAATGCTTCAGGAGCGTAGCGCGCAGAGCACGTACTACACTCTGTCTCCCCATGGGAAGAGGTAGCTACAGGGTACTCATTTTTAAGGAGCAAACATGCCCAAGTACTGCACAGGAGCCCTAATTGTTTACCAGACACCAAGTTCTACTTCCCTAACATTTTCTTTTTCTTTTGAGCATCAAAGATCCGCAGCAGAAACAAAAAGCAACATTTGCGTGGGGTGTCGATGCTGCTGATGATACCTTTCCTTCCTGTTAAGCCACCTGCCTCGTTAGCCACCTTGCAGCCGGTGCCAATGAACTGGACGACAAATCAAATTGGAGCTTTTCATGATGTTCCCCTTCTTCCTGGCTCCCACAGTTCTCTATTCTTTTCATTAGCTGCCCAGGCGCCAGATGGAACCCATCGTCTCTGCTCCACCCCAGGGCTCTTTCTCTCCTTTTGAGTAGGTAGAGCAAGACCTGTTTACACTGCAGCGTCCAACACACACACACACACACACACACACACACACACACACACACACACACACACACACACACACACACACACACACACACACATATGCACTCTCTCTCTGGAGGTCTTTTTCTTCCCTTTCATCGCTGTCAGATACCCATGTGGTCATATAGTGAACTAATTGTCCTAAAATCATGGTAAAGTTACAACACTGGTTACTGTTTCTCTGCATGCTCTGTCTACATATCAACTACTTTCTCTGTTGTTGTTGCTCATCAGTCTGCCTCAGAAACTTCTACCCAAGGTTACCTGAGGCTTGGTGACTAAAAGAAAACAATGCTTTTTTTTGTTCATTTACTTCGACAGAAACCTGTGCATTTGCTTTGTGCTTGTGCAACACATCTGATCCACACAGCAACAGCAACACCACAAATAGCAGATGGTGGTCATCTGGTTTGGGTACTTAATGCTCATCTGCTGCCCTACTTCTGCTGGATCCGCTGATGCCTGTGCAAGATCACTGAATCTACACGTTTCTTGTCTCGCATGTGCACATCTGGCTGTTGCATTCACGAATAAGAAAACCAAACACACATGCAAAACATTCATATTTATCTACATGTGGCATGCACTGTAAAATCTGAGTCTTTTCAGGAGCTCATCTGGCAGTCTGGCACTCCCTCAGACTGTCTGTAGATGGCAGAGAAGAACGTGGACAGCACAGGGGAGTGTGCACATGTTTCTCATATACTGTATCTGACTTTTGGCCAGTACCACACACGTGAGAACTGAACAGTGATGATTCAGTCTCATTTAAAATCTTGGGAAAAACATGAAAAAGAAAAATACAGGCACAATCTGAGAAAGATAGACCTTTCCTTATATAATCATACTTAAGGCTGTCATTATTCAGTGTAATAGGTAAAAGAGGACAACAATGTGCCATTCATCACTATTTTACCAACACTTGTATGATTACACAAGCTCTCACTGCGTAGAATAAATCAAAAACTAAACCCTTGAGGTTATGGGATAAATCAGCAAACATTAGCAAGGCCTCTCCATTTTTCAGATAATGAAGACAGGTTTATAATCATCTCACATTCAACCCAATATAAAACCCCATGGTAAATAAACCATCGTTTTTCATGCGCTCACTAACTTGCCTCATAATGTGCCTGAGCTGTAAATAATCGTTCCATGTGCGCACGTCGATATATTTCACCACAGACAGGTCAAAAGGCATTATCCGCACCTTCTACCGCATCCAAGAAGAGTTGGTGCTGCAGGTGTTTCTCTCTGTGTGTGTGTGTGTGTGTGTGTGGGTGTGTGCACCGCATCTGTGCGAGTGCATGCCTACGTGTGTCTGTGTGTGAAATATCGCAGCTTTGACTGGCACAGCACCGCGGAGATGTAATTGGCTTTCGGAGAGAGGTAAACAGGACTGCAGCCACGTGGAGGGCAGCAGAAGATTGACCTTCAGAATAGGGAACGAAAGGAACGGACGGGTGGTTGCCTTGGGCACCTTGCTGCGCTAGCTGTCATCCAAGCGCAGCTTTGACACTGGAGCTGTTATTTTTACATTTTATTTTTTTTCCTTTTAGGGGACGGTGTAGAGGGATAACATAATCAGATCCAACCTCCAGTATCCCCATTACTCATACAGAGCACTTTGTAGGGAGGACACCTTCCTCGAGGATCACTGGGTTCCTTGTGTGATCAGGGTCATCCATGTTTCTCTGTCTGATAAGGCTGGGCAGTGTCTCTTGTCTGCAGCGGCGCACTCTGTGGCGTTCGAAGTGTGATTACTACAGCTGCAGAGGTGAAAGCAGGACTCCCGCTGAGAGCTTCTAAAAGGTGTCAGAGGCAGGGTGACTGTGTTGTATGCCAGAGATTTTTACCTTTCTAACCAAGGGGAGAGACCTCACTTTCCACGGCTGCTGGTGCATGGATGGTGACAGGCCATTTGTCGAACTAACTGCTCCATGCATATTATAATGCGGCCGCGTGTGTGCATTTGTAGCATGTGCTTTGTGCGCATCTGTGTCATAAATCAACTCTCTTGTGTTTGCATGGTGACTCGTGAGCTTCATCACACTGCAGTTTAAGAAAACATGCAAGCAGACTTAACCCAAGCAAATCAACAACTTCATCAATTTGACAACACGGGTTCAGCATTTAGATAAAAAATAATTGTGGTGTTGTTTTCTATTTTGCGGTTATTTCTGTATTTGCCTGTGTTTTCAGTATTTGTTTGACTTGCTTCTTTTGGTATCTGGAAGTGTTTTGTGTTTTTTTTTCATTGTGTTATCTGTATTTGCAGCATGTTTCTTAATTTGCTTGCTGGGGTTTTGTATGTTTGCATGTGTGTGCATGTGTGTGTGTGCGTGTGTTGTTTTCTTTTTTTAATTGTCAGTGTGTTGAGCTCTCAGAGCCATCGCAGGTTTGCAAACTCTGCAGAATGTTTAAACAGATATGGAGCTGGATTATGTTGTTTAACCCCCACCTGCTTGCACATACACACGCACACACACACACACACACACACATGCACACAATAGGAGCCAATAATTGCCCCATGCTTGGCTTACATTGGCAGTTTATGATGGATCTCAGAGTCTGTTATTGGGGCACATTCCCTTAGCATGTAGATAACATGAGCAGATGCTGCAAGCACACTACTCAACTAAATGTCTCACGCTGAAGACCAAAACGTGGACTGGTGTTTGAGAGAATGCAACTATCGAGATTATAAAACACTGCCGACTGCATCCCCCCTTTCCCGTTCTGGGCGTTCTCTTTTGATGAATACACGGTACAGTGAAGTGAAGTACACTTGATTAGCTTCAGCTAAGATGGTCGTCCCTGTACAATGATCACTTTCTTCCACTCAATCTTAATTAGCAAGTGGAGATGCTTCCGCAGGTTTGATGAGGTCAAAGCCATTCATTTTCCAGCTCAGCGGGGACCTTTCTTGCTTCTCCCTTTTGTATTGACACTCTAGGATAATCATATCGGTGACCTCTCTCTCTCGCTCGACTACATCTTTGCCTCTTGCCGAGCAACACAGCTGCTGGTCCTGCCTGAACTGCGAGGAATCAACGCCCTCCAATACCCCACCTCAAACAGAAAGTGCAAGAGAGAATCAGCCCAATCCTGGGGAAAGTAAAAGGAAAGTGAGAGAGGGTGTGTTGGCTAATACCACAGTTGATAGATAAAGGTGTCGGGTACAACAACACCTACCCTACATCTGCTTTTGTTACCAGCACATCAGCCATGACATACTGATTTCCAAAATGATAAACATCAGCCAGGGCTCACAAAGAGAGTAGATAACACTAGAGTGTATATTGTTACAGCACAAAACACAGAGCTGCAGAAAATATACAGCAGGTGATGCTGAAACTTCCATTCAAAAAAATTGGCGATGAGATACAAACAAAGGTGAATTGTTTAAGCAGAGTAGGCATCAGTCTCAATTATTACTATTTCTTTGATTGATGTATTTATTGACTTCATATAGCAATTGTGAGAGGAAGAGATGAGGCAGTTATGTCAGAGGGGACTGTGTTACAATTTTTAGAAAGGAAATAACAGTTTTTATTGCCTTCGTGTTATTCTCGTGTTTTTGTGCCTTATTGTTTTACGAGCCATGTCTGCTGGTGAGATTTGGAAATTATAGCCTTTGACAAAGACAGCGTTGTTTCATTGACTGAAAAATACTTTTTGTGGTTGACTGATGGTGAACATAGATACACAGTCTTCTCGAAAAGCATCATGATATAGCTAATTATGCAGTAAATGCAACATGTTTTTGGTTAATTTGCCAGTTGCATTATATACTGTGTATACTGTTTAGTTAGACTGAGGTATGATAAATTAGGCACTAATTAATTACTGGTTGCTTCTGCTACCTAAATGTAAGTACGGTGGAAGAAAGTCTTATAACTTCATTCAACTATGAATTTAGAAAAGCTATGGGAGCTATAGGAACTCACTTATGTGCAACCTGTTTCTTTTTTTGAGCGTGACTTGGTTAATATGCATGTTCACATCTTGTCTTGCTAGTTCCTTGTTAACTCATGTACGAATAAGAGAATAAATTTGAACCTTGTTTAAACTTGGACACGTAAACAATACAAACCAAATCAGAAATAAAGCTGATGGAAAAAAAAAAAAAAGCTAATTGGCACCAACATTGCAGTACCTGCGGTACAGGTCACCAGTCTATAGCAGAAGTGACACATAGAGACAGGGACCCATTCATGCTCATTCACACTTATGAGCAATTTAGAGTCACCAATTAACCTAACTGCATGTGGGAGGAAACAGGAGTACCCAGAGGAAACCCACGCAAGTGCGGAGGGAACGTGTAAACTCCATGTGCTTTCCCCTGTGAGGTGACAGGGCTAATTACTGCACCGCTGCACTGCCTATACAAAATGACAAACCTTTGCAAAGAATATTTTTAAGTGCAGCTCAATGTCTCATTCTTTAACACATTGTACATCATCAGACCTAATACAATAAAAAAAAAAAAAACAACAAAAAAAAACCCTGTTTCCACTTGGTTTACTTGGTTTTTGTGCCTTAGCCGATCTCAAGTGGACAGCGTTAAATACAGCTGAGGTAGTCTGGGATGCATTTGATCTAGTGTCGGGGTTACTAAAGCTTTTATATTGTGCCCTGATTCGTTGACAAAGATGTTCCAGGAAACTAAATGATGAATGCAGGACATTTCTATCTGAAACATACATCTCTTATTATATATAAATGAGAAAACAGTGTAAAAATGCACTTACAGTGTGTGTTTTCCTTTATGTCTCTGGACCCTTTAAAAGAAAATCAGTTGCCAATCAATTTACCCATAATGACCCTTTACATTTAGGAAATAAGCTTTAACTTATACTTAACACACCCGCTGCAGCTGAAATGACAAAATAATGTGTTTTGAAAAGTAAAAGCAAAAATAAAAGGATGATGTGTAGATTCAATAACTTTGGGAGCTAATGACCTAAAACTAATCTTACCCACCGTCATATTACCTGAAGCATCGGTGGAAAAATCCAAGTTGTGAGTGGATTTCAGTCTGGATGTGCTTGACTGTCAAGATTGGAGGATGGTGATAACGCAACTAAGCTGTTAACTGTAACAGGTGGGAGGCATCTACTGGTCATCTTTGTCTAATGTATACAGATAAAAGTATACTTACTTGAATCAAGTAAAACTAGATCATGAAAACAACATATTCTGTTGTATTCTGCACCAATTACCTATAGATACTAATACTGTCTGTCCTGTTTACTACACTTTGGCTCTTATTTTCATCGTTCTGACTAATACAATAATATTTTAACCATTCTTTGTATTTGAAAACAGTGGGCACGCACAAGTACAGCAGGCACAACAGGTCAAAGTTAAACCCGGAAGTCTGACTCTAAACCGCAACGGGCAGTTGGAACAGATAGTTTAGGTTGTAAGTTTACTGTTTGCCTTCTTTTTATTATTTTTTCCCACGAAATGAACTGACCTGCGGGCTTGTTTGCAAACTTCATGGTCCTCCAAGTGCTCATGTTTGTTGCTTTCGTTGGACCTATTTTTAGCAGTGCTGCTCAGTTCTGAGACCTTAGCTCTTAGTTTGGTGAAAACAATGTTCTGCATAACTCACTAGAAGTGAAAATAAATAAATAAATAAATCTTTTTCTTAAATGTGTCCGATCAACATTCATGTCGCTGGATCCTCAAAACCCAACATCATACTATATAGAAGCACTGTATATTTTACGTACACCTAGCTAAAACTAATGCACTCCAATGCAACACTCTTGCAATAAAGGTAATGTGTTTAATGAAGTCGATAATATTGCTGGTTTGTAGCGCAGATGAAACTGTGTGGTCATTTTGTATTGATGTACTCTACCACATTTATATCAGTGAAGGCAGTTTAAACAACAAAAGTTGCTCATCTAGTTGTAACGACATCTCAAGATCTAAAGAGTTTGAACAAAAAACGGAACATTATCCTTATTGTGCCTTCAGCGGAGAAGACTTTATTGCAGGCCTGTTGGATTCGACCGCATTATATGCGTGTAACTTTATATAGTATGTGACATAATGTAGAGCAGACGTATTCTTCCCTATGTAGGTATCGCAGATTGACACTGAATCGATGCCGGAACATATGGGCTCGGTGGTAAACTTCCAAATGTCAGTGATCCTGAATCAGAGTGATTAATTCTGACATTCATATACAGAGGCCTCCAGCTACTAAAAGAAAAAAGAAAAAAAAAAACATATTACAGGAGCAGCTCAAGGTCTTGAATGTGAGATTTTACAGTAATTATCCATTTGATTTGTCTCCTCTTTCTTTTACTCGACAGTCAAGGTAATATGCTTCCCTTCAAGAGAGAGCGGTGGGATGTGGTTTCCTTAACCACAAATGCTTGCTGTACACACACTATCAAAGCCTGACAGCCTCTCTCTCTCTCTCTCTCTCTCTCTCTCTCTCTCTCTCTCTCTCCACTGCAGTCCTATATCTTTATCTAGCAGTACCTAAAGACTTCTAGACACTACTGGGCAGGAGTCTCCCCTCAAGGCTAGTCTGTGCAGAGGGACGACTTGATGGAGTAGGGCAGGATGGGGGTGAGACATGCTGCACGGCCGGGGGGACTTGGACTGTGACATATTACCTTTAGAGAGCAGCAGCAGGGCCACTCACATGAAAGCCATTAGCCGAACTGCACATAGCTCCGCTGTGTGTGAATGCTACCACAGTGCTAATACAGTACTTGGTGCGGGCACTTAAATTTTACACACACAGTGATTGCAGTAGTGCAGTGGTATAAAAGTCACTAACATATGTTACTTGTTTTGCAAATCTGTACAAAATCCAGGGTTTAAACACAACAATTTGACATTATTTGCTGCACTATTATTAAGGTCAGTTCCTGCGTCTTGTGTGGCCCTGTCATTAATTTGATTACCTCCTGTGGAGGTCTGGACAAACTCTCTGCCTATGTGTTTGTGCAGCCCAAACATCTGTTATGTTGTTCAGACAAATGCAACAAAGGGCCTCTTCTTCTTGCTGTTGCTACTGTCCAGAGTTACTATTATATTTTATGGAGGGTATGTGTGAAACATGTAGCAGAAAGCAGGAACTTCCTGACACTTTTTGCACTTTTGTGTTTGCAGTATATGGCAAATTAAACCATGCTCAAGAACCTTTTTATGCACACAAACACACCAACAGTGTGCATTCAAGCAGTGTTTAGCTGAGAGGATCTTGTGATCAAAATCTGTCAACAGCAGCATCACTCCACTAATAACACATTAATACAACTGTTGTCACTCTAACCCTGGCAACAACCATCGTCCACTGTGTGAGTTGTACATGTACAGTACGCCCTGTTGTTCATCTTGAACTATTTATGAATTATGTGAACTTTTACAATCATCCCAGTAAAAATAAATAGGGTTAGGATTAGTGATTATTACAGGGAACAATGCTGTTGTGCCTCCATATTTCCGAATACAAAACGAAGAGAAAAGGCATGTTTGGCTGCCCTCATGTGGATTTGACAACAGCAATGGATATGCAACGGGAGGATTTCCATAAATTTGTTTTTGTAGGAATGCATTAGGAATCGAAGAATGTAAAGAAGAGAAGAGATTGCTACAATCTCTGGGTGTCAGGGGATTTCTCGTGTCACTTTGTGTTTCTATTTTTCTTCTCCTAGAGAGCTGTGAAGAAGGAAGGGAAGTGTCGGGAGCAGAGAAGGGATTCGCTGCTGAAGAAGGCACTCTCCTCTGAGTCTTGGATAATATGAGATCAGCCAAAGATGTGCGAAATGAAGGCTAGGCTACTTGTCAAGCGGTGGCTGATCCAGTCAATACTGTCTTAATATTAATTCAGATTGGGCTTAGTCAATTTTTTTTTTCATAAAGGAAAATCTTTAAACGTCATTTTAGGGTGAACTCCAGCATTCTTTGGAATAACCTGAAAAACTAAAGTGTTAACCTCATAACAGTGGTTGAGTTAACCCATATAAACCAAGAACCATTTCTACAAGTTTTGGTGACACCTATATCACTGTGAGTTCTTATGGGTTCATCCTATAAAGACCTACACTGCGACTCGTTCTACGAGAAACAAATAATGAACCCAAATAGTTTCATTAGCTTTTTGTCTACAAGGTGTTTTGGTCAAGCAGTTTACGGTGGAGATGTGTGTAGATAAAAAAACCTGTTTTCATCATAAAAGAATATTGCATTTTGACTGTCACTGGCAGGATTATGAGGGGTGTTGGAGTTTAAATATTGGAAGGAAGATGAAATGCAACAACCATTACTGCTCAGATTCAGAGAGAATGAATTGTATTCTGCATGCTGATGTTCTAGTTTTAGGACATGCGATGTAACTGATGACTCAAACTTTGGACTTTGACACTTTGCTCACACACTTTATACTTGTGTGTAGTTGCACTGTAACTAAAGCTTTATTGCTGTGGAGAGGGTTTTATACATGCTGTGGGATCCCGCTGTACAAAAATCATTCTTGATATGAAACAAAACCTTGCCTGCATACAAATAGCTGATTAATAACATTGTAGTGAAGCTCACCAGTTGAATTATTATCAGTTCGTCCATGGGGCTCAGCTGGCCACTGGTGTCAGGACACCTGATGATCAGAGGTAGAATAAATGCTTGTTGCGTTTTCAGGCCACTTGCCCAGTCCGCCTATAAAAGCAGACTTGTATCACACTGCAGGTAGCTCACATTAGTTGACTGTACTTATCAATAATGAATGCAAAGTGTTGCATATTTAGTGCACTGGCATTAATTCACAGCATTCCTGAGAGGGATTGATGAAATGCAATGCACTCTGATCAGCACGGCCCTTGTGGCGGATGAAGTGGACTTTGTGAATAAAAAATGTAAAATGTTAGATGAGACTGATGACGCATTATTATCAGTTAAAGGTGTTTCTAGTGTGCCTTCAGTCGGGCTAATTGATAAGCTCATATATATAAAAGCTTTATAGTGTTCAGACTTGGCTGTACATTTTCATTCCACAACCTACACAGTGGCATTTCAAGCAGCTATAATCAATATGTTTAGAATAACAATGGATCAAATCACTGTGTAATACATGAAGAGTTGCTCATAATGACGAACCCACAGTGAATTACTGGCTGACTCTGCAGCTCCTTTCAGCTCTATGGAGATTTTCAGCATCTTTCAGCTCTCTCTTTTGGTTGTCTAGCCCACAACTTTTACTCTCACTTCACTCCTAACATAGTTTTTGGCTGCTGCAGGAAGCTTTTTTCAGAGGAAAAAACAGAACCTGTCCTGCCCGGCACCAAACATCAGACAGAAAATATTTTATCCAATCGTCTTTCCTTTGTCTTCTGAGAAGTAAATCATGTTCCGATTTGGAGAATAGTGAAGTTTGAGCTTTGTCTCCTAAAACCGCCTGATGAGAAATATTAGAACAATAACTAAGTTCACTTTAAGACAAACTACTGCTAGCACTGGAGAAGCTAAGTAATTCAGGGGAATCGAATTTACTGCTCATAGATTTCTTCTGAGTGGGCATAATGGACAAAGTGCTTCCCAATAATGCTGGTCCAACATGAACAAATCAGTATGTAGTATCTTTTGTAACTTCCATACAAATTGAGTATACACTGTTGCATACTGACTCCAGGAAGCAGCCGTAAAAGTGTTGGACCTTCTCATCTTTACTCACCTTTCATGTGAGTAATCAACTTTATAAATTAAAGCATTTTACCTTAAATGCTGCTAATTGGTGGTGTTACACTCGAACCTCACAGCTCGACACAGACACACAAGATGTTTCGATGCCTCGTTTCAATGCATTACTTCAAGTGAATGATAATGTTGCTGCGTTGCTGCTGGATGTGTAATTGAGAACCATCAATATGTCAGTGTTGTGTTTCCAGCTTGTTTTCACTGAATATAAGAGCCCAAAGAACTTGTTTATGGTTTAAGAGTGTCGTCCTAATGTATAAAAACAATGTTCACTTACACAGAAATGTTAATTATTTATTTACATTATTTAGCATTAGCATAATCATCATTTAATTGAAATGTTTTCTGCTGCCACGCTGCTGTAGCTCCTCTATCTTGCCACAGCACACAGGAAGCACCCATACCACGCTCATAGTATACATGGCTTTGTTTACATTGGCCTTCTAATGCCAAGGTATTACAATGGATATTAACGAGACCTTACAAACTAATCCAAGAATTAGCCTTGAATAACACAAACGAACATTGTGCTTTGGCTCTCTCTGTTTATGAGAATGGTGTGTAATGCAGCATCAATCCATGTCTGTGCACAAACGATATGTCATTTTCGTCTCCTTCCAAATGCATTCATCGTCAAGCTTTGCAACATTTTTTTTTTCCTCTTTTCTCTCTCTTTTTTTTTCTTCCTCGAGGAAGCGGCTTGAAGCTGTCAGGGCCTGCGTGGCGATAACAACCTGGGGTGGAGAATGACACCTTGAGAGTGACAGATGAAAAGGAATCAAATTCTCCCTGGAGCCAACTGTATGGAACTGATACAGGCTCCCCCCCCCCAATTTCTCTCCACACAAACAGGCCACTGCATTAACTTATTTAAATAGGGGGCCAGGCCTTAGTTTAGACACCAGACCTGTCCCAGAGAGCAGAGCAGGAAGAGGGACTAAAGTCAGAAAGAGTTAGGGGAAGAAAATTGAGTAATTGTACTTCTGAATTAATGCATTTTAATCTCTTCCATAGTAATTGAGTGATAATGAAAAAGAAGAAAAGAGTGGACAGCTTCAAGAGTTTGGAAGGCGCTGAAAGTGCCTTTGCAAAAAGAATGACTTATTGACCTCATATGGGCGACCAAGCTGAGGCGTCTTCTGAAGAGAGCCCTCAAGAAACCTTTTCCAAGAGTCGCTTCTTATTTCAGACATGAAGTCGGGAAATCATTCTTCTTCCCTGAAAGGTGCCTGAAATCTATGATGCACACGTCATTCTGATATTTACCCCTGGCTGCAAAGGACACTTAGAATGAACTCTTGCCTCATCTCTGATCCTTCAATTAAGTGCAAGCAGAACACGGTGTCAGGCTCGTGTTGGTCTGGCTTTTATGAAAGTAGCTGACATTATAAGCAATGCATGTTTTAGTCCTTAAGGTTGAACCCACGGAACAGGTAAATGTTGGATGATTCAGGCGCCGCCGCAGAGTGCTGGCCTGTGTACTCCGAGCTTCTTCCTCTGTCACTCACTCTCCTTTTCCGTCTTATTTCTTCTCAGAGCGAGTCCCATGCTGTGCTGCAGATTGAAGACACTGCGTTTGGAAATCAACTGCTTGGCTAGGTAATTTGGCTAATGGACTAATCTCAGCTAAACTTTTGTAAATGAGGGTTTTATGAGGTGACTCTGCGAAAGAAACATTTCGCCAATGTCATGGATGATAAACATGCAATTGAGCAATCACATTGAGATGAAAGCTGTACTGCAGCTGTAGGGGAATGGAACTCTGCATCCTTATGTCTCTCCATGGTAATAATGACTAGATCTATTATATGGATATGCAATCTCAATTTGATTTTTAGATCCAGTAAATCACAGAAATGGATGAATATTGTTTTAGTTCTGCTGAAGAGGGGCACTCGAAACTTCAAAACTTTGTTGCAATATCTTCATTGTGAGGCACATTTTATTTCTGGTTATAATAAATTCCATTACAATTTTCCGACTAATCCCCGAGCGCAAATTGCCAAAGAATGTGTCTACATTTTAATGAGCTTGTTTAAAAGTTTCCTTTGGGTAGCTGGCAGTGAACTAAAAGCATATGTCATGTACCTTCAGATTGTCAAAAAAAAAAAAAAAAAAAGTATGTCAATGGTTCTTTAAAAGAACCATGAGCAGGTAAAAATTTGATAGTTTGTCAGTCAAATTATATTTCCTGTTACTAATATAACATCAACCTGTTCAAAAGTTTGTCAACATTACACCTTTGATTTAGACATTAAAACAAACCAATTCTATAAAAGTTGGGACACAGTATAAAAGCTACATAAAAAGTAAAAAAAAAAAAAACGAAATAAAACCAGAAAAAATATTTGCAACATTTTAATTTAATGTAATAAAACATAGAAAACAAGTCAAATATTCAAAGTTAGAAAATGTACTGTTTTAAGAAAAAAGGGGTAATTTTGAAATGGACGGCAGCAACACATCTCAAAAATGTTTGGACAGAGCTATGGTGAGTCAAATTTAAACTTTTCCATAGTAACTTGTGACACATTTGGCACTTCTTTAAAAAACCACTGACGAAATTAAATCTCCGTCTTCTAAAAGCTTTGTTATGAAACCCAAGGTTCCTCTGTGGCATCACTCTTTAGAACCCCTCTTGGTTCCAGTTGGCACCTTTCTTTTTCTCAGAGTAGATCTATGTTAGTGTCCTGCCCTGTGTGTCTGTTTTCATCTCTCCAGTGGGAATAAAGCATTTGCATTTCTAGATTTGGCTTCTCTGCATTGCAGCAAGTAACTGCATTTACAAAAAAAAAAAAAAAAGTAGGCACTAAAATAACATGTAGATTACCTTATTTCATTAGTCTGCCATTCTCTGCCTATAAAAGACCAGAAAGCTTCATCATGGAGGAGTCTTACAAATGGCCCACATTTGCAGAAATGAAATGATTAGGTTTGTGAGAATTTAAATCAAAAATAAAAATGTAAATATCATCAAGCACGGCGCACAGCTCTCACGTAATAATTTAAAAGCCCCTGCTTAGCTCAAGGCTTTATTCCATGTGCATCTACGTCGCTTTTCTATTTGCTGTATTCTTAGTCATTTTCCCTTTTCTGTGTGAAAAGTAATGTAAGACAAATCTCATTTGGACATTTTAATGGATCCCATCAACCAATCCGGGCCAAAAAACAGAGATGAGTAGTAAGTTGTGGGAGAGAAAGAGTTTTTTAATTCAAGATGAGAGTGCTGCTGGATTTAATGACGCTGTTCTGGTGTGAGCTGTACTTTTTTGTATTTTTAGTATTATGAATATATAAAGCCTTCACACACCGGAAGGCAATTTATAGCTGCACTTTCACACTGTGTGTAACTCTTACTTTGTCCTTCATCTCCGTAGCTCAGAAAGCAATTTCTGGCAATAGCACAAACTTTGGTCGCTGGATGAACTGACGGACAGACAATATGTCGGTTCTGATTAGGACTAACCGTCGGTGTGATAGAGGAGGACGGGGGCCAGCGAGGTCTGCCACGCCGTCACCGCTCATAGTGCTCGCAGGAACTCCAAATTGTCTCACCCTGGAGGTCAAAAGCACTCTGGATGCAAAGCCTTCTCTGCACACACACACACACACACACACACACACACTCACACACACACGCTTAACACACGTACACACATCTTGTTTGTCTGCTGACTGTGGATATTGCAGATCTGTGTCCGGTCCTCCAGCAATGGGCTGGTGATTGACAGGTAAATGGCTGCTCTGTTTACAACATGGCCGTCGGATCCAAGCCCACACTGTCCTTGACCTGAAGCTCTACCTGAGCTGCATAAATTTGGATTAAATGTCCTCCCCATCATCTTGACTCTTTTGTTTTCCATCGCAGTGGTAACCCTGCACATGCACACTGACACAAACAGCTCAGTGCTAATCAAGACTATAAAGTTGGATGTTGTAGTTGGTCTTGTTTAAATTTAACCTTTTGGAGAAAAATTCACGTTTTGTTCCCTTTCATAATAAAACTTGACACTTTCCTGGCTAACATCATGTAGGTGACTGAATTATAGCTTAATGACTATTACATGTATTCAGAGTCACACATATAAGTATTATTCAAACTTAATTTCCTCTCTCCGATTGTGTTTTGTTTAGCATTACCTTTAATACAGATTTTTCATTCAACAGCATGTAACAGCAACCTTGTGTTTGAATTGGATACTCAAAGGAGTTCGACACAAGCCTTCAAAGATTACCCACAGGCTGTTTATGTTGGGAATTTTGTTTTCTTCATATTTAGTGCTTTACATGCCCACTCTATACAGTCGGTGCCTCTTGCAAGTAAAATTTCTTCAAAGAAAGGAGAGGGGCCCGCAGATTGTCAGACTCAAGAAGGCGCCCAAAGGAGGCCTCAGCATGTGTGTCCACAGATACTTTCTGTAGGTGTGTGTTCTGAAGGTTTTTTTCTCCTGCAGGTGGTGCTCTGATGGAAAGTGGAAGGCGGTTTGCTGCCACTCAACCCCCCTTCAGGAAGGGTCTGCATGTGTGTGTCCCGGTGCCCATTCCTTCTTCCCTCTGTGAGCATACACTTACACATAAACACACACAATCATGCGCCTCTTCTGGCATCTTCCTGCCCACTACCTGGCTCAGCCCCTCCATTACTCCACGCCCCCCGCGCCCCACCCTCCCTCCAGCAGGAAAACACCTGCAGTTAGTGTCATGGCCCCACCTGGCAGCCCTCTCTACTGCATTAAAGCATCACTCTGTACACTTGGTACCAGCACTCTGCACTTTTGATCATTTGTTTGCACCACAGAATGCATTTTACAGCACACACTGGTTCTCCTGCCCTCCAGGCATTTCACACAGCTCTTATCCACTCACTCTAGATCTGTGTGTGAAAGGCACATATGTTTTTCAGCTCTGAAATCTCAGGTTGTTCCTTCACAGTGAGTATCTGCAATGCAGATCGAAATCTGGCAAGAGTACATTAAATCACCATCATTACACAACATTCATAATTCTTACCAAGCTTTAAAATACACAACGTTTGGAGGATATAGCAAAACATAGTTTTTGCAACACATTTTCATTAATATATTAGGCAATTATGTGCCTTCAAAAACATTTTGATTGCATTTTAGTTGTATAGAAATGTAGTTTTTAGAAGACAAGGTTTCTGGCTGCAGTTTTGTGTAACTTTGTTTCTTCCTTCTCAGTGCAACAACATGCATGTTTACTCTGGTAAGTTTACCCTGGGCTGTAGTTGTAACCCTGGGATAGAATGGTGATTGGGCCAATGCATTTCCATGGTAAAATCCAGGCGGTGTGAGGATTCAGTCTTCCTGAACAGAAATAAGCAGTAGTAGTCAGTGGATAAATAAATGCATGGAAAGCCCAGCGCCAGTAAACAGTAATTCTGGTACAAATATAGGATTATTATAAGCACGAATATGTAAATACACTAAACACTCATACCACTAATGCCATTAGGGCACAGTAGGCCTCCTTTCCATTTGTACAATGAAATATCATCAAATTGAATCTATAAAATTATTTTTTGCTCACAAAGCTGACTCGTGTATCTCGATGAGTACAGTGAAGAAGTGATGCCTTCCCATAATTTAAAACTGCATTTCAGTTCTGTGACTCCCACTACACTGCTCGCTAAATAACCTTCTATCTTCCTGTTATGATCCGTTTCAATTGAGTATTGTTGCCTGAATTATGATCTTAAAAGAATGATGACAAACAGATGGTCAAGTTGCACCACAGTGACAAATGTTTAATGTCACCAACCATTAAGTTCCTTTAAAATATAGGCTAATTAGAATTTTTATCCACTACCACTAGTAGTTTAAAGCTCAAAGACAACTTCTAAACTATTTCTAAAAAGAAGTTATTTACCTGCATTGCACAAGTAGTACTGCAATGTCATGTTAGCATGATTGCCCACATCTCAATAAACAATCCTGTGACGAACAGTACTTCATGAAACAAAATGTTTTCCAGGAAATAAACAGCCTTCAAGAGATTCTTCTGAGAATATTTCTCCACATACGGTACAGTAGATGAATTCATCACATTCAACACAGTGACATGTAATATACACTGGAAGATTCCTTTAATTTAAGTCAATATAATGCAAGTTTTGTTTCAAGAATGTTTTATAATAACATAAATAAAAATGTGCTATACTGTATAGGAGGTGCCTCCTGGCTGAAGTGGAGTTATTTTAAGGGAGAGTGGCTCTCTAATGGTTTCAAAGAATTCATTTGAAAGCAAAACAATTCTAACTGGAAGTGAAACTATTTTAAAAGCAGTTTAACTGCCTAACCTGTTTATATGTGATTCAATGAAAAGAAAGAAAAAAAAAAAGCTTTAGGGATGGTGGTTTTAGCCAAAACAGGAGTAATCAGTTGTTTTCTACCAGCCTGCTGTGATCTAAAGATGCTAGTAGTCTGTTTTCATCTGATGGCACAGAGAGAGGCTTTTGCATCTTAAGCTTGTGTCTGTGTATGCATGTGTGTATTTTCAAGTGCGGTGCTCGTGCTCAGGTGCGGATGAATACCTCATTGTTTATCTCGGTGTATCCAACCTCACTGAACCTACATGCGTGTGCATCTCTGCCTTTGTGTCTCCACTCTAGTGCTGACTAGTTTGCCTCTCCTCTATATTACATGTGTTTTATGTATGACATTGAAGTGTGATGGCAATCGACAGGCCTCCTGCTTGGTAACAGCATTTGTCATCTTTGAGACCAGACTGAAGGAGCCTGTTCTACTGTAGGCGTATGTTACCTGACCAGCACACTCCTAAAACCCTCTCATTTACATTTAGAGTGAATGCCATATTGTTGGTGAGGCTCCATTCCACTTGGACAAAACCCCTCACAGCCTCTCTGCCTCCTACTTTGCAGCATACGGTAAAGAGTAAAACAGTAGTCGTCGTGATGGGGAGACATCAGACACACTAATTTGGCGTTATGGCTAAAGCCCTTACCAGAATGATAAGTAGTATTTTGCAGGGTGCATTGAAGAGAGTAAATCTCAGTGTGTCGAAGCTGGCAAAATTGAACTTTTTTTTCTATGAATTTTAAAGAGGAGCCAGAGAAGTATATATACTTTACTCTAGGGCTACTCAAACCTTTTCATATCAAGAACCTCCAAATGGAGCCACATTAGACCACAGAGACTGTTCTGCTGTACAGAGTTTGATCGTTTAGTTGAAACCCGGTCACTGATTTAACAGCAGGTGCAGAGATAACACTGTAAACAGATAATGATCAGAAAACAGGTTTACAGCATTGCTATTACTACCACTCATTCACAAGATGGTCAAACAGCTTCAGAGACCCCTCTCACACACCATTCCAACGTTGGAGGTGGGAGTGACTGTACCTAATGTCTGTAGCTGAATCCAACATTCAGGAGTGTGGAGTAGCTTCCTGTGCAGACTAAACACTATCACTGTGTTCCAGTCCAGAGCACAGAATCTGTGCCATATTTAAAAAATTATTGCGTTTTGCCCCTCTCTGTAAAGGGTACGTAAAGTAAAAATGCTGACAGGACAGCTACATGTGCATGTAAACAGGCAGCATCTTGGTGTCCGGCATGTGCTTTTTAAATCACCTCCATGATTGCAGGTTTTTGCTTTTGTGTTGAACAAATTAAACCTGTGATCCCATCCTAGCTTTTAAAGTAACAGTACAGTATGTAGGTTTTATAGGTAGAAATATAAACACAGACTCATGGTACAACACCACAGCAGAGCAGAAATATTCTAAATATGTGTCTAACCAGTCTGAGATAACCAGTTCATTTGTATGACAGGTAAAATTTGTAGCATTTTTATTTATTATAATTTCATATTGGTGGATTTCAGAATGGTTTAGCAAAGTGGATTGATATTGAGGCACATGCTAATGCTAGATTCATTCTTCAAAGTTGCATAATTTAGCCTAAATGGAAAGGGAAGGCAGGCAAAAAAAAAAAAAAATCAATAATTTCTTGATGTGTAATTTTGACTAAAATGTCTGATTTCATGGTTGGGCCAGAGAGAATTTCAGAAGATCCCTAAAGCCTTTATCATCTGGGCTGGATGACTAACTGTGTGTTATGGCAGTGTAATGAGATATTTTAGCCTGAACCAAAAAGTCTGACAGACCAACTTTATCGTCCCTTGAACTATGCTGCTAACATGGCTAAAAACACTTCATCTTATACTTTATATGAGTCTAATCAAAATGTAATTTTCTTTTTTTTCTGCTGATGTCCCACTGGACCCCCTAAAAGACCCATTGGAAGCCCTTAAACAGTGCTTTAGGGGTCTATAGAACAAGAAAACTTAATGGGGCCATTAAAAACTATTTAACTTCATACTGTACCTTCTGTGTAAAAGAACAACCAGTAAATAAACAGTGCTGCAATTAAACCCGGGAGTACAGTAAATACAGATGCAAAGAAAACTGGTCCAACTACAACATCGAAGATGAGCGTAATTGTCAGTATGTGTCCTCAGGTTACTTTAGGAACTTTACTTAAAGCCACACTTCATAATTGACCAAATATCACTGCTCATACTTTATTACCTTGTGGGAAAGCTGCCGTTGTTTACATGCCGTGCCTCTTGCACCACCTGTAACGAGTGACTCGACTTCACCTGAAGCCAGAATGATAATGCTCCTTTTGTTGGTGGTTTACTGAATAATGTAACTTTCATTAGTGGTGTTACTTTCGGGTTGCAGCAGAGCAGCGGCGGACCCGGTGTGCTCTGTCTTTGCAGGAAGCACTAATTATCCCTCTAAGAGATAATAACTGTATTTATCGTCTGAGGTGTTCGTTTTCTGAAGGGTTATTTATCAAATACCATGAGGGATTAGAAAATCAATTCTGAGTGTCACAAATTAATTTGCAGCCATCATCTCACTTGTTCCCATGAGACAGCAGACAGCAGAAGCATCTTACTGATGTGGAGAATGCTGCTGAATTGATTTGTTTTTCCACTATCTACCATATCTAATGACAAATGCTAATGTGAGCCTTGACAGAAGGATAAGCATGTACCTTTGTGGGATCTGTGCTACTGTAATGACTTTTCACTTTGTCAGCTTCGTGGGTCTGTGGGGGGTGGGAGGGGGGCACATGTAATTATGAACACGTTGACTCATACCAAGCATAATCGAAAGTTGAAGCAGGTTGAGTGATGAGATATGGCCACAATCTTTACATGTTTGCAGCCAAGCACGCTGCAAATGTTTTCCCTCGTAATGCTCTTCATTCGATTAATCTGATTGTGTGTTCTGTTTTTCACTGAATCACAGTCAAATGGATTTTGACTTGCATCGCAGCATCTCTGTCACATGACTAAATCCTGTAAGGCACTGTTAATGTATTACAGTCATCAAATACTTTTTTTGTTTGTTTCCTGTTGGGGCAATTGGAGAATATGAATTCTATAGACAATTTCTTAATGAAAGTAAAAGCAGCGAACTATTGATTTGTAGACTAAACAAAAACTGCTTAGATTTGATTATAAATATGAATATGAACTATGTTGTAGGTATTTCTCTAGGAGCTTTTGTGCCTACTTGAGATCTAGCATTGTATCACTCATTCTTGAATCTGGAAGGTATGTCGATTTGGAAAAACAAAAGCAGATTCAGTGATTCTGCCATCTCAGCACATCCATATCTCGAACAAATTATGCTGGTTTAGACCCCTGTCAGCTATTTTTCAGCTAATTCAGCATGTTAAATCAGAGGCGGTCCTCAATGGTGGGAAAAGCCTGTTCGATTGGTCGTTCAGCATAGCAATCACTGCATCGGAAGAGGAAAAGAAGTACTTAAGGCTTTCCTCCCTTTGTTTTGACCGCTGCCCAGTTGGTTGGGCAGTCATCCATTTAACCCAGGATTGGTGGTTCAACTCGTGGTTCCTGACCACATGTTAAAGAGGACAACACGCTAAATCCAGAACCCTTTGATGCCTGAAACGCAGGTGCCTGTACAATGGGCTTCACCTAAAGGAGACTAATAAAGGATGAACTACTGTTACTGTGCCAGGTATTCTTTTTAGCTTAACATCTTCATTTGCATTGAATGATGAATACAGACTACTGCCACCTGCTGGTATGGAGGGTTACCATTTCTCACACGGGCACAACACATGCACAGTAACTGGCCATCGGCTGGGGTCTTTGGGATTTTTTTAACTGCCACTGACATGAGATGACTCAACAGTTCAGGTGTCATAGGGTGTACATCCACAGAAGCATTTAACATAAATGTAGTATTTGAAGGTATGTATGTATTATTGTACTTTGTGCAGTATGCTTTGGATATTATTTGATGTTGTCTGGCTATTTTTGTATCTTTTCATATACCAGCCTTGTAATCCAGTGTGGAATAGGCCAAATGTTTGGGCTGACAAAGAAATAACAACTAACTATAACAGATTGTGTGATTTTCATGCACATGCACATTATGATAAATAAGAATGAGGTTTACTTTCATCTGATCATAACAAAAATAAATATATTCTCTCCTGGTATTATTACACCCAAACAAAAAATACCTGGATATGTGAACACTGATGATTTTACCTGCATTTATTGAGCTTCTTTTATAAAAATGTCTTTCCTGTTTGTCAGTCACCACTTTAACAAAGTTACACATGCTTCTATTTCCTGCAAACTGATATTATCTAGACCTCAAACATTATTGAATTTGTTTGTGTTTGCATCTGTTTGTTGCCTGCAGAGCAAACATCAGAATGTGTACTACGTGTCTGTCGATTCTGATTCATAGATAAAAGAGACCCCCAGTCCTGAGTTGAATGGATAATCTGTTTATATTCCTGCTTGAGGCAGTTTCTTTGAATTAGTGCTTTACTCAATAAACACTGCGAAGTGGGGAAAAGTGCTACTTTCTTCTTGACTGTGTTAGTGGGTTGAAAAGACAACATCTGTCAAATGATCCCTTGAAAATCTATTCTCTGAGGGAACAAAAACCCCTGGAATCAAAAGAATAAGAAACTCTGCATCTAGTGGAGAAAACACATTGGAAAAGTAAAGACATGCACGGTACAGTGCATGGTGGACAACTGAGTAATAAACAAGAAGCACTGCCTAAATAAAACCAGGAGTATTTCAGCAGCTTCCACAAAGAATGGCTCTTTTGAGTGAGAGTTTGACAGATGTCCTCTTTTCTAAGCCACTGGCAAAGCTACAGCCTCGCAGGCTTCATCTATCCGATACCACTGCCATGCCAAGACTCTGGCATGTAGCCTCACTCTGCATCTGAGATAGCCTCTGTGATTCCTGCAGCTTATGTGACATGAATAAAAAACGATCATGTACACCCATACGCAGGACAGCTGAATAGGATGTAAGGTTGTCTTGCTTGGACAGCGGTAACGACAGACCAGAGGGATGCTAGACGTATTTTAAAAAATCGAGGTCCCGCCGCTGGCTTTTCCTGTCAAAGCCGGAGGAAGAAGCTGCTACACAACTACCTACCTCCCCTTCCAAATACACACAGATGCGCGCACACACACGCACACACGTACACACACGCACACACAAGGCCTGTGTATCTGGGAGAGAGCTGCGCAGCTTTCAGTGCTCAGCGTGAGAGCATTTGATATTCATAGAAGGGAAGAGGAGGAGAAAGTGAAACAACAGCAGGGGCACTGCCTTACGCGTGATATTACATTGTAATTATGATTTGGATGCAGGCAGTGAGAAAGCACTGAGGGCGAGCTACAGATGTACAAAAATGTATGCCTTCACACACACACACACACACACACACACGCACACACACAAATATGTGTAAGTGCACCACTGTCACACACTCCTTTGGTGAAGGCACTTCAGAACTTCAAACTGCCCTTGCCTGCATGATCGCAGGAGTAATGCAGGATCAGACACAGAGCAGTGCATCCTGCGCTTGTTTTGAAAGCAGGGAGATGAGGTCTGCAAGCAAAGTTTCATATAGCTATCGACAGAGCTGCTCTGATTGGTTTGTTTACCATCAATATTTGCAGATGTCAATCTGGGTGCCTTTGAGAAAATGGATTTTTCAGCATGAAGCAAAATGTTCAGAGAAATCATTGGCATTAGTGCTGCCAGAGACAGAGGAAAAGACAGAGACACGCGGAGAGTGAGAGACAGATGCGCTACGCATGTGCACCTGAGAGCATCACTGATGGCTACTGCCACGCAGACAGACAGCAGGGGGGCTTTTGAACTGCCCGATAATATTGTGCAAGAGTTAGTTCTCTGCAAAATGACAGATTCTGAGTGCTTTGTGTTGCACATCGCAAACAACATGCCACAGAATTTCAAATGTGATTTGTAAAGCTCTTTATTAAAAAAAAAAAAAAGAAAGAAAAGCTGGACTGTCAAGCAGCAGCAGCAGCAGAAGAAGAAGAAGACAGCCAGAAGAGATCTGGGGATACACACTAATGTAACAAAGATACAAACACATGCATACGTTTAGAAAAAAAAGGCACAAAAGCACTGTAATGCATTTTGAAAACATTCCTATGGGATTTTTTTAGTTCGATTAGCAAAGGTTCGGAGAAGACAAAGAGAGAAAGAAAGAGCTGTCAGAGTCCTATGCTGGCACATCTACTCTGCCTCTTTTATCAAAGATAAGTAGTATTGATTTACTTTGAGGCTGTAAAAAGTATTCGTCTTAAGAGCTGACATTTAATAATCTCTACCTAATCCATGTTTTGCTGGGAGCCTCTTGAGATGCCGGCGAGTCCTCTATTGTTCTCCTGTTTCTCCTGCACCTACTGTATACCTAATGAAGGAGACAGAGTTTATTAACCCCCCAGAGGCTCTCAGATATACATGCATAAACTGGAAGGGTGCACTGTGTTTATCTGATGAAGGCTGAAAGAATGCATCAACTTCTTGGGCAAATAAACTTTGATTGACTCGCTGCGGTTTTCTTGATAAAAAAGATTTGCTGTGGTTGTTTTGTTTTTACTTTGTTGTCTGAGTTGCCTCTCTCGCTCTCTTTCCGTGTGTGTGTGTGTGTGTGTGTGTGTGTGTGTGTATGGTAAAGGTGATTTTACATCATCTCTGTAGCAATCCAAATAGCAAGCACAGAGATGAAACAGAACCTGCAATGCAGACCAATAGTTCCCCAAATCCCTTCAACATACTGTATATTCAAACTATAGACTCTTTAAGATCATTTGTTTTTCCATTTATTCAGGCCAGATTTTATTATTGGTACTTTATATTATTGCAGTGCAAACACTGCTGTTAGTCTCACACAGGCAGTTTAAAGCCGGCATCTATACTGTGTATTGTTATAATATTTATTTGTGTGATGAAATGTGTTGAAGCATCAATTACAAAACTAAAAAATACCCTTTTATTGTAATAAGCAGACTGTATATGTAAAAGGTACAAACTCCATCTGTGAAGTACGGTTTACCGTGTGTTTAAAGCAACGCTGACACCTCAAAATGACCCTCCTTAGCAACTAAGGGACAAACATGGTTTTGTTTTTGTAAGGTTTATGTGGTGAATGGAAAATCAATTACGTTCTGATATTTTAGGAATAAACGAAGTGCTATATTTATTAATGTAAAGTCAGTTGCAAGGAATTGATTGAGGAAGTGCAATGCACATGGCTGTCACACCTGTGTCCTGTGTGTGGTTGGTCAAACATAGTGATTTTTATTAAAAAAACAAAATACAATTGTAAAGTGACTGCTACATTTTTCTTTAAGGTCATACACTGTGAGCGCCGTAACACATTCTGTTAACACTACAGTCAGACAAGCTGGATGCTGTACTGAGATCGGATATCGACATGTTGCTTATGAATGTATTTGTGACATGCCATTTATGTTACTTGTCAATAGAAATGTAATCTGCATGACATACACCAACGTATTTGCATTAGCACTTTGGTTTTATAGAAACAGGACGGTGTGACATCCGGCCACATATCATGTGATGATAGGAAAATGTTTTGTTATTTCACTGTGTTGCGATTCACTCTTTAGGGCAGTACTGTATTTCTCGCTGTCACTTCCTTCCACACGGCACGGATGCAGGCTGCACAGAACACACAGAGTCATTTCAAAATTTCAAAGAGGTTTCTACCTAAAAGAGGAGTTACTTCTTTGCACGGACCTGGTTTGGTATGAAAAGTGTGACGCAGACCAGAAAAGTTTCACTTCATGCGTCAGACTGATCCAAAACACCACTATCCCCTACTTCGGATGAGAGCCACAAAGGTATGCTGGAGTACCCAAATGCTGGTCTCGGATGTTGCATAAGACTTTCTTCTGAAGAATGAAGGAGAGAACAGTTACTGTTGCAGCGTACATCTGCATGTATGAGTCTGAACAAGGTTATGAACAAGGTATGTTTCCTTTTAGGCTACGCAGCAACCTGTCCAAACAGCAGAACACACAGTGCTACTCGGATTCGACAGAACAATTCTACATGGTGCGTATTAATAAAAGGTAATTAACATTTGATCACATTTCGTTTTGTGATTAAGGATCATATGGGATCAAACGTTGTTGATTACTTCTTAATAAATTCACCATGGGGGCCAATTTAACAGTATGAAGTGCGATTTTCCACGAGGAAAACCCTGCAGTAGTTGAGGCAAATCATATGCACATGTCTGATTTTTATTAACATGTGGTATGTTTCTGCAAGTGGACTTAAAAAAAAAACTATTTGAGATGTTGCCTGCACAAAAGGAAATAGAAAGAAAAAAAAAAAAAAGCCCTGAATGTCACTCAGTGTGTGTTTGTAAACACCAGGGTATGTCTGAAGGGCCCGCAGAATGGTTTCTCGACGGGGACTGTAAATTCCAGGCGCGGCTCCTGTCCATTAGCAAGGTTCTGTTTTCTCCCAGCTGCCCCCGGTGCCCAGCGTCTCAGTGGAGGTGCTCTGAAACACAACACACCAAATGAGTTGTGACTTGTGCCGCCATACTGTTCTATTTATACTGGATGGGTGATATTGAGGGAGAAATGCAAAGAAGCGCTCACCCGCTGCTTGATGAGGTCTGGTGGCTCTCCAAGCCCACGGAGGGAGGCTGTGTAATTTTCACCCTCTCATCTGAAGGTGGAAGGGAGACCTCACTCTTTCCTCAACAAACCCCAACCTCTCCCCCCTCGGTCGGCGTCGCCCACCTCACCCCTCCCTCACCCCCAAAGGCAAAGGAAAACAGTAGATAATTACCTGGTGTGAAATTTCCTCGCAGTCAGTGTCTCCACCACCGCAGCGTGGGTGTCACAGAACTCATATTTGTGGTTTTGAGCACATGCAACAAAGCTATTGTGTTGATAGCTGTGTTGGAGGTGCTCTCCCACGGGTAAGGGAGCAATTCTTAAAATAATGGTTTTCCTTTTTTGATTGCCTTTCTGTCAAGAGACAACAAGTATGAACCCAGAACATGTTTTGACTTTGAATACAGTAGATATTGAAACAAAAGCGGGCGCTTTTCAAAATCTCTAGCAGCAAAATGAGAATTGTGCTGCTGTCTGGGCCTGCATTTATCAAAGTGCTGAGAAATGAAATTTTGGACTAAAGGACAAAAAGTAACAATTCAAAGTTACTCCAGAGAGTTCCTAAAATAAACATAAGTGACCACACAGTATTTTGAAGTGATCGTACAATATTTACTCTGAGTGCTGACTGTTTCAAGGGCACATCTGCAGAAGAAACTAATTGCTCAGTTTCTAATGATAAAATGACAACTATATCTATAAACTGTTAAAATCGCTGTAAATCAGTAATTAGAAATAAATGTATATAAATAGTCCTGGAAAATGCAAAAGGTCGTGCAGCAGCCTTTGTTCTAAGCCTAATTAAAACATTGTTGACATGTATAATTGCTGTATTGCATTGTGTGTATGTGGGTTTCGTGCTGATTTGTACAGTCTCAAATTTGAAGCTGCCATCTTGGCCAGGTTTCCCTTGAAGAAGAGGTTGCTAATCACACATTTTCTATTAGGAAAGTAAAACTTGACTTGACTTGGAGCTTTCACATGAAGTCATTCAACCGCCCCACTCTGTCAAATCATCATGCCACATCTTTACCACCCCAAGGATATTATTCTAGATCCACTCTGGGTTATGTATTTTTCAAAATAGGTGAGTTTTAGTCTGTTAGTTTGCATATGATATGAATATTTGGTAGAGAATCACTCAACTTGTTTTTCTTTCTTTCATTTCATCTATCAGTGGTACAAACAACAAGAATAATGCTGCCTAACAACTTCACTGTCTGCAGTTATCAGTCATATAATTTGTCTGATGTACTTTTTCAACTAACAGCAGAATATATTTTTGTCTTCAGTGAAGTTTTGCTTCTCGTTGTTTTTTTTTTTTACATTAGAGCCAGTTCTCATCAAAGTTTACAAATTCTATGCAGTAAATGGTAATGGGTTAATACTTTATTAATACATATAAATATAATACTATGTAGTCTTGTTAATTTCACATTTTACTTGCTTTACTTTTTCAATTTCAAGTAAAATGTTCCATTTAAAAAAAGTTAATAGTTGAAAGTTGATATAAAACAGTACTCCTACACTTTGCCTTCAAGTAGGTGTAAACAGTTGGACAAATTAAATAGAGTCACGATGAAGAACTCCTGTATTCTTAGACTGCGTGATGAGGGGTTTCATGAGTGTAATTCTTCAGCCCTGTCTCCTCAAAACCCAACTTAGTGTTCTTTTTAAATCATACTGTGCATGGTGGTAATAACTAACATTACAGGTTAGGGAATGATCATACTCTGGCTTAATATGAAAAAAAAAATGCTGACTTCTGCCTTCAAACAAAACCATCTTTCTCTAACCACACGTGGGACTCAGACTTGCATTGGAAAATACTTTTCAGGAGGATTGAATTCTTTGATGTTAAATACAGGCCTATATAGAGTCTACTGCAGCATCTCCAACCTTCTGATATCTGTTCAAACCAGTTTACTAAACACAGATTTCAGTGTGAATTTCTCTCCATGCTCCAAAATCTAAACATTTCAAGCTGCTCTCGGCTGATGGCGAGCTCCACTTCCTGCATGTGAAAAAAGCCTTCATCACTCAGGCCTCATTTAGCTCATGCCCTCGCGACTCAAGTAAATGCCAGATATGGGGAGGAAGGGGAAAAAGTGGTGCTGGTGCTGCCGGTGGTGGGGGATGTTGTTTAAGAGCGAGGCTGCGGCAGGATTAATGATCAGAGCGGCGAACTTGGCTTTTGCTTGCATCAGGTAATCAATGGCGTTGAGCGAGGCAGAGGTGCCGGCCGACGCGCAGGGCTCGACGGGAGCTGCGAGAGCCGAGACTAACCTCATCTCATTTCTCAACAAGACGGAGGGCCCCTCGCTGCCAGGCAGACAAGGTGAAACACTGTGGGGACCCGAGTTGAATGGCAAGGGCTTTTATGCAGTTTAATGATTTTATTAATCCGATGAATCAAATGCTTGTGATGTGAGTCTTAGTGATATGTCATTTGTCTTAAGTGTCTGTTCTCGCCAACTTGATTCGCCCTTGACTAAGATTAGGCATACATCAGGAATAGTGAACAAACAGGCAAATAATAAATAATGCTTCAAGCTTGGTGCAGAAATACAAAGGGGCTTAGTCACAAAGAAAATACAACAGTGAACCACGTTTGCTAAAAAAAGGACAGGGGTTATCCAGTAAAACCAAAGTACATTTATAAATACGCTTGTTCTGTTCTGTCTTTGCTGAGTTATTACAAAGCACATTCTCAACATAACAAGGATTCGTATTTCTTTCTGGATTTCAAAGACCCAAAGCTTTGATTGACATGTCGGTTTGTTCTCTGTGTTTAATTGTATTTTCACAGATCTCTCAGGGATCGTAAGGTTGACTAGTTGTTGTGTTTATCATGTTGTGCCGCTTTCTTACTTGCCTTTCATCTGTCTTCTTATGCTCTTGAATAAACGCCTGCTTTCATTTTGCAAATGCACTCTGATTTCTAATTGAGGATAAAAATGGTCCAGTGCAACTGTAAGACTTCTTTTCCTTCATCATTAGTAGCCACCACCATTACGAGACACCTCGAATCCGAAGGGTCATCGTGCTGACATTTTTAAGCTGCACGTTGCTGCTTCGAAACATTTTCACAGAATGCAGGATGGGATTATAGAGTGACTTCTGGATGTTACATTGTTATTATTGATATTGTTATATAAAGTAAATAAAGTATTGTTCACTGTTTCCTGTTATTTGAAAAGCAGAGTATAGGACCTTGAATCTACTATCTATGGAAATACACAGCTGAACAATATCAGTTGTTCCAACATCTCCAATGCTAGACTTTTATCTACACTGAGCTTGTAGAGATACTGTTCACTTTGAAACCCGTGGATAACACAATTTCCACAAGTGCTAGACTGTGATTTAATGGTTCTTGCAAATAGAGACTCTTTTTCTTTTCCTGAGGTCTGGAGGGTTTGCAATCTACAAACATGATCTTAACACTTTGGAAGAGCCAGATGTCTTACAATTCATACCCACTGCATTTTATGCATTACTGTCATTCTGCTATTTTAGTTAATAACTTTGCGTCAACAATCAGCTTTTTAAATCAAATATCTGTGGTGGATGTGGCGATGTCAGGTGATATGATTGTGATATGAGTTCACAGCTTTGACAGCGTCAGTGCGCAGTAAGAACCAATCTAAACTGACAGTGTCAGTGTTAGTGAGTGGAAGTTGAAGAAAACAACTAGACATGGGAAAAAACTCAAACTGGTCAGTAGGCATGTTCAGACTAAATGCTAAGGGAACTTAAGACAGAAAAATGATTCCATATAAAGTACTTCTTCAATGAAAAGTTGAGAAGGGAAAGTGCTCAAGGTTGTGTGAAGGCAAACCAGCCACTCATGCAATTTGAACCTGGGGTATAACTTTCAATTTCCTATATAGACTGAGGAAAAAAGGTCATATAATAGAGGGGTTTGACCAAAATGTTGGATTATACCAGTTGAATAAGATTAGAAAAACTTTGAGTAGAATAAAAGTACCTAGAAAACAGCTGGAGCAGTCTAAACAATCCCAAATTCAATGGCCTCAAACATACAGCCAGACTCGTAAAGAAGTCTCTGCACTAGAAGAACAAGCAGTCCGTCCTCCTGAGAGCCCTGTAGTCAGTCTGGGATTGCATGAATAAAGAGAAGCAACAGAGACAGTCTCAAGTCCTCAAAAATGCCCAGAACAGCCTACCTGACAAGCAACTTGAAAAACATTCTGCACGTGTACCAGAGACTTTTGACGCTGTAGGCAAATATTGATTGAATTAGTTTTTTTCTTTTTTATTTGGGTTAAAGATACAATATATAACTTTTATTTATTTTTTTTTTGTGAAACATGTTCCAAGGCTTATCTTAATGTGGAGAGGTGCTCCTGTGAAGTCAGACTTCCAAAACAGACTGACAGTAGTGCTAAACACTAGTCCTGCATATTGTCTCTGTAAGGAGGTTCATAAAACTTCAACAAACTATTCAAACAACTATTCATGGTATTATTTTTGAAAACAATCATGTTAGTGGTACTCTGTAGCTTTGTAACTAGATAACAAGTTATCTCTACAGAGTAGATCCCCAAATCTCCTTTTCTTTTGAAATCACACTGACCATCACTTCAGTAGCCAGATCTCTACTAATAAAAAAAGTACTGGTGAAAAGAACACTGACGTAAAGGAAAGGTTAAGCTTAAAAAAGGTTGAGCTTAAAAACTATACAAAAGTTTTTTTTTTATTAAATAAATAAATCACTTCTTTTGTCTCAAACCACAAACAACAACAGATGGGGTCCTGATCAAAATGCAACTTTACGTTTGCTTTAACCACCACATTGAAAGATGTTAATTAGAACTTAGTTCAACTTCAACAGGAAAATCTTCAGTGAAGATCCAATTCTGTTTTGAGGAATCGTTTCTAAGAATCGATACACAGCACACAGATGCATGTACAGTATAGCATCCTAACCAGACACATAATGTTAGCTGGCTGTCCAACTTAACTTCATCAATTTAACGTGATTCAGAGGGGAACTCAAGGTCCACAACTTTCTGACCAAGGGCACCCCCAATAACGTGACCTGGCCATTTCAGGTTCTTTTATTCCCTGAACATGATCATAAACTGAACTCAGTTCAGTACACAGCAAAAGCAAAAGGCTAGTACAAAAAAAAGAGTTTTTTTCAGCTTATTGGTAACATTCAAGGCACAATCTGGCTTCCATAGAAACAGACCTCTTACACATTGTGTAAGAGGTCTTTGATTTTTTTAAGCACCTTAAATTGTATTGTTGGTGCCTCATAGCTAAAGCCTGACTGATCGATCGATAAAGAGATGTCAAACAAGAATGATACACTACAGCCATTTTACTCACTATAATCTTTTGAATTGTTCAGTTCCCCTTCATCATTGATTTAGAAGCTGTTGTATTTCCTACTGGAAGGCTCCAGTCTTCAAGATGTCATTCCACTTTGTGTTTTTTTCAATCTATAACTCTGCCTAGAGCTGGCAGATGTATGCAACTGCAGGACAGAAGGTCAATCTAGCAAAATCCTTTTAACCTTAACTTGTTCTTATCATACAGCCAGCTGCCTATGAGGTGGGTCACAGTCGTGATGAAGCGGCTATTAGCTCAAGCAGCCTGACCTTAAAAAGGAAAACTGTCACAAACTAAGTTCTCCCAAGTATCCAGCCTCCAAAAACGCATGATCAATCGAGCTGACTCAAGTGTTTTTACGAGTGTGATTCTCAGTCCAGAGTGTCAGTGTGTGATTATACCTCCATCTATCATTGTGATGGGACTAAGTATTGGCTCCTTGTGACAGACTCTGAGGAATAGGACTCGACTTCAAGACAGACTTCACAGACTCACTGCATCAGCAGTCTAGTGCATTCACGAGAAACGACAGCCACTCAGCTTTTTCCTTATCCTCTCAACGGCCTCTTAATTTATAGTCCAGGGCTTCCTTTTCTGAGAGCTTTGTTGCTACTGCTTCCGTCCATCCATGTCAAGAACTCACAATGTCCACTGTGGCTGACAGCGGTGATACAGCTGCTAATACTGTACACAAAGATGTGAGGACATACTAACAAATGAGTAAGAAACAAATGAAGCATGACTTGATAACTAATCAATCATTAATGAGTGGTTCCCGAGTAACTCAGAAACATATATGACCATATATCACCATTTGTTATTATGAAACAGACTGAGGAGATAGTATGTAAGCGAGTGTCTGTGCACCTCAAGTAATGTGATACATTATACTGAGTAGTAAACAGGATCACATTACTTCATGAGTAATGTGAGAGACAGCTAGTGGGTTTTCCTGGGAAATTCTTATTAGCATACCAGAGACATCAAAATATTTTAATCAAT
The DNA here is from genome assembly GCF_900324465.2 of Anabas testudineus. Lineage (NCBI taxonomy): Eukaryota > Metazoa > Chordata > Actinopteri > Anabantiformes > Anabantidae > Anabas > Anabas testudineus. The sequence goes on along the minus strand of NC_046612.1, from coordinate 23,743,448 downwards.
ATATCACATATAGATAATTCATATTCTTTAGCATGTGGTGATGCTGAGCCATTTAAAATAAAAGTATTAAACAGTTTTAATTACCAGTTGATCAGTCACATATAGTTAATATGAGTTGTTACCACCAAGACAAAGGTACAGGTATTTTGGAGTACCTATGCACAGAGATCCTTCATAACCCCTAGTACAACTCTATAAACTCCTTAAGCCATAAGCTATTTTAGAAAATGTGACTCCAAGTCACTATGTTTGGTTGGGTTTAGGCACAGTTCAGCGTTTCTGACTCTTTTGGATGAAAAACATGTGTTGACCCAGCTGCCATTTGGGTGCCTGGTGCCCAAGATTGCAGTTGCAACAGAGACATTCTGCATATGGGGGCGCTCCATATACAGTTCAGTGTGTTGTGTGAGAGGGTAAGGGTAAACACAGCGTATGTGGTTGTTTAGGTTGGGGGACTTGTTCATTCACTGGTATAGTAGAGTACAGTAGTACCTGTTGTGAACCACTTCACTGGAGTTACACAGGAACTAATGGTGAGTGACTAAGTAGTAGCTTTCCATTCATTCTACAGTTAATACTCCACATTGTAAAGATTTAAAGATTTTACCAGGAAAAGTACTGGGAAACCACATAATTAAAATGTCCACCAGGAAAAAGTTACAATTTACACAACACATACATTATAATTGATAGTAAGATACTTTCTGTCTGTCTGCTGCGTGTTTGTTTAAACCGTGTACAGTACACACCAACGTAATATTACCTTGAAGCACTTGTGAATTGTAAACTCTTTGTATTATCCTAGGTAGCAAACATTTTTCTTCTTAAGAGGAATAAAAAATCTGCTTTCTGAAAAGGCAAACAACATGTAAATTCCCCCTGAAGAACTGACGCTCATCAAATTAACCGTCTTGAGCAGTCTATTGTTACAATTAGAAGTTAGTGAAGCTATTCCTTACATATTGGCAGCTGTTGTCTATTTTGCTTTAATTTGTTGTAATTTGGAAGGAATCGATTTAATGCCTCGTCCAACAAGAGCGCGCTTTACTGATATGGATTGTTGTAAGGCGAGCTTAATTGATGCTGAGTGTTGCTGCAGAATTCTCAATGAAAAAGTGATGAAACAAGTGAATTCTTGACAACCTATCTGCGTAGAACCGCTGTTCTTCTAACGATCATGTTATTGGAGACAAACTGACTTCAGAGGCATGACTTGAGCTTGGCCTCAGTTATTTTCTCGCCTTCTCAGTCATTCGGCACAGTCTGTCACTCTAGACAGGTATGTGCTTGTCAAAACCACCATTTGCATGGTGACTTCATTTGAATAATAGGCAAGAAAAAAAGGGCTACTCCACTCCTAACCTTAATATATTTCATTTTTGTCTGATTAAATTACATGTTTCACTGAATCTTAATTGCTTTCTTGCGAACCTGCTTATGTGATCTGATTTGCAATTTTCAGTGGGAATGGTATTGTATTACGTAGAATATCAAGGAAAGTCAGACAGGGCAACAAGCTTTCTACAATGTGCTCTTAGACTTTTAATGGCACATAACATAGTTCAAAGGATTCAAGGATTATAATTGTCAAAAAAAGACGAGTTAAATTGTTCTTTTCAAAAAAGTCCATTAATATGTTACCTTTTTCAAACTCAATTTAATGAAGTGGGAAAAGAAATTACTATTTTTTCCCTGAAAGACTATGCAAAGCCCTTGCCAAATGACGCATGCTGTGTGATTTTTCCACATTCAGCATGGTCAATCTCAGGTGAAGGTCTAATCTATGGGCTCCTCTCCAATCATCATCCGCTGTGAGATTGGCCCTTAAAATGCATAATCAGCTGTAATTAATCGAACATAGTGATTAATCACATTTAGCTCCTTCTCTGTTTGCATGCAGCCTGTCATAATCAATTATTTGTGGGATAAATCGGGACTCTGGAGATATGGGTGGCAGGAGGGGTGCGGGGCGCCTGAAGAAGACTGATGACAGCCCTAAACATGGGACATGACAGTGGGAACATGGTGGAGATTGAATTCGTAACCCTCCGAGCACATCATAAATTATCTCTTTCAGAATAAAATGATTGATTTGCATCGCTCCGAGCTGCACCTGGAATTGCTGTCCTTCACAGGAACAAGCCAGCACACATTATATGATGGCTAGCGTTCGTATATCTGAGTATTAACTTCTAAGAAAACCGCATGCTAAATGTAGCAAAAGGTTTGTCTCCAAAATTGCTTGTTCATGATGAGGTAGAATGAGGCAGAAAGATCTATACACAAGTGAGATTCAACAATTCAAGTGGGCACATACATTTACTTTCAATCTTACAGCCCATTGTAGGTTCCATTCCCAACTCCTGACAAGACATTTTGCACTGGATAAGAGGTAGGTTTATCTTATTTAAAGCTGAAATCTGTAACTTTTGCACATTGTCACCCTCTCCAAAGGTGAGAAGTAGCTGAAATGACAGTGAAAGTACAGGAAACATGTCAGAGCCATGGTGAAAAGTTTTGTAGAAGCTTATTTAAAATCTGAAATGTGTGCCAGCTACAGCAGCAATGTGTCATATTGGTCTTATACTGTTGATTTTGATGTGTGAAAATACAAGACTGGTGTGAATAGGCTGGTTTCTGTTTTGCACATACATTATTGGCTTTGTGTAAAGGACAGGTGTGACATTACAGGGCAATCATCATTTCTTGGAAGCAGAGCATTGTGTGTGTGCGGCTTGTACGTTTTATGCAAACCCCGTCCCTGGATTCAAATTTTCTTTACCACGCTCGAGACAGGAAGCAGTGCTAGGACTCATGTTTCCTCTGTCAAAGCCATGTGCAGGTTTTAACCTGTTCAGCTGCAGCTAAAGCACAAGATACATTATCCTGCTGGTAGTTTGACTACGTTCACATTTGAATAGTTAAATTAGTGTTTTGCCATGTTTTTGTGCTGTTAACCACCGAAACCACAAATGGAGGTGGGATTGTTTTGTTCAGGACACGTTTAGGTGTCAGGCTATTCCAGGAAGCTGGATATCGGCTCACCTGTGAAAAAACATTTGACTATAATTCCTAATGTTTTGAATCTGATTCTGAATTTTAATATAGTCAGGTGTTAGTTATTTGCAAGAAGCGATTGTTGCTATTTTTAGCAGTCCACCTGGAATCTAGTTTCTGGAAGGCAGGTGTCTGACTGATGGACACTGATCTAAAAACAAAGCTGACATTCTTGCACTTTTCCATGAATAGTGTTTTTTTTTTTCCTTTTGGTTCATGTATTTAGTGGATGAGTCAGTAAACGTCTCGATTTTGTTTTGTTTTCACACAACAAGGAAGTGAAATCAATTCAAATGAAGCCAAGTGCATCACTAGACCTCCTTTGAGGCCTAAGCTTATCAGTTAGATCACATCACATTAGAGCCAGTGGGCAGGTTTTTTAATTTTTTTGTTTTCCATGTGGTATTTTTCACTGGCTTGTGACCTGACTCCTGCTGAGCATATGTCCCATGGGTGTCCCTAGGCAAGCCAAAGAAAGACTCCAGTCACTGAAGTTGCACAAGCCAGTGAACTCTGGGTGCTGGTGCATCCAGTGTAAAACCTGTGCCAAATAAATGTGCAGACATAGATCTGCTGTTGCAACTCCCATAGGAGAAGCCAAAAGATATAATAGCAAAAGTTCACACTCCTTTGTGAAAAATAGATCAAATGTTTTTTTTTTTAAGTTGTTTTAGTGGATCAAACTAGTTTTCTCTCTAGCATAGTTTTGCTGTAGTTCAACACTGCAGACAAGACCAACCAAAACAGTTCGACTGCTGCAGTCTCACGATGATGGTGCTTACTCGTTGAAAGAGGGTGGATTTTAATGTGAAGCAGAAACAAAAGGTGTATCGACTGCAATCATTCATCAAAATTTCACATATATATAAAAAAAGAAATCTTACATTTGAAGCAACCAGGGAACGTTGCTTGTAAGCTTTCCATATTGTGCAATTTAATATTAATAAGAATTTAAAATAAATATTATATTATTACATTTACTCGGTTCGCCACAGGAGGAAACATCCCCCTTCTTCGAGAAAGTGAAAATCTAGATAAGCTGAGACAGAAGCCTTGCTTTGGCACAACAATCTTAGCAGGTCAACACTCAAGGCGCTACAACACAGTCAAGACTGTCATCTGGTATCTGTACCTGCGTCTCTCTCATACACTTTAAAACAAGCCCTCACACCAGCCTGGACCATGTGACACACGCACACACACACACACACACACACACAAATCACCACAAAACTACAAAGAATTGTTGAGGCTGAAAAATCCACGGGGTTGATGGGTAGTTATGGCAGGTGACAGAGTGTGCTGCACGCTCAGACAAATGGAGTCTGGCAGCTTCCCCTCAGAAAGACTTGAGGCTGTTTTTTATTTTTTCCCTCTTTTTTCTTTTTTTTTTTTATTACTGCCTGACTGACTGCTTCTGCCTTTTACCAAACATCCATTGTTTACCTCTGTTCTGTTCAGTCTCACCTCAGATGACAAGCCATCCGTGGAGAGCCACTTCCTTTTCATTCTCTCCTTCTTTTCTTCCTGTCTTTCATCCTCTCTGTTTCCTTTCCTTCCTTTTGCTCCGTGCTTTTCAAACCTTTTAACGGCAGCAATAAATGAGTTTTAAACTGACACAGTGTTGGGCTTCCTCCCATGGAAATTCACAGATTTATAATTAAGTCTGGCAAAGCTCACTACGAACTCAGGGGAACAATCATGTGACAGGATGATATCTTTCCATGACACTCACAGCTAATCCTGGCGTGTTTCTCGAACAAGATCAAAAACTACCTGGAATGTCTAATGGGAACGAGATGCAGAGTAGGATGTGACTGGTGGCATTTGGTTACAGATTAAATAAAGCTTGCACTGATATTGTGACCTGCTGAATATTACTATGAAATCAAAATCAATGTCACCTTTTACATCAGACCTTTACATGCACATGCTCCTCTGCCAGGATATGATTTAGTCTTATTTCATTCACACCTGACATTAAAATGTATCTCTGCTGTCCTCACTGGGATTGAATTGATTTTTCTCTTGCAGGAATGAGACTGCCGGTCACATAACTTCCTCGTGCAATATTTACATCATCTTAAACTCGTCAAGTGTCTGGAGAATCACATTATATGCAGTTTTTCTCACCTGTCAGCACATAGAAATATGTTGTCTTACACACCTAGTTTACCGGGAAGGTGGTTTTAATAGTTCTGTCAAAATAAATTGACAGCCACACACAACACATGTAATACTTCTTGTCCCATAATTGACCAATTCTCCCACACTATAGTACTTTTAAAGCAATATTTGTTGCATTTTTAACCACTCTCCCTAAGCTTGCTGGTTGGAATAACATATTTATGAGCAATGGAGGTACATTTATTTGAATGAAATCAATTCAAATACATTTTTAAGTGCTTTCTACCTGTGCTGAAATATTTCATTGACACCTAAATGTTCAATCTAAATTAGAGTTTATTTTTTGAGCTCCAATAATCATCTTGCAATGTTACATGCTACATTTATCAATGGAAAGCCAGTTGTTAGGAGGTGGTTGACAGGTATACGGCAAAGCGCTGGACTGTCAAACAGTAGGTCAGAGTTCAACCCTGTGAGGTTAGGGTTAAGGTAAGAGTTAGAGTTAGAGTGAGATCATGTCAAAGTTTAGGACCTTACATTATGTTAGCTCATGGTTACTGTGGTACTAAAATGAAATGTAATTTTTCCCTTGTCTGCCATGTGTTATTGCCAAATGACAGTCATTACATGTTGAACTGACTCTGTTAATTCCAATGGTAATTGCAGGACAGGATTTATTGAAATGTTTTTAATTGAGGGAAACAACAACAAGCAACAAGTTGCTGAAAACAATGCTACAGTCAGTGCACGTTAAGAAGCACCAGCTCAGATTCATCTCCACAGTATGTTACTGAGTGTCTCTTTTTGGTCATTTATACATCATTTGCAATCGATGCATCCTTTAACACACAGCAACTTACACTACAGTAGCAACAGAGAATTTGCTGGCTTATATGAAAGTATATTTAGCACTCCCACTGGCATTATGGATGACTTGTGTAAAAAGTGGTGTAAAAAAAAATAAAAAAGTATAAAAGTGTGTGTGTGTGTGTATAAATGCCTGTAGAAAAATATTCTTACGAAACACTCAATGGAAAGCTCTTAACATCCACAACTGACAAAAAGATATCCCAATCACTATTTGCTTTTCAATATTTTGTGGAAAAATATTTAGAAAAATGAACACACAGAACTTTTCAGCTAGTATTCGGGACGTCAGGTACATCATGGTGAGATTCTGTAACCACGTCCAGGTTAGGGGGTTTGTGCTTCCATCAGAGATTATCTGGATCCCAGAATAGGTTTATGTAAGATTAGTCAAGCAAATTAATTGATTTAATTTAGCAACTGTGAATCCATTTGTCTTTGGTATACAGGTGTTAGCTAAGTATGACTGAAGCTCGATCTATGGTCACATCTTTAACAGCTAATACCAGAGGGGAAATACACTCAGATATACAGTTGTGCAGCAACACATCATTAAGTCCTGTCATGGCCACTGAACATAATGTCACTGAACTTAGAAGAATGTATCGATTCATAGTAAGCTTTTGGACAAACAAGTCTTTCTTGGCTTGTCAGCATATCAGTACATGTAAGCAACTCATTATTGACACTCCCTGACATTATTGATCTTATAAAGTTTCACTTTCAACCACAGATCCTCTCATGGCAAAGTCTCTCCACTATACATAGAATACTCATTGGACACATCTGTGTTCAGTTGTTTCTGGACATCGCTGTCTGTATGGTGTTTGGGTTTCATTGATCAGCACTGACTGGATTTGGTAGTGCAGGAAAATGGCTCGTCACGGTCGGCTGCCTTTTGGAGGGAATCAGTCACACTAATGATTTTGGTAGACTACAACTCAGGAACTGTCAATCAACCAATCACAAGCCACATTCTGACTGCACATCTTTTTGCTCCCAGGTGGTAGAATAGATAGAGAACAAGCTGAAAACACAATACTGACATTTAATCACCTTTTAAGGTTTGGAGCAAATGTGTTAGCAAACTGCCCAGCACAAATGAAGCAATGTAAGAATTGACTTGGTGTGCTTTCACACCTGTCATTCAGTTCAACTGGTCCAGGCAAAGGGGAAAAATACATCGTTACATTTTAGTTCTATTCCTGTCCACATTGGCTTTTTACAAACAAACAAACGAACAAACAAACAAACAAATAAATAGATAAACAATGGATAGATAAAAACATATAAACACATCTAAGCTAGACAGAAAACACAACGAAATCTACAGAAAAAAACAGGTAACTATTAAGCATTCTGTGCAGCTGTATGTTGAGATGATTGTGCAATACCAATAATACAAATAATACAACATATTGAATAATGAATATGTCACTAGCTAGTTTGGATAGGTTGGAGCGGAGCTCTCTACTGTCTGAATATATTAATTGTACAGGGTGATGGCTGCTGGCAGGAATGACTTCCTTCCGTTGTCAAACTTTGAGTTGTAACCAGGTGTTCATGATAGTTTCCATGAGAAGAAAGGTTTGCCAACCTTTTCTCTAGAGATGCTTCTATGGGTTGTATGACAGGGTTAGACCTTTAGGGACTTGTTGATTGTGAAGACTTTATTGAGGTGGGGGGGGGATTGATATTTTAAGTTTTAAGTGAACATTTATTGCCACATTGTTACATCCGACTGCATCACTTTTACTTTGGGGTAACTAATAAGCTGCCAACTTCATGTGTGTTCTCTGGTGTGACCATGAACACAGAAGAAGAAATAATTGCTTTCAAGCATTATTGGTATTATTAGACACAGAATCAGCCGCACGTCATGACTAATGTCAAACAGGTAGAAACAAGACACGAAGAAACTGCATCTTGTTTCGCTACAGTAAATTCCAGGACTATTATTGTATCATAGTTTCTCATGCACAAAGCAACAATATGCAACTTAAGCCAGTGCTAAAATAAGGCTCGAAATGAATCCACTCTGCTCTAACCAGTTCAACATTAAGAAATTATAATACAAAATATCTGGATGGTTAGATGGGCAAGGCTTGCTCAAAAACTTATAGAATCAAGTATTTCTGCAGTGCTGTTCATTGAGTCTGTGTCACAGAAGCCTTTGTCAGCACCTCCTCATATTATGATAAGGTCTGTACCATATTTCTAGTAAAAAGGTATTTGAGAAAAGTTGCCTTCAATACCATGAACCATGGACTTTTCAGTGTCCCTCATGATGTCATCATGACCAGTTGACTGCTTTGACAACAGCCGACTCAAACACTCCAGTCTTTGCCAAACAAGATAGGTGTTTGTCCACCGAAGAGATAAGTTTGTATTTCATTCTCTCTTCTCTACTCTACTCACACAAACTGGCCAGAAACATCATGGGGCAGCTGACTGAGCAAAGGTTACTAAAAGCAGGAACCATTTTAATGAACCTTTACACTTGATATTTAACAAAATGATGACAGAACAAATAATTTTTTATGTTTCTGTTGGTGCCAATGCACAAGCACCGGTATGCACAGAGATCAAATTAAATTGTAATGGGAATCCCATGTGTCTTAGCCATGTCAGTCATATCCAACAAAGTTGGATATGACTGAAAGTTGTGTTGTTCCAACAACACAACTTTCCTCCACCTTTCTTCTCTATAGGCCCTCATACTCAGTTTGCCACAGCTGTTCTTGACAAGCCTGTCCACCAGTTCTCAAACGACAGCTTGTACTGTATACACTGCAGTGTACTGTAAGACACAGGTAGCAAATGCATAATTGAGTACATTAGAATTTTAAGAAAACATGATCTTGAGGGTTAAAAAAAGAAAAAAAAAACTCATAAATTTTGCATTTTATTTTCAATGACCTACAGAAGAGCTAGTGTGAGAGGCAAGAGGCAGGAAACCTAGTTAGTCTCCCAGGAAGTCTCATTTAAGATGATGATATTTGGGGTTGGTCCTTGGCTTCAGAATCACTCAACACCACATACTGATACTGATCCTGTATGTTTTGACAGGCTCAGCATTTGCCTGACTATGACTGTCTCACTGCTCAAATCACACACGTTCATTCACACACCGACAGTCGGACAGTCAGTTCCTAATTTTACAAATGTTCTTTAAAGGCTACAAGATTAAATTACTACAACTCTTCATTGTCTTTTCCTCAAAGCTAGAGTGGAGAGACGTAACTCTGGCATCATTAATATCACTTAATATGCACTTAGGAAGAGGTTAAATTAGCCACTATGGTCAGCATGGAAACCTTTTATACTGCAACTTAACATCCACTCCTATAGGTATGTGCACGCGGTGAAGGCGTATTAATGTGGTTTGAAGATCACCAACAGACCACATGCACAGTTCCCCCTCGCCAAGTGCATTCAACAGAAATCAATGCACAACATACCATCAGGCTTCCGAAAATACATACACTCCCGACCTTAGAACGTGACTGCATGGAGACAAAACTTTAATGTAATTCTGCCATTAAGGACAAAACAGCTGTTTTCTGGTGTGTCTCCCAAATTTAATGGGGATTAATGCATACATTTATACTTGTATAAATTATACATGCTGTGGCTGGGAGCTGATTTTGGAGTTGAATAAAAAGGTCTCTAGCTACGTCGCATTCTGAGTGTTCAAAAAAAAAAAAAAAGAAACCTAAAGCAGCTCGTGCCATTTCAACTTTAGCTTTTCCTCGGAACAACACTCAGCTGGCAGTTGATGTGAGGACACTGGATATTTTCCCATTTTCTTTTTGCTGTAAGCAAAAGAATAATGATAATGTGTGAATTTGTCTCTCAGAGGACGTACAGTTTCTCTTCTTAGTTGTTCCCCTTAACTGGAGGACTGGTCTAAAATCTTACATATTATCCGGGGAAAGAGGAATCCCTGCATCTCTGTTTTTTTCCCATCTTGAAATCACAAGAAAAGTGCTGCTACATAAAATGTGAGGTGTCGAATGCTCATTTACCTTTTCCTATTTTTTATTGCCTTAGTGATTTCCACACCGGTTCACTGTGACAGTAGACTAAAGCTGTGTCTTATCTACCTGGCTGACCAATTGCACATCCAAGCAAACCACCTGCTGACAGAAGAAATGTATCTAACTGAGGCCTTTTTCTATCCCAGGGACACATGGAGAAAGTCCTCCACATTTTTTCTCCCTTCATTTGGATTACTGTGACTCACTCTGTTCCTCTCTACGGTTTCTGAAAAGTGTTTCTGGCCCCTTACATCTCCACCAAAGTGCTGCAGCAGTGCTTGAAGGAGAAATGATCTCTGCTGCAGCTACCTGTGAGTTTCAGAATAGATTTTTTAAGATTCTACTTTCATGGCTCAGCTGGCTATGTCCCATAGCTAAATCACAACCCTTGAAGTCCCGTACTGGCCCGAGCACAATTTGAGATCCTCAGGCTCTGGGCTTTTGGTTGTTCCAAAGGTCTTGATTGAAAAGAACAATTTAGATTTTCTGTCAAATATGTGAGGACTGTAAGGAAAAGGTTATCTGGTCTTAGTATTCGACTTGTGCTCTGCTGATTCACTGAAGCCGGCATCAGTTATGCAGTATTTATATTATTATTTGAAAAAAGAAAGACCTCTAAGGTCACGATGGCCTTGAAACTTTACAGTCATTTTGTCTGTAGTTTCATTGCCTCTTGACTTGTCAATTCATGAGTAGCCTATTATATACTGTATATCTATGTATGTTAGACAGTATTTCACCTGTGGTCCATAAAAGATCAGAGCAAAGATTTGTTCAAAGATGCAATTTTCCAATCTTTTACCGTGCTGATTAAAATATGTTAGCCTTCACTTTAGAGACTTTATTTAAATAAAAACCCTCGTTGCTTCTCAAACTCTAAAGACAAGACTTACAAAACTCTTTGGTGGTAGTAGTCAGTAGATATCATGGACTGAGATCCACGCAACCTTGTCCAATATCGATTTCATTCTGGGTTTTTGAAACCTTTCTGTGTACATATCCAGACTGCAAAGAAAGCAGTGATTGTAGTTTCTATGGAGCCGGGGTGACACAGTGGCCTTCATGCTTTTAGCATGAGATGCCTCAGACTATATGTTGTATAAGTCCTCCCACTATAGATGAATCTGTTGGCTGATTTATGTTGTGTGCTCTCTAGTCACACTGTCACTGCATCAGTGGCAGAGTTGCAGTTGATCAGAGTTCCCCAGCTGACAGTGAAACAGCTAATGTAAATGTAGGCGATATTTAGTCTTAAATCACCAGGCAGATACTGGATCTTCAGTGGTCTATAGCTGATGCCATTGTCAGCAAGCCATTCAGAATACATATAATTACACTTAATAGAGGTGAATTAAAGTGAAATTTATTGAAAACCACATTAGGTTTTAAATGCCAGCACATTTCATAAATGGGAAATTTATGAAAAAAAAAAAAAAATTCTAATCCCTGTGATAGACTGATGACCTGTCCAGGTTATTACCCAGCCCTTACCCAATGACAGCTGGGAAGGGCTCCAGCACTCCGGAGACACTTAAGAGGATAGACAGTAAGCATAATAGATAGATGCTAATAAATCAAATATAAATAAATACAGTACAGTAAGTGTTATACTTTATTTTAGAGCTTCACCTTTCAACTGTTTCAGTCATTTTAAGGTAGGATGTACAACATGTAAGTGAAATGCGATTGTTTTAGAACTGAACACACACAGTAATGCCAGCAGCAGCAGTAAACAGGTAGGTTTTTAGTTGTCTAATCTTTTGATCTGTTTTTGATTCAGAAGGAAATTGGACACATCACATAAAAACTCAGTGTTAGAACATCACCATTGAAATGCTTATCCACTTCAAAGTATGTGGATTCAGAGAAAAAAAAAAATTAATCCCTGGGATGTTATTGGAGCATTTGTTTCACTAGGATTTCCTGATAAGGGCAAAAAAAACAATCGGTCCAATATTATTTACAGCTAAACTCCATATAAACATATTAGATGAGAACCTTTATTTCAATGGCTTTTCAACAACCAGATTGCCAATATTTAGTTAAAAAGCAAAATAAGTCCCCATTACATAGAATTATTATTATCATGCTTTTTGTCTTTTCTTGATATGTTACATCTTTAGTTGGAATAGCTGCCAGTCTCCACCCTCCCACTTCTCTCTACAGGATAGCTGGTATAGCTGATGGCTGAATGGATATTACATGCATGTGAGACAGCTGCAGTACAGTAAATACAATGTGGTGCTCTAAAATGTGTAAAAGCATTTGAAATGTACTAAACATATGAATGAGTTTACATGTAATTCATATGTGTATAACTGATGCTTTTATTGTTTAGATTATTAAATATTTATAGAATTCACTGTGTTTTCTTACCATTCACCAGTGGCATTTAGTACTGGCTTTGGGAAATCCTGCAATCATTGTATTGTGTATTGTGTGTGTTGTGGCAGCACATCATCAAGGATGAATTAAGCAGTGTTTTATCCAAAGATAATGCTCTTAGATGTGAATTATCTACTTATCAGTTAATCCCATCACACATATTTTCTGTGGGTTACAGTAAGAAAATGTGATTTCAACCTGTTGTGACATTTCTCATCATGTGCAAACGCAATGTCATGCTGAGCAAATGTGCATGTGCAAGTCTTTCATCTTACTCTATATGTCCCATTGAGTGAACTGAATTCCCGCGTGAAAATAATCTCGCAGTGAAACAGGATAAGGAGCTTTTATCTGCCGCCAACGCTGGTGACAATTAATGTCAGCAATGTGATGTGTCCCAGCTCTCGGGTGGGGATGTGGTGGGAGGATGGGTTAGAGGTGAATATAGCCTGGATCTATAGACCAAGAAGTGGTGGTGGCGAGGGGGAGGGTGGAGTACATGTCTGCTGGCTGAGAAACCGTGGAACAACGCCAAGTTCTCCATTAGGAAGCCCTGCAAGGTCAGTATGCAGTCCTTGTGCCAAGAGACCCAGGTCTGTCCTATAGGGTGGGAAGGAGTGAGGAAAGACAGAGAGAGCAACAGATAGAGAGACACAGAAAGAGAGAGTTAGCTGGAAGCAGTGCGGGCCACAGTCCAACCCATCTGGGATGCGCTCCACAGACAGTCAGTGCCAGAGGTCACTGACAAAGCCGACCCCATCTTTGTAGAATGTCTGAAGGTTCCCTGCAAGAAAATGAGTTTTAGGAGGGAATAAAAAATGCCAGCCGACTGTTCAAGATCTTTAATCAGAGCAAAGGTCCACATGAAAACAAGGGTATCGAAGCGCAGAAATACTAATGTCGCCCCCTCCTTGCAAGAGTTTTCGTGGCACCTTGCCAGCAGGGGGGTGAAACGGGGTGCGGTGGTTGGCATTATAAAAAAAAAAAAAAAACGCTGGACAGTAACTCTTTTGCCCTTGAGACAAAACAAGTAAAATGCATTGTTTTACTTCTTTTTTTTTGGTTTCATTTTTTTCTCCCTCACAGTTTCTGCGCCCACAGAATGTTAACTTCTGTCCCCGCGGGAGCAGCGATTTACGCTTGCTAATATGATGAGTACTTTTCAAATTAGGAAGAAAAAGGAGCGCTACTTCACAATAAATGCTGTTTGTGTTTACCACTTTAAAGTACGGCTCGGTTGTCGCTTATGGTGTTTATAGTCTTGCGTGGAAGCCTGCACACTGCAATACAAGTCTATTTAGAGAAAATTGGAGCTCATTAAGAGTGAATGTATGTGTGTGTGTGTGTGTGTGTGTGTTTGAGAGAGCGAGAGAGAGAGAGTATGTGTGGCGTCCATGTACCTATGCATGAGGACTTTTCAGCCTAGCATTCATCCTAGCTGCTCTCTCCTTCAGCAATACTAGCTTTAGAGCTTTTAAATTGTAATGTGATAGGGTTCACCTGCAAAGCTACCACAATGAATTATTAAGCTCTCCACTATGGATGAGTGAGTCTCATTATAGCTCCCCTCAGTACTGCAGGAAGATAAGCATGGTTGATTATTCCTGGGTTCCCTTTTGCCTTCCTTTCTAGAGTGCCTGGTAAAGGAAGAATTCGGCAGTACAGCTGGAGTAAGATAAGATTTCGAATGTGTATTCAGATGTTCTTTCACGCTCTGGGAACTGGATGCAAAAGAAAAGGTATGGCGGCACAATTCAACATCTCCCTCTCTCTCTCTCTCCCTCTGTCTCTCTCTCTCTTTTCCTTTCTCTTCATCCCCAAACCAACAGTACAGGCTGTATAGTGATAACTTTTCAAAGTGAACAAAGGCATCAAAAGGATAAAGGAGACCCGGGGATTATTTAAATACTAGGTGCATTAGAAGCCCCGGTGTGCTTTCCATCCCTTAAGTCATCAACAAAACCTGCTCCTCTTTTTTCACTCAGGCTGAGGAGCATGTACACTACTGACAAAAGAAAGGAAAGACGGGGATAAAGAAGATGCTCCAGCAACCTGGCTTAAAAGTATTATGCTGTGTTATACTCGTAAATAATAGCATGAAAATGGCACTTTATTCATGTCAAGATAACAAGAAATTGATCATAAGTGGGATCATTACTTGCACATTACAGCCACAAAATAGTTCCACCACTTTCATAATGAAGGTGGCCTCAAATAAACAGCTAAGCAAATGAATGGTAAGAAAACAAAGCCTTTCTCCTGCCTGATGCAGGTGTGCTTTCCGTGCGGCCAATGAGACGCCGCAGCGCTGGCTGAAAGCGGGGTCGTTACATCACAGCACTAGAAACCGCAAGCCAGGTTAAAAAAGATTTGTGCAAGTGCCAGTTAAAGCAGAACAGAGCTTTCAAGATTCCCATCAGCCTTTGATCAACTGATACGATAACATGACACCATAACGCAGGCTAGGATCGGCTCGTGGCATAAATCCTCTCGTTGGTCTGGCATGTTGTCTGCCCCTGGTGGTTCACTGAGTGGCGTATCATTAGCACAGGCTGTCATCGCTCTACAGTGAGCACGTCGGACTGAGATTATTGTGTTTCTATATGTGTATTGCAATATGGCGAAGACAGAAAATTAGCACTGTCTGGTGAAATAAAGAAAAACATGTGTAAATTGTACAACTTCTTGATTAAAACTGGAAAATGCATCACAGTCAAGGTCAAAACAAGACTTTTTTTCCCAGTCTGTGAAAAGCTAACATGATGGAGATAAAAAGATGCTACATGAGATCAGTGAAGTGTCTCTGCACAGAACAGTAAAAATGGATTTTATGGATAAATCTAGTGTAGCAGAACATTTACACCTGGGAACTAATATCAGATTTCAACGTAATTGTGTAAAAACAAACAAAATAACACAAGATTATCAAAGAATTTACTAAATATTCCCTTCAGGCGACTATTATATGTTTCTAATTATGTTTAAAGATGTAATAAAACTGTTGAAATGAAAGATAAATGACTTGTTTTTAGAAACAGGCAACTCAATACAGCACCTCAAAAGGCATTAATGGCAGTAATACTCCTCGCTTCTCAATCGATGCTGAGCAAAATTAATATTGGAGAGTAAATCTTTCATTTTCTTGATTGATTGTCATCATTAAGAGCATTGATCAGCAGCGAGAAGGGTGGAAAAAAAAACAGTGAGTGGTTGTAGAAGCAGCTTGTAGCTTTTTATCTGCCTCAGACAACATTAAAGAGGCTCATCCTTTGCTCGCTGCTCTGTCTGGAACATAGATGTCAGAGAGAAATTTGCAACCGTCAAGGGAATGTTTTTGTTCTGACCTCTTCTAGCTAAATGAACACTCGTCCTTGATCATAGCAAATGGATACGTAAAACCTATGAAAAAAGAGGAGAGCGATGTACGCAAAGTCTTCAAGGTTAATTTACTCTTAACTCTTATTAAGTGTTCATCTATTGGGGCTTCATTAGGGTGACATGCTAGTTGTGGCTAAGGACGAGATTAACCTTGCGCAGGAGGGGGAAGCGGGATTTCTTTGCACCACCTTCCATCTATCCTCGTACCGGCTCAGTCGCCATGGGAAGGCTGACGCACGTGCTCGGTAAACATCTGTAGTGCATGAGGCATATGGCATAACAAGGACAAGGAGGCAAGAAAAGCAGCACCCAGGCAAAGTGAAGTTGTGGATCACCAGCTTAGATTAATGTAATGAACTTGTGAATAAGACAAATCGATGGTATATTGCAGGAGTCACACTTATAAAAGCTTGCTCATATTATTATTATATATATTATATTATATATTATCTTAGTTAGAAATAGCAAAAAACTAAATCATGAGAGAGATGATTCATTTTGTCACACATAATTGCTATTTTCAACTGGAAAGCTAAGATAGGACAGTAAATAAAAACCTGCACGTTAGCTGCATTCAAGTCGTAGTAGCTTAATTATCTGTCATCACATCAGTTTAAAAATAGATTGCATTTCTCTTCACTGTGGTATACGATTTACAGTGATCTAGAAACTCTGATGCAATTTCAATCCATAATTTTCCTCGACTGCCGCTTTTTGAGCTGTCCCTTAAAACAGAGATAGTGGTACTAGTTGAAATAACAACTCCTGTGACAGTTCTGGTAGAAAAAGGGAAATGGAATATATACATTAAAACAATAATAAAAATGAGGTCATCTGAGAATGTCAACATTAGAGCAAAGAAAGTAATTACAAGTATGCTTTTTTTTTGTTCAAGTTGCCAATTCTGGTTCTCATACCCACTGGTTTCCCATCTACCTCTAAAATCCCCATTGATCCCAAAGAGAATCAGGACACTCTTACCCTTACACATGGGTTATGTCTCACAGCTTGAGACAGAAACTCTAACTAGCAGATAAAAATAACTTATTGATTTATCAACCAAGACTTTTCCCGAGTCTTCTTCAGTTTTTTGACTTTTGAACGTACACACCTGCTGATTATGATTGAGAAATCCTTGTTAGTTTGATAGTACGTGTAGTGTAAGGGATTACGAATTAAAACCCAGTAATTAACCCTGATACTGATCCTTAGGATCAACAATAAATCTTACAGGGTGCTGCCGTGTGTTGTCTTGGTGACGTGACTGAATGTGTGGTGGTGGGGATTAGTGTATACTGTACTACAATGAAGAAATGCCTCTACCAGTAACTCCAAAGTCATCACATGCTGTGAATTCTTAGCTGGTATTTAAGATTACAGATGTTCTCTGGTTTTGTAGGTAAACCTGGAGCTTTATTGGTGGAGATTATATGTGCTGTGTCTAGTCACTAGGGCTAACGTTAGGCTAGTTGTTGATGGTCAGTAAACACCTCCAAGGCATGGCTGCTTCTTAAACCTTAATTCACCGTATTGTTTTCTATTTCACAATTGCAGAATTGAGGGTAACTTGCCCAACACTGATGCTGAGCGGTGTTGCTCAGCGGAGCTCTAGCGCTGAGCAGAGCTAACAAGGACCTTTCTTTGTGTTGTTAAAGACATGTGGGTTAGATGAACTGGGATCTCTAAATTGCCTGTAGGTGTGAATGTGAGTGTTTTGCTTTTGATATGTGACTCGTACAGAGTTTACCCTGCCTTCTGTCCAGGGCATGCTGGGAGAGGCTTCTCACACTCTAAATAGGACAGGCAGGTGTAGAAAATGGATGGATGGATAATGGGGCCAGTAAAAATCAAGAGGCCTGTAGTTTTATGACCCATATGGTCCAATAAGGCCACTGGGAAAAAAGCCTGCACAGAGTGGCTATTGAAAGTAATTGACTTTTTCATAACTACTACCTGACATGTCAAGTAATTTCCATTACCAATATTTTTCATCAAGCTGATCTGAATGTTTGAGGCTTTGCTGTCTCATTTTGTAGACACAAGCATGTTTATAGCTTGCTATTCCTTCATGACTAATTAAATCCACCAACACACAAACATTACACATCAGGAAAAAAAAAATATATATTATTATTATGAGCACATAGTCATGACCTTTAAGATGTTTGTTTTTCCCACAGCTGTAATGTACTGTTTGATTTCCTCAAGTTTTCTGGGATTTCCAATAATGCGGGAATCCTGTACATGCTGCAGCAAACTGACAGGTTGAAAAATAGATATATAATGCTGTTAGAATAGATAACAGCATTAAAAACTGCTGAATGCACCAGATTTCCCAAAGCTGGCACATTTAGGGGTCACATTTCAGCTGATTTTAAAAAGCTTTAGCAAACAGCCATTTCCATATTATTCTTGCAGCCCTTGATCTTTAAATATTGTGTGAAACGACTAAAGAGCACCACCCAGAAGCCTTTAGCTTTTGAGCTCTGGCATCAATCCTATGGCGCCGGGGGAAGAGGGGGTGCCAAAAACAACACCTTTTCCGGGCAAAGGTGCTGATGCTTCAAAGTGTCAAGGCAAATCCACGCTAATGTGGTTTAAGGTTATGGCTGGGTTTCAGAGTAGGTCACAATTAGATTAGTGGAATCTTGCCTTTGTTTATGACTGTGAACTCCCCGTTTGCAACATGCCTACTGTATAAACAGCATACAGTATATTGTAGAAAAAAAAAGAGATTTTGCAGCTTTCCGTGATCATCAGTCTTTCTGTGCCTACATTGTGCGGGATAATGATCTGCATTTTACTGCAATAAAGATATAATTGACCTGTGCACAGCGGGAGACATGAAGAAATGGGATTGATGTCCCACTGAGAAATTTTTTTCCACTTCTGGGTGGGGGTAGGAGTACTTCCAAGTCAGGCTAAATACTTAGGTATTCATCCCGTCTATCCCACATCCAACCACCGACCCCACAGCTCTTTATTCCCACCTCCCATTTTTCATGTCAACATCAATCATTTTCCTCTCCGCTGCACTAGAAATATGAAAATTCTCAGTTGCAAGAGAATGAAAGCTCAAGTGAAGGAGATGCTCCACTCTGAGATCTCATTTCTGAGATCTTCAAGGCTACAAGGACACAGCCTGTAATGTGTACTCAATAAAATGTGAGTTAAGACGTTTTAGTGGCAAATCGAAGATTTATGTGATGTCTGTGATGTTACTGCACTGTAAAACTTTACAAAATCAAAGTTTTGAATGAGCTGCTAATATTTTCCGTGACTGATTATGCTTTTAAAGGAGCTAAATTAGCAAACTCCCCAGGATGCGGTTGTTTGAGAGTTTACACTGTTCAGAGACTCTTTTTTCTTTTTCTTAGTAGTTCCATCCATTCATCACTGAAACTTGGATTGACTTGAATACACAATGATAAAGTAATGGTTTTTTTGCTCTCATAATAATAATATTGTTGAACTCAGTCTTTACCCAATACAATTCCAATTAAACAAAGTCAGTGGTCCCAGCCTCCCAGGTTGCCTGGTTCAAAATGGCTTCACCAACTGCACCTGTAAGTTAATGCAACTCCTTAAAATTAAGATTTCGTAAAGGATAGAGGACCTATCTGTAAACACTGTCTGTGTGATTATTCATGTCACCTTAATATCTCAAATTCATTGAACATGGTTTTTCAAGTTCAGTTACTTTAATCAATTCTACATTTTCTAAACTCATAAATAATACACTATGCACATGAACAGCAGCACAACTAGAGAAAAGAGAAAGTGGGAAATTTGTCTAAAATACATAGTGACTTTGAACGATTCACATCTGCTTAATGCTTCTGTTCCATATGAATCTATGCACTTTGGACAGAATTACCACCATTGTGATGTAAAACTGTTGTTAAGACAACAACCCTATGGGGTTGTGCCAATAGTGGGATAACCTTTTACAAAACTGGATGTTGTAGTGAAACATTGCATTTTAAGAACAGAAAACTGTTTAATTTCATATATTTTGATGGAAAAATAAATATCTGGGTGCATTTCAATAATATGTTCAGGTCAGATCAGAGATTTGTAAGCTACATTCATGTTATTTGGCCAGAAAACATAACACAGTCTTTTATACAGTATATATATACATAGAAGTTGGAAAACAGCGCAGGAAAATAAATATGTTGTATTATTTGTTTGCGTCCATCAGTTAGGTTTAAATTATGACATACAATTTCAGCTAGCAGGGCAAAAAAAGCAATTAGTCATCTCACTGTAACTTTGAAACCCTCGCAGTGAAGCTGAGAATTCTCCACTGAGGGAATATGTGTCACACAGACAGCGCTGTGGGCAGTGTGACTGTACAGAAGCAGACACTTACATCAAGTGACTCACTCCCATTACACAGGTACCACTGTAATCATTAATATGCATATGGCAAATGATTAAATGTGTGGCAGATAAAATGTGACGCACCATAATGAATGGAAATTTTAAAGCACATATTCAAGCTGGATTAATCATTTAAGAATATCACTAATGTCACGTTTATCAGATGGCTGCAGGAAATCAAAGTAGTGGTGAAAAATTAAGATGATAGAATAGCGCATTGGTGCAGCACCTGGCCAGGTCCCACGGAACTGCACTGCTGTGCATCTAAAGTATAAGGTGATAAATGCACCTGAGAAAAAGACAGTGACATTTTTTATTCAATTGAAATAGAAAAAGCGCCACAAAACTTACCAAGAATAAAATGAATGAATAAATGATGAATGATACAAAACCAAACCTTTGCTTCAAGATGACTTTAAACTATATTTGTTAATGTACAACGTAGATTTAATGAGCTCACATGAAGCTGATTTGACCTGCTCTAACCATCACCTGAGTGGGCTTTAATACATCTGAGGGAATTCAGATGATATCATTGAAGTAGTCCATCACTTAATGTTATTCTACATCGACTTTCCTGTGATTGCCTAACCTCTCTAGCACTCTCTGTTTTCCCCTTTGTGGCAAACCACACCCATGTGGGACCTTATTAGGCTAAAATGTAACAGCAAATAGAATTTCGGCCTATCTCTTACATTTACTTGAGAGGGTGCATTAGATGTATTTTGTAATGCCACCTCTGTGACAGGGTGGACTTGCTTAAGATGCAAAAGGCCTGAATGTCACTTTTGTTTATTGATTTTTAAATCTTGTGGAAGAAATATTTTGCGGCTGGTGGTGGGGAATAGGGGCGGGCCGGGGAAGGCCGGGGAACACTGTCATTTGACCTAGCAAGTCCATTTTATGTATCTGTGATATCAGCTGTCAGCAGATGACCATCTGTTGAACAAAAAGTGGGCTTGTTTTTCTAGGAAAAAGGTCACAGACAGACTGGTATTTAAGATTGAATGTGCACTCAGAAAGCAAACAAACTCAAAACAAACTCTGCATTGCAACTTGGTGTGGACATTTTTGAGGAAAGAAGAGATCAATCAATCTCGAACATCAATATCCGTTTGCATCCCTTTAGCCGCGCACGTTTGCCAACTAATGAAATCTGTGCATGGCTCCCCTGTTATCGATTTCAGAGAGGCCCTAATTTGCCGCTTGAGATCAGGCTCTCTCTCCCCTTTTCCTCCATCCCTCTTCCTCGCCATCTTTCTCACAAACAGACACAAACACGCTCACACATATCTCGTCACGTGTAACACAGTCATGCCTTGGGCAGCATATTGAGCACTGGCTGCTGCAGCCAGTGGGGAAATCCTTTAGGGCAAACTGTTTAGAGCAATGAGCGGGTGGGTAATCTAGTGGTAAGATTGCTGACTTCCATGTGGTAGTCTGGGGTTTGAATCCCAGCTGTGGCCTACCTCCAGTAGGGGTCCTTAGGCAAGACCTCCTTACGCTTACCCTGCCTTTGTACCTTGTACCTCACTTGTAAGTTGCTTTGGTTAAAAGTGTTTAGCAAATACCTAAATGTAAATTTCTGATGTTGTTTACTCTACAAATCACTAATAATGTTCTAAGAAGGGGCCGTAAGCCATCAAACAGCTCATCTTAACCATTTCAGCCATTAACTATAGATGTATGTTTTCACATACATTAATGTCTGGTATTTTGGACTGGAGATGTTTATCCAAAGTATTTTACAGCACTGTGGGTGGATGAATTTTTAGTGTAGGAGGCTTCAATAATAAACATTTTCATGTCTAAAAACAGGCCTTGGTATGCATGAACAGTATGTCAAAAGGGTTACAAATACAGTCACTAATTCTGTATATATATTATAGCAAGTGCTGCCTATAGTTTAAAAAAAATGAGTAAATTACTGTTAAAATACTTCATCTTATTTGTGTTATAAACATGTTGCAATATAGAAGTGACAAACTGGTAACAGAGCTTCATCCATATTATGAACCTCTCATGCTCTGCTGTTAAAGTGTTGTGTTGTTCGGTGAGCACAGCTTGTTGACCCTTTGCACTAGCATCGTTGCTAACATCAGAAAAAATGCACTTCAGACAAAAAAATAAAAAAAAAACTAAACATAAAATTTTGGACAGATTTTATGTAATCATGTAATTGCTAAAATAGCTTTGGCTAGCTAATATGAATGAGTGGGGAGCTTAAGTCAGTCCATTTTCTATCTAACCAGCTACATAAAATCAAAACTGACCTACTTACAAACCAGGGCAAAGTAAATTACCCACTGACAATTATAAATGGCGCCAATTATGTGCATGTAGTATGTCTTTTGATGGTGTCATTGAATATTAAGCACCTGGCTAAGACAAAATATTATCACTCCTCCTAGCCTCCCATGAAGTGAGGCCCAAATCAGAAACTGAACATGAGCACATGAGCAATGAACATGCTAGAAATGAATCACTTCGAAGACACACAATGGGAACATTTATAGCTGTGTAGCCAGGCAAAGAACAGAGGAGGGGGAGATAGATATCACCGTACATTAATATTCACTTTACACAAATTTACACACTAACCTTTACAAAATAAAACTCTATTCTCTACCACGTCAGAGAGAGGTAACACAAAAAATAAGTAATAATTAGTTACTGAGTTTATAGTTTGTGATTGTATGTTACAAAAGGAAAAAAAGACAATAAAAAAACAACCCCTCCCCCTAAAAAAAAAAAACAAGAGGATGCTAATGACTATGCATCAGCACAAATGCAATATACTGTAATGCATATTAAATTCAATTCACTTCAGTTGTATTTGTATAGTGCCAAATCACAACAGAAGTCATATCAAGGCACTTTACAGTGTAAGTTTAAGACTAAATATTTCTGCTACTGGACTTTTGCTATCTGCTGATCAACAGTTGGCACAGCAGTGCACCAGTAACTGTCAGTATAGAAGAGCGAGTGCACATAGAAATTAACAATACATAATTTAAGATATTTTAAAAATTGGCTCTACAAATGTTTTATGAGGAAAGAAATGCATTGAGTTCTTTTGGACCTCTAGGATACAGTCCATTTTTTCAGCAGCTCTGACTGTAAAAAATATCTTTATTTCTAATAAAACTCCACAGGGCACCTTTAACATTTGAATTTCCATTAGGAAATGCAATGCAAATTTGTTGCCGAGTTTATTAGGAGCACCTATAGCTGAAACCAGTGTAGCATATTTCAACAGTTCTGTAATAAACTCGTCTTAGTGAAAATGACAATGTTGGGTTTATTGCTCTGTTTTACAGAGGTGAACTGAACTGTGTTATACAAAGAGCTGCTTATTTAACTTAACCCAGGCTCACTGATCTAAATGATGTGGTCACAATAATAGCAATATCTCTCTGACTTATTGCAGGGCTGCTATGTTAGATGTATGAACTCTAATTTGATGCCATTATCCTGAATTGATTGTTTAAAGCCAAGTAATAAAACAGTCCAGATATTCTACTATAATACGCCTTAGGTCTGCTGCATTATGGGGATACAGTATTATCATAGTGAATACGCTACAAATTAAAATAGAGAAAAGCTGCTTTACATAACTCAGAGCTATTATTAAAATAACTAACTACTTGTCTTAGACAATATTTGAATAGGCCTTAGACCTTATCCAGGCCGCTCATAGCCAAAACACAGTATATATCCCTCAGGACTGAAAGCTAAATCTTATTCATTTCTAATAAGGTAATTCTAATTTAAAAACAAATGCTTTTTTAAAAGTACTCAGCACCAAATGTCAAGACATAATTGTCAGAATAGCTACAAATATAGAAATATCCCTGACAATCGACAAGATCCTTTTTTAACGCAGTGGTATATTTATATATTCAGTGTGTTCACAATAAAGTGTTTACACTGTTAGTGCAAATAGATAGATAGTTAGATACAGTAAATAAGAACTGTAAGATGCAGGTGTCATAGGATAGGCAGTTTCATGTAGTAATCACCCTACTGGGAAATAACATTAGATAGTGCAGTGTAGTAGAGCATCAGAGTACACTGTTGACTTTAATTAAGGTGGTATTAAAAGTATTATGGGTGAAAGTATAAGTCCTTGAAAGAGAGCTAAATAGTACAGTGACATCAGGGAGTGCCAGATGCTCAGTAACCATTCCTGGGAAGCAGCCCTCCTGCCTGCGCTGCAGTGGGTGGTCTCTGAATAAGACACTGGATGCAAAGTGAACCAAGACAAGTGCAATATCTGTGCAGTGTGTCATCTTTGGGCTGTAGCTGGTTTGCAAGCACCATGTGGATCTCAGCCAGCAATGCGACGCTCACGCGTGACAGTTAAAGCTTTAAGTCTGCTATTTGAGGGGGAAAGAAAGTCCTGTATAAAAATTGCCAAACATTTTACATCATCGTCAATTAAGTCTTTGCTGTAATTCACATTTCATTTCAGGCTGTCAACATGTTGTGTTAATTACTAACATGTCACTGCTTACAAATTGTACAGCACACGTTCCGAAAGACTTTAGCAGTATTTAGGTAGACTGTGAAGTGTTTGACCACCAGTAGTGCTGCAAACAAGTAAAGGAAGATTTGATTTTATTTGTGCAACCTGTGCATGGTGATGGGTGTGCATAAGCTGACACATTATACTGTACATACTGTAGATACAGGAATTGATATTCAGAATATACGCTGGGAACCTTCCTGTCCTGTTGTGCAAATTGCAACTGTGAGCACATTTCCTAGTTTTACAAGTGTGCAGCAAGAAGAATTTAAAAAATAACCCTCACAATCACTTGGGTGTCATCATTATGCATATTTAAAAAAAAAAAAAAAAAAAAAAAGTCCAGCACGTTTACTTTAATTATCTCTTTTAGCAGAGATAGGGGTGAAGCTGAAAGTCTGCTTTCTAATTCATCTGCACTGTTTGTGTTGACAAGACATCAGCCTGATATCTGCAGACAGCCGGCTAGCTACCGTTTGCTAGCCGGCAGGGACAGACTAAATAAAGTAGAATCCACACACTGTTCAGTCTGCTTCCGTGGCTTCACATGTGCTGGCCAGAGATAATTTCTCCTCAAAACAACACGCAAACAAATGCAAACAGAGCTCAGATGAGTGTGTCGTCATTTTCTTTTTTTTTTTTATTTATTTGTTTTCTTCTGTCAGCCCTGTAAACTCTGTCGGGTCCACATAGACTGTAAGTATTTACTTAGCAGGACTGTTAAGGCGACTCACAGTAGGCAGTCGTAGTATCACATGTTACTTTTATACTTAAATAGGCATTTACACATGCAGGCCTAACTGAAGCACTTACAGCTAACCATTGCCTACACATAATACCTTTAACCAGAAAGTCCGGTACTACATAATATTATTATTGTTGATTTGAAAATACTGATAGTAGCTGAACTAAACTGTCCTTTAAGTCCTTTAATGCACATCAAGATACAGACATGTGACATTCAAACATAATTTTTTATTTATTTATTTTTAAAAGAGCTAATGTAATGGAGAAGAACTTCTACTGTGCTCGTTAGTGGAGCTTTAACCAAATTTGCAGGATTTCCATGTTTACAAGCTAAATATTTAGACTGGCAGCTCTGGCTCTTACTGCCATTCGGAGCAGAGACACAATAATGCTGCAGCTTATTAGCAATGGCTGAAATGTCTCTAAATGGATATTGATTTCTTTGTTACCAGCGAATGTTGTTTTGCAACAAATTCCATCCTAAATATGTGTCTTTTATGATACAGTATCACATTTAAACATAATGGATCGCGTATTACCGAGCTATACATCCGTTGCTTTGTCAGTGTTCTTGTTAGTATAAAATCAGCTGCCATGGAGAGTTCAGTGTTATTTAAACCTACACAAAGAAAAGTGGACAACAGCAGCTAAATTACTGGTAATGAAACCCTGTTTTCATTCTGTCCTTCTCCCTCTGCCTCCTGCTCTCTTTGTCTGTCTCTCCTGGGTGTTATTGTCAACACTGTTGTTAACTGCCATTTTGCTCTATTAGTTGTTTTCCATACAGTGTTCATACTCCCCTGTTTTTTTTTTTTTTTTTTTTTTTTCTCAGCTCAAGTGCTATTAAAGGAAATGAACACTCAGCGCAGTGTGTTCCTTTATAAAACGCTCAGAAATGTGTTTAAAGTGCAAGATGAGTCAGTGTGCAGCGTGGTGCATCTCAGCACTGACAAACACAACACGGGGGAGGAGGAGGAGGCGTGGCAGACTTCCTAAAAGTCGACGAAAGATAAAAAAAGGAGCGCGGAATAAGAAATTGTTACTGGCTGTCTGTCTGTCGGGTCGGGTTTTTAATGATGTGTTAATTCATTGCCCAACATTTGCTTGCTACTCTGTAGACATTACCATCACTGATGCATGTGTGCATGTGTGTTGTGTGCAGATAGGAGCACTGGGACGTACATTTGCGGCGTGAAGGTGCAACAGCAGGCAGCAACAGACGGCCGAACCTTTGGAGTAAGACTACATCAGGCCTGATAGCTGCTCCTCCACTGATGCTCGTCTCAGGGCAATCTGACATTTCAAAATGAGAGAAGCCTGTGAACAGCTGGATCTCTTTTTTTTTTTCTTTCTATTTGTGTGTGTGTGTGTGTGTGTGTGCACAATCTGCCTGTCTTCATTAAACATAAAATGTCCCACTTTCTGGTAGGAGTAATGTAACGCAGCGAACCTTGACCTCAGACTGTCTGCCTTGCTCCTATCACGACTGTGGTGTAACTGTTGAAACATCTTCATCACTGAAGTGAGTTTTATCAACGCTGTGCACACTGCTAACATGGCCCATTGTTATTGTAGCATGGTGCTACAACGACACAAGACCACCGACATAATCACGCCGCACACAGCTGCGCTCTGACAGGATGAAACAGAGTCAGCGCTGCAGAGTGCTGCCACACAGTGAATAGCAGCACATATGGCTCACCAGTTGAGTCAGAGGATCTTTTGCTCATCTCATGGAGCTCTGGTTATAAAAAAAGGTAAGCTCTGCCTCTGATTAGAACTGTTTTTTTTTCTAAATATGTCTCAGCTTTTTGTTCACTGTGGATCTTTGGTTAATTCTAAGAGTGGACAAGCAGAGAATCAAGTCAGTTTAGTCATGGATGGAATTTATTTCTCACTTGCTGTCTAGCAACTGTCTGGGTAAAAAAAAAAAAAAAAAGGCAATTGGCTTTTGTGTGCCTCATCACCCTGGCTGTAGCCGTATGCTGACACTTCATAACGTAGCACTCCCATAGTTCTTGACAAGCAATTTTCAACTATCACATTTCCTGTTACAGTACAATGAAAAAACCAAACCTGAAGCCACTGCGATGATGGCGATGTGGTGTGCGCTTTAGGGCCGTGTGTGAAGACACTGTTCGTTGAGGCACACACTGAGGCTCTGGAGGTACAGTGGTCATGGTGGGTGGTTCGATTCCCGGTTCTAAATGTTCTCAGGTACTGTAAGACATTGAACCCTAAGTTGCCCCCTGGTGGGAGATAGCTCTGCCACTCACACTGAGTGGCGTGTGGCATGTAAATAGCATATTTGTTACATATCTAGGTATACTATACTGTTATGGTTTCATTCATTCATACACACACACACACACATACACCACCTGTAGCTTTAATTACAGCACACATTCACAGTGGCATTCTTTTGATACACTTCTGCAATGTCACATTGCATTGTTTTACATTCGTAGCTGGAGCTAGTGTAAAGTAAAGACAACCTCTGTTTCACATCTAAAATCCTGATCTGTAAAGTATCATAGTAAAGGTTGTAGACAGGTAGTAATTGTACTCAAGTACACTGAGTATTTCTTACTTCACTTTATTTTTACAACAACGGTAAACTTAATTAACTTAACATTACTTGGATTGCAGAAACGTGATACAAAAGTATATAAAATGTCAATATTGGGAATATAGAGTAGTACAATGTTTTTCAGTTTACAGAACACCACATAGCTTTCTATTCATACTAAAAATACTAAAAAAGACAAAAGAAATGTTTTTCACACGTAGTATTTCAAAAAGTGAATTTAGAGCACATCAGTACTCAGTCTCATAATCGCTCACTTGAGTTTGTGTACTTTAACACAGGTGCGTGTTTGAAAGTAATAAAGTTCATTTACTTTCAAAAAGTCAGTACGTCATACCTGGTCACCTCTATAACACGATTTAATACTTTGGGAGCCTCCAAAGAGTGGGGCTGCCACTGCAGCTCACTTCTGTGATCCAATGTGTGATGTTCAGCAATCAGATATTGATGTTGTTTACACTTTTAGCCAAATATAGTATATGGCTAAATATATGGTGTGTTTTGCCAGTGGACCAGATGCAGCAACCCACCATGCTGTACATTGCGTCTTGTTTTTGTGATGACGCAGACATGAAGTCTGGGCCTTGGTACACTTGAATCTGCTACTGTAGTTACATGTCTGCTTTATGCCACTGTGGTGTCACCCGGCGCTGGTCGAGTTCCAGATGAGATGACTTGAAAACAGGATAGTGCACCTGGCCAAGCGAGAATGTGGACGGAATATGTAAATGGGCCAGGCAGCAGAGGTTATTTGGTATTTGTGAGATGAATGAAATTCTCCCCTCTCTTTTCCTCATTTTCCCCTCTCACATTTGTGTGACTAGACTAGTTAAGTCCCTGTCACTCAAGCTGCCAAGGTCTATGGGGCACCGGAGCGAGAAGCCGAGTAATATGAGAAAAAGTGAGAGAGAAAGAGAGGGAGAGAAGGTGAGAGAAATTGGGCCAGGGATGATTGCAAATTGTCTGTCTAATGGCTGCCACCCAGGAAGCCATTTCAGGTGACTTGTTATCCGTCATGAGAGACGCAGACCTGCCAGGATCCCTCTTCTCACTCTCACTTCTCAGTGGGCCACCGTACCTAACAGCTTCAGGCTATCACCAGTGACCTCACCCCTTACAACTCCTCTGTCTCCAATTTTAGATGCCTTTTCCCTTCTCTTTTTCTCTCTCTGTTACTTTCTCCATGTCTCCCACTTTGCCTCATCCTCCCTGCAGTGCGTCTCTCTGGCTCTTGCTCAGCAGCTGTTGTTTAGTGATAGATCAGTGAAGCAAAAAATGATGCCGGGTATAAAAAATAGATCTTGAAGCAAAGCACAGCCTCCCTATTCTCGCTACCTATTGTTCTGCATTAGCAGCGAGTCTTTAGGGATTCATTGAGAGGTAATCATTTGTTACTCAGGGGCACCGTGTCTTTCAGGCACCAATGATGAAGTCACCTTTGAAAGGACCACAAATGACAGAGAAATCGTTTGCTATCTAACATGCTGGATAACCACTGATTAGTGGCACCACGATGAGAAACCTTCAGTTTTTAAGCCCTCTAATCTCTTCCCTTAAGACAGTGTCGGTGACTCAGTAAATATATTTTTGTTTTAATTCAGAGCAATTTGTGCGGCGTAAAGATTTCTGAATATATGCTAACTATTACCTGGGTGAAAACATCACTGATCCCCCCCCACTGCTTCAGATTGACATTAGAAAGGAAATTGACATGCAAACCAAGTGTGCTCAAAGTTAATCTGTATGTGCACCATATCACGTGGATCACAGCTCCGAGGCAGCTAGCATTAAAAGGAACCTGTCAAGCTAAGTGTGCTTCTCAACCTTTCTGCCATTACTCTGACATGTTTTGTGACCCGTGAATTGAAGTCTTGTCAAGACCTGGTCATTTTACCAGCTCTCAACACAGACGGCAGGGCTCCTAGTAAATCTGCCTCTCTTACAGAAATGCTTTCTTGCCTCTTCTGCACAGTAGGTGGCACTGATTGGTTCCTGCTCACGTCCCTCACTTGTCAGCTTGTCCCTATGATGGCTTAGATGCTGTCTATTGAAATCTAGCTTTGGCCACTGGCATTGGCACTAACTTTGTGGATGGAAGGACATGCTGTCAGTTGGACTGGATGTCAATACAGCTCATTTGTTTGTTAAGTATTGATATTGCTGCTGTTTCTGCCATAGTTTAGTGTTAAGAATCAAGTTTTAACTTAGTGTCTTGCTATTTTGTGAAATAATTTAAGCTCAGGCACTTTTAGAACTACAACAACATTTTAGGGACTACAGTGAACCAATCCTACTGTAGAAAGAGTCACAGTGGTGAAAAAATGTCAAATTTGCAGCATTGGGGCATCACATCTGGTTAAGGATAACTAATTTAATACAATTTATTAAGCATTACTTATCTTATGTTATAATTGTTTTTTTCATTAAATGTATTTACTTTTTCGAGAAGTTCTATAAAATGCCAATTTTTCCTGGATATAGTTTAGTAATAGAAAGTTTTCAGATAGTATAGTTTAAATTAATTCTTTCCAATAAATATATTTTATAATATATTTTTGTCTGCCAAAGTATCAGATCTAGAACATATTGTTTATTTTTATATCCAATATTTCAACATTAATTCAAAAATTATGTAGCATCACAGCATAATGATATAATAATAATGATAATATAGCATAATTCATTTACTACAGCAGCATAATCAAAGTTGCACAGGGACATAATTTCCAGGAAACAGGGTTGAAATATGATAGTTAGTCCACTATTTAGTCACATTGTTTTCTTTTTGAAAATGCAAAAATGCAAAATTTGACTACTTTCAAACACAGAATTCAGGTTTCCTGTGATTAACAAAAAATTAATGAATGCATACTTGATTATGGTGCAAGCTTCAGTTTTGAGAAATACTTTCTTTGTACTTTTCATTTCTTTTATTTTTTGTTGATCTGTAACTGTATTATCACTTTGTTCATTGTTACTGTAGATTATAATGAAATTGGATTCATTAAAGTAAATGGATGAAATGTGAAAACATTTAACTAGCACTGCAAAGAATTTTGAAAGAAAAAGACACAGGCTTTCAGAGAGGCTGTAAACAAGCTTGATTTGAACGTAAAACAGAAACACATCCAAATAATACAAATGTTGGTTATAATCTGGCAACTGCGTGTGCATGCATAGCGAGTTCAAGGTCAAAGTTGAACAAGGAAGTTGGTCTGTAAGTGGTGATGGATGCGTACTGTGCAACTGACCTTTCGGTTAATACATCACTATTTGCTTCTCTTTTCTTTTACACAAAAAGTTTGGCTAACCTCAGGGCATGTTGTTAAACCTCATGTTTCTTGTGTTGGACTAGTTTCTACTAAGAAAACACATGGTAATGAAAGAATGTTAAAACAAAAAAAAAAAAAATGGGCCTGTTAGCATTCAATGTAACTAACAACCAACCACTATATGTGTAGTGCTCCTGCTTCTTCTACAACGACTTTCAGAACTACTATTATTAGATTTGATACTCTATAGCAGCATATGAAGCTATAACTACAATTGCCGCTGTCCATTTGGATTTGAATGATGCATCTAGATTGTAAAATAAAAATCTTCTGTTAGATAAAAGAAAGACTTCAAACCTTATATTCCTAAAAATTCCTAAAAAGCTATCAATGCATCACACAGACCCGCCGCAACATAATCAGTCTTCACCTAAAGATCTTTTTTAGGCCAGCCACAGTGTGTTAGCCTCTCTGGGGATGGTCGGACAGCATGTTTTGATGCTTCTGGGCTCTCCAGGCGTCTGTCCTGTGGAGCCTGATTGCCTCGCAGCCCCCGCTCTGTGGAGAAAATGAGGTTGAGGTGGACCACTCGGGCCTCTCCAAGGCACAGAGCCATCGCAGTCGAAGTGGAGCCCTGACCCCCAGCAGATTTCTAATGGATTTTAGGCGTCACAGGCAAACACACAGCTGGGCTCCAAACAAACTCATCACAGCACCCCAGATTTGTGGCTCCCCCATCGACCCACGCACCCACCCACACAATCCTGCCTCCCGCACACTTTTTCTGTACTTGTGACAAGCAGCCACTGCCTGAGAAACTGTTTCCACTGCCATTCTCTGTACTTCAGACTGACGTGGAAAACATGATCTATAGCTACATTAGCTCCTTTTCAATAAAATCAACTATCAGTTTTCCTTTTGTTTTGCGTATTTCATGTGTTTTTGTTTTCTTTCAGAATTCCCGGGGGCATAAAGAACTGATTTCAGTGTTATATCCCTCACTTTTGCTGTGTTTCCTGGTGTTCCATTGTTTTCTGGCTCTCTCTGCCTCCTGTTCTTTCCCTGTGTGGGTGTATGTTTGTGTGTGGTTTTATTTTTGTATAGCCATGTGTTGTATTAAGCCACAGAAACAGAAGTTTGCCTCAATTTCAGTGAGAATGTCAGATAATAGCAAGGTGAAAGCTAAAACATTATGCGTTAATCAAAGGAGTGTTCAATCTGAGATGTTTGTGTTTGGACTACAAATGATGAGCAATGTGTAATACATTTATTCCCTGTTTGCATATTGATGAATGTGCACTGCCTGAATGGACCAAAATGAAGGTGGATTTGAACTAAGCCAGGCTTTGTCGCTATTTGATGCAGTGGTTGATCCGGTGTCTTTGGGTTTTAGCCATACATGGGAAAGTCATGACTACATGTCCCTGGCAAAGTGGCTCTTGGCTTGGCAAGGTCTTAGCTTTTGTCTCATAGAAGTCAGGGGTATTGATTCACGCTTGAGGTGTCTCTCTGTGGAGATTGGCTTGCTGTGCTAGCATTATCTTGGGTGGCAGTGTATTCATAGTGTACTGAACAATGGGGCTGTGGGACGATGCAGCTAAATTGTTCTCAATGACTTTCATAAGCAGCGGGGGCCTGTGGGTTGTAGGAGAAAGCAGGTAATAAACTTTAGAGGGTACTGAGTACAAGGGGACCTCTTCACACTCAAACTTCTACCAAGTTGTACTTTTCATATGATCACAACTTAACAGTTTGAACTGTCTGAATTCCACATTTATAATGTGTAGTGTTATAATAGGTGTGTGTTTGTGTGTGTGTGTGTGTGTATATAAAGTATATGTACACTGCCTGCCCAGAAAAATGTCACCACCTTGTTAACTTAGCAAATCGGTTTTGTTTACAATTGGATAATTACTGCATGGATGATCATTTTTCAGCTGGCAACAAGTTATTTAACCTAAACTGATGCATTGAGTAACTTCTCATTTCTTAAACAATCATGTCGGTTGTGAAAAAGGTGTGAATCTGTTTCCGAAAGGTCAAATTATTTAGAAGGGCATGTTGTCTGATGAATCCAGATTTACCCTCTTCCAGTGAGGGAGCATCAGAGTAAGAACAGAGGTAGGTGAAGCGATGCACCCATCATGCCTAGTGCCTAACGTACATTTCTGTGGGGGCAGTGCTATGATCTGGGCTTGCTGCAGGTCAGGTCTAGGTTCAGCAACATTATGTGTCCAAAGAATGAGGTCAGCTGACTACCTGAATATACTGAACGAAAATAGATTTTTTCTTCCCTGATGGCACGGGCATATTCCAAAATGACAATGCCAGAATTGATCAGATTGTGAAAGAGTGGTTCAGGTAAAATGACACATATATATATATATATATATATATATATATATACAGCCGAGGTCCACTCACTAAAAATCACATAAACAAGAAGCAAAAGGAGATGGATACAGGAAAATTTCCAAGTTACTGAATATCCCTTGAAGTACAGCTAAGATAAGTTAAGGTAACACTTCACTTCACCCACAGAGGCATATTCAGCTGTTCCAGCAGCACCAACAACTACAACAAATAGAATAACCTAGAGACAAAGCGATAATCCAACCGAGAACAATAATTCTTCTATTTATAATACCACCAGTAATGCAGGGAATACTGATGGAGTAAATGTATAGATGTCTATAGAAAGTCTGATGGCAGAAAGGACTTGTGGCTGGAGTGCTTTGCACACTTTTGATGGAGTAGCCTGTTGCTTTCTCCCACGTCTTTCGACGAGTCCAGTGAACACCAAAAGCTGACCTTCCTTCAGACCATCTTCAAGAACTGAAAGAAATATGGCACATGCGTTTATCTGCCTACAGCAGACCGTCGTCAAAAAGTGGGTGACAAGACTACTGAGGGAGTCCACCAAGACACCTATGACTCCACTGAAGGAGTAACGAGCCTCTGCTGCTGAGATGGGATACACCATGCATTCAACAAATGTTGCCCAGGTGCTTCACAAATTCAAGCTTTATAGGAGAGTGGCAACAAGAAGCAAGTTCATATTAACTCTCAGATAGAGCTTTCCAACTTTTATGTGGGAAACTCTGAGGTGAAGTGGAACAAAGCTCTGTGATCTGAAGAGACCAAACTGAGCTTTTTGTCCATCAGATTAGACGCTACTGTATGTTTGATATAAACACAACACACCATCACAAACAAACCCTCTCAACCAAGGTGTATGGTAGTTTAGCAGCATTATTCTGTGGGGATTAATTGCGGCAACAGGCCCTGGAAGGCTTATGATGGTAGAGGGCAAAATAAATGCAGCAACACTGTGAAATCCTGGAGGAAAATCTGATGCAGTCTGCAAGTGAAGTGCAACTTGGGAGATCTGTTTCCCATTAAGGAAGTGACAATGTGTTGCATACAACAAACAGCATAGAGCTTTGGCTGAGATCAGGATTGGGTAATCTAATAATTGCAGAAATTATAACACATGTATCAGGTGAAGCAGTATATCAATGTTTAGATGAGTTTGGGATGGAGGGGCCACGATTTTCCCATAGAACACCAATATTTCATTCCAGGGTGGCCCTGCTGTTTCAAATTATGCTCCTATGGGTTATATGAGAAGGTAGGGACAAACAACACACTGTATATGGTTTGAGGATCTGTGTGTATACATGGTATAGTATATAGGTATATATATATGATTGAAATATAGCCTGTTAAATTTGGTAATCACATTCAGAAATGGACAAAGTTCAGGTCTCAGGCTTATGCAAACAATTTCACCTAGTATTAAATATTACTTTAGAATATTTTTTTACAACAGTATCTCTCTCTCTCCAAATTAAGGCTTGGTAACTTGCTCAGGGACAAAAACAACACGTACATGAATTTTAAACGACAGCTACCTCCACGCTGATGCACTGATAATGATTTGGAATTTCAGTGGTAATATAGATGAACCCCTTTTTTTTTTTTTTTATTATTTTAACTTACGCAATAAATGTAATCACTGAAGCCTGAATTAGCTTCAAGTGTCTTAGTTTCCATTATTTCCCCAGTCGTAAGCCTCTGATATTCATTATTTGGAGTCATTGCATGAGATTAATTTTGCCTTCATTCCTCCTCCATAACCTAAACTGACCTTCTGGCAAACTGAACATGACATCCAGAGAATGATGATGACACTAAAGACAGTATTCCTCATAGAGGGTCTTCCAGTCATTTCCATCTTATTAACATGTCTTCATCTCTGGAACATTGCTTGTAGGCTGCCTAGGGCTGAAAAATAAAATCGGAATAAATGCAGCCCACATAGAAAAAAAAGTTTGAAAAAAAGAACATGTGCTATTTATTCAACACAGAATTTTGCTATGTAGTTTAGAATTATGTGTTACCATGAAACTTTGTGTATTTTATGGTACATGTACAGGTGATCTCAACAGATAAACTAGTTTAATGTGATGAAAATAATAGCCTGCATCAATTACCACTAATCTCATGTATCAGCACCTACACAGTAGTGATCAAAAACTGCCCAAAGTGTTTCAAACCTGACGGCAATAAAAGAATATTCAAAAGCAGAATCACCATAGAAACAGATGAACAGCTCAAGGTGAGCTTTTCTCAAAACACAGCAATTGAAACAATGCTTTTGTGGAGGTGGAGAGCCAAGCTACATTCTTCAGTATACTATATGCATACATACCATGTGTCTCAGATGGCCACATCCTCCAGTTCAAGGTTTATGCTTCTGGACACTCACTCTCTCTCACTAAGTTGGACACTAATCCATAACTGAAGTTGGCGTGCTTTGTGACAACACTGCATTTGCACAGAAGGGATCGTGTCCTTGGGAATGGAAAAGGAGTCTTTAAGTCTTTAAGCTGACTGACCCACATGGCTGGGAAACTCTCCTGAGCTCTTGTTTCCTGCAGGAAGAGGTCACTTGTCCGCCAAAACTCGGCATAGAATCTGACATCTGTCCATATATATTTATTCGAAGCGTTATATTTTAGTGTTCGTATGTTTCAGTGGTATGTGGTATATGCTTTTATAGAATCAGGATAACTGAAACACTTTAGAGAAGTAGTCTAGTCCCTTTACAAGGACACCAGTGAAAAGCAAATACAGTACAATACAGAGTACAACATGTTACTACAACTAACAGTAATATATTGTAGGTATGCTCCTTCAGCAGCCTTAGTAATTATGACAGAAGTGAAGGGAAGAGTTAGATCACGTAATCTTAATACTTCCCTACAGGAGGCTGACCTTCGAATCCATTGCAAAGCTTTTGAAAACCAATTTTTAAGCAATTAAACTACATCCTATAACATTAAGGACATATTTTAAACAAAGCCACTTTAGTTTTGTTCCTAAACTTAACTAGTTGTCTGTGTGCTTAAACTTAACTAAAACTTAACCAAGTGTTTTGTTTCAAACTCAACTGTGTAATGTACAGTATGCATGAGGAAATACCAGCCAGTAGCTGTTTCTTCTTTCATTCATGCTAACCCATGAAAGGTTACATTCCCCTAATGTCCCTAGAGGTTACAGAGGTCAGTAGGTATGAGAAGTAAGTCTGACCTTTTCTGTGCCTTAAGGACAGCTTTAAATTTACATAAGGGGCTTTCTTTGAAAACTACTATAGCTTTTATAGATATATTGAGTTGAAATATTCATGGTTTGAGCTTGGTCACTATCAATGCAGGATGAATTTCTGGGAATTTAAATGTTGCATGAACTTCTTCTTCCTGGAAATTCTGGAAATGTTGAAAACATAGTTCTCTCTCTGTGTAACTCTGACATGTCAGCTTTGACCGTGGTTCTTCTGACCTGATACCAGGAACATTATTTATAGCTGCAAAGCTTGCAGCACCTTTGATGCTCATGCGGGAACAGCCGACAAATGAGGGTAAAAAAACTGCGGTTGTGACTTAGTTTTAGTCAGTAACCTTTGAATGTCAGAACCTTAAAGCCAAACATTTAAAATAAATGCCTATTACAGCCCATCCAGTAAATGTCATGCATTTCCGTAAAGTTGGGGTCACACATATATTTAATTAAATTGCCCAAGTGTCTTTTTCTAATGTTATGAAACACTGGAAAAAAAGGACGTTGTCGGAGGTAGAGAATAATTTTGACCTGAAAACAAGCTCAGTTTTATGCTTGTGCTCCTGCAGAGCAGTAGATGAGCTTGTGGGAGAAGGTGCAATGAGTTCCCTCCCAGAGGACTCACATGGGACTACCTGGTGACAGAGCTCAACAGGGATCTGTGGCTGCAAAATTATTACGCTTAGACTCCAGTGGTGACTACGCATTTCAGCTCTTTCATTTGGTCCTCTATTATGGCTTATGCGTGTGTGTCTATCTGTGAACACATTGGTCGATATATGTAGCTTTCTGAAAATCCAGCACTCATGCTCGATTCGCATGGTTTACAGTACATGTAATAACGTCCCATTAAGCTGATTGGTGATTGGTTATAATATAAATCTGAGTCTTGTCTGGAGGAAAGTAACAACTTCTAGGTGTGTTGTTTTGGTTTGTTGTGTTTGTGTGCGCTAAAATTTAGAAGTGAATTTAAGTTTTTATGTTCCTCTCGAATCAATAAAGGTCTTGGCCTTTGTTTATGTGTTGCAAAGCTTTTGCTTCCTGTACACAGACATGTTAGATGTACAACAGAAAAATACTTTTTCTCTTCCAGTTCACATCCCTTGAGTATTGAGTCCAAAAGTAGTTTTATCTCCCTAAGATGTGATTAAAGTTTCCTTTCATACACTTTGATGCTGTAGCAGTATTTTTGAAGTGTTAAAGTGTGTATTTGAACACGAGTGAACCTTACTAGACATTCTTATAATAATAGCAATAACAGACAAAGGCATATGAATCAACAGACCTGATTATCACTCCCTTAAATGTGATTAGGAAAAAGTTTACAGTTCAGCTTTTGCTGTATGTTTTGGTTTATTTATGTGTAGTATGAAGTTCTGTTCTATCAATTTTGCAGCATTTGTGTGAGAGAGTATAGAGCTTATTCTTCAGAATGAATCCTGATACTTGCATCCGCAGTCAGGTCATCAGCAAACACCGGTAAAACAGTTCCATTCGTAGCCATACACAACACTACCTCCACCATGTTTGACAGATTATGTGGTGGCTGTTTCTTTACCTCTATATATTTTTCTCTTCCCATCATCTGTTACAAGTTGATTCCAGACTTGGTCAGACTTTTTTAGCTGTTTTCTGGAAGTGCAATCTAGCATTACCAGTGTTTTGTACCTTGTTGTGAAGCCTCTATAATTTACAATCGCATTTACAATTAGTCATTGGGCAGACGCTTTCAACCAAAGCGACTTACAATAGAGGTACAAGGTACAAGGCAGGTAAGTGTAAAGAGGTCTTACCTAAGGACCTCTACTGGAGGTAGGCCACTGCCAGGATACAAACCCCGGTGTCCCGCATAAAAACTATGAATCTACTGTGAACTCATGTGAATAAAGTTGAATTGTAGTTTTGATAGAAACACTTTTCTCATGAACACAAGTTTTTCTCTTGTTTATATTATTGCTATTTTAAAGTGGATTCAAATCTACAATACATATTTAAATTGACATTTAAACATGAAAGCCTCATTCTTTGCCCCAATGCAGAACACTTAAAGAGGACAAAACGCCAGTCAAACAGTACCTCTGTATTCTAGAAATGTATTCAAACAACAAAGCGCAAAGTGTATGAAACCAAAATGCCATGCATATTACATTCTTATCAACATCATCATTACAGATACAGTATGAGACTTTTTGTAATGCTTTCTTACTACAAATATGCTCCAAAACTATGTTTTAATGTAGAGAGGGGTTGTCAAAGACTTCTGCTACCTGCACCCATTTACCAACGCTGCAGCATTGTAGAGATATTCACTTGAAAAACATGTTGAGTGAGGCTCACCTTTCCAACCAGTCAGATAATTTCACTTACTTCTGCACGATTAGTCATTTTTGGAGCATTGTCTAATTTGATAATGATGAAGTGCTGGGCTGAGTGGAGTACGGCACAGAAGAGCAGGAAGAGCCAAATTGATTTTAAGTCTTATGTTAGCGCTATTGTCCTGTACTATCGTTATCATACAGTATGGAAGAAATGGCAAACGGACTCCTGCAAGACTGTATCTGCTTTCGTGGGCACTCAGCGCTTGGTTAAAACGTAACTTAATGAAAAGCAGTGTTTTGCTGTCCTCTTTATAGAGGTATAGAGGTTTCAAGTCTGCTGCTACTGTTGTATCTGTGAGACCACCCAGCAGTGATTAATATCCCTGCAGCAATGTGGAAACTGACACTGCTCAGTGACAGCAAAAGCAAGATTTGCAGTACGGGTGTGAAGTTACCTTTACCATACAACACATATAAGAGTAAGCGTTCTCCAAATAAAGACTGGGGAAATTTTTGTTCAAGATTATTGCTTTATCTTAAAGCCATCAGAGGCAGAAGTGACAGGGTAACAACAGCTGATAAGGAGTCACTCTTAAAGTGTGTGGTACGGTTTAATACTGAAAATGTCCACAGTGAATTTGTGTGTTTAATATGACAACAAAAATGAATAAGTTCTGGAAGCACAGTTTCCAAAAACACCATTTCCCTCCTTCCACCATTCCCTCCTTCAGCATCTACTGTGCTACCTTCCTACACTTCAACGTGCATCTACATACAGTATAAGGGACCTGCCTAAAAGTTCAGCAGCTGCACACCTTACCACAGAGACCTGGTTTAATATCCTAATTAGAACAAACACTTGAGCGTGGTTCACCAACCTGTCACAGCCTTACAACATTTCTTCATGTTCCAGTCTAATCACACTATTATCCAGAAAGTACAGTACAAGCCACACTGAAGCAATTGTTTGG
Organism: Anabas testudineus; assembly: GCF_900324465.2. NCBI lineage: Eukaryota > Metazoa > Chordata > Actinopteri > Anabantiformes > Anabantidae > Anabas > Anabas testudineus. The sequence goes on along the minus strand of NC_046612.1, from coordinate 23,703,163 downwards.
AAAATCCAGCACGCCGTGTGTCTGTAGCTTATTCAGGTGTCTGCTCGTTATGTTGTTTTAAACCAAAAGTGGAACTATTTCTCTTTCTCTTGATCCTCCTTTAATGGCTATAAAAACAGATATATCAGCCGGGGCTGTTTTCGCCACGGTGACATCTCATTTGTTATTGCAGAAGATTATAACTCAACCAAAGGCTATGACATTGATAAAGACTGATTCTCAGACGCTTTAAAAAAGATCATTGGTACCTGTGGTTATTTGAAGCGCTGTGCAATCGAGGGAGTGCTGAGGATTAAATTGTCTAATAGTTCCTTTTATAAATGAGGGGGAATTAAACATTTAAATATAGAAACTTTCCTCAGGGTCTTGACTTGCTAGGTGAACAGTTCTTAAGTATATTTGACAATTTTGTTACTGAGCCTGGGGTCACATGTTTTATTTTACATTTTTTTTACACACACATGAATGTGTGCACATTATTAAAGCCATAGCCATCAATCATCTATCAAAGGCTGTGTAATGCATGTTTAAATATTGCAGACATGCATTGTGTAGGTGTGCAGGAGCTGGTAAACCAGCCTTTAGCAAATGCCAAATGCTAAGATATATTTATATCAGTATATATTCTCTTTTTTTATATATGATTTTGTGTGGTTGGAATATTACTGCTTCTGCGATGCATTTTTAACTACTGGCAACTAGACAAAATGGTCAAATTTGGATTTTAATAAGATACTTTTGCACAAACCACACATTTAAAAGTTTATCAGGCTTTAGGAGTTTGGTGATCTTGCTTATAATACATTTTCAGAGAAATCACTAACAGGTGTGCAGAGCCTTTTCATGGTCCTGTGGGCTGATAAATTACACTTATTAAGTCCTCTCTTGACATAATATCTTTTGAGTAAAGCTGTGCCTGTGTGTACTGCACACATGTATGAGATTTTGCACTGATGTGAAAGACACCTGGCATATATCAAGTACGTAGCAAAATGGTGAACGGGATTCTTCTCTTTCAACAGCCCAAATTCCGTAAATGCTAATGTTAATTTGTTTGTTTGGTATAATTTCAGCTAAACTATACTGTGACAGCCAACAAACACAGTAGCTGAGGGACAAACCCTGAATTACGGCCATTTGCTTCTTGTGCATGTGTCTGTTTCGGGATAAAAGATGAATTTTGGGAGAGTAAAATAAAAATAGCTCATGTTTGTCTGTGTAAAAAATGATTGACAGATTAATATAGTGTGCTGATTCCACATTAGGCTATGGTCTGTCTCATGAGTCTTGACTCTTGAAGCAGATTTCAGATTTCTTCTTCTTTTGAGGTATTTTTGCAAAGTTTCTAAGCTCTTGGTCAAAGTGTTAATTTCTTATTTAATTAGTTTTTTGTTGTTGTTGTTGCTACTAAATCGTAGGATTGGCATAAATGAAAGACTTAGGGCTTCGCTTCTGGCCTAGTTTGGAGTCTGTTACTTAATTTATTCATGGGTTAAGACATGTATCCTTTGTGGGTTTGACTTGTCACCGACTAAAACTTGAACTTTACGTTGCTGGAGAGAGAGGACTCACCTGCTCACCAAGACCTTAAATCTTTAAAACTGCCAAACCAAAGAACTATAAATGTACAAAGTGAAAAACTTTGTATAGATTATGGAGATATGCTTTAAAAACACAGAAATCAGAATTAAAACATACAATGTTCCAGTTAACTTATTTGTGCACAATAACTGTGTGTAAAAGTGCACACACAGCCACATTCCATCCTCCTTTGACCCCAGAATACAAAGAGGCAACACTAATACAATCTGAGTAAGAGACACTAAGGCATTATCATGGAGATCATTACAATCATCGTGTGTATGCTAATGCACTTGTATATGCTGTGTTAGGCCATGGTCTGCTACACACCCAGGGTAGGTTAGGAGCCTTTCATAATTGATACCCAACGTTTACTTCCAGCCCAGGTGTGTTGCAGGAAATAACCACTGACCCAATTACAGTTTGCATCCAGCATGCTTTGGTTAATTTGTGTAAAAGCCATAATTGCTCTTGGATTTATAATTCATGAACAAGGGCGTGCGGCCCTGGCAGAGCATCAGCATCTATTACTCAACCACCCATGAGTGCATCTCACACTCTCTCTATGCAGACAAATAGTAAACACGTGGGCGTGGGTGCGTGACTGTGCGTGCGTGTGTGTTTCTGGCGTGCGCTCACACACAAAGACAAGCACAAGGCCAGATATGTACTTGCACTGGCTAAATGGTTGCAGATGTTAATACGAGTGAGAAAGATTAGGAAGTTGAACTCTGGTGAGTCGCCACTGGGAGATTTTAATGTATTTTGACGGTTGTTGTGTTTTTTTTTTTGTTTGTTTTTTTTCCTACAGGTGCTGCTGCCATCAAAAAAAGATTGGCAACTGCTGGGGAGTCAACATGCCCCTTGTTAACAGCATCTCCTATAAAGAGGAAGTGCACTAGATGCTTGAGGCTGGCTGTGTTCCTAGTGTGGTGCAGATCAAATTGACAATATTTAGTGATAACTATTTCCGCCTCCTTGTCCACATTTTCTTTTTCTTGATTCTGGTTCTTTACATCTAGTACTTTTTTTTATAAACTTCACACTTAGATATATTTAAATTACAGCTTTAAACATATATAAAAGCAGAACATATAGCAGAAGGGGAAAAACACATTTCATCAGTATCCCAATGATGAACATATTCTACTACTTCAATGCACACTGACCTGCAGTCATCTTCATTGCAATTTTGTTTATAACTGAATGTTTAGAGAACCCAAGTCATTATAAAAACTTTGTGGAGAAAAAAAACAAAAACACATCTTACACTATTCGAAAATAGTAACCACTATAATATTAGTAGTTGAAATCAAATATCACAATGCAATACTGATTATATTATCCAGATCAATACTACTATCTGGATGGCAATTGTAATTATCTTTAAAAGCTGCAGTGAACCACAGTAACTAACTAAAACCACCAAAAGAATCTCTGTGTAATTTGGACTCCAGTGTTGTTGTCTTTTCCTGAACAGTGAGATCAAATAACCACAATGTGTTTGTCACTAGGGGTAACAATTTATGACTTTTCATAAATTACAACAACTGTGCTGATTGAAAACTCTCTAAACTTGAGAGTAACATCCACTCGTGTTTCTTTGTATCTTTGCTGAGTGTTCATGCTCAGAAGTAATTACAACAGTTTGCTGCTGTAATCCATGTATGAAGGATTCTTCTTAAACTATTCTTAAACCTTGGACAGGGCCACATGCAGAACAGGATGAGTCTCCCTTTCAGTGAGACCTCCTGCTACTCCATCTAGTAAACTGGTCAGGTAATGCCTCCTCTTCCAAAGACTCATCAAAGTAATCTTCTATTCCATCAGTGGAGTCTTCAGGTGAAGCCGATCCCTCAGGCGCACTCACTATACATTTGGATGCTGCGGGGCATGGTCAGGATCATCATCTTCACAGAATTCTTCCGCTCAGTGTCTGATTTGTCTCCCTATCTACTTGTCAGATGGTCAACAGTTTGCTCTGTCCCACTTCACTACTTAAAACCCCAATGTTCAGCAGCTAGCTGGCCGAAAGAGACAGGTGTAACGTAGAAGGTCCAACCTATGGATTAATGGAGTAGTAGCACAAAAAAAAGACTTAGACTAAAGACTAAAGACTAAAATGTTATATTTTTATTTTAACATAAAAAAAGTAATGGAAATCAACCTGATTGACAGTTATAACATTCATCACATGCAAAAATATTAAAGAGAAACATTTTTGGGCCACTTTTGACCTGTGTTACGCATCAGAGTTAGGATGATTTCTTTGTCTTTTTTCCTTTCATGTAGTATTTATTTTGCTTTTGTGTGAAACGGCCCTTAACAATTCTTCAATCATAGAGTTCAACTGATAACCAGTCGCGTCCACGCTGAGGCCTTAACCTGCAATAAGGGGTCACGAGTAGACGTTTGATTATTTTAGAGGTCAAAAAAGTTGGAAGGCACTGCTTTAGAATAGTAATGCAAAGGTCAGCCTTTGGTGTCAAGAACCCACAAGCATGATGTATTTCACAAGCCCCCATTGTTCAACAGCTCAGCAAGTAAAGACATGAGACACAATGATTTCTTCAGTAGTCACAAAAAATAAGAATAATGAAATCCACTTAAAAAGCTTTCATTTCGTGTTCTTAATGAGCTACAATCATTTATTTCTTCCTAGACAGCAACCTGCAGCTGGAAACAAGATGCTGTCAACTAATTAAAGTGTTAAAGAGTAAAAAGAAAAATAAAATAAAATCAAGTTAAATTGTCATATGAATTTTTGTGTGGTTATTATCTCCATGATCACTGAGGTGGCTCCAAATTCATTACAAATTATGATATACTTAAAGCATCTAAGCAAAAAAACGGGTTTATCAAATTAGCATGAGCAAGAGCATCAGTGGCTCTGCTCATAGAGTAGGAGTTCATTTAATACATTTGAAATGTGTTTTTTCAGCAACAATAGATGAGCAGATTTTAGATGCATTATTTGTACCTGGTGGCTACATCTGTAAATTTAGTCAACAATTTGTAAACTTGGATTTGTTTGGTATTTTTGTCCTCTGTGAAATAATTCAAAAAGTACTTTTATTTGGAGAAAATGACTAAGAGAGGCAAAAATGCTTTTTATGACTTTTTTATGCTTTAAAATGTTACTGGCCGGGCCTGGTGACACCTCTGCTGGTTTCTTTACACACTGTTTGCATCGTGCATGTACATGAGAGTGAAGGCATTGCTACGATTCCTCTCTCTGCCCCTGTCTGTTATGTTTGGTTCTGTGTCTCACCCTCCTGCCACACCCACATATTGACTTCCTCTTCCCCCACTCTCCACACATTGGACTAATTACTGACTCATTTCACCTGGTCATCCCTCTGATTTATAAGCACACCTCAGTCCTCAGTTGAATTGCTGGTTTGTTGTTCATTCATCCTCTCACTTCTGACATTCATTCATTGCTCGCTCATGCTGCTCACTTCTGCTTCGTTCATGCTCCACAATTCTGTTCAGTTTGTTCGTTCGTTTGTCCATCAGGAACCTCTGTTTTGTTTGTTAGTTTGAATTGTTTGGCCTGCCTTTTGCAGTGTATTTTTTTGTTGTTACTTTGTCCTGTTAGTTTTGTATGTTTGTTCCTGTCCATTCTGCCTCCTGCAGTGATTTTGGTTTTTTACTTTGTACGTCTAGTTTGTCTGTTGGTTTCTTGTCCACTTTAGTGCGCGGTTTTTCGTTGATACTTTGTACTGTTGGTTCGTCTGTTTAATAATGTTCTTCTGCCTTGTGCAGAGATTTTGGTTTGTTACTTTGTACTTCTGCTTTGTCTGTTAGTTTCGTCCACATTAGTGTGAAGTTTTGTGTTGTTACTTTGTATGTCAGGTCTAGGGTTCTGTTTGTATTTTACAATTGCGTTTTTGGGTCCCTTTTGGTTGATACTTCATGTTTGTTAGTTCCCTGTGTCCCCTGACCTTTTTGTTAATAAATATACTTTTTGTTCGCACCCGTTTGGTCCCCGTCAGTCTTGTCCGTCCCTGTTCGTAACAGGCATGGGTGTCACGAACAGTGAGCCACACACTCATTACAAAGTTGCTTCACCAGTGAGTTAGTAAGTGTACATTTAACTATGCTGCAACAGTTTCTGTGCCTTAACTTGCCACTGCAGCGCCGGTTCAGAAACGGTTACGCGTGTTAAGGTAAAGGTCAATTCCAAACCAAATTTGTTTAATTTAAAGGACCTGTTGGGTCTGTTGGCACTGCGGCTGTTGATTGTTGGCTGGGCCTGGTTTCAGGTGCTTTACATCAATTACACAGCGTCCTTGTTTTGGCTAAATGTGTATCAATTTGTTCGAAATGGGGAGTAAAAGGCACTGGATGTGAATCAGCAGTCCAAAACAGGACCTGTGTAAAATGTCAACTGTAAAATTTTAGGGCTTTAATAACAATATTTTTAGAATTCCTGCACAAATTGCAGCTATTTCCATGTGTGTGCGTAAATATGTCCCATAATCCAACAAAATAATTATACATTTATGAAGTGCTGAATATTTGGTTCGACTTCTTTGCACTCTGCCTGCCATGCAAGTTCACTGATTTCTGTAGTCTACAGGTTTGTGTGATCCAGGTCAAACTGGATCTGCAGCCCTTTGAGTGTGCAACTTTGCTGGGATATTTTGACAGAATGGCCAATCACTACTCACATGGTTTCAGCTTGGCCGGGGGCTGATTATATACAGTATATCACAGCTAAACAGCGTCCACAAGAAAATGATGAGGACAATAGTGAGAGAGAGAGAGAGTGAGAAGGAGAGAGAGCGGGGTGAGACAGAGGGAGAAAAGTAGAGGAAATGTGTAAAGGATTTTAAAGACTCATTTGTCTGGTTCCTTAATGAGAGGAAGCGGAACGAAGACCCCGGCTAATATTCCGAGGGGTCTAATTAAAATTAGGTGTGATCCGATGGAGGAAGGAGCCACAGAGGTGATTTTAGTCACAGCCCAAAAGAGACCGGCTAATTAGAGAGAGTGATGGCCTTTACTTGGAAATCACTGGAGAGTCACAGGGCACACACATTGTCCACGTCCCCCTGGCCTGGCATAGAGATTGTTGCCATACTCTCTGTTACAACCAGGGCAGAGAAAAGAGAACACCGGGCAAAGGCAGGGTCGGTGCGGTCCAGTCGGAAGGGGAGCCGTGGTCTGTGACTGGACAACAGAGCAACAGATGAATTCCAGTGCTGCCATGTCTCATTTTCACACACACACACACACACACACACACAATGAGCTGCAGCTATTTCTGTCCTCCTCGTCCGTGTTTACTTTTCAAGCACTGTGGAGGCAGGCTTCGGCTCGGGCTACACAATGTTCCCTAGCTGCGCGAGGGTCTCCAAGATTTTTTTTTTTTCCCCACCGCCCCTCGTATCAATAGATAATAACACCCATGCCTGAAAGAAATTAATTAGATTCATCCTCGCCAAATTTGGGCATAATTTCATTTGGGTGCTCAAATGCGATCCCCTGCGGGCTGTTTCTCATCACTCGCTGTCACTCTCATTGATGAAGAAACATCAATAGCTATTTGTCAATGTGAGCATTATGTATATGAGCTATCGGGTTCTCTTTGATTTTCCCCAATGGCCTGTACATGTTCATCTTACCTTTGACATTGAGGGAATGCCATCTTGTTGTTCTTTATGACACTGTGATAGCACTTGCCCTAATCTTAATTGATGGCGCTGTGGCTCATCTGCTAAAAGCAGCCTATATTTATCTGCTTGGACTATATATGTGCACTAATAGCAATTGCTTTCTGCCGCCTGTCCTTGGGAAGCTGCCAGGAAGACTGCAAGAGGGCAAGAAGAATCATCCTAATGTCGCAACACCGTAGAGCTCTAAATCATTCTGCTCATAATAAAGACACACACACACACACACACACACACACACAAAAGACCACACAGGTGCAACCACACATTCGCAAAGCACACAGCCAACCTCGTAATTAACTGAGGCAGATGTGTTTTTATTTAAAACAGGAGAGGTTTAAACATGTAAGTCTGAGATTATGTGAATTAGAGGAAGACCTTGGCTCGATCGAGACTCAAACCAGCTCTCCGCTCGCAGAGACACCGGCTAATATGACCAATTACTTTTCACACCACAGGCATGGAATTGTCAAATGAAGCGGCTGAACTGTTCATGTGTCTGGAAATAGACTCCTTGGCTCCGTATAAGATATTTACAGGAGGTGTGTGTTGCCAGGTTAATCATTAAAAACCAATGTGCCTGAGCCTGGTTCGTGTCCATAGTGTCACCAGGGACACGTTTAAATGCATTTCCAGACGCAGACGCACGTTTAAAACCTAATTGTGATGTAATTATGAAGCAAAATAGTTCAAAGACTTTTGCTGATCATTTAGATGATGAGTTCATCCAAATGAGAGGAGTAAATGAATTAGTCTGTGCGGGAAATAGATGCAAATGATCGTAACACTGAACATGAGGTGATCCGACAACTGTCTCTGAACAATACGAGCAACACCTGTGATTGTTGTTTATTTGCATATCTGACATCATCACCGCCATCACCTCATGTCATCATCGCCCAAACTGCCCTCTTGCGTCTTGAGACCCCCCCTTTGCTCTACTTCCCAGCTGTTTTTAGTCACGTTCAGATTCGACTCCAGCAGTCACATCCAAAATGCTCAGTAGGCGCCGGCACACGGAGAACTCCGCCGCCCATGTGCTCGCCCACTCCCGCCCCACGACCTCTGCTTATTACTCCCAAATAAACACCCCCCTCCCTCCCAGCCTCCCCTCTCTCGCCTGTCTGACCTTCTCCACCGCTGCACTATTGCCCGCAGTCTCCCATTCAGCCGATGCCAACCTCTTATCCCCTTATCCACGCCATGCAGGACCAAACATGGGACCTTGAGTGACGGGGCTTTTTCTGTTGCTGCCCTGAACCTCAACTCTGCAACTCTGTACCAACCTGTTCACATTCAAAAAAGCTATTGAAAACTCACTTTTAGAATGACTTTTAGTGGCTGGTCTGATGCTCCCCTGCTACTCATTTTCCTTATAATGTCTTCCCTGGTTCTTGTGTGTTTTGTTCTCTTGATATTCTCTTCTACTTGACCTAGAATAAAAACCCAAAAGTGGACACAATATAGCGTCCTATATTGGTATATCGAGCTAAATTTGATACCTAAAGACACTTGGAGGTAGAACACTAGCATGCATTCTGTATGGTTCAAAACATGCATTGCAGCATCGCAAACTTTGCTGACAATATTTCATCTCATTAGTGAGTCGTCACTTCAAACCTACAGGTCCAGGCTCCATTCAAAGACTCACTGTGCTGTGTTCGACTCCAAAATCACTCATGTGGGACCTGATGTGCCCAGTGGCTGGGATCTGACAGGCTGCGGGTGCCACAGTAGGTTTACAAAGACCTCCAATGAGAAATTGATCTGACAAGCATTCAAGGGTAAATCATTTCCACAAGTTAATTACTTTGGAAGAGAGAGAGAGAGAGAGAAAAAAAAAAATTAACACGGCTGAAACTCTGAGGCATCTGTGACGAGTGCGAGAGCCGGGTCTACGCTGAGGGAGCGCCACCACTTTCTTCGGATGGAGAACACAAACTGCTCTGTGTTTATGGATTATTCAAATAAGGACCAAAACTCAAAGACGCTGCATTCAGGGAGATTTGATTTTTATTATAATACTTTATTAAAACACAAAAATCAAATCGTTTTATTTAATTTCAGCTGCATTTCCAGCTGATTGCCTTTTATGAATGTACTGCCTCTGATTGATAGTCAAGGCTTAACAAAATAAACTGTACTCCTTACACCATAGAACATATTTGCCTTTTTGGCCGGCCAATTTACACATTGTCTCTGATTAGATTTGCGCATTTTAATAAAACCATGGATGAACTCCAATCTCCTCTAAGTGACTTTAATCTGCTCAGATTAGTCAATTTGTGCCACGCGTGAGCATAATGCAGTGAGAAGGGATGCATTTTTATGGATAAGTAGTCAATAACATCAGCATGGTGCTGCTATAGTGCACCTTGGCTCGCATCCAACCTGTTAATACCATTACAACAATACTGGTAAAAGGCCTGTTGGCTTTGCAAATTGAGCCACTGTAGGCTCGCTGGGATCTGATTGGATTTCCCCCAGTCCTGCGGCTGGGAACATGTGTTTCCACGATCCCCAGAGCAGCTGTCACTTTTCTGACGGCGATGTTTCTCTCCACCAGGGGAAGGAAAGAACAGAGAGGGAGAGAGAGAGAGAGAGAGAGAGAGAGAGAGAGAGAGAGAGAGAGGGAGAGAAGCACCCGTGGCTATTTACAAAACATTCATTGTTTTATCTGTGCGAGGCAGTCAGGGGCCTTCCCAGTCTTCTCCACCTCTCATTAATCAGTGACAAAGCCTTATTTAAGTGCTTGTTGTCCTGACCTATTCATGACTGACGTTGGCATTTAAGAAATACCAGCGGCGAGCGGCGTGGTATCCGCAGGCTGGGTGGGACGGCGGGGTCTGTGCATTTCGTTTTTTTTTTTCTGAAGCTGAGCCATTAATACGTTGCTGCTCAGGAGCAGCTGACAGCGTGGCGACAGCCCCCTTCTCACACTCATCAGTCAGCAGGTGAAGGGAGTTCACTCCGGGTTGATGAGCTCAATGGGTGATCACCTTTTGTAATGAGAACGACTGAGAGGAGCAAACCAGAGACAGAAAGAAAGGCTTGAATCACCTGTTCGGAGAGATAAAAAGGAATAGACGAGCTTAAAAAGGAGAGGGGAATGAGTCATCTGGTCACAAAAGCGTGCAGCAAGAGGAATTGGCGAGGAAGCAGAAGCAGAGAGGAGAAATAGTGACTGCTGCTACAGATGACATGCTGATGACAATGGCTATGATTATTTTGGTGATGAGGTCGATAATCCACCAGCCCAACAAGTGAGCCAGAGAAGCGGCGGCCCCTCAATACATTTCGTCGAAAAAGGTCAACGTCTCATAAGTTCCCCTCCCGACTCCTGTACGGCGGCACATCAGTCAGCGGGGCTTCATCATTAACACGTTCTCTGTCAAGGCTTTATCACAGGTCAAGTTCAACTACGCTCCCGGCAAATAAAAGCACTTCATAACTCAGCCGCTTTATAAGCATGACTGGGTGATTGACAGTGGCATAAGTGATGAAGCGACAGCAGAGATGGATGGGGGAGAAGATCAGAGAAGAGATGAGTGGGAAAGCAAATATACCACAAGAGATAGTGTATCACAGAAATTTAAAGGGAAAAATCCAAAGTAAGAAAACACTTTTTTTCTCCCTGTAATTACAACAATTGGACATGGCACATTTCAGCAGCGCTTTTCTGTCTGCTCTCACTTTTTTTTTTCTCGACTGCAGAAACCCTTCTGCGCCGCTGTTATCACTCTCTCCACCTACATGTACACAGCACAGGGAGCCCTTTACTGAGCGCTTGTCAGAAGCACTTTTCTTGGGAAAGTACAATTTCACTAACTGAAGTAGATGTAGACTTTAGAGCGAGAGAGCGAGTACAACAAATAAACCACTCACAACTTTCTGTATCAATACTCACTTAGTCCGCAATAATTATTTGCAGGTTAAAGTGGATATAAAATGCGTTCCCTCAAACACTATTGACTTACAGTGTTGCCCTTGCACTGCAGATTTAGCTCATTTTATCCCAGTTGCACAGAGCTCTTTGGTCAAAAAAGAGGATGAAATCCAGAGGAGGAGTAAACCAAATGCAAGAAAATGCAATGCAAGAGCAAAGGTTTGGTCCGACCTTGGACTATTAGTAACTTTCAGTTAAGTAAAAGTATAAGAAATATGAATAGGAGATAAATAAATGTGCTTCAAATGCAAATGTGATTTAAAACACGCTTTATGACAGATAATAGTGAATTTAAATAATTTATTCATCCAATATTGACATGAATTTTCATAATCAAGTATTTAAAATAAACATTTGTAAATATGAAATGTTCATATAGAATATGGAAATGAATATCAATGATGATCCCGAGCATCATCCCAGCATTTGTGCACTGGAATAAACAGATGTTAGGTGTTGATGAAGAGCACCATTCAAGTGACTATATGGCAGAGGTTGAGACTGAACTGAATCACATTTATTTTCTATTAAACGTTATCCTTCCAATCTGTAGTGCAGGAATGCTATAAAACCGTTCAGGGTCATAATAATTCTGCTTAGTTACTTGTAGAGATGTCTTTTGAAAGTTGAAGTGGTCTTGTCTGAATCACAAATTGAAATTCAAGTGGCTTGATGATTTCCTGCTCTCGGCTTTGGTTCATCGAAATGAACATAGCCTTCAGTCATTTCAGTCATCTCATATGGCGATGTAAACTTCAGAGGTCGCGCACAATATCAGGCAGTTTTCTCGTCAAGCCCTCCAAACAGTTCAAGGTCGTTCGTGAAAAGCAAGCCAATTAATTGAATCCCTGCTTATAGACACAGCGCCTTTAATCGGCAAACATTCAGCATGCTGGTGCGCTTTAAATGTCTGAAACTGCAACTGGAACATTACCAATGTAATGCATCTCATCTGACCAACCCCACTCCAGCCTGCCCCTTCTTAAACCCCCGCTATTTCTCTCCTAAACCAGTAATCCAGACTCGTCCCTGCTGGGTCCACTCCCTTCCTTTTTTCCCACGGATCGCTACATCCTGCATGTTGGTATTTTGGAAACCCTGCTTGTCATCTAAGACCTATCAGAGCAAGGCAAGTCTTCCTGCCAGAAGTGAATATTAAAAGATGCAGGGGGAGATGGGCAGGTGGTGGGGGTGGGGTTGGGTTGGGGTTTGGGAGGAGTGACGGGGAAAAAAGCAGAAATGCAGGGGTTGAAGAGAGAAAGAAAGACAGAGAGAGGAGACAGCAAGGGCCTGCTAATGTCAAGCAGAGCTGAGTCTTCCGATTCAAACAGGGATTTTCGCATTATGATTCTGCAACAGTGTATTGCATACTTCAAAGACCTTATTACGACGGCCTATTAGCATTCACACTGCCATTCGCGTTGCCAGTCCAACACCTGCATTGGAAAACAGAGGCAGGATATGCGGTGAGGAGGACTAGCTGAGGATCACAATGCTAGGGCAGATGACTTGGGGAAGAGGATACTTTATAGAGTGAGGAGTCACAGGTCTTGAATTCTAATGAATACTACTGTCTGAACGGTACAATTATGATGGAGTAGACACCTTGAAATTCCTTTGTGTTTACCCTTTGTTTCAGCATGTTTGCTGTTTGTTCCCCTTGACACACCAGAAATTGAACACTTGTTAGTGTCTGGAGTTATTCTATACCGTGTTACAAAATGAAATCCAACAGAGATGATGACGTGGGAGTCATAAATGAGGTTTCTTATTTTGAAAAATATGAATGGAATTGTAAGAACAGCTGGCAGACAGCAGTGTCTGGATTTACTCAGAGTACACGTGTTCTCACACAATCCAAAAGACGTGGTTTAACCGGTGACACAATTTTTTTGTGAAGTGTGAATGTAAGCGTGAATAGTTAGGTAATAGTTTTTATGTGTAAGCCCTGTGAAACCTGAAACCCTGTGATAATTAAATCAATTTTTTGCACTTTTTGATAAGTCAACTCAAAATGAAACATTGTATGTTAGTTTTAATAAAAGATTGATGTGACTTGATACTAACAAGAGACTCGCAGATTAGCAAGTCGGGTTTGGTTTGTGAAAAACAAGAATCATGTGTCAGGCGAAGGGCCGCAGAAGCACATACGGTATTGAAGCTGAAGAACGTGTCATCAGTTAAAGACACACAGAAGACAGTGAGTGCAGCATCAGCTCTGATCACTGTTAACTTTACATCTCACTGCTCTCACTGTAAAAATGAAATCAATGCTTCCCATGTAGTGATTTTAAAAATTTTGATAAAGCATTACACAGTTGTTGTTCAGATGCTGTAGTCGGAACAGATACTGTTGGCTACATGTTAATTATTTACTTTTGTTAGAGAATATTGTGACATAGGATAGGTATTGTATGTAGGGATCCTGTGTGGAAAATTTTTTTTTTGGAAGATACATGACTGCAAACAGGTTGAAGTGTGACAATGAAAATGATTGGCAGGGATGATTTATTGATTTATACCTATATATTATTGACTACTAAAATATCCACACTTCAAATAAAAATGAAAGTTATTACCCTGACCTTAATCAAAGGTGTTCAAATTACAAAATCAGCTATAGTTTTGCCCATGAGTTAGCATTCATTAATACTGTGAGGTTTATTATTATTATTTTTTATTTCTGTTTGTTTGTTGGTTTCTGCAACTTGTGATTCTTTGTATCCTCAGCAATAAAATTAGTTGTGAGGCATAGCTCAGGGCAAGGGTATACTGTAAAACCATTTCTAAAGTTTTGAGTTTTTGTGTTCCCAGGAATATATTGGCCTCCGTATTTGTCAAATGGGGGAACTTTAGAACTACCAGGATTCTTTCTAGAGTCAGCAAGTTGGCCAAATGTCACCAGATCAGTAAGACTTTGGTTGAAGTGACCAGGTAGCCAATGACCACCCAACAGAGATTCAGAAGTCCTCTGCAGAGATGGGAAACCCTGGCACAGGGTACATTATCTCAGCAGCACTCCATAAATCAAGCTTTAAGAGATGGTTACAGTGTTTTATAGAAGTCCAGACTTAAACCCTACAGCACATCTGTCGACAGACCCAGTGATGGCAATTCAAAGACAATTATTAGTCAGTCTGATGCAGACTGAGAGGATCTTCCAGGAAGAATGGGGTAAACTGCCAAATCTAGGTGCTCAAAGCTTGGAGAGACTTACCCAAGAAGACTCAAAGCTCCTAGTGCTGCAAAAAAGGCTTCTACAAAGCACAAAATTCTTTTGTAGGAACTTTTTATTAAGACATTCCAGTTTTTGTTGTTGTTGTTGTTTACAAAAAATAAAAAAAAACTGCAAAAACATGAATCTATAAGTCACCGCCGTACATTAGTGCAATTCATTTTCACTGTCTTTTGAATGGAGTCTTTGTTGTGTGCAACATCTACACTTGAGCCCAACACTGTCTCTTAGAGTTTGGTACATGCCATCGTATTATGTCTGTTTTCCACCACCCGCCTTAGGATATAGTTTATTCACTTCAGCGTGCTCAAGCTGCCGATGAAGGGCTTTTGATGCAACTGCTCTCTCTTGCTACACCCCACAAGCTGTTTGCTATGGTTCATTAGCTTTCTGTTGAGTTGACTGCTAACACTTGATATTGTTGCAGGCTGTTCATTCCACACATTTCCAACTGCTGCCCACTAGCAGAGCAAGATTTGAGAAAGAAAGAAAGGAAGAAAGAAAGAAAGAGAGTGTCTGCCATTATAATGGGACAAATGTTGTGTTCGCAAAGTGCCAACGGAGGTTCATCATGTGGTCTGTGAAGAAATGGTATTTAATCAAGAATGTTTGTTTGGTTGATTGATTACTCTGGCTTAAGGTTCACATATGGAAAAATACAACTTCTGAAACAATTAAAATAATAATAATAATGAAAAGAAGAAGAAAAGGGAGAAAATATAAATCATTTTATAATAATAATATAATAAATTATTTAATATATGTATAAAATAATATATTGGCTGAATAATAATATATACAGAGCCTTGCTATATTTAAGGCCTAAAGCCGCCTATGTTTGGCACTGGGTAAATTAATTTATCATAATGACAATCAATTTCTAAAAATTTTCAAAGTCAGCTACTTTAGTTGTATTCTCATTACTGTAGATAGTCTGCCATGTATGTTGTACGGTAAATACTTAATTATGTGCATACTTATGAGCAGCTGAGTGGGAGAAAATGCTCACATCAACCTCCTGCGGTTGCAATTTTCAGCAACAGAGGATTCAGAAATTTCTTCTCACAGCTACAAAATCTCCCACTTAGAGAGAAGAACTACAAAAAGTGTCAACAAACGGGTGTCAAAATGGTTGTAAAATCACAGTAGCTGACATTACACCAAAGTAAAATTCAATAATGGCAATGATACAATTGATTCAGCTATTCAGTAAGAGAACACACTATGATTTTGTATCAGCCTTCACGAACTGAAGCACTACAGATAATACGTTTGGTGAACCAGCCCCTTTTTCAGGTTAAATAACCAGCCTACGGCAAATCACCTAGTGAACTGTGATCAGGCAGCAGCACATGGACAACAGCAGGCAACAGATATCCAATCTGGCACTAAACACACACGGGGAGGACAGTTGGGTGGATCAATATGGCTGGTCAGAATAAGAACTACTGGGCTTTTAATACAGATTGCACTCCTAAATGGATGTGAATGTCCACTCAAATACCTCCCAGTGTTAGTCAGCTTACGTAGTTGGAATGAAAGCCAAGGGTTTTCCATCATTACCTCTCACTCCTATTAAATCCTTAGCTGTGTTCCGATGCAATGATATGTGAGGTATGAGAGACAGATTTAGCCGTGCTTATGGGCAAACGCAGGAACACTTGGTCACTATTTGAAACATATTAGGTGTCTGCTACATCCAACAAAGCTGCAGGTTTTTTCCAAGAGACAAGTGATTGGTGAGGGTGTAGTACAACACTGTTATTCTCTGTAGATGTGCGAGCACCTGCCTCAACAAGAGGAAAGACACAGTGATCAAAGTAGAATGACAAGAGAGTGAAAAACACTGCCTGCAAAGTTAACGCAGGACGTATTGCAAACGTTTTAATGAGTCTACTCTTAATTAGTGCCACAGGAAATCGATGGTTACACCAAATGCTTGTCATTAACAAACGAGAAGACAGACAGCCCGTGGGACCTGTGCTGAATAACTGTTTTTCTGTCACGTGCTGCAGCTGAGGACCAGAAGGAATGTGAAATTATGTGTAAGGCTGTGTGTGTGGATGTGTGTGTGTGTGTGTGTGCATTCCTTGCACTTGTGAATTGAGCATCCTGCTGAGCAAAGCAGAGCATTGACATTTGTAATGGCTGGAGGTAAGAAGAGAATAGTTAATGTCTTGGAGACATGGGAAGGCAGTGATCTATAATACAGTGCGTTTTACCTTGACTCATCAATTTTGTTTCGAACTTCACATGTATGTGTGTCTCTGAATTTAAAAAAAATCCCTATTACAATGAATTCTTTGAATGATTTTTTTTAACCACCAGCTATGTCAAATTAAAGCTCACCTAAAAGTTCAAAATTCTCTCTTTGCTTGTTAGAGGGCGAAAAAATCCAAAAAAATTGCTTAAGCAAGTTTTCTTTCTGTTTCAAGGTTTCAGTTCTACTTTAATAGCAGGTTGAGGTGTCATTAAATAAAATCTTCCAGGTGTTCCAGCTGTTTTCTCAGTTACATCATTTAGGCTGATGATGCAGCGCTGTCTCTAAAAGATGACAAAAAACTAAACTGCACACGTAAATATGTTTTTGTCATATGTTTTGTTTCTGTCAAATTATGAGATCTTGCAGTGCAACACACAGTTTTGCAACTACTTATTAAACTTTTTTATGGTTGTGTTTAGGCGCTGCCTAAACATGTTTATTACGTCTTACAATAAAACCAAAATATTTCCCACAGTTTTTTTCTTAACTAACTGTACTTAACCAGTCTTACATGTGTAATGACATTTACAGTTTTTTATTGTGTAGAAACTGATTTTTCTAGACTAGCAGGATAATACATTACTTACTTCTATCTTTTCTATCTAAATCTTGAATTATAATTATCAGCGATCACTTGATCACTGATAAAGTGATCACTGATCACTTTGGTGAAATCAAATTGTAAAAAAAACAACATTAGAACTTATGGTTAAGTTTAATAGTGAAAGTAAGAGCATTTCCACGTGCACAATGTATAGGGAACTTAAGGGATTAGGAACAAAGAGCTGTGCAGCCTTAATAAAACCACTTCAGTCAGTGAGGCTAATCTGAAAAAATAAGCTTTTGACCTCTATCAGTTTAATTTGTAATTTTGTGTTTTAGACTGAAAAAATATTGCAAGCAGATTAAGATTGTGACGTCATCGGTGTGATTAACCGTTATCTGCTCTGACCTCTACCAATAATGGTTTCATGGAAAGCATAAAACTGCAACAGTCCTTTGGTCCTTTTCTCAGGTCACCTCTCGATGTCCTGATTTATTGTATGTCTTCATTGCAATCACCGCTCCAGAACCGAACATGGCTGCATACTTACACAGCCTTAGATGTAGAACAACAAGCTGCACGACAGAGAAGGACATTTTGTGTCCTACATCAAAACTCTTGAGTGTGAAAAAGCATATTAACATTTTTTTTTATGGAATATTAAAGTGGCACAGAAAACTGCATCATGCTATAGGAGCGCTTTGAAGATTAAAGCTAACTTTCATGTCATTCGACATTACAGTAGGTACATTCATGCTCACAGACAGCATAAGTTATTTTCATCAGGATGTGTCAGTGTCAGTTGCAGGCGGAGTGTGGCCTCTGTTTGTGATGGTTTAGACTTGCCGAGCACTTGATTGGAACACAGACGTTTTAAAGGGGGGACAAGCCCTCTGACTTTGATGGATTTCCGGGCAATATTAGTCAGCGGGCATGTATCCCCCTAAGCTGCGGTGGAACTGATCGAGGTTGACCAAATAATCTGCCAATTCCCTCCCAAGAAATGCAGAGACGACAAAAAAACGTCTAAGTCTCTCAAGCCCTCATCCCCGAGAGCTGGATCAGCAGTTGTGTCAAAAAACTCCCGTTAAGAGCACAAGATTTCAACTTTAAAGAAGGTGGTGGGGAGGATTTGCAATTTCATGGTTTCACTTTTAATTCGTGTTTAATCACACAATCGTTTACAGCATCACAGAGTAAACGCTAATGGGGTGTGACAGTATCGTTAAAAGAATCGCGAACAAAATGTCACAGTGTTGGTATTGTTATGCGGCCTGAAATTAACTGTCACATCATTCCCTTAAATCCCTTATTTACTGCTCAGGTAATGAGTCAATACTTGAGAACATTTCAATGTTTCTCTGTTGTGTCAAGGGCTGGCCTTGAAACTCCCAGAACTCTCTCATTCATCTCACTTCATAAAGCTTCAGGCTTCCAAGGCCCATAAGTGCTGGAATAGATTGTGTCAGTGTGTGTATGTGTGTGTGTGTGTGTTTTTTTTTTTTTTTTTTTTTTTTTTTCAGGCGATATATTCAATATGGTTTATGAAGTTGAGGTCTCCCCAGGTCACATGAGAGCAGGACATGAAAGCCGAGCGCTCGGCCTCCACTTCACAAACAAGCTGTCCCAACTTCAAACGGGTGGCAAAGCTGCCCCACATTTCTTCTCTTTTCACTTTCAATATCCAACACCATTAATGGCCGCCGGCTCTCTCCATCTCCCCCTCTCCACCTGGCAACAGGAGTGCGCTCGCAGCCGCGGCCAAAGGTAGCCTGAACCGTGACAGCACATGGCGCAGCACAGAGCATTTAAACCAAGCATTATCAACATCCACTCAGAAATTAGTGTCATCATTTTATTTTATTTTTTTTTACAGTTTCCACTTCAATGTTCTGTAATTTTTACACAATGATAAATAGTTTAACAGGATGCTTCTTGCTCTTTTTTTTTTCTCTTCTTATAAATTGGTGTCCTCCAAAGCCAGACTCTTGGTTGTTTAGTCAGAAAGTGGCTTTAAGTGGCAGAATGTGAAGAAACAAAAACAAGAGAAAACACACACACACACACTAATTTGCTCATTGTCCCTCTAACTAACTAATAATTATCAACTAGGAATCATTCTGTTTCTGACTGTTTTCACTGCAAATGTTATTTTAAAATCTGACTTTCAAACAGATATTTTTTTGCTTTATCTTCAATTAACTTTCTACGGTGTGATTTCTTTCTTGTTATTATAAATATTCTTGATGCCACGGGGGAGCAATGTGCCATACGGGAATAGAAGCAAGAAGTTAAACTGGATTTTCTAGAAAGGCTGCTATATAAAAACAAGCGAGTGCTTCAGAACAGTCGTATTAGGACGTCAGAGCGGTCCCCTGGTTCTCTACCTCACTATTTACATGCTTATATTTTGTGAACCCCTGTCTTTATTTTCTAAAGTTTTTTACGATGTGTAGACATGCAACGGAGACAGACATTTTCTACAAACTGGAATTAAAGTTGTTTAGAACATGAAAGAGGAGCTGACATGCATCTCAACTCGCACAGTCACACAAGTAAAAAATGTGTCTTTAAGGCATGAATGATGCTTTTTTAGATATTAATGGACCTGATTCTTTTTTTTCAAAAAGCTTATCTTATCTCCACATTTTACACTTAGGCAAATTCCACAAATGGTTCTGATCTTTTCAGAAGTTTTTGACCCCAAAAGGCATCATTACACCCATTCGTCCTCCTCTTTTGATTCATCAGAATCAAATCAGATAGAGAGTTTCAAATCAGACGAGGATCAAAAATAACAAAGCCTCCTTGTTAATTATTGTGTCCATCTTCTTAGTTATGCTGTACTGTCCTCCACAACAGGCTGACAGCTTCCCGCCCCACTCCACTGATTTTGGACTGTGCCTCTGTCCACATGTACAGTATGTGTATGCATGGACAGTGTGTGTGCAAACACATTTTATGCATCTGCTCATTTACCAGAGGAGCATCCAGGCACGCATGACACACACTCCCCTGTCTGTCTGCCACCCCAGTCGTCTCCGCTGGCCCCCACCAGCCAACTTGCTCACATTAGCCCATCACGTCAGGCCTCTCCCTCCACCCTCACCATGCCTCCAATTTGACTGCAACAGCGAGTGCAGACTGGGCAGCCTTCCAGGAGCCTTTCTAAAGATGCTGAATATTCATCTTCATTAAGGGTATCACCACCCCACTCCATCCAGGGCTGGGTCCTTTTAACAAGGAGCAAGCGATCCAAATGAAAGAGGGGGTGGGTCAGACTCTGAGGGGTTGGTGGGAGGTGAATACAAATGTATTTGTCTTTCTTATTCTTTGTCCTGAGGCAGCATGTGAAGTCTGCCCTTGTCAACATATTTTTAGCATTTTCCTAGTCTTGTTGTTTTGACACGGTAGGGAGAAGACCTGGGCAAAGACTGCTGCAAATAATTTTGGAGCTGGTGCCATTGATTTGTCACCGCCTGTTGAACACCAGCAACAGCAGGGCTGAGCACTGGCACATCACGAGCTGACAAGTCATTTTCAATAGAGATATAAATGGCAATTCAACTTATAGTTATCGACGATCAATTCAAATTCCACACATTTAAAATCAATTTTGCAGGAAAATTGGACGGTTTAGAGCACAGAACTTTCTTGATTAGCCAGTTTGTTTTTGTTGGGTTGGGATACATTACTTCACTTCACAGTGAAGCCTGTGTCAAAGGGACAATACACCATTTCAATAGCTGCAATGATGGTGCATTGTGTTACATCTGGTGGAGAACAACATGTTAAATACCTTTAGTTGCAGTTACTTCAATCACAGCCAAGACGTCAGATCAACCTAATGTAAAAAATAGTTGATTTGCTTTTAGATGTTGTCATTTTCCACATCAATGAGATGATGGAAGGCCTGTCAGGTTTTGAATTTGTCATTATGGGGCTGATAGTCAGCAACTGGACACAGATTGTTGTTTTTTATCACTTTCTAAAACCAAAAACACATGTAAAGGTATAATAAATGGATTAAAAGTTAAAGATTAAAAACCATCTAACTATCTCATTACAAACAATTGGAGCCGTCATTAAATCCAAGTCTTTGTCCAAGTTATTGTCTTCTCTTCTATTCTGTCTTCTTCAGTTACACTGGCCAAAAGCAGGAGGAGACAGGGGACCTTCAGGCAGAATTCCATGGGTCAAAGTTGGATCAAACCGAACTGGAGAGTGAAGTGCAGGATGTGGGACTGGTTGCCAACAGGAATAAATTTATCTCACCCTCTTTCAAACACACATAAATGTGAACCAATTTTTGTTGTGGCTGCAACCTTAACTGTATCAATCAACTTATTTTCTGGCTGTTCCTGCTCACCTCTCCCCCTTTGCTCTAAATTAGTGCTTTTCCAGTGCATGGTAACAGCTCAACTCAACTTGACTTTATAATTTATTTCAATTAAACAAAAGTAATAAATAGTATCTGTTACCTGGGATCACTTCTGTTAAGGTTCCAGTCAAGCTAATACCATAAGGTGACATGAAAATGTTAATACAACCACAAAAATTCAAATTTGTCTCCTACTAGGAATACTCAATACTAGGAAATGAGAATGCCATTGTCCTCCATTGTTCCTGTGAGTCTTGGCAGTTTTAGGTGGCAAATTGTAAGGTTGTTGTCGTGCACCATCATCGAAGTAATGATGTGCAGCCTTTGAAAGTCAAGCTAGCTGTACAATGCGACTCAAAATGTATGCGCTTCACTCTATCCAGCCTTCTGCTTGATCCTCCATCCTTTGCCTGTAGCTTAACTTAGTAAAAACTAAAAATTACATTTCTATACAATTAAACAGCAAACACTAATACATTTTGTAGAGAGCATGAATGCATTATTGAATGTGATGTTCTGTTAACATCGTGAGGACGTGTTGATACAAAGTAATTAGATACATAAATGATGCAAATTCAATGATACTGAAAGTGGCATTATTTAAGTTTTTCATGGTTGTGTTTAGTCGTGTACAGCACAAGGTCACGGAAACGCTGTGTTCTGGCTGAATACAGAAAAATGTAACTTCAAAAACAATATGTTCATTGACCTTCAAACAAAACTGCAATTTTTCCCTAACCTTAACCACAGTGCTTTTCTTGCATAAACATAAACACACATGAGTCAGTGGTGTTGGTCTATAGTGTTATATTTTAAGCCAGCCATGACTCATGTTAATAAGTGTCATGCTTAATTAATTATAAAAATATGTTGCATCACAACATAATGCATTGTAGCATAATACATTCATTTTAGGAGACGTGATTTCTGTGACGCACACAATCCATATGTTAGTCAAAGCACAGCGACAGGAGGGAAGTAAAATGTTTTCAAGTAGCTGAATGAGTTACAGTAACATACACAGCAGTAGCTAATCTGCCACTAACAGTTGTCATTCCATCTGACAATGATGGCTAGATATGGGAAACCAGCTTATGTCAACATTTGTGTGATATCATTCATCAGTTGTTTGAATGAAAATGAGCACAAATATTCAAAACCACATTAGAAACTGCGTATACAGTATGCTCTGCTAGAATGGAAAAGAAAATGGTAAGTGCCTATGAGTGTTTTTTATTCAATTTGGTCTTATAAAAGAAGCTTAGTGTTGTATTTCAATTACACAAATCTAACTATTTCAATACTAACGTTCCTCCTGGGACGTATCAAGAGTTGGATCGTTTTCAGCGCTGAGAATTTCCCCAAAGCTGCCGGGCAACTGCACGAATGCCCGCGGCATAAAGCCAGCATGCTGTTCTTCATACTCATTAAAACAATCACGCGAGAAAAGGTGCATCGCGCTGCTTTAAAAATGTGTGATCATGTAAAACCCCTTTAAAATAATGTGGCACATACTGCAGCGTGAGTTGCTGAATAATGTAAGCGGTGAAATGATGAGTGTTAGTGAGCTAGCGGGCAGAAAGACTTGCAAAGTATAGGAGCCGAGTAGGTGTCTTAAGAGTATGGTACAGTAGATCTCAGGGCACCTCATGGACCTGAGGGCGAAGAGCTTCACAAACAGAGGCGAGCTTCATGCAACCTACCCAGTGTCAGGGCGATTTCTTAGTTATTGCAGTATGTGTATAAATGTTACTCCTCTGTCAGAACGAATGGAGAACTTCTACAAAACACAAGACTTCAGTCCCGAGACATTTTCTGCCAATTACATCATTTATTTCTCCCAGTTCTGAGTCTAAGAGGGATTTGCCATTTTTTGCTACTATTCCCTGATGCCTGTCAGATTGTGCATCAAGTCTCTGCCTAAAACCTTCCAACACAGCACTAAAATATACATTACAGCTTTGTTTAGGATTTGTTTTACCTCCCTGACAATTACGGGCTCATGATGTGTCTAGCCACAATGTTTTATTGATACATCAGTCAGGCTTGATTCCACACACCCCTGCTGAATATTCATCATGATTACAGGTGAAATGAAAAAAAAAAGGTCTTACCACTGGTGATGTATAGATGCCATATATCAGTTCACAGTATACTCTCAATTTATGGAGCTTTTTCTGCCCTTGTGGGAGGAACCACCTGGAA
The DNA here is from genome assembly GCF_900324465.2 of Anabas testudineus. Lineage (NCBI taxonomy): Eukaryota > Metazoa > Chordata > Actinopteri > Anabantiformes > Anabantidae > Anabas > Anabas testudineus. The sequence goes on along the minus strand of NC_046612.1, from coordinate 23,679,327 downwards.
ATGCATAAATCACAAGTTGTGAAGGATTGTTAAGTGCCTTACAAATGCTGCAGGTTATCAAATCACACTTCTCTGATGTGTTAACACTTGAAATCAAGTCAGAGTGTTTACCTGAAAGCTCTGGAGACCTTTGGCAACACTAGTGTATTTATTCTTTTTTTGCTTTTACAATTACTTGCCAAAATAGATCAGCAGTCGCTGCGGCCAATTTTCTTCCAACTAAGACTTTGCCTCCTCAAAGGGAATTTTCTACTCCTCGATGAACAGCTTTTTTCTATGAAAGTATGATAGAAATTGTCAGTGACAACCGCCACTCAAAGTGAGCGGCCCATAACGACAAGAGAGCCAAGAACAGTCTTAATACTATTTATAAATCTCTGAAATGGCAGGGTTTGCAGGAAAGTGTGAAGGAATAAGGGAGGGAAGGAGGTGGTATGTGTTTTTTTTCTTTTTTCACCCCAAAGCTTCTTATGACCTTAGTGTTCCTCCAGTCTAAACATAGCCCCACTCCAAATACAATGGAGCCTTCCTAGCCAGTGCCGCTCCTAAACAAGCATGCATTTTAATCGCTGTCACACTGCAACACTTCTCTTTGTGTTTAATGGAACTTTTTTTTTTTTTTTTTTTTGATGAATGCACCTATTTCAGTCTTTCATCATTCTAGCTTTGACACTGTGTTCATCATCTTTATGCGAGCATAAAAGTTCTCTCTCCGTTTCTGCAGAGTACGTTCATTAATTTTCCAAATGAAATATTCCTAATCCCAAAAATAGTTTTATCCTGCACACCATAATTTCAACTCTTGACTCTAAGGCTCCTTACTTTTCCAAGAGCACAGCAAGTGTTCAGTCCTACAACACCCACTTCTAAGAAGTCCCAAAGGATTAGCCAGATTATTGAATCACGGCTTTAGATAATACCATCAGTTACAGTTTACTTCTGAGAACAGATGCAAAAAAAGGGGCTCTGTGGCAATGTTGTGAATGTGCTAATGATAGCAACAGACTTTTCCTCCAAATAAGCAGATGCGGTGAAGTTTGAACAGCTGTCAAACGTGATGAGCGTGACACAAGCGCCTGCGGTGGAAACTGTGGGACTTTTCCTATGATATAGCGGCCTACACACCGACTGAACATACCAGATGACAAATCACACTATCTGTGAAACACCTGGCGCCTTCTCTTTGAGAGGAGACTCAGGGTGCCGAGGAAATATAATTTAATCAAGTACAGCATGAGCAGGTAACGTAAGTATAACAGCACAAACAATCAAATATAGTATGTGCACAGTACTGTATAAAAAAAAACGGCGGCCTCCAGCGTGACTCACTCAGTCCTCATGTCATTGGTGGTAAGCTGTTAATTGATGGTGCAGATGTGTCATGACAACACTGTCTCTTTTAAGGGTCACTTCACCCAAATCAGAAAATAACATCATTCATCACTTACCTTTTGCGGGATCTACCCATGCGGATAATTTTGGTTTTGTGTGCAGAGATTTTTGTCTCTGAGATTTATGCCACCAACCCCAAAACAACGGAGGTGACTGGAGTTTGTGTTTGTGGTGCTCAAAGCATCGGAAAATTACATTTGAAACACGAAACAACAGTGTGTCCTTCTAGAAATTGTGTTTCAGTTAGTGTGGGAGATTCACGGGAGGACACAGTCAACTGTTTTTGTAGGAACTACTTTTTGTTGAAGAAATTGTTCCTTTATCCTTGATATGGTCTTTCATATACTTCACTACATTCAACTATTTAGAATTTGTGATTTATCTTCACTGGCAACATGGAGGTCATAGTAGAATATTGTGCAGTGCTGGATCCAGCATGCACTGCATAGTATTCTGTTTTTGCAGGTGGCTTTAAAGACCTCTAAAGTGTTTTATACATCACAAACAAGAAATACACAATATGGGTTGGATGTCAAACTGCACCTTTAGAATGCTAATTAAACTAGCTTAAATTGAAAAGAGGACTTTAAAAGTTTGGTACTTCTTTGCTTCATTTTCCAACATTCTGTAGTTAGCACAGTTACATATATTATCCAGAGTGATGGTTTACTCAAAATCTTTGTTAGAATTAGTACAGGACATGACACAAGTGCTTTTTACCTTCATCGCTGAAGACCTGTTCTTGAATAAACACTCTAGGCTTGTTACATTGAAAGGAGAAAAACGCATTCTGTCAGCAACACCTTTTATTTCATCTCCTGTTTGCCATTTATAAGCAGTATTCAAACACTATATTCATTGACCGTGCAGTCAGAATAAGCAACTGGCGAATGATCGACTCGTTTTATCACATTTCAGAAACAAAACAATAAAGAGGTTATTGATAATAAAAATATGTTTTGTTGTTGCTGGCAGCGTATCAACATGCTGATCTTAGAGGAACAAATGTGGTAGAAACCAGACTCCATGCATATTGTCAATATATTTAATTTCATATGCTTCATAAAACATAGAAAACACAAGAGGTGAACTAAAATGTATTTAGGAAGTTTGTCTCTGTGTTAAAGCTTTCACAGCCAATCTGTAGGATCACTGAATCTCCTTCATCTCACATTCCCCACTTGACAAGCTGCCGCCGTGGCCTCCACTGCTGTGTTCTGTTACAATTACAAGATTAATGGACAGGGTAGATTTTGGTTCACAGGAATTAATTGTCTCATTTTACTCCCGTGCCCCGACAGATGAAACAATCAGGGCAGTAAACCTGATGGTGATTCTTGTCAACAGCAGCGCAGATGCAAATTAATAGATGCTCAACAGGCCATAACTTCCCAGAGCGGTCTGGGCAGGTTCAGGACATAGTAGATACAGTATGTATGCTTTCTGGTGGCTTTCTTGTGCACGTGGGGGTTGTGATAAGCTGTAATAAGACTGCTATCATACAATATCTGGCCCCTTTATTATGTATACCTGTACACCTGTGTACTACCAGCATATTTCCATTTATAAGGGAGCCAAAAACATCTTTTTTATGCACTCGACTCCACCATCAAGTGTCACCTTTCTGGAAGTTTCAACAAAAACTGAAAAATGATCATCTTGTAAAAGTAGAATTCATGCTAGCTGCTGTCAAAGGACAAATTAAATTAAAGTAGAATGGATATTAAACAAAAAATACAACCAATCATATACAGCCAAATAAAAAACAGTGTCATGAGCACCATCGTGATGTCTGACCAGTAAACCTCTAAATTTGACAAGGATGCATGGGGTGTGTCTAATGATTGACATAAGTGACGCCATATATGGTGAACAGGTGAACAGAATCCATATATTGGGGGCGGGGGCTAACAAACCTAGTAGGTATCTAATAGGTGCAGTGCACGATAAAAAACTGTTTGATGGCATGCAGCTTCTTCTAAGGCAAATACCAAACAATAGAGAAACAACATATTAAAACATATGTACAAAACACTATAAACCATAAAAGAAAGATGTACCTACTGTTGGAGTGAATGTTTTAACTCATGATGGTCATTTTACATATCCTGAAATGATGACCTATTGATTCAACTAGGAATACTAGGAATAGGAGTTACTTGTTTAATTATATTCACTGATATCCACTGATATAAAAAGGTATTTACCATCTCCAAATCACTCAACCTATGCAGATAGACAGAGTAGAACAGACTGTATGTATTTAGATACACATGCGCCTACATACTGTCTGAATCCAATATTGTATTATTGTATTTCCAGACAAGAAACTGATGAATCTCCTTCAGCTGATGCCCTGATGCTAAAAAGACACAGACACCTGCCTCGGGTTTTTACCTACGTGAAGGTTAATGTACAGCCTTTCAGTCAGAGTGGAGTCTAACAGAATCCCTCCTCGCACGGAGAAGCTCCGAACCCGGCCGGCTACTGGCACTGCAGTGTTAGGGAATGTCAAGGATCCTTTGAGCCATTTTGAGTTTCCAGTGATGGATATTGGCAAACAGCTTGCCTCTGTGAGTAAGGATAACCTTCCATTTGATCAATCTTGCACCCGTCTCTAGGATTTTACCCTCCAATAAATCAATAGCCTAAATGTGTTTGTCCTGGTGTTTTCTATTCTGCTCCAGCCCTTTCCATATGCTTCTGTCCTGAAGTACCTTTCTTTCTTTTTGCCAGTCTCGACATGTTGCATTACATATCCATGTCCCTTAGTTTTGTTTTTTTAAATGTAATTTTTAAGCTTGTTAAACGTGATCTTAAAGCTGTGGCATATTGTGCTGTCTGCTAATTAGTCATGATACACTAAAGTATTTGTCGGCGTTTATCATGAAACATTACGTCACACTTGGCTGTCTGCTTTGGTTAATTCTGCAGAGAACAAAAGAAACTTTCTGTATGCACTACCAAGGGAAGTCTTTTTTTGGACTGCGAATGCTACAAGATACTGAAAACCAAACACAGAGAGACTTTAATGGAGAGTTGGGACAAGTGGCTACTTATAATCAAACAATGAAGTAAGGCACCGAGAACAACAGGATTAAGGGTGTTAACGTTTATATTTTTCTATTAAGAATATTCCAGCGTGGAGAAAAAAAAAAACCTTTTGCTTTTAATTTCTTGTTAGAACACAGTCATTATTTTGTAATACTCCCAGGAATGAGTTTGTAGTTGCAGCAATTAAATTTCTTGAACAAAACACTTTTGGTGCGGCTGTGCAGTCCCTGCTGGATTTCTGGTCGCCTTCTTACTCTCCTAAGAGTCGGTGGAAGGGGGGTGTTTCCTAATGACTTCAAATGATCTCACAGAGCATCAGCCATACATACCAATTAACAATCAGAAACTGGAAGTCCCTCTTAGATCTTAGCACAAGAAAAAAGAATTAGTTTGTCCCGTTGTTGCCAAACTGCGTACCATTTCAAACCCATCTTCTCTTGTCAGGTGTACTGCCATGCAACTACATGCAGACATACTACTACACCTTCTTTTTCAATGGTTTCCCTTTAGTTATATTATTTTTAACAGTAACAGTAAACAAAAAAGCCTTCGGTGAAGGTTCTCAGTCGTCCAGGAGAAGTTTTCATGGAAGTTGACTTATGGCAACACTACTCATCCAAGAAGCTTCTTCAATCTGAAGATAGTTGGTTGGAGGTCACAAATTTATCCTCAAGGTTGGTTTCACTTCACCCTTGGCCTGTATAGCCTTGTTAATTGAAACAATGGAAGGGGAGGGTATGAAAGATGTAACAGCCACACCTCTGCTAACCCCTCCAACCCCCTAATGTGGCCTTTAAACCATGACGCAGCCATGTCTCTGCTTGTAAAAGTCACCTCTGTAAGTGAAGGAAGCAGAGCACGCGAGGAGCAACACCTCAGGATCTGAATCAGCTGTGCAGCTCCATCTGAAGAACAGAGGACACTCATTGGAGGACAATGATGTTCATGTATTAGACAGAGAAGACAAATGGTTTGAGGGAAGCCTTGCACGTGCAAATCAATACCCCTTCACTCAACAGAGGTAGAGGCCTAAGACACAACCTGTCTCCTATTTATCATGCTGCCCTTTCATCCATCTTCCAGAACGATCACCAATTCACACATCCGCCACACCTAAAGGCCACTTTAGGGGGTTGGAGGGGTGGCAGGGGTTGGCAGAGGTGTGACGATTACATCTTTCACGCCCTTCACCTTCTATTGTTTCACCTAACGAGACTATTCAGGGCAGACTGACGAAGCTACATGGATGAGTAGTGAAATGTTTTAATTCAACAAGAAAGTTGCTATGACTCAACTTCTAAATTACCTGGAATGGTTTCCAACAGTCTTGAAGGAGTACGTTGTTGAGGGTCATTTAGGGTCATTGTCCTGCTGACAAACAAGTGATGCTCCCACAAAGTGCAAACCAGATGAGATGAAGTCTCAGCAAAACAACACACTGTTATTCTGTCATAATTGTAATGCCTTCAGTAATAAAATGTTGAAAATTATACAAATATAGAAAAAACACTGGTGGAGAAGGTGTGTTTCAGCTCTTTACTGGTAACTAAGATACATCAATACATGACAGCTTTACTCAGTTAGCATGTTGTGTTTGTACTCAGTGGGACAGTATTTGCGTTCTGATCTGGGTACACATAAACCTGCTATTTAACAGGCTTTTAAGTTGAGCAGAGGCAGTCCATTGGCAACGATATGGAGTTCACGCTGATCATCAAGGACCGTTGTCAGGTTGTCAGGTCTGTGCAGTGAAAATTCCAAGTTTATTCAAACGAAAGGACTCTATTCTGAAAAAGAGAGAAAAAAAGGAGGCATTACATGTTGGGATTGAAAATGCAACCGATTTTCTGTATCTTTTCTTAAAGGAAGTTCTGTTTTATATCACATCAGTCTGCACATGGTGGTTTTAATGTTGTGGCAGATCTGTATATACCACCATTTAGCCACAACTACGACTCCAGTAACATTAAAACAAGCTCACTCCTGTTAATACATACATTAATGCATACTTCACTCTACAGACACTCTAGATGATCATCCGAGCGGGTTCAGGGGTTGGTCAGGTGACTGTTCGAGTGCCAGGAGTCGGCTCAAAGTGTGCGACAAACACTGGGCCAAATGTATGCGCAATTCTAAAATCTTTGGGATGCAGCTGAACTGGAGCTAAAACCAGGCAGAATCTATAAAGTATCTGCCTGGCTTTACTGCATCAATGTATGATTCAAATCCAATTCAAAGGACTATTTCAAATTGCAAGGTGATAGCAGCGTGTATGGTGAATGAGGAAGACGTATAGCATAGTAGCTCATAAACAAAGACCCAATGTGAAATAGAAATGAACACTAATTACTTACTAATTCATTATTATTAATTTTCCATTTAGACCTGCCAGATCCATTTGTAACAGCAGAGCTGTAAACTCTGAGATGTGATCACCTTTTTATTTGGTGTTGTGTCCATCAAAATGTAAAGTTTAGTGTGATTAAAGCAATGAATGATCAATAAGTTGTGAATTAGTGGTAAAATGCGCAATTTACCAGTAACACAGTATTTATACCTTAAGTGGTTATTTATTTCCAAGATGGTATCAGGATACAGTACAAAATATTCAGTTTGCCTTCTGAGAATATCACACGAGTTCACAATTAGTCTTAAGCCGTTCGGAACGTGGCTGGCGTGGTGAGTACTGTCATCCATCAAAGCTGTCACGGCACTTTTAATTTAAGCAAAACCCAAACACAGTTTCATCTGGTTAATCAAAATATTTTGTTCTGTTGTGTCAAGAGGAATAATCATGGGCATTTTTAGGTTTCGCTGCTTGTGTGCAATCACAGTCATTGTTCAGGCGCAATATTGTGATTAGGGAAACATGTTTCTTTAAGTCTGTGTAATAACAGGATGCTAATTACTCCAATAAAAGCGCATGGCGACACGGTTAATTGAAATATATGTTATGTCATTGCAAACAAATGGCACGAACTGACATCAACAGGTTATGTGGGGTACTGTACAGTGTAATTGTTTTATGCAAATATAACTTAACTATAACTGCTACTGTGCATTTGTTGCGACTTTATATTAAAAAAGTTCAATCGCGACCCTGCTGAAATGTTAAATAGAACAAGTTTTCAAAAAGGGAGAAAACAACCTCTTTGCTGCATCTTTGCACTGAGCTCACACTCAGGATAGTTAGTTTCTCATCTCTGCCAGTGAAGTTGTCCTGTGCCCCCTGTTGGCAAGATCTGTGTTGTGCGTGTTTTATTGATGGAGTTAGTAATGAGCGTTATGTTTTGCTACTGTTGTTGGCATTTCTTACATTGAATGAACAATTCCATGAAGTAATTCAATGAGTATATGATACCTAGACTCTGGTATCATATTAGAATCTAACATCTTTTTTCTCATTTTCCAAATGTGCCCATCTTCTTTGAGTGTATGTCCTCATCTGCCCGTGTTTCAAACTTTTCCACTAAACTATAATAACCATTTGGCAGCCATATTTTTTCCCTCTTATCAGCAATGAAATTCAGAAGCCTCTGCCTCTGTCTATGGCCTGGCGACAAATGGCGGTGCTCATCTCTCATCCTCGTTAACCAAGTGGCTAGTGTTCTTAATGAGCACTATTAAAGGTAAAGTGTCATTACTGCAGCACTCTGTCTATTCATTACAACCATCAATGTCTATTGATGTCTGTCTTCATCTAATCATAGAACTCTTCTGTGGGCACTTGTCTTCATCTATAACCTCCCTCTCGCATTACACTAGATTAATGTCGAATTATTTCTTTTTTGCCACATTCAAATTTGCTATTGTATCCCCACGCTCATAAAGCATCGCGACTGTCAGAGAGGCTGACAGGGGATGGAGATGTTGATAAATAGAGCTGGGTCACATATTGAAATGTTCTGATGCCACTTTCTCTCTGAGTTTCCCTAAATAGGTGCCTTAAAAACTCAGCACACTTCAGTGAAACAAACCTGTGTTTAATAAAATCCAGGTTTACATTTGTAGATTTGTCAGTTTCACTCTACACTTGTGTGCATTTCCATCTCAGAACTTGAGTTGGTCACCGGTGGCTTTTAATTCTGATATGAACAAACTTAATGTGTTCGTATCGTAAGTGTTTCGCAGTCATAGACGTCGTTTCTGGGAAATTGTGAGCACCCATGGGGAAATCATACTTTAGAGAAACCACATCAGCAGACTGGGCTGTTGTCCAATGAAGATAAATAGAGGATTGGAAACACTGTCAGAGTGGAGTTGTAACTGTGAACAAAACACTTTCCATTACTGTATTAACTTTCTTAGTGTCCTCAGAGTCTCCTGTGGCATATGAACCACTGCGGTTTAATACAGTGAATCAAACGTCACGGCTCATATCCAAAAGAACTACCTTGAACAAATGCACAGAAACTTTAAAATGGATGCTATTGCAATCAGGATAACAGATGCAATCAATTACACCTGTAAGCAATGGATTTGTTTTCTTGACATGCATGAGGCTCTGGGGATGTGCAATGCCGGTCGCTATTGGTCCATCAGTCCAATACACTCTGGTTCAGATTGAAACATCTTAACAACCATTGGATAGATTGCAGAGAAATTGTGCACAGTCCTTCTCATCCTGATCTCTTGACCTTTCCTCTACCAGTATCATTACTACTGTCATTATTTTAATTTATCTGGTACATTCAAAGCTAATGGCCTATTATTCAGCATGAAGAGTATTAAGGTACTTTACTTGCTGTATTACTGTTTTGTGCAACAGCTGTAGCATTAAATGCATCTAAACATGTTTCTTTGTTCAAACCAAATGATTTAACTTTTTTATGGTTGTGTTAAGACTCTCATAGCACAAATTAGAGAAAGACTGGGTCTGGCTTAAAAGGAAAACCTTAACAGTGACTTCAGATACATGTTTATTTTGTTACGAACAGACTGACTGGGACCAAACAGGTACGAACCAAAAGGATATTTATTAACAAAAAGGGCAGGGGACACAGGGAACTAACAAACACGAACAAAGTACCAAATTAAAGAGACCCAAAAACGCTGTAACAACATACAAACAAAACCATAACCCAACATACAAAGTAACAACTGAAACTACACACTAATGTGGACCAAACCAACGGACAAAGCAGATGTACAAAGTAACAACCAAAATCACTGCAGAGGGCAGGAAAACGAGAACCAAACATACAAAACTAACAGGAACAGAAGTATCAACTGAAAACACTGCATGAGCGCAGACCAAACAACTCAAACCGACAAACCAAAAACAGAACAGTGCCTCACAGACAAACCAACAAACAAACAGACTAACTGACTGACCAGATTGTGGAGGAGTAGTGTGCTACATGAATGAAATCAGGGTGAAGGCAATGTGTGAAAGTCAATGAGCAAGTGGAAGTGACAAACCAGCACCGAACTGAGGACTGAGGGGTGCTTTTAAAATGGAGGGAGTCACAGGTGAATTGAGTCTGTAATCAGTCCAGAGTGTGGAGAGTGGGGGAAGAGGAAGTCCATATATGGGTGTGTGGCAGGAGAGTGAGACAGAACAAACAAAACCAAACTAAAAGATAGGGCCGGAGGGAGGAACTGTAACAGAACCCCCCCGGCAAGGGGCGGATCCCAGACGGCCCCAAACAAACCAGGACGGGCGGGGGGAGGGAGGCCCGGAGGAGGGCCCGAAACACCAGACCGGGCGGGCGGAGGGAGGCCCGGAGGAGGGACCGGGCGCAGCAGACCAGGAGTGCCTCCGGCGGACGGCCAGGAGGCGGCAAACGGACCAGGAGTGCCTCTGGCGGACGGCCAGGAGGCGGCAAACGGACCAGGAGTGCCTCCGGCGGACGGCCAGGAGGCGGCAAACGGACCAGGAGTGCCTCCGGCGGACGGCCAGGAGGCGGCAAACAGGACTGAAGAGACGACGAACCAGAAAGCCGGGCCTCGGGCGGACGGCCGGGAGGCGGCGAACAGGACTGAAGAGACGACGAACCAGAAGACGGAGCCTCGGGCGGACGGCCGGGAGGCGACGAACCAGAAGACGGAGCCTCGGGCGGACGGCCGGGAGGCGACGAACCAGAAGACGGAGCCTCGGGCGGACGGCCGGGAGGCGACGAACCAGAAGACGGAGCCTCGGGCGGACGGCCGGGAGGCGACGAACCAGAAGACAGAGCCTCGGGCGGACGGCCGGGAGGCGACGAACCAGAAGACAGAGCCTCGGGCGGACGGCCGGGAGGCGACGAACCAGAAGACAGAGCCTCGGGCGGACGGCCGGGAGGCGACGAACCAGAAGACAGAGCCTCGGGCGGACGGCCGGGAGGCGACGAACCAGAAGACAGAGCCCGAGACCCTTGAGCCGGCTGGAGAACCGGGGACCGGAAAGCCAGCCGGAGAGCAGGCCGAGGACCCCCAGGCCGGGGGCCAGGATACGACCCACGGGGCAGGAGACCCGCAGGCGGACTGCCGGATGGCGAGCAGTGAGCCGGGGAACAGCAAGACGGCTGAGGACTCCCAGGCGGACTGCCCGGCGGCGACGAACAAGGCTGGAGAGCCCCGGGCGGACTGCCCGGCGGCGACGAACTTTGAGCCAGCTGGAGCTGAGGGGCCAGAACAGGACCACAGTTCTCAGGGGCCCCCCAAGGAGACAGGAGCAGGGTGGTGGTGTCCTCATTGTCATCCCACCACATCTCCTGGGGTGACAAACAAAGTTCGAAGGGTAGAGACGGCGGCGACGGCCTCTGCGTCGACCCGTCCGAAGACTGAAGAGACGGCGGCGACGGCCTCTGCGTCGACCCGTCCGAAGACTGAAGAGACGGCGGCGACGGCCTCTGCGTCGACCCGTCCGAAGACTGAAGAGACGGCGGCGACGGCGACCTCTGCGTCGACCCGCCTGGGAACCTGGCGGCTGCAGGGACCGGAGCAGCAGCTGACACCAGAGCAGCGGTGACTGCAGCAATCAAGGTGGCTGCAACTGCGGCGACAGCTGAAGGACCAGGAACAGAAGCCGGATCCGTGACAGGAACAGGAGCCGGATCCGTGACAGGAACAGGAGCCGGATCCGTGACAGGAACAGGAGCCGAGACCAAAGCAGCCTGGGCTGCAGGACCAACAAAAGCAGCGGGAGCTGCGGGACCAACACAAACGGCATCGGCTGCCGGACTAACACACACGGCATCGGCTGCCGGACTAACACACACGGCATCGGCTGCCGGACTAACACACACGGCATCGGCTGCCGGACTAACACACACGGCATCGGCTGCCGGACTAACAAGAGCAGCGGGAGCTGCGGGACTAACAAGAACAGCTTCGGCTGCACGACTAACTAAAGCAGCATTAGCTGCAGGACCAACAAAAGCAGCAGTAGCTGCAGGACTAACAAAAGCAGCTTCGGCTGCAGAACTAACAAAAGCAGCTTCGGCTGCACAACCAACAAAAGCAGCACTAGCTGCAGGACTAACAAACGCTGGGGACCGGGGAGTACTGGAGGAGGAGAGCAAATGGTGCTGGCTAGGCAGGGCAGTCAAGCAAAACCTTTGCTCGAAGGAACTCAGAGCAGCCATGACAGCGTCTTTAAGACGCTGAAACTCTGGATATGTCATCAAGTATCCCTTCTTCACAAAGGTTCTGATTGCTGCCCTGTACAGCGCCTCGAAACACTCGGGGTCCACACCCGAGTGCAGCCAACTGACCAAATGCTCCGCACTGCAAAGCAAGTCTAAATACTCCTCCTCCAGAATATCCGCCAGGCCCCCATAACAAACAAAACTAGGACAGGGAGGAAGGGGGAAGCGACCAGTGGTGGAATGTGGTGGTTCCATGGTCGCAAACGGGCTGGTTTGTTCTGTTACGAACAGACTGACTGGGACCAAACAGGTACGAACCAAAAGGATATTTATTAACAAAAAGGGCAGGGGACACAGGGAACTAACAAACACGAACAAAGTACCAAATTAAAGAGACCCAAAAACGCTGTAACAACATACAAACAAAACCATAACCCAACATACAAAGTAACAACTGAAACTACACACTAATGTGGACCAAACCAACGGACAAAGCAGATGTACAAAGTAACAAACCAAAATCACTGCAGAGGGCAGGAAAACGAGAACAAAACATACAAAACTAACAGGACAAAGTATCAACTGAAAAACACTGCATGAGCGCAGACCAAACAACTCAAACCGACAAACCAAAAACAGAACAGTGCCTCACAGACAAACCAACAAACAAACAGACTAACTGACTGACCAGATTGTGGAGGAGTAGTGTGCTACATGAATGAAATCAGGGTGAAGGCAATGTGTGAAAGTCAATGAGCAAGTGGAAGTGACAAACCAGCACCGAACTGAGGACTGAGGGGTGCTTTTAAAATGGAGGGAGTCACAGGTGAATTGAGTCTGTAATCAGTCCAGAGTGTGGAGAGTGGGGGAAGAGGAAGTCCATATATGGGTGTGTGGCAGGAGAGTGAGACAGAACAAACAAAACCAAACTAAAAGATAGGGCCGGAGGGAGGAACTGTAACATATTTAGTGCTTGGTAGAAACACTGCTTACCTCTCTGAGTGTGGCCTTCTAATGATATTCCATCACCACATCTTTCTCCAGGTAGCAAGCAAATATATTTCTGTGTGACAGCTTGTTATCAGTCTTCTCTTTGTAGCGTTTCCCAATAACGTTCTTTGCATCTTTGACTAGGATAAATTCAGAATAATAGCCACACTTCAAGGTGATTAAAGCCTCTCTGCTTTATCCTTCATCCTATGTTTAGCTTTTTGGCTAATAGCCCCTGTGAACACTTGGCTTGGTTTAGCAACTGTAATAATATTACCATTAAAGAAATTAATAATATTACTGTACCACCTTACACCAATAATGTGTTAGCATTAGCATGTTTGCAAAACATCAGCAGAGTCCTGCAGAGCTGTGGCACCGAAACATCCATGACCAGTGCAATGCTCAGGTGTTCTCTTGCTCCTTGTCACACACAATATTAATATTACTAGTATCCTAGTATCTTATGGTATCCTATCTGTTGCCATAAGGAGTGTGAAGAGGATTTATATGACCTTTCCTGCATAACCTCAAATTGTAAAGTTCAAATTCAGCAGCACAACATTAGAGCGTCGACTCTGTGCCATATTAAAGTGTCCAACCTGATTATTAATGATGTTTTAACTGTGCCATTTAACACATAATGTCAATTGATTTACTTAATGTACTGTCACATTGTAGTTAAGATATGATTTACCACACTGTATGTACCTGATTTGGGGTGCAGGGAGGTGGGAAGATGAAGGCAGCTACGCTCAGCACCCCACAGAAATAATTAAATCACCACCTGTGTTCACTGTAGCAGTTAAATAAGGAGCTCTGTGATTTTTTTTAATAGTTTGAATGATTCACGGTGTTATGAAAGTTATTAATTTGTTAAGTGTTTGAGTGAATTATTCTAAAAATAAAGCTATTTTCAACCACGCTCGAGGCCCGCATTCAATCCTGACCCCCCCCCCAACAGCGAAGGCAAATTTTAGAACAACCTAAGTCTGCTGCAGCTGTTTTCTGCTCTCAGCAAAAAAGAAACAAATATAATTTGAATTTTGTTCATTAATTAGTTCACTTAATTATTGCTTCAGATAGTAACATCTGCTGATCAACCTTATTATCTTAAGTTCACACACACGTTTATATACGAACAACAGCTACTCACTGCTGGTTGAGACGATTAGCAATTTTTAACACGGCACATAAACTTGTTTTTTCAGTGTCTGTGGGTGTGCTGGGGATAATTTAAGTCCCATTTCACTAGTCATGTATGACAAACCTTTTTGTCACATATTTCCAATCTAAAAAACAAACAAACGTACGCATAACGACAGTTTGTGATGGTCTGGATTCTTGTTGCTGCAGCTCCTCAACCTTGGATACTCATTTGTCCCCCTCATCTCCTCAGCGTCTTATTACATGCGTCCCCTAATGAAGCAGGAATGGAATTACTGTTTGTTATATCAGCGGGGGTCTGAGGACTGTCCTGCATAATTGGAAAGTAAGTGGAATAGATATGTGAATGTGAATAAATAAGCTCAATGTAATTAATGAGGACCAATGATTCGACCGGTGATAATTAAATCTGCCATGTTTTTCAATTTGCATGATTAAGATGTTAGTTAACGTTATGTTGCACCCACATGTTACAGGTTGTTCATTCTCAAAATGTCAACATATCAGAATTCTCAACACTGCACTTAATTATCTTCAGGAGCTTTAAAAGTATCAGCTAAATCAATTAACTTTAATCTGCAACCAATTAAAATTTGACTTTTAGGAATGCTAATGTGCCACATGCTGTACTTATATCTCAGCCTGTTCAAACACGGGAGTCACCCAAAATTTCTCAGTAGCTTCAAGTATGTGTGTGTGTGTGTGTGTGTATGTGTATGTGTATGTGTATGCATATTGTCTGAACAGGAAGTGGTTAATCGTTAACTGTGCCGTGGTTAATTTTCTCTTACGCACTTAACTGGAATTTAAGTTCGATCGTTTGCTGTGTTTCATGTTTCAAAAGAGGTCAGAAGCGATTTGCATATTTTGACACGTTAAACATTTTTGCAGTAGCTCAAAAGAGGATTTTTAAAAAAGGAAAAAAAAACCTTCCTGAAATCAGCCAGTGTGGTTTAGAAGGAGCCGATGGAATGCACCAGCCCGGGTACTCAATTGTGCTGTTAATATTATACTGTCAAACGGAGAGGGCAGCGCTTGGCAATGAAGAACAATGAGTATTTCCAAGCCTTTCATGTCCACCAGACACATTTCTATTGAGTAAAGCACTTTTACTGATATGATGTTTTAATGTTTCATTGACCAAGACATGGGGACAAGGTGAAGAGGAGGATGAATAAAAGAAGAAGAGGAAGGCAATTTGGTCAGTTGAGATGCAGAACTCTTCCCCTCCGCCTCCAGTTCCCCACTCCATCCTGACATGTGACCTGGGCTGTAACTCTTTGGTAAACACTGTATCTTTCCCCCTAATGATTGTGGCAATAGCCCAAGCATCAGTGAGACACGTTTGTGACCAGAGGGAAACTCTCCATCTCTTGATCACCTGGGAAATCCCCTGGAGGAGGAAGTGAATGAGCATTGCTCCCAAAGGTCCAACCTCCTTTAAAGCTGCAGTCAGGGTTTTTTTTTTTTTTTTTACCAATGAAAAGGCACCAGATTGATTAGATATATTACACAGGTCCATTCTTAGTCAGCTCACAGTCATGTGTGTTCAAGTCTGCCTTCCATTAAATCCATACATCATCTATTTTAACCATGCTGTACGGGCGCTATTTTATGTCACAAGAGATACCTGCAAGTTGATATAGGTGCACTATCTGACCTTTTGTGACCTTTTTAAGAAATTAGGATGAAGGATTTGACTGACAAGACGCCCGACGTACAGACCAAATGTTACAGAGCTTTTTTAGTTCAGGGCTGGTTAGGACAAGGCAACTAAAGCCCTTAGGGGCATCCTGTGCTATAGGTACAGTGATAATTATTGAGATTTGCGGCCAATTAATCTTCTGTCATGTGTTATTTTTCCTCTCCACTGTCGCCTTGTCCTTGCTCAAGTGGGGTTGTTGTTCAGTGTCAACTTTGACAGGACACCAGCGTCACGAAGCCCGTGCTGGAGTAATATGAGCTATAGGATGCTGATACACTGGGTGCATGAGACACTGTAGAGTTTCTGTGAGTAATTGTACAACACGACTGTGTTGCGCCCGAATAAACCCGTTACCCTCCAACTACCGCAGTGGACTAGAGAAGTCTGCACAAAACGAGAATCCAAAGCCATGGATATTTTTAAAAATGTTTAGGAAGGTTTGGGTCAGAAGTGACCTCTGCAATGTTTGCAATCATTATAAAGTGACTGACTTACTATGTTTCTCAACTGATGATCAAAAAATAACGCTTGGTTTCTAAAAAAAGACTGTATTTGCACAACTCATTGCATGAAAACCATCATCGCTCTCATCGAGGACGTCTCTTCGCTGAGTTCAATATTTTGCACCAGATGTTGTGCCAGCTCTGGCCAGTCATGTGAGCCAGTTGTTGCGCCAGTTGTTGCTGTCAACATGAGGCCAGTAGTCGCAGCAGGGGGCTCCGCCAGCAACAGACAGCAATAAAATAACAAGTAAAGCAAAGTGAGGAAGGGACATCAAGCTAAATATACAGTTTACAGTTGCTGGTTATCGCAGCCTCAGGCTGGATGCTGTTTCAAGGTAGACTGCTCATCAAGATGAGTGATATGTAATGAGTGGGAAACTTGGTCAAATTAGGGTGCAGAAGCGGTGCTGGTGGCAGAGGGTTATTTGCAAAAATGTGTCTTTGAGGATGTTTACGCTTGCTATAACAGGTTTGTATACTTGCTACTCAGAATACCCTGGTGTAAATATCCATGAGTGTGTGCAAGCTCGGGCCGTGATGATATATCAGGGAAGAAATATCTAAAACGACATCTCCAGCATCTAAATCAAGTAACAAAATCTTCATATAGCAACAGTCCCCGCGGTGGTGACTTGTTCTGCAGCGTTTCAGCTGCGGAGGTCTGTGGCACACACTGCAACGGCACTGTGATTAATACCACTGACAAAGCAGTAACTAATGATCGATTGAGGATGCTTGGGTTCTAAAGACCATTTCCCCTTCACTTACTTTGCCTTTTTCAAAGCCATCTGATATTTTGATCACTGGCAGGGGCCATGTCAGTGGAATTAATCACTAATTTAAAGCCCAAACCTTCTCATTTGCACAAAACTCTGCTCACAGAAGGAGATTCTGAGTGATTAGTATGTTTCAGATTCACCTGATGTCAATGTGGCTTTTATCCTGCTTTTTGAAGACTGTGCCATGAATTACATTAATGCAGATGCGTTTTTACAACACTATATATTCTCTTATTAGGCATGACTTTTACTGTGTTGTGTTAGGCCGTGCACGTGTGTGTGACAGAGAGAGAGGAAGATTAGACATTAGACTGAATTGCACCACGGCAACAGCTTCAGTTACTGACAGGTGCTTGTCGCCTGCTTATTTACTTCAGAATGAACACGCGCACTCTTTTCTTAAAATACATCTAACTCTACCCACACACGAGCCGCGCGCTTGTCCGTCAATGAAATCATCATTCATACTGAGCAAGGGAAAACATGGCTCAACATTTACAGCCTAATGTATTATGCAGCAGAAGCTTTTAAAGAAGATGATTGGAGAACTCCCATCTGAATCACAGCTGCAACATCAAAGCGTGAGTGGGAGGAAAATTAAATGGTACAGAAATAAGTAATGGTAGACTTGATGTCTTTGCTAATTGGGATCTCTGGCACTCGGGTCAAAAGGCCTCCACGAGGCGAAGCCTAGGAAGAACAGCTCTATTGTGCTAAGGTGCTGAGATGCAATATCACGTCCCGCTCTCTCAGACAAACTCTTTCACTCTCCGGGCAGTGCTTATTAGCACTGAATGAGAATGCTGTGTACGTGTCATGAAGACGTTCTCACAGCTGAGAAAAAGGCCTCGTGTTCCTGACAGGGTACTGACCATCCTCTCCTACTGCAGTGATAAAGGCTTCTCACCCCCCTCCCCTGCCACCCCCCCCCCCCCAAGGCCTGCCTGGCTGCTGCCAAGCAGCCGCGCAAACACTAGAGGGCTCTCTCCATGGACAGCAGCAACGGGCCCCCTCCGCTGTCACTCACGCACTCTGCTGCCCTCCTGCACAAACACATACATCCAGCTGCTGTGCAGTGATGAGGCATGACCTTTTCTCTTAATGTCTAAATAGCACCTGTACACACACACACACACACACACACACAGGATATAGGCACATTCACGTGTCAGGAATCCAAATAAACTAAAACCAGAACAGTGTAAGATTTTGGTCACAGTATCCTGAATGGATGGAATAGTTCTTTACTTTCCATTGTGCCAGCATGAGCACAGTGTCTAACTGTGTGTGTGTGTGTGTGTGTGTGTGTGCGCGCGCGCGCGCGCGCCCGCGTCCATCTGTTCATTGCTTAACCCTATCAAGTGACAGTGTAAATGAGCTGCCTCAGCTCCGTTTCACTGATCGCCCGGCCGATTTCATTTCACTAATAACCGGGAGAAGTGACGGCCAAAAACTCACGCGTCGTTGCCTCAACAAAGAGAAGAGTTAGACCGCGGAGGGAAAGACACTAATGAGAGGAATCTCACCTGCGCGCACCTATGTGATATCTGCAGCTATGGGGCGACTATGTGAGACGATAACCTTTGCGCGTTCGTGCCCGGGCAGAGCGGCATGCGTTCATTTGTGCGCCTGTTGACCCGGCTCCTCATCAACCCAATGAGCGCCGTGGAGGGGAGGCTCTCTACGCCACCGTGCTTCTCTCCACCATCTCTTCCTCACTTTTCCAGTCGGCCAGCGAGCCCGTCGGAGCTCTTAACTACCAACCCAACACTGTCACTCCGCCTTTGACAAACTGCACGAAGGATTTCTAGCCTCTCGTCTCTGCGCTTTTCGCTCATTTCCCCCGCCGCCTCGACCGAGACGCATTGGACTTTTTTTTTTTTTTTCTCTTGTGCGTATTTTGAAGGAGAAAACGGTGAAATGATGCAGCAGCGGAGAAGGATGCAAGTCTCACTAGTAAGTATAGCCCTCATATCCTAACACCTAAACATAACGGGCATCACCGTTGTGTCACAGAGGTCTTTTTGTGGACGCGGGGGAGGTGGGTTGGATGAGGGTTCACTGGACTTCTTTGCCCCTTTCTCCACCGCGGTGCTACAGTACAATCTCTGTGCACATTTGCAGGAGCGAGAGGACGCGGGGAAAGACAGAGCAAGTGTAGAAAAAGGGTCTGCAACTTAGGCTACCTACGTTATTCGCGTCTCACTTGCCTGTAAGTTGCACATCCAGCCACTATTCAGTTCGTTTTATCTTCGCCGGGAGTGCTCATGTGGTCCAGTGGCACATCTGACGCACTCAGGTGGCTTGGCTGCAAACACAGGTCTCCGTCAACGGGGGGAAAACTTCAGAGATTCGGGTAATCGAGGTACGTGGTGCAGATTATTGCAGACATGAGCGTCAAACTTTGTGGCTTAATTCGTGGTGTAATTTCTTGCCGAGTGACTGGAGGACTGAATTGCTCCTGTGCGTCCATGTTTCCTACCTTGGACAGCTCCTCCGCTGCCGGCGCTTGGTTGTCGGCTGAGCCGTGTGGACCGGCTGCTCTCCGGCGGGGAGCTGTCCAACGCTCATGGTGCTGAAGCCGCCTGCTTAGTCACGCACCACAGCGACTTGTTAATGCACTAAAAAAGATGAGAAATCATCCAATTTCATGTGAGTTATTTACAGTTAAATTTTATATGGGTGGTTATTTCATATCTTAGCAGGTTTATTTTCTCCTCTTACTCATCTCCCTCCGATATATTTCTCCCTTTTCTTTTTATTACCCCGGTCTTTTTAGTCTCCAGGTCGTTGCCTGCACTTGGAGAATGTCACAGTAACTCGAATCTCTCCACATTTTATGATATTGCTGTTGGCTTCAGGTGGAATACGTTCCAGCTTATTGTCCTTGAAATTGCACCGGTGGAAACATGAAACATGTATTACTCCACACCGTGTGCAATAAAAGTTGGAAGAACTAACACTGACACTGTGCTGAGAGCAAAGCATTCGGTGCTGTGATAGCTTGTCCACCTGCATCAGTCTGAGCTGGGGACAACTCAGAGCCAAGCTTTTCTTTTTTTTTTTTTTTTGTCTTCTGGTGAACAGAATGAATCAGTTTTTACACAGTGAGGGATGAAGTGGATGTTGAAACAGTTTTTGATTAAAGGGTAAAATTTGCATGAGGCTGTTCAATGTTACACTGCTCTGTTGTATTCTGTGTTATTCTTGTTTGATCTCCAAAAAAGTTCACTGCTTTGGTTGTCAGTGAAAAACCATCTACATAATGTAACATCACATCTCCATGACTCTATCTCAATGAATCTGGATTACTGTGATATCAGTGAGCTGCAGCGCAGTTGACATTGTCGAGCTCACCTGCAGCCAGTCTTTCTGCCCAAAGCTGACACGAGTGCATGCACAAGCTGGTGTCTGCAGAATTTTGACCGAGGCGTGTAAGGATGTTTCACACGAAAGGCAATGTCAAAACATGAATCGTAAGGAACATGTAATTGCTCGCAATCTTTTCAGCATAATCCCCAGAACAACAGATTAATGCGAGGGAAATCTGATGGTGAGGGCTGAATAGCCTCGGAGTACAGACATGTTGTTTAATTGTAGTGGGATAATATGAGGAGAAGATTGGAATAAAGGGTTATGAGCATTTGAAACGATGAAGTGACATCTTCACTTCCTATGCTAACATGAGTATTTCCCTTCTGTTTTTCTTTTTTTTTTATTTCCTTTCTATCTGTTTGCCTGACTTAAAAAACTGATTTTTCATCTCTCTCATGCTGGCTGCCTCGTCTGATTTGTTCAAATGTTTATTTGACTACCCCCTTTCGTTCTTTCCCCACCTCCTGACAGCTCCTCACAAGACTAAAAGACAACTAACAAACTGTGATTGCTCCCTTATAGGTCTGCCCCTCGGAATAACGCCAAATGGATGCTGTGCTGAGTGCCTCACCCCCTCACCAACTGCTATGGAGGCATGCCAAGCCATGCAAGTGACCTTTATCGCACCATGAATGCAAGCTCTGCCGTTCAAAGAGGACACAAGTAACCTTTTCTTGTTATCTAAGAAGGAGCTGTTGATCTGAAGAGAGGAGGGGGGGGGAAACAAGAGAGCGAGAGAGAGAAGAGGCTTGTAGAGCAAACAAACAAACAAATAAAACACACAACGACGAGGATGCCAAAGCAGTCCGAGGAGATGCTCATGGATCTGTGGATGTCCTTGCTGCTGGTGTGGATTACTTGCGTTCCCTGCGTGTCTATGACTCCTATCATAGGCCAGTCCAAAAGTACACAAACTGGTGGGTCCACAGCAGTGGCGAGCGGTCTTGGCGAAGGACAAAGATTACTGAGCCGCGCCAAGAGAGGATGGGTTTGGAATCAAATGTTTGTGCTGGAGGAATTTTCTGGACCCGATCCAATTCTAGTTGGCAGGGTGAGTGCCGTGATTGTCAGCATTATATTAAGCTCGCTTATCGTGTGGAAACATTAATTCGGCCATTTGAATGCTCCATCCATTTTTTTTTTCTTTTTTTTTTTCTTCCCATGGGCAGTGGGAGGGTTTGGGTTGTCAAGGGGAAGCAGAGATATGGGGACAAGACAGAGAGAGAGAGAGAGAGAGGCGAGCAGTGGCAGCGGTGGTAGGGGGACCACGAAATGCTTTTTCCAAATAATTAAACTCCCATCAAATACTGGTTGCAAATATTTTCGGCGATGTTGGGTGTCCTTGAAATCCAAGACACTGTATAGCAATCACAAATGTCTTCTTTCTTTCTATTTTTTTTAACCAAATCTCCCCTCCCCCCCCCCACATAAGGCATGATTTATGAATTGTGAGGAACATAGGAGAGGTTTTTTTTTTTTATTTGCAGCTTTGTAATGAACAAAACTGCAGGCTAATCCTGCAGCTAAGGGCCACCTGCTCCCTGGCCTGTGTGGAAGTGTCAGGCAGGTTTCAGAGGAGGGGAGAAGGCTGCTGGCCAGCCCGGCCAAAGCAGCTTGTTCACAGCTCATTGCTGGGACTCACCTGGGGAGAGTCCGCCTGGCAGCCACGCTCACCTCCCTCAAACAGAATGTCACCCAGCCACTCTGGAGTGGGCAGGAATGCAGGCCATCTAGCATAATATTTGATCTTGTTCAGTAATAGCTTTTGCAAACAGTGTTTCAGTGCCTAATATTTGATAATTGGTGGGTGTGCATTTCTTTGTTGTGACACATTGACACTAAAACCTGTGTTTTCAACCCTTTAAAATGACACCTGATGGCACTAAAACAAAAAAAAAAAAGCTGTTTCCATTTTTGTTGCACAGGAAAAATAAGTGACTTGTGGTCCAAGTAATCACTTCTACTTCCAGTACCTCTTGTGTTTTTTTTTTTTTTTGTTTGTTTTGTTTTTTCTCCCAGTCACATTGTCATATGGCTGCATCAATTAAACATTTGCCACCATGCGGGATTTGCACCTGTGTTTTCTAAATACCATACGAACACAAAAATGCTGTTAAGTGATGCATTAATTTTTCAGGCGAGTCAATTAGGCAGCCTCTGCTGGATTTGACAATGGCTGCTCATCAGACTGCTCAAACAAACAAGCACTCACCGGGGCCGTGGTGACCACACGTGAGCTTGGAATTTAAAGGTTAGCTCGCTGCTGTGAGACGCTGAGCGTCAGAGAATGTGACAGACCGGCCTGGCAAAGTGTTTCCAAATGTTTCAAGTGAAATAAGAAAAAGTTAAACTAACATGATGTTAGATTTTTGCCAGAGTTTCGTATTTATTTTTGCTTAAGATAGCGTGCTGTGTTCTTATATGCTGCAGATTGTGAACAGAGGATTGGTGGCATAAAATCAAGCTCCCGGTCTAGAAGAATGCTTCCTCTGAAGGCCTCGGTTAATGTTTGCAGCACTCTTGTCTGTGCGATTGGTTAGTCATATGTATAAGTATCTTCCAAACAGTGAACATAGGGTGGGGGGGGGCATCTCTGGGCAAAGGAGAGCACGGCTCGCCTCGTACGAGGCGCTGATGACGGGTTGTGTTCGCTGCAAGGTTAAGTGCTCATGAGTATGCCTGGCAGAGCTAAGATAAGTCCTATGTTAGAGCGTGATGTATCGGTTTAAGACTATAAATCTCGCCCCATCTCTGTCCCTCTGTCTCCTCTTCTTCCCCTTTCTCTGTGTTTCTCACACTTAATTAAAAAAAAATGAATCAAATGGGTGGGAGGTGTGATTCAAATGGGTCATACAGCTCTCTGTGTGTTTTGCACAATTTCCTCCGCTGTGTGTGAGGCCGCCTGTGTCTGTGGTTGTGGGCTGATTATCAAGGAAGTCCAGGCAAAGATTGGACTCTTTCCATCCCATAGTTTTTTTTTTTTTTTTTATTGCTGGCACACTCTGAGGTTTAATTATACTTGCATCCCCAATCTTTGTCTGCAACCGGGCTGCCCTCAACTACACCAATATTGGGATTAAGAGCGAGAGATAGTGTTTGTGAGTGGGACAGAAAGAGATTGTGCCATCGATTTTTAATGGTGTGTCATTCTCGGCTGTTCTCTTTCAGCAGAGACTATTTGCATAAACGCAGGAAGGCTCGGGGAGGAGGGTGCAAGTGGGGGGGGGGGGGGGGGGGGGGGAGGTACAGGAGAGTGAGAAGGATGGCCACAAGGCGTGACGGCACCCCTTCCCTTTCGCTGTTCTTCTTCAGCGCGTCGTTTCTTGACATTGTGATTCACTGAGCGGCACGTTCGTCAGCCCCCGTCAGTCCCGTTGGCGTCGGGGAGGCAGACATGCAGTACTTGTTAAAGTGAAGCAGGGGAGACAGCTGTGAAAGCTTGTTGCTCGGCTGTAGCTTTAAAAAAATAAAAAATGAACACGGTGTTGGGAGGGATTTTAGGATTACTCATCACGAGTAAGGGACGGTTCAGAAATAACCTGTCATTAAGAACAGAAATAGGCAAATGTAGTGCGACAGTGGATGGGCTTCAACGCATTGCTCATGCGAAGTGAAGGGACACTCGCGCGCATTGTTGACGCCGAGTGGAGACGCCACTTGAGCGAGTAAAGGCTCTCATGTAGACCACTGGAAGGCAAGCAGGTGGTCATTTTTGGGAAAGCAGCTCTTGATTCACCACTGTACAATCACAGTGGGAAAAAAGAGCAGCCTGGGTTTTTAAAATAGTCGCGTTGAAGACCTTTCTTCATTCAGGCGCGAGGCCCCCGATCCGAAACGTCTGCAACGGCGGCCATGTTTTCCCACCCACTTGCCTCTTCAATCAAAGCTGTTTCAATTATTCAAACGTGCAAAGAAGCATTTACATCGGGCCATTAAGGGCAAAACACAGCCTTAGAACAAAACACAAACAGTGAACAAATTGCTGCGTTTGCACTAAAAGAGAAATCCGAATGTGTTTCCTTTGGAGCCAGATTGATGACGGCTAGCGCTGAAACGGCTCACGGCCTCAGACCTAACTTTTCCAGACTCCTCTCTCGCCTCCCAGTAATCATTTAGCATATGGCTTGTGAGGATTCGTAATGACGGATTCCAGCCTGCCTGAAGATGCGGGAGGATGCGGCCGTCCCCGGCGTTGTGTGTGCAAAGAGAAATGATAATCGACCATTAATATTCATCGGTTCACGCTGAACTGCGAGATCGCAAGGACAAATAGAGAAAGAAGGAGAGCTTTGATTATTGATTCAGCAAAGACAACAGATATGTCTATGACACACAAAGACAGAGACAAAGACAAAGCTTTGTGTGTGCTGGGGGAAGGAAACAAACTCTCTGCTCTCCCAAAACAAACCGTTTGACGGGATCCCCAACAAGAATGGCCGCACTATCAGGCTGCTCCTGTAACGCACATCAGTGGGCCGATTGTGCTCGAAGCAGAGGTGATTTTCAGTAACATAATGCTAAAGAGCTTTTTTTGCTTGTGCTGACTTCTCCGAGACGGTTCAATCCCGCTGTCTTTCTTGTTTTCCTCTTTAGAGGCAGATTGGAGTTAAGTGGTAAGACATCACAGCTTGGATTCACATCGTACCTTGGAAACAAGACAGGAGCTGTAACTGTACATTCCTTTTGTCTCCTGACTAGTTTATTTTAAAGTGAGGCGTTCAAGGCTTATGAGTGTGATATAAGTTCAAATCGGAGTCGGCTTCATGCTCTGCTGTCTGTTTCCCAGCCCGGTCTATCTGGGATCGCTCTCTGAATTCACTTCAGACCTTTTTTTTTTTTTGTTGCTTTCTGCACTTTGCACTGCTAGTACAAGATGTGGGACATCAGTCTATAAATACTGATGCAAGCTGCTTCTGCTCGACTGGATTGCCTCTCAGTGTCTGTCCCTCACCTCCTCCGCCTCTGCCCCCCCCCCCCCATCTGTCTCCCCCCTTTCACTCTTTTTTCTCTCTGTGATGGGGCGATTATGGTCAGAGTGGCTCTTGAGCCCAAGTAAGCTTGCCTCCAGGACCGATGGGGTGCGGTACAATGACATTGTTAAAATTTCTCCAAGTGCTTGGCTTTAGCGAGGCAAAGCTAAGGCGAGATTGAGTCCTGAATGCAGCTGCCGGAGAAGCCTGAGACTCCCTGGTCCTGCCAAAAGGTCCCTAGAGTCGCGGGTTTACAGCACATGAAAACCCGATCCCCCGTTCTTGACTGAGTCGCGTCACTGTGGCCCTCTGATTAGCAGGGATCCCCCACCTTAATCTGCATTTACTCCAGCTCCAACAATTGAGCTGATATCTGGCCCTGCCCTTGATTGATGGATGAGGAGTGGGAGTTAACAAGAATATTAGCCGAATTATTGCAAGTGATTGATAGCCATTATGACACATAAATTATAAGCACTGGCTCGGATATAATAAATTCTGAAATATGGCCCAAATTAGACACAGGTTCCACTGGCATACTGAGAGGGTTTAATCAAAAAGCTGTCATTAAAAGCAGGAAAAGGAAAGCCCATCAGTGTTTGCTGGACTTAATTTCATTCAATTTTACACCCACCACAGCTCCTGGAATACAGCTTTGGAATCTTTCTTCAGGCAGCACCACAAAGATCCATATTGAGCTGCAGTCTCGCAGCAGCTCCTCTGTCTCTGAGCCCCTCAGATCTCCATTCCTTTTGTAATTTAGAAATAAACGCTAACATCTCTCCGTCCTCCCTCTTTGTGTGTTGTGCTAGTGCTCTTCTCTCTTTCCCCGAGGCCCACCTGTACGGTGTATCACTAATGTCGGCAGGACCATTATATCAATGGGCCATGGTCGCCGTCTCCCTCTTCCTTTCCAATCTCTCCCTCTGTCTGTCCCTCCCGGTCTGTAATAAAACACTGGGCCCAGCGGTGGCTCTGATAGAGCTGTGGGATCACATTAGTGCTGCCCTCGAAGAGCTTGACAGCTTGTCTATGGCTTTGTGTTGTCGTCGTGGTTCCCATTAACAAGCTGCGCATGTGTATGTATCATCCACCAGTCCATTTGGTGGTGTTATAGACTAAAAATGAGATGAGCGGACACAGGCTTGGATGGGGTATATTTAGACACGAGGGCTGAGCGAGCAACAGTAAATACAGTGTGTCCATGGAGCTTATAGCTTTGCAAACATTTGCCGGGGTGTCAGCGCAACTTGTACTTATGAAAGATTTCTCTCTATATGTGCTTTGAACAGAAATTGCTGCTTGAAATCTGTGGCATTTCAAATTTACAGGTGATCTCATCCACACTGGTGTTATTACCTTTCCGGTAAATGTACTGAACATCGCTTGTATCTTAAATGTTATTGCCAATTTTTGCTTTCTTTCTTTTTTTTTTACCAGCCTGTCAGTGATCATTTCATAGACAACAATAGTACATACAACAACTCACACTTTACAATCGGCAGATGCGTCATCTTTGAAATATCTCTCGTTCTGTTTTCCTCTTTATGTCTTCCTTAACACACCCACACGTATAAACACTTGGCGCGGACCCCGGCTCCCGGCGTCCTGTCTCACGTCTCGAATGGTACCTGGCGACTGCTGCATTAAATCAAATTCTGCATTTTCTCCCTGTGTGTATTTTCATAAGGGAGCTGAAATCATGTTTCGGCTCAGTGTATCGTAAGGAGGCGCGTGATGCGTCTCGATCCCTGGAAGCTCTCTAGTGTACATGCATCAGCTGCAATAATAATTTAACAGGAAAGCACATCCATTCACATGGCTTCAGAGTCCCTGAGCAAAATA
Organism: Anabas testudineus; assembly: GCF_900324465.2. NCBI lineage: Eukaryota > Metazoa > Chordata > Actinopteri > Anabantiformes > Anabantidae > Anabas > Anabas testudineus. The sequence goes on along the minus strand of NC_046612.1, from coordinate 23,651,976 downwards.
ACAAGCTCGCTGCTATCACTCACATCTGCGGCTCGGCGTGATTAAATCCGTGTTGTACAGTGAGCAGCTCACACGGGGGCCACTTTCCTGAGCTTTTACACCGGTGCTAATTCATAGCAAATGGCCCCTTTATGGTTTCACCTTGGACTGCGCTGCCACAATTAGCGCTCTCCCATGTTTGTGTTTGTCAGTCAATGGTCTGAAACTCTACCAGCAAAAATCCAGAAACCCCCCTCCACCCTCCATCCCTAACTTATTTCAACTGCTCTCCTTCCCTCCTCTTGGCTCTCTCACTCTCCGGGCTTGGCCTGGGCTGGTCTTGCGGAGGTGGAGCGCTTAGCAGGCTAAATCATCTGGCGCTCTGCCTTGAACTTTGCTCCAACTAATTTATAGGAATTAAAGCAGTTCACCTCAAACGCTTGGCTCGTGCGTTGCTTTGACTAAATTAGTCTAGTTGCTTTTCAGAACAGGGGATTTTTTTTTTTTTGAATTGGAGCGTTCTGGAATTATCAGGAGATGTTTTTGCTATTTAACACACTCAAACCTCTTGGCCTTCGTGTTGTGCTGACATTTAAATAATTAAACGAAACACTGGCCTGTGTATAATTATATTTTAAACAGGCAGTGATGGCTAAATTGAAGCAACATTAGAGAGCCTGATGCTGATGTTGGACGTTCTGCGTGTTTTCCAGTCACAACACTGGCCAAGCATCAGTAGCAGTAAATGAGGTTACAATTGTTCCAATCTGATTATTCAAATCAAAAGATTATGATTATCTGAAACCTACTAATTGGGTCTTGCCTGTGACATAGTAGTTGTGGGCATAAGCCACAGCAGCGGGAGAAGCCGCAGAAACAGTAGCAGCTAAATATTCCTGCTCCTGGTGCCAGTGTGCTCTTGTGGGCTCGATGTTTGGCTCAACTCTCCAGGCAGCTCCTCTCCTATGGATAGAGCCCAGCGTACGTGAAATGCTGCAGGCGGCTTATCCGCGCGCCTCTGCTCCCGTACGCATCCCATCAGCCAAACTGGGACTGCTGGAGTAATCTTGTTAAGAATGGATGTTGTTATTGTGCGGCTGGATGTGCATTTTGGCTCCGCGGTTTTGCCGAGGAGCACACGTGGGCTGGAGCGGAAGAGACAATGGGGTGGGAGTACTGGAGCAGAGGTGTGTAGGGGGGGGGGTGTGAGTGCCTATTTCTGGCACTTAAAAGATGACAGCCCTCAACCCTCTTCCTCCGCCTCCTGACTTTCCCTCCCCGCTCCTTCCCTAGAAACTCCTTACCTTGCTCCTCGCCCGCCTCATACGACATAATAACAACAAAGTGGCCTCTGTAAACAGTGGATGTGACATTTACTTGAGGATCGGTGTCTTCACCTATAACAGGTATTAAAGAAGATGATTATCATCACTGCTGAGCGGAAGGCAGAGGGATGCTCGCCGCAATCACTGAGTTGACAATAAGAAAAACACACACACACACACACACACACACACACACGAAGAATCAATGGCTCCATCCTTTGCTGTCTTCGCGCTCTCAATGAAACTACTCCTAACTGTGGTATCTGGGTGCCAACAGACTGTGGCTTTGACCTTTCTCACAAATGAATAATTTCAGTTTAATGATCCCTTCTGCAGAAAGAACAAAAAGATAGCTCAAATAATAGCAAAGAGTGAAGGGAGGAGGGGGGCTTGGGTCGTAAAAGGGCAACACCCACACATACCCCATACTTTATTCTCCATCTTTACTTACACAACAACCAAGACACCTTATCCTCACACAAGACACCTGTATCCTTCTAATAATGCCTCTCGCTCGTGTTTGTGTCTCCAAGGTGCATGTGATACATCCAGCCTGAGCCTTACAAATGAACTGACTTCGAGAAAAGAAAATACCCAGGATGTTACAAGCAGGTGGCGATGATGATGGAAAACACATACACATCTTTGTGTGTGAGACTAACACGTTTCTTCCTCCAATGTTTGATTAATTCTTCTTTTTTTTCTTTCCCCCCACGTCAGATCACAAAAGGGGGGTGGGATGTACGGAAAGCATGGGAGTGGGGGTGGGAAGGGGGGGGGCAGACACATGAAAAATTCAAAACGTTATAATATAAAATCCAGATGAATCATGAATGCTTAATGGGAATCAGGGCCGAGCACGCAGGATGTTGAAATAGTTCTCAAAGAATCCTGGTGTGTGTGTGTGTGTGTGTGTGTCGTCTGTTAGCGCCGCGTGCACAACGAGCGACACGCCATGTTACGTTGCCTCTCTCAGCTGCTCTTTCCTCTCTCGATGGCAACGAAATGAGGTGTTGAGGGACACTGAATGGAGGATGCCAGAAACATGTGAAAAGCTTTTAGGGGCTAGAGGCCGTCTGTTATCAAAGTCTGGCTAATTGCCTTTATCCCGACTGCAACTGCTTGTTGTTCTGCTCGCGGACTGGACACGCACCAATGGTCTATCTGATGAAATATTAACAAATCTATGCTAACACCCAGTCGTCTCTATTGTGTTTTAATGAAATGCAGAGTTCCAAGAAAAACTTCTGCTATTATGAATAATAGAACATCCAATTAGCGGAACATCATCACAGATGAGCTTCATGAAAGGCCGGACCGCTGTAATGTCGGGAGAGTGGGAGCGTTTAGTTAAGTTATCATTGTGTTTGAATGTTGTGTTAGTCCACTGTCTAGGACTTAGTGACAAGACAAAACCTTGAGGAGTACCTGCAGATGATTTAGACAGAGCTGAAAGTCGAACTTGAGTCGCTTTAGTTCAAGAAAACCAAAAGCTACGATGGGACTTTTGTGTATATTTGTGGAAACAGTGCTGAGCCAATATTGGAGGGCGAGCATTGCTAGAATTTAAGCTGTAAATGTGCGTGGTTCCCCGCTGACTGGGGAACTTGTCTTACTCTGTAAAAAAAAAAAAGCTGCTACAGGAAGTATATTTCTCACTTCTCAACAAGTTACCATAGCTTTGGTTACGCACCATCAGCACGTTATCTGTCCTGCACCTAGAAAGACCCACTGTTTGCCGAAGTCTGCATTCAATGCTGGAAAAGCAGAGGCTCGCAGGCTAGGCTAACCAGCGTCCTCTCTGAAAGTGGAAGCCCACTTGTTAATGTTTGGAGTGGATTCCCACTAGATGCTACTTTCTGATCATGGTAAATGAACACCTGCTGAGTCACTGGCAGCGCCTGCACTGTGCTGTGTCCAACACATTATGCAAAGGAGGGGGATGTAGCTGGCTTTAGTCGTTTCTGTTTGTCTGTTTTTTTTTTGGTGAGGGCGAATGACCAGACTGTTGAAACTCTCAGCGACAACTAGAGGCCTGTAACTTCAGCACTCAATATGTTACCGGGCTATGGAGTAATGGAGCGTTGAAATTGCACAATAGACTGACTGTTAACAATATAACCTCACTAGCTGGCCTTTGAAATGGAAGTGATATAACACACAGAGTACACTACAAAATTAATGCAACCTGGAGAAGACTAAGAGAAAGAGCACTGCCTCTGCAGAATATAAACAACATTAATGTTTCTACTATTTGGTCAAAATTAAAAACAACATGCATTCCAGTAATCACGTGTTTGTGTCATGAACATCTATTTTCTAGCCTTATCTTGCGTCTCAGGGGGCTTGGAGCCAGTCCCGGCATGCATTGGGCAAGAAAGAGGGTACACCCTCACTAGGCTGCCAATCTGTCACAGGGCTGACACACATCCACAACACATTCACACTCGCATTCACACCTACGAGCAATTTCCAGTTTCCAGTTCACCTAACCTGCGTGCCTGTGAACGGAAACCAGAACAGACGCAGGGAGATCATGCCACACCACTAAAGTCCACACAGCAACACGATGTATACTATTTATGTTGTTTTTGGCAAACATACTGTAGTTACAAAATGCATGGAAAAGACGGTGACTAGCAATTCAATGGTATTTGTTAGATTTAGTCAGTTGGCAGACACTTTCATCCTTGGACCCTTACTGGAGGTAGGCCACAGCCAGGATTCGAACTGCATGGAGAGCGATGATCTTAACACTACACTATCCAGCCACTTACAAGTTAACCACTTTAAATGTGCCATTAAGAATACGCTTTTAATACTGCATTGAATTGAAATGAAATAATAATAAAATAATTTCAAAAATGATCAACGATATTACTCTTTGAGGAAATTCTCTGTAAATGCAGAGCGGTCAAACCAGGCGGTATAACGATATGTTTAAAATTTCTAAATAAAAAAAAAAAAGAGGAGCTGCGTTTTGGAAGGGAAACCCCCACCGAGTCTCAGGAGATGACTCTCCTCGCCTCTAACAAGAGAAAGACTCTGCCAAATGGCACAGTGCCCTTTCATGTTCCTTTCTGTGCTTTATCTGCGTCACGAAGCCGCGTCGCTGCTGTTAGCTGATGAAGAGAAGTCGCAGCTGTGGTGAGGCAGCAATATTTTAATGGCTCCACAGATCTTTGGATGGTTTGCCATCGGGGGTAAAAAGACCTGGGCCTAACCCCAAAACCATTGCACCCGCCGTCTGGATGGAAGCAGCCGCGCAGGTCCTCGTTTCCCTCCATTTCAATCTGTGCAGCACTCCCGGTGTTTACAGGAGCCGGCGCCCGCTTGAATCCCCACTTGCCAAGAAGCGGCGTGTTTATCAGTGTCTCTCTCTGCACACAGCAACGCGCAGCCACATAAACACAGATGCAGCTGTAAACACAAACACACATTGTCTATGTGTCTCATTGAGTGGCCAGATAAGAAAACATGACATTATCTTTTTGGTGTGTCTGTGTACCTGTGCATCCAAGTACACACACACACACACACACACACACATGCGTTACTATCTACATGTGGACGTGTGTGTGAGTGTGCCCAGTCGAAATGCTAATGCCATATCTGTCTTGATGACCTTTTCTTCTTTGTTGATGCCTGGTGTTTTTTATAAATACCGTGCTGATATCCTGGGATGTGTAATTACTGCGCCACAGCAACATGCTGCCTCTTTATTAGTTTTCTGACAATGGCCTTCCTTGTCACCGCTGAGTGCTGTGTGTGTTTTAGTGTGTGTGAGGCTCTTCTGTTGTCCTGTTTGCACAGCAGAATCCTAAAGTACACTAAGAGTCCTCATGCTGCTACTCGTGCACATCTGATAAAGACAATGGATCGAGTGTGTGATGATGCTTCTATTTATATGTCAGTTTGGCTCAACAATAGTCATAATATCCATAGTATCACCATTTCTTATCCAGTTATTCATCCACAGGAACGTCTTAGAGATGATCTCCAGGGATTCATAAATGGATCATATCCAGTCCGACACATAGATGAAAATAGGATCGAGGGATTTAGCTGAGCAGCTACCTGAGTGTGCAGTATTACTTCGACAAATACCACAAAGGATCAAGGCAGGATTCAGATTGGGTTTCTCAAGCAGGATTTCTGCACACATAATGTGTGCTAACATTTACAATGCACAAACTAGGAGCAGGATTCCTGCCTTTGTAGCATCACTGATGCGGAGGGGAAATGCATGTCAAAAAGGTCTCTGTGCATACGTAATGGGATCGCGCTCTGCACCAGCTTGGCGTTTGTCGATAAGAATCGCACTCACCAGGTTCAACTCCGGGGATTAGGGCAGAGGCCGTTTGATCTTGGTGGTTTTGCATAAAAATCACAAGTCTAGTGAATCCTGTAGCAAAGGAGCTGAGTTAGCTAATTGGGAGGTGCTGCTGCATGCTGGGATGGACTTGTAGCTTCATGTAGTGTCCTCAAGATGCCTTTGACAATGCTGCAATTACAGTACAGTCAGAGTGCTGTGTTAATGATGCTTTCAGAGAGGAGGAGAATAGACGGGTGTTTTGAGTCATGGAGCAATTGATGCACTGTAACCATGCTTTCAATAGACCATACACACACACACACACACACACACACACACACACACACACACACAGTCATTGCTGTGTACTTGTGAGCGCAAATAGCAACTTATCCCAATCGCAGCAGGCGATCAAACAGGAAGCTAAACTTATCCATCATCAAATAGACGCTGTGGTCAGCCTCAGCCTATGAAAGTGTATCGCAAAATGCTCCGGAGCTGCATCCAGGGTCCCCTGTGTCCACATCGGATCCATGTGCGCCTAAGCAGCCAGCGCAGCAAAAGCAGAAAGGGGTGTGCCAGTTACGGAACATAATTGCTACTAATGACCATTAGGAGTTTGGTTTTCATCCTCCAGGGGCTGTGGAAAAGGCCTTTCGTCTTATCAGTTGATTAGAAGCAAATAGACAGGGCCGGATCCTGCATATTAAGTAAACAGGGGGCTAAAATGGTGTTACTCTATCAGGGAAAAGCCTAATGGAGTGGCGGGGAGCTCATCCTGTGCTAAGGTATCAGCTGCAGCAAATGGACAACTGCTCACAAACGTCCCCAACACACGTCACAACAGTGGCAGCATTTTATTTTTATCCTACCAGCTGAAAAGACAAAACAAAAAAGAGAAAATTCACTTTTCATTGTACAGTAAAATGCTAAAGACCTTTGTGTTGGTCCTTATTAAGGCACTTTTGCTTTTCCAGCAGCAGTGCTGGTATCCAACTGTCAGCGATGGCAGCAAAGTTGTTTTTTCCTCTCCGTGGATTCATTTGCATTATGCAAATGAACAATTGATATGGATCTTCTCCCCTCCGATGAACATTTTGCACAGCAATTTGCCAAGCAAGTAATTACTTATTGACAGAGTGATATTACACAGGAAATTGTTGTATAAAATGGCAAACTCATCTCATTGAAATGGTGGCAAAAAATAATATGAATAACAATAGTAAAATTAGAACTCATCAGTTAAATGGACATGAGTTATGGAGGTTCGTACTGATCACGGCTGCTCTCACTGCTCTCTCTTCACCGCCACCTGTGGTTGCACTCTGGGCTCGTAGCTCCGAATTTTAATTAATTCCAAACATTATTAAGGTTACAAATTCACAGTCTCACTCCACTGCGCGACGCAGTGTAGTTGAGCTGCAGGAATATCAGCAATTATCCATATTGTGATGGAATATTTAAGCTGTTTGTGTAACCTGCATGTCACATTGTGTCGTGACTAGTGATAAAGCCTTTTTTTTTTTTTTCCTGCTCTTATCATGGTGATAACTGAAGAGTTGGAAAACAGATCCAGTCCTTAAATTGGTAGAATATTATCAATCAATAGCAAATTCATGCAGTTACTGTATATGTATAAGGGGAAAAGTTACTTTTCAGTATTTGCTTATTTATATGGAAATTGTTCTTCTTTTTTTCTAATATCTATCTTTATGTATAAAGCACATCGCTATTTCAACTCAAAGGCAGCAATTCACCACTTTGACCTCTAGTAAAGATGAGTCACCAAAGTCAATAAAGCAATTAATATCCGTCCAGCAGGATCGGTGGTCAATCACAGAAACACCAGACTTCTCTTTAACTGTCTAATTTATAATGATCCATCTCCTGTTATATGCCCCCTTGTCTCTTTCCACCTTAATTGCAGAAAGAAATAATTTCCCAGTGCATTGATGCTGGGGTGTTTGCGTCAGCGCCATTCCAGCTCTAATATCGAGCATCCCGAGAGATTGGCACCTGGAGGAAAACAGAAAAGGGAAAAGAAAAAAAGAGGACCAGTGTGCAGCTGCATTTTCTTCCTCAGTAATCGAATCCCTCAAAAGGGGTCCATTTTTCTTCATCTCCCCAGGTCCACAGGACCTTTAAACAGAGCAAGGCACCAAAAGAAGGCGCCATAGAACACAATTATAATTCCAATATAGTCTTGTAAAGAAAATGTAAACAGATAGCCAGCCTGCAAAGCTGCCTCCATTTTCCCAGAAGACTGGTAATAAAGTAGAAAAGATGTAATACTGGAAGAGGCTTTTTACCCCCTGTCCTTTTCTCACTCCAGAAATTGAAAAGTGTGGCTTTCTGCAGTGATGCTGGTAGAAGAAGGGATGCTCTGAGATTTATGAGAGATTTAAAGGGAAGACAGAGGAGAGGGGGATGGCGGAGGTTTTACCAGCGGCGTTAATGCGCCTTTGCAAATGAACTCTAATGCACAAGTATTGATATGGATAAATGGTGCTCTGCAGTGCTGCCGGAGCCTCTCTTTCTACTGCGGTAACTTTGTGTGTTTTGTCACAGGCTTCATTTGAGAACCCTCCAGACTCTGACAGGGGACACACAAACAAGCCATTTTGCACCTCCAGAAATGTGAACAGAAGCAAATTGGTGGGAAATTTTGATTTGCGAGAGCCTGCTGCTTTCATATTCGCAAATCTTGAATTTCTTCGGGTGAGACATTTTTATCCCTTCCCGTAGTTTTCTCCTGTCTTTCCTGTTTGTTTGGCGCTGTCTCAGGGGTAGCATTTGTTTAATGCCTCATTTCTGGTTTATTCTCCAATCACTAGAATGCAGAGAAAACAGCAATAGGCTCTTTATGATAATTTCCTGGCAGCAATTGCAACTGCCCTAATAGTTATTATTGGTACAGAAAGGTGGTCGGTATTGGTCTTTTTTGTTGCACTCATTCACAGCAGTCATCGCTTTTCATATCACCTTTAATTTCTCTTTCAAAATCCGTTCTTAAGAGCGTTAGGTCAAGAGTCTTCACAAAACTTGGCTGTTTTGTGATAAAGTCCGCTGCTGTTGTTGTGAGCCACATGGGCCATGATGTAAGAGCTAGTGTTGTGACCTTTAGAATTACAGCGTGAATCCGGTCGAGCAGAGTTACTCACTTAGCCTGGGAGAAGAGGCTCCTGGAGTCAGCCAGTGGGATGACTGTGACTAGCCGTGCTGTTTCCCACTGAGTGTAAATCACAGAAAGAAAGTGAGAGGAGTGGATGCCTGTACTTGTGGGAGCATGCATGTATGAATAAGTGTGTGTGCCTTGTTGTCTGTCTGTGTGCGTATGCGTGCGCATTTGAGTGTGAATTTCAGTCCTGGCAAGAATCAGTAAGGCCCAGCAGGCCGGGGAAGGCACAGAGGAAAGGGCGGGCGGGGTGGACGGGTGGGTGGGTATGTCAGGTGACAGTTTAGTGTGATGAGGGGAAATGGCATGGTGCTACTGGAGCTAGTCATCCGTCTGCTGTGACACCCAGCGTGCATGGAAGATGTCCCCAGGACTCGGCAAGGCAGAGAGGAAGTGTGGTCGTGCAGAGGAGTGGGCGGCAGAGTGGAAGTGTCGCGCGAGTGTCGCACCGTCTCTGGTGCCTTGTCGGTTGCACACGGACACTGCGTCTTCGCTTCGCACTTTCTGTCGCCCTCCAAACGCCTGACCAGGCAAATGCACAAACTTTCTTTTTTGTCTCTTCAATCCTGGGCTACATTTTCCTGCACCATTTTACCTTTTATATGGGCCAGCCCTGTGGCGTAGTGACCACATGACTCATTTAGGTGCACAGTATGCAGTATGGCCGGTTGTTACAGCTTACTCCAATTATTGCGAATGAGATGACTGAAAAGTTGAGCTTCTGCTACTCCACGTGAAATCTGTAAAAATTTTAATTTGACCGTAAATCTTGAAAACAGGCCAAATCTAGACATCAAAAGTTCCACACGGTTCATTTCTGTAATTGCAACTTCTCCCTGCGAACGACACATAACGCCGTCGAAGTTTCAGCCTCAATTAGCTTTATTCAGGTGCAAAGGTAAACAAACATGGCTCTAAGTTGTGAATACTTAGGAGGCAGAAACCCCACAAAAACAATTCCTTGAAGATGCTCTATCGTACCCAGGGGTATAGAATTTGGGACATTGCAGTTATGTGCAATGCATCTTTATCTACTTGGCAACCAAGAAGCCCCAGTTTTGAGAGCACATTTTTATCAGCAAAAGAAAATAAAGGAGAACTAAAGTTGAAAGTTGACTTTATTTTTTCTTTGCCTGTGTATTTACCAGAGATGGTACTCTACAGTAACTAAGTTGAATACTCAAGAAAAAGTGCAAATAAAAAAATACCCCAGTCCAAGTGCCACATACATTATTTACTCAGGTTTAAAAACTACTGTACATAAAATTTACTTGAACCCATGAGTGAAAGTAAGTATGGTACACCCCCCCCCCCATGTCATCTTAAACAACACACTGACTCTTCATTAACTGGTTCTAAGTGGTCCCGAATTGCCTCTGCACAGTCTGCGTTGTCTTTTCATCTTGCATTACTGCTAGTTAACTTGAGCACAATCTTCTGAGGGTTGGGAAACAATCTAAAGGACCTTCTACGTTAATCCAGCTGCTTCTTTTTGGTCCTCTACATCCCTAATGGGACATGAAGTTTCAAAACATTGAGCATGGTGCCAATGACACCTCCTCATAGAACACGGTGTTACTGATACATCAGCACAGCAGCATCGCTTCTATTAATTAAGGTACGGGTGCTGGGAAGGCCAAATTTGATGTGCGAATACTCAAGACTGACGACTTGAGAACCAAGTGAAATGCAACAAATTCTCACGTTTCAGTAATTAAAAGCTATAATTAAACAGTTTGCTGAAAAGTTTTGTCATGTTTTGTCATGATTTGCGTAATCACGTTGAACAGTAACAACAGAACAGATCTGAACATGACAGCTCTCAAGTCGTTTCACTTTGCAGTTTTCAAGAAAATTAAAGAGAAACTTTCATAGTAATTAACAATGACCCCGTGTTTGAACTACGATAAAAATATTTAGAGGTTAGCTGAAGCCTTCATTGGATTCTTATGTAGAGTGATGCACACCACAAATGTTAAGTATCTTTGTACAAAATACAGGAAAATGAAACATAGAGTCACCTAAAATAACACAGTAACTGATAATGCTCATGTTTCATTCATCAAGTACATTTTTTTCTTATATATTTATATTTTTACATATATTTTTGAAGTAGAAGGAGAAGAAAGGCAGGCAGGAAACACTGGGAGAGAGTGTGGCACTGAGAAAACAACATATTTTAAACAATAGTAAATGAGTTGCTGTTATATTTTTTTATTTTTAGTTTAGTTTACACTTCAGTTATAATAGCACTTCGTGAATTGGAATAATAGCTCTCTCTGTAAATCTACTTTAAATATTTCCTCCCATTTGTTCATGGCTGCCCTCCACCCACCCTTCACCCCCCTTCTCTCCATTACAGGCACTAGTTTATTAGCGGCGTTACCTTCTGTATCAAGTCTCTCGCGGCGGGTGACCCAATTGGGAGAGAGGGAGGAAGACAAAACGAGACTCAGGGAGAGACTGAGGGGGGAGCCAGAGTTGCTGGGATTTTAATGGCTCCTGCCTGCCAAGTGTGGTCATGTGCCTCCAGTGCACAGACAGGGCCTAATCAAAAGCCCCACACCGTGTGAGTGACAGCATCAAAGTGCATCTGCATACTGAGGGGAATTCTCTCAACTTTCTGATTTCTTCACAATTAAAGTCGGGTGCAGGAACGGGAATGCGTGCTGTGATGATTTCTTCCCCCCTCCTCTTTTATTTATTTATTTATTTATTTATTTCTCCCTCTCCCCCTCCACCTTTCCTCGCGTAAACAACATGAGCGCTTCTCCCGTTCGCCTGTTATGTTTGTGTACATTATTTCCCAACCCTCAGGAGGCCCGGAGGAGGAGAGGGAGAATTAAAAAGAGGGAGAGAGAGAGAGAGAGAGAGAGAGAGAGGGGAAAAAGAGCTGAGGGGTAAAAATGTAGAGAAGACGCTAAGAGAAAAGCTGCAGAGCGGGTGAGAGCTGTATTTCACACCATTACTGTTTGTAGAGCGTTTTAGCACCCTGAGTAACTACTGGATGGCAAAAAAAAAAAAAAAAAAGTGCTGCAGAAAAACACAACACTATGACCAGAGCAGTAGTGGTTGATCAACCAACATAACACAACACAACTTAATTGAGTTCCCACATATTACAGCGGCACCCCTTCATTTTTTTTTCTTAACCATTATAAATATTTAACCGTGCAAACTTCTCCAAAATGTTATTTTTTTTAATTTTCTCGAGGAAATAAAAACTCCGGCATGATAACAATTTATTTTGTCAGACTTACACTTTCTATCTCCATTTCCCTCCCTCCCATTAGTGGATTGGCTACTCAACTGCTGTTTCCTGTCAAGGGAACTGCAAAACTCTGCACGAGCCAGAGTGATGGAAATTACTTTTCTGGCTTCTCTGCATGGCGCTTGTATGAGGCCAGAAGTGTATTTCAAATGTAATTGAGTTTGGTGTGTTCACAAAGGCAAAATGGTGTGTTCTTGACTAAAATGATCCACATTATATTGCTTTTGGATACATTGCCAAACCTTTAGCACAGCTAGAGTTTATTTACATCCGTTTTTTTTTTGTTTTTTGTTTGTGTGATTCCAGAGCTCCTCTGTTTGGCTTTGATGTTATTAGGTCCTGAGGTCCAAAGGCAGTATTCTGGCACTTGCTCGACAGCTACCTTTGGGAACACACCAAATTCAATTTCTTTTACTGCCAGACTAATGACAATGACGACCCCGCAAAGTAAACGCAATGTTAAACTTGTATTTTTCACAAGCCCTTATAGACTGCTCAAGACGTGTTTGTTTCTTCATTCACCCGTACTGACAGTGCAGGTCGGTGGGTTCAGCCACCCCCTTTTCTGCATATGTAAGCATTTTTTGTCTGCGTCTGGAGCGGCTGGATGGATATTGGAGGCTGTTGGCGGAGCCGAAAGGATGTTGGACAATGGTTGAGATTGATGAGTGTTTGGGCGCTTTCCCTGTGACCCCACCGCATCTGGCAGGAACAAAGTCATGCAGGTGTGACAGCCAGCATCCATCTACTAGTCAGCTGTAATAGGGAGGGGGCATTTGTACAGGGACACACGCGCGCACGCGCAGCGCAAACACGTACACACACCGCAGCCTGTGTTTTCAAAGCAAGCAAGTCTGCTTGAGCACACGCGCGCAAACACACACAAACAAACAAGTCGGCGAGGGAGGCAAGCGTGCACACATCTATTAAGCCACACAACACACACACACACACACACACACACATTGAATGCCTTCCTGGCAAGCTTCGCTGTGTGTGTTTCCAGGAAGGAGTCGTTTTGCGATGCTGACTTCCTTCAAATGTCTGCGAGCTCTCATGTCTTATTACGGGAGACAAATGGCATGTCGTTGCAACGCTGTGTCCCGTCTCGTTAGCTCCGGACATGACAACCAGCGCAACACATTTCATTTAATTGTGTCCCCTTCTGTGGTTAAACATTTGGAGCACTCACACAGCACAGCACGTGTTGAGATTCAACATGTAGATATGAGGCTGATTCTTTGTTTTAGTTGAATACTAAAGACCGGCCTGGGTTTGGGTTATTTCTCCTGTGAAGAGGTTTATGGATTTAAATGCATCAGAATGACTTTTTTTTTACAGGAAACATTACGTTTAATTGTTTTTCATAATTAATACTAAACTAAACTAGCAAAACTAAATACAGATCCTTGTGTTTCTTCAAGTATTGTTTGATTTTGATGCTTTTGCCTCAGAGATCCTGTCAATACAATGAAGCTGAATGGAATGTCATCATCATTGCATGATGCCCATCAGTCTGCAACCTGGATTAGTTTATTTATCTGTGCCGGAGACCTCTGTTAGTGTCCAAAAACATATCAGCCAGATACATTGTAAAACACTCTTATTCACTGTCGTACATCTGTTTAAAGTAGCGTACATCTTTCCACGAGGTTAAAAGTGTGATCACCAAACCTGACTAAAAGCCGACAAGCATATTTTTTATTACCCAAACCGAGCCCATGCAGTTAAGTCTAACAAAAGATGCATTTGATTGGCCCTGCTGTCTTTTCCTTGGTTTGGTTTGCCCTACCTGACTAAACCTTTCCTGAATCCAAACATGATTTCTGAATGACTCCCCAAACCCAATTTGCTTTCTGGAGATCATTTTAAAATAAAAACGTACAATCTGTTTTTCCAGCAGGAGAAGCTGTATCACACCAGTTTTATCACAAACAAAACTTCACATTTCCTTTATGTGACATGTGAGCAAATCTTGAAGTAAATGTGACGGCCAGGCTGCACAGACTCACATGGTCCTGCTCCAAACTGTTCTCCACATAAACCAGTCAGACCTGTGTGCTGTATCAGGAGGAAGCTGACATTTAAGGAGCAGGGTCTGAATGCAGTCATGCAGGTTCTCTGTGCAGTAAAAGCATCTCTCAGTCTGGTGGTCTACGCCACCATTGTTAGAGTGCCTTACTGCGTCAAGCCCCCAGGGTACTGACTCCATCACCCCCCCCCCCTTACTCACCCACCATCGCCATCATCACTCCCCTCCCTTTTGTTGGCATGGAAAATCCCCCATGAGCCTCTTCTCTGATGTAAATCACAGGTAGGGGAAATGTGAGCCCGGCTGATGCACTGGCACTGTGCCGTGAAATCTCTGTTGACATTACCGACGGGCGATTCCAGAAAAAGACACGGAGCGAGAGCAGGAGAGGAGGAAGAGAGTGATAAAGAGGGAATGGGAGCGAAAGAGAGAGAAATGTGAGGAGACGTGAGCATTTCAAGCAGTCACTTTTGACTTTCTTACTTTTTGACTCGCTGTCTTGTATTTGTCTCCCGAATGATTGACTGAACTCAGTGGGCTGTGCGCTTTCATCCTCAGTCTTTCATTGAGATTTGCCATGTTTAATGATCTTTTATTCTTCCTCTTTTATAGACTGACGCAGAGAAACTACCTTTTTTTTTTTTAACCGGTCTTAAAAAAGCCCCTTTAATTCGTTTGCCGGATCTTACAGCTCCAATACCCCTCAGACCTAACCTGTTTTCTTACTTTTCTTTGGGTAACCTTTTAACAGACAAAGATAGATTTATTTTTCCAGCTCTAGTAGCTTTGTTATATGATCACAAGAAGTGGATAGATGAGGACAACTTGGAAATGAAGTGAGGGAAACAAGGGAATCAGGGAAATGGGTTATCAGAGCCAATTCCCGTGCCCACCCCTCCCTTTCCAAGCACCAAAGTGAACCGTAAATGACTTTTACTTAAGTGTATGAAGAAATCTTGTAGTACTTCGTCTCAAGTGGAGCATCCCAGGAGAGACTTCCTGCGACTTCTCTTGGTTTTGTGGTATTGCCGCGGTTGAATGAGAAGCGCGATTATGTAAGGGAGAAAGGTCTTGGATATTTGTCTAATGCGATGGACGAAGGCTGAAGGATTTTGTCTTGGAGTGGTGTGGTAATGCCCTTGATGGTTGCCTCGTGCACAGTGAGGGAAGCAATAAAAGGAGCATGTCATCAGTGTCCACTGCATAAGACAACAGGGATGACTCTGTCTCCTCTCCCTTGTCCTTGTCTCCTTTGTACTTTTCCTCTGCTGATTGTTCCTTTGTTCTCCCTCTTCTCTCTTTCTCTCCTCAACCACCTCGCCCCCCTCCCATCTCTGGGTCGGTGTTTCAGACACACTGTGAAACACGTACAGTGGCATCATGACACACAGGAGGAGTGCGTGTGCTTGTAGCTGCCGTCCACTCCAAGGTGATCTGACATCTTAAAGCGACGCGCTGCGCAATTGCACATTCACTCAGACAAGCATGTTGACGTCGCTGCCTCGCTAAAGGACCCCTCCTGCCCCCAAACCCGTCCCACCCCACCCCCCCACCCCCTTACCAGTCTGAAGCTGGCTGCCAAGTGCTTCCGCGAAGAGGATGGCTTAATTGTTTCTGCCACAGCCATGCCTCTTCTTCATTTTTCTCTCTTTCCTTCCTAATCCCAGGGACGGGAAAATGGAGCTGTTATTTGCATGTCTAATGATACTCGATATCACAGGCCTCTCAAAGGAGAAGGCACAGATGATTATTAATATAGCCAATGAAGCCCTCATTTATACCGCCTTTTGTTCTTAGGCCTGAGCAAATACAGCTTTCCAATACATGCCTATTATAAGCTGCATCCCATGGAGAGAAGTGTTGGCTTTGAATGCGGAGAAACTACATACACGTGTGTCTCCCTTTGACAGTTTGGACACTGGCATTAGCTACTGACACAAAGTGTATATAAAAAAAAAGACACATAGCACATAATAATGTAGCCATGATATTGATCCTCTAGCCGTTCTGATTTGTTACATATGTTGTGCTCATCTAACTGATCACATGCATTTATTAAACATTAATAATTGATATAATCATGATATAGCCTGCGGCTCTGTACTATAAGGAAGCGCCTACAGTAGAGGCTTTCTATGACACAAATAAAAGTGCTTAGCCAAAGCTGTCAGAGCCCATTTTTGAAGTCTCCATACAGAAAACGCATTGTATACCTGCAGGAGATTTCAACCGCAGAAATGCATGCCTTTCTGCCAGTAGCAGGTGGCATTGAAACTGAATAATTTGCAAGGTTTCTTAGGTTGAGAACAATGACTTTGACAGCTCGAACAGGCACTGCGGAGCACATCTGCATTTTTTTTTTTTTCCGAAGGAGTGAGTCCCAGAGAATGGCTCCAGCACCGCACGTCTCCCAATTATGGAAATCTGCGCACGTCTCTATAGACTGTATACGAAACGCCTCCTGAAACATGCTGATTGAAAAGCAAAGAAAATCAGAATATGACTCTTATCTCCTGTGGGTTTGTTTAATATATATATTTTAATAGTAATTATTAATATTTAATTCATCAGTGATCCACAGATATTGCAGTCCCCACCCTTGGTATGTAACGTGGTTCAACATGTTAAATTCACTGAATAATTGATGACATTTATTAAAGTACTGTGTTTAAGAGCTGTTTTGTGACCATTTCATTTGTACATACATACTGTATGGAACCTTTTTTCATTTTTTTTTTTTTTTTAACAGAAATCATCTGCACCACAAATTCTTTCAATAAAAGGAGACTCACCCTTCTGACTAATCAGAGAATTTCTTTTTTTATTATTATTTATAATTTCACAACAGTGACCACCTTAATGTAAACCGCTCAACAGGATATGACGTTAAAAATATACTGTAATTTTTTTATGATTATTTTAAAGGGGGGCTCTTGCTTTTAATAATTTAGATGTGCTTTTGCTAATAATAGTTCTGTACTTGTACAGTAATATTTTAATTATAGGCCTTTCACTTTATACTATAGTACAGTACTGTTAAACTGTTATAATGCTTTTAAGTTTTGAAATTCACAATTCAACATAACATAAAAGTGCATATATGTATCTTAATTTCATAATGGAGCTTTTAATATGTACCACCAATGCCCACATAATAAAAACCCTCATATTGACCACCCTCCCCATCACTATACTTTTCCTACAGTTTCTCCTTCTCTCCTTTACTTTGCCAAACATGAGCTCCGACATGCATCTCAGAAGTCAGCATGTGGTGTTTGTGACATTTAACAACATTACAAGATCCGTGTTTGACAGATGAGTTTGTGATCCATATCAACACTCATTTACTCAGTAAAGTACGAGCGAAAAAAAAAAAAAGAAACGAGTGAAAGAAAGAGGGCGGGAGGAAGAGGGAAGGGAGGGAGAGGAGTGGAGGAGTAGAAATGTTGAAATATGAATTACAGACCCGAGCAGCGCCATCTGGACCGAGAAAACACACATCATAGTGGAGAGCCGGCACATTGAATTAGACTTGCTACGAGATCCATCTGCACCTCATGAAATCAATCTCATTCCTTGATTTGATTAGGTCAGCCACACAGAAGAAAGAGAAAACTGTTGTGGTCCTTCATTAAGCTTGTTTTGTTTTGCACCCCTCTACACTCACCCACCTTCAGCATGCTGTGTATACTGATGAGTTTTGGGCCCACAGGTAGGGTAATGACAATAGTCGAGGTTAATGCTAAAAAATCTCCCTCTATTTAACACGCAGCGTGTGTGCCACAGTCCCCGTAGCTGAGCTCATTTACACTTTTCCACAGCTCTGTCTTCTATTGTTCAGAACATTTCTTCCCTTTCTTTCTTTCTTTGTTTTGCAAATCACCGTTTCTCTTGCAACAGCTTAATTCTGGATGCGGAGCTCTTCGGAGGATGTCGTACACGTGGAGCTGTCAGGAATCTGAGAAATGCATTACATCAGGAGTTTTTTATTCATTTATTTATTTTTTTAATCTTTGTGTTGTGGTGTTGGGGGGGGGTTGCATCGGGCACACACCAGTGAACAGGCTGATTGTCTAATGCTCTCTTGTTCTAACAACAGGGTGTAATGAGCAGGGGATAAAATCCATACTGAACATTGCTTGCATACAATAGGTCATTCTTGAAGTGAACAGCCTGGATGTGTTAATGCAGAATTGTTTGCCTATTTCAGAGTCTCTCTCTGCAGTGACACTCACCCCCTCCTATGATTAAAATACATCCACACCCACAAACAAAAGGCTTTTTTTATGGGTGGCTAAATCTAATTGTGTTGGTCTCTTGTACTTAAGGTTGCTGCTTTGACTTATTCTCCACAAGCAATAATGCGCCGGTGGCAGTGAATGCAACACGTGCCACTGATCAAAGCTGAACACATTAGCCCTGATTGACCTTAGTAGAGATTGCACACACACACACACACACACACACACACACACATACACACATGCACATGCACGCACCCTGCACACGTTGTCTCATTGTTTCTGTTTGTCTCATTAATTTACGCTTGTCCAAAAGGACAATAAAAGAAAATGAAAGCGGAAGAGGACAAATGGTTGAAGAGGGATTCAGCTCTCTGTCCACTAACAGGGGATAAAAAAAAAGAAAAAAAAAAAAGCTATGTGGAGATGGTATAACACTGGGAGGATCTGTGTTGATTGCAATTAGTGTACCTTTTCTTAGTGGAGATGGCTTCGATTCCAAAACGTCACCTGTGCTAGTGTGTGGGTCATGACACCATCTCTTCTCCACTGTCTCAATAAAAGGAGAGTGTCTGCGATGATAATAAATGAACAGGAAGACATGCACGGCACCTCTGGCACTGTTTTCTTTTTTTCTCTTCTTGTTGCTCCATAACCACTGTTTGACCTCTCGGATGAGCACTATTGATTATTGCTCTATTTCAGCCGATGCCCAATAATCCCCCATGGATTTAAATCCTCTGTGGCCAGAGACAGAGAAAATAAAGAGATTCATTCTAACTGAGCTTTTGAGAAAAATCTATATTTGTTCACAAGAGAAGTAAGAATTAATGAATCTGTTTAAGCATATACTTAACACCTTCAAACACTGCCTCCTTTTGGGTTATGAAAAAGCTATTTCTGAATGAAGCATTTCATTTCGAATGTTCCAGCACCGCGGATGTTCACTGTGTGGTTTTCTCCAATAAAAGTCTGTTGTGGTTCACACCAGAAGGGGACTTTTCTGTCCAATTTGATAAAACGCTACGTGCCATGAGACAGACTGGAGGGAAAATGTTCCCAAGAATAGCTAAGTGTATCATATATCATGCATTGCGCCATCTGTTCCGTACATTCAAAATGTTATTGCAATATTTAGAATTACAGATTATTCATGTAGGTGTAATTAACAGAGTCGAAATCCAACAAATGAGAGGAAGTCACAATTCATTTCCAGTCATGTTTGAGCAGAATCTATCTGGAGTAACTATTTAGGCTACAGTTGCCTAAGGGTGTACAGATGGAAAATTAAAAATGGTGGCTCTAATTTTACCAGTTCTGGCAATGAATTAGCCCCTGTTGATCCCTGATTGCAGTGTGAAGCCATCTTGAATGAATTCTTTCGATTTGTTTTATGAGACTGGGTCACTTTGACCAGAGGAGAAGAACTGGGCCATAATAACCGACTGAACTGAATAGGAAAAAGGTCAACATCTGGCCCTTACAAAAGGTGCTCTGCGTGCTATAGTCCACACGCCGCATAGCCTCGGGGTTCCCATACATTTTACATAACAACATGCAATCTGCTGCATATTTAATGGTTCGTATTCTCCACATCAGGATCACAATAAACAATGATGTATTATACAGCACATTTTCATGCTTGTCTGTGTTTCTGCCAGTTTACATCATTTCTCACTGAATGTCACTGAATGTTACATATGTGCTGTAAAAACAACCACACACTCGCATACTGCACTTAAATACACATTCGAGATAGTTGTACCTCTGTTGGTATATCACAGTTCTACTCCACTACAGTTCACAGGGATCTTCTATACTTTTTACACCAGTTCATTTATCTCACTGCTGCTTACTTGTTACTTAAAATGTGACTCTAGTTTCACCATATTTTAATATTTCACTGCTTCTCGCTCCTTCTGATGATGTCATCTGAAAGGGTTCGTTCAGTTCAGATGATGCCATCTAGCTGCTCGTACTACAGAGGTGATAGTGTCTGAGGTGTGACTGGCTCCAGAATTCCTCCAGATGACATATTCTGAATTGAAAACTCCTTCGGGTGGTGTCATCTGGAGGGATATTTTAATAGAAGAAGTTAAATACCGTTACACATATATATATATATATATATATATATATATATATATATATATACGAGGTAAGAGTAAGGTAATACATTTAATATACACAGTAACACTCTGATAAATACATTCATTTCTACATAGTAAACCACCTTTTCCCAACTTTTTTGTCTGACTAGTGTGTAGCTAGTAACTAGTGTACTTGCAATGTTTCACAATGTATTAGTCAATTTCTTAAGAAAGTAAAAATCCGTATTTTGCAAAAAACATGCAAAGATCAAACAAAGTTCTTCTCCCATTAATCATTCTGGGGCTCCCGCAGATTTATTTGATGAGCTTTTAGACAGGTCTGACCTCTATGTTGGGGACTGCGGGACTGAACCACCCTCTGAAATTAGTGCAGTTATACAACAGAAGCGGCTACAACACCATGCTGCTTGCACAAAGTTGCATCACTATTAAGAATCTGATAATGTCACATGTAATAACACATCACTCACAGCAGCCATTTTTCTGCCGAATGAGTGCTTTTGATAGTTTTTGTACATTTTGCTCAGAACAAATTCGGAGTCATCAAAACTTGAATTTGAAGCACACACAGTGTTGACTGTCTCAAGACTGTTGACTGTATTGTTTTTACTTTATTTTATTTATTTTTTATTACGTATAACATATTATATATGTTAACTCGTAATAGTGTATACAGTTGTAGATTCTCGTAAAATGTTTATTACTTTTGTATTTTTGCACACCCTCTCATTCTTTTTGCACATTGCTGTTGTTCTTTTTGCACTGACCTGCTGTAGCAATTGAATTTCCCCAATGTGGGATAAATAAAGAATATCTTAAAGCAGCGCAGGGGGCAGGACGGGCAGTCTGACCACTGTGTGTCTATGTAGGCCTATGTTGAGCACGCTGTGCTGCACTGTGTCCTGACACCTGCCGTTCACGAGCAACATTACCGCAAAACCACCAGGTGGCCTTAACGTTGTGTCTGATGCTTGTATATCTGTGTGTAACCGAGTTTTCCGAGGCATATTTTAGAAAAAGAAGCAACCACTGACCCTCACCAAGGACTAAGTGAGACAGAATGTGGAGAAGGCAGTCCGACGTACTGTGTACGCTCTGTTTTAGCAGACAGTAGCTGACAAGCTGCATCACAGTGACAGCATCTCCTCCCTCTCACTCCTCTCTTCAGTCTCCCTCTCCTTCTCCATTCCTACTGGTACATAAATAGGAGGAGCACATGTCCTATCTACCATTTGCCCCTGACAAGGAGCAAAATCATTAGTTCCATCTGTGGGGCTACATATCCTCAAGAATGTGGAACCGAGGCCCCAGACGGGGGTAGAGGAGGGGGTGGGAGTAGAATCTGTAGAATCTTCCTCATTAGGGCACAGTGATTGTTCAAGTGATTGCTGTAAAAGCTCATCTTCAGCAGGGACTGACATATTTCCTCCTCCGCTGACAGGATAAGCAGTCCCATGCAGCTCCTGATTGGGAGTCGTAGTTGGCAAACGGAGGTATGCATGCGTGCTCGTGCGTGTGTGTGTGTATGCGCGTGCATGGGGGCGCACTGCCACGCGATAATTTCTTTCAGTCAAGCGAGGCTTTCTTCATCATCCTGAACAGCAGCTTCAGAATATATGGACGTCTGTCTTTTCAACAGCCAGAGAACAGCGACTAAGTCAGGAGTCATAATAATAACTTTCCCAGCCTGTGTACACACACTGCCTTCACTGTTGGCATTATTATTCCTTTATGATTGATTCTGTTTACATATATACAAAACCACAATCACCGCTCACTATACCACTGCTTACAAGTAGAATAAAACTCCACATGACAGTTGTCGTTCGTTTCAGCTTAAGCTGTCCAAAGGTTTGTGGACGGTGGCTGGGATGTTACAGTAACAGCCCTGTTAATAATGTTACTGCTCCAATAGGACATAAAGGTGGACAGCGATCTATGTGTCTAAACAACCTTTACTCTGTACTGCATCATGACTACTGGATGTTGTTATCCATTAGCTCCCCGCTTTCTGAATGCCACAGTCAATGTCACTGATTGTTGGTGCTGTTTTAGTTGCCCAGGCAACTCAGTTAATGACAGGGACCTGTGGCAGACTTTTTTTTCCCCCCCTCCGGTAATTGTACTCTTTGATGACCATTTGCGCACTCCAGCGCGAAGGCTGTCTAAGAAGTGGGCGACCAGGGCATTCAGAGGCGACATCAGTGTTGATAACTGTAGCTGGTTAAAGGCAGCTCGTCCTAACTTTCAACAGTTAAAGTGGCAAAGTGTTGACTGGATGCCTGACTTTTCTTTTCTTTTGAAGCCAAAGCACACAGTGTGCCATTTCTGTAAAGCGGAGGCTTTTTTTTATCCACCTATCATTTTCGGTAACTTTTTTTTTTTGGGGGGGGGGGGAGGCGGGATGCAGATGGCTTTCACCACCTAGTCTGCCAGACAATGTGGAAACATAATTAAACTGTCAACTGTTCCATTTTACAATTGTCCACGAGAAGACAAATCAGTGCTGTTTATCAAGGAGCAGCGAGCGCGCCCGCTGTGCAGTCACCTCCTGTTGGGTTTTGTTTTTTAGGAGTGTGGCTATGGTAACACCAGGTTTTTACTGTAAGTTTGTATACTTGAGTGAATGTGCTAATGGAAAGCATCAGGCTGTCAGCCTCATGTTTATCACTTACAGAGTCGTATTTTACTCCCTAATGTATGGAACGTGTAACATTTTAAAGTGGACAGACAAGGAGAGCCGTTACTAATCCTCACTGGATGTGTGAACAGTGCTTCTCTTGAACTTCACACTCGTTCTTGATTGTACAAGTTACTGCACTGAAATGCATTATTATTATTATGCATTATGATGATAAGAGGAAATCACAGATCCCTTTGCTCATTCTGATCAAGTGCATCATTGCACTTCATTACACACAACAGTATTTACTCTCTTTACTTCAGTCTGTATGTTCAGTCTGTATGAAGTCCAACCTGTCACATTAAGGGATCTACCTAGTTTAGACAGTTTGAGTCAAATCTCAGTTTGTTTTTTTTCCACCTTGGTGCGGTTCAAACCCAAATCATTTACTGTATGTGGTTTGGTCTGGTCCCAAACAAACTCTGAAGGGTTTAGTTTGTGATGAGAACATGATCTGACAGCGGCATGTTTTTGCTAAATGGCTTTTACAGTACAGCTTCTTTACACAGTGTGAAGTAGTGTTTCATTCAGCAGTCTGCAGTGGCAATGTAACAAGCAGTTTGGTTTGGTATATTGTCAGGATAGTTACAGCTGTTCCTACATTCAGAAAATGCAGAATCTACAATTTTTTAAATCTTTAATAGCAAATTTTCGGGCATGGGGAACACGATCTTCTTCCTATGTTTACTTTTCTTGTTCCAACCCCACATTCATTCAACCAATATGCAGACAGTACAGGATTTGTTTGGTTTGTAGTGATGTATTTTGGGCAATTGGCTTTTTCAATGTGTGAAAGGAAAATTAATTAAATGAAGATGGACAGAAATCTACAAACATATTTTCTAATTTAGACAATTGTAAACACACAGATTTGAAAATACCTATAATGAACCAATCTAGCCTATAGAATCACTGTGTGTAATATTAATAGCCCATCAGCTTATTATTTACAACAGGTTAGGATTGGTCCTGTGTAATACTGGAATTTA
Organism: Anabas testudineus; assembly: GCF_900324465.2. Taxonomy (NCBI): domain Eukaryota; kingdom Metazoa; phylum Chordata; class Actinopteri; order Anabantiformes; family Anabantidae; genus Anabas; species Anabas testudineus. The sequence goes on along the minus strand of NC_046612.1, from coordinate 23,627,855 downwards.
CCATATAAGCTTGTCTTGTTAAATTCAACTTAGAATCAAGGTACTTTATACCTTGTAGCTTGAAATGGTTCTGACTTGAAATTGAATTGAATCCATGACCTGCCAATAGTTTGCTCAACTCATTAGAAGTAGACAAAACCAGCATGCACTGTTAAAAACTTAAAAATGTGGAGAAAAGAATAATAACCATGATAAAAGTTGGTGTTGCATTTAGGCCCAGCAGCCTCAGTGTTTGATGCAGAACTGACTCTTTAATAAAAAAAATGACTTGAATGACTTATTTTGTTTTTTATATTGCATTGATGGTTAAGCATGCTTTTCGATTATCTCTCTCTGTTTTTATTTTTATTTTTTTAATCAAACAAATACACTCATTCTTACTAATAAAAGAAAATGTAACTGCGCTGTTTGACATTGGTCAGATATTTCCAAGTTAAGCTTTCAAGTTAACGCTGGCTTTCTAAACAGCTGTGTCCCCTGTGGCATTTAGTATGATGACATTTGGGCGAGTTCACTTTGTGAAGTGGGAAATACGGTTGAAGGGCAGGAAAACAGCAGCAGCAAAGCATGTTTAAAATATTTTACCACAGGTTCACAGTGTTTCCAAACCCATGAACTCTGTGCTCGACAAATATTAATATGATACTAAAACTGACCTTGAAAATGGGTCATAAATTAATATATTCATAAATATATATATTAACATAGCTTTTATACAGGTGACCTCAACTGAGCGTATTAGTGGCAAGTAAAGAAGTAAAATGTCAGTGGCAGAGCACACTTGCACTGAATTGATGACGTGTGGCTAAAAATATGTTGAATACTAAATATGGCAGTACCAAAACCAACATGCAAGCTACCACGGTCGATGTGCGCCTGTGAGATGAAACATAGACACATGCAGTCATATCACACTACACACAGGAAGTCAAGTATAGCATGAAAAAAGAAAAAAAAACAACAAAAAAAACAGTGACAGCCCATCATTAATTTGAGCTCATTTAAAGAGTTTCTCAGTGTGCAGGATGTTGCGAGGCATTTGTGTTAATGAGCTACATCATTCATGTGAAATGATGGCACAATTAGGAAAACAAAAGTGCAAGGTGTGACAATTTAAGTGAATGTGCTTTGTCAGTGTCTGCAAACAACACCTCGGAGACAGTGTATGCATAAAAGCCGGCTTATAAAAACGTTGCAGGGGGTTTAGAGGTCAGGATTTCTCAACGACAGATTTTTAGTTTGCTATTCTGCACCCTAACCACGCTCCCACAGGAATCTCTCTGTGGAAAACACTGTGGCAGGAAATGAAATTAAAGTTGCTGAATGCAGATGTTCTGATGCACGCCCGGGTGCCCTGTTGTGTGCGTGCGGGCCGGGTTTTGCGAGAGGCACGTGCGTGCGCGGCGTCACGCTGCCAGCCGTGTCACAGCTGCACCGAACACAGTTGGATTTTCTAAATGTTCTACTCGGTGCCACTCTCCTCACCCTCTGAAAGTCACTCACCTTGGGGATCAGGAGGCTTACGAGAAAGGTGACTTACAGTAAAAGAAGGGCCCTTTCTGTGTATGTGAATAAAAAGCAATGTTCTTTGTTTCCCCAGATGTCAAAGCCTTAGTGTTTCTCTCTTTCTCTGACCTCTTTTCTTTCTACAGTGTTGTATCTCCTGCTCTCCCAATTTACCTTTTTTAAACTTGAAGCAGCAGAAGGTACTGCCTGTTCTTCTGTCCACAGAAGAACACAGACGACCTTATGTAGCATTGTCAGACTCATTAGTTATACTCAGTCGATGCGGTGAGTGGGAGCCAACCACTCAGCCTGGCCCATAATTCAGCTTTAGTGAACTAATGAAAGTGTAATTACAAAAATAATGAGGAACACGCAGTATCGTCCAGTAACTTTGGGGCTACTTATTTGTGAGCATGAATCATCCACTTTAATTTTTTATGGATTCTGATACTTTTCTCTTCTTGCCCGTGTTATGCAACGCACATTCGCACCAATTTCTCCGTTTTGTGACTGTAGGGAGCAATATCCCCCACAATGCGTGTTCGTATGATGCATTTGCAATATATAACGAGGAACAATGTAGGCTAAGGTCCATTTCTTGTGCTACTTATAAAGTTATTGTCCCCAGTGGGCCTCATTTAGCAAAGTGTAGCCTATGTTGAGCCATGTTTAGTGTCTCTGCTTCACTAGTTGCCGCAAAGCACATTCGCTTCATATCGTACACTTTCTGCATTTATGTACAGCACATGGCGAGCATGTCTCGAATCTGCTGAGCATATCAACTCGCATTCATTAAAACCCCCATCCAGTGTCTGTTTGCACACTGGGATCACACTGAGCACTCTGCTGCACCTTTTACCTGTATTTATTATTTGTTCTGTTCCTTTTGATTGCAGCTACACACGGACTTGGACGTGGGCAGCAAGAACATCAAGTATGTCCTAGCAGGTGAGGGGGCAGGCACCATCTTCGCCATCAATGAGTTAACAGGAGACATCCACGCCATGAAGAGGCTGGACCGTGAAGAGAAGGCAGAGTACACGCTAACAGCCCAAGTCGTTAACGCCGACACGGACGAGCCCTTGGAGCCACCGTCTGAGTTCATCATCAAAGTCCAGGACATAAATGACAATCCACCGCAGTTCATTGAGGGCCCATACCGAGCCTCTGTTCCAGAAATGTCCCCTGTTGGTGAGTCACAACAGACAGACTTCATTTCTGGTCTCTGCCGCACACAGCAGCCTAATCAGTGTGTGAGATTTGTGAGTCGGCTGATCTCTAATGGGCTATTGCATAAAAATAATGAGTGAATAAGAAGAAGCGGAAATGAGTGTGCCTATTTACATGCTTGCCTGCTATGAGCATCTCGGCAAATGAAAACAGAAAAATGATGAATCAAATCAAATGACTAGAACTTCACCCATAGCTCAGTGCTGCAACTGAACAACTGGCGTCAGTGTCAACACACGCTTCGCAAGGCCACTCCGATGCTAATGTTACATCCTCTGCTACGGCCCACTCACAAAGATGTCTAGCTAAAAATATGCAAAATATGAGCCAAACATTTTTTTATTTTACAAAATTTAAATGCTCAAACCGCCCAGCATGAATTGAAATGCTATTTTCCACTTTGTATACAGGTCGAGGGGCCACGCTATCTTCTGATGTGGACCCCTTGGAAATGTGTGGAATTTTTATTGCTTTTTTGTAACATTTCCTTGTGTGCACTCATTTATGTGAAATAAGCTGGTGATTGGTGTGATCAAATATTTATGGAGAGATTAGAAAGCTCAGGCTATAATATTTTATCCCTCACAAAAACTGTGGGAAAAGGCAAAGTAGAGAACAAACCGCTGTGGACTCACTCATTTTCTATCAAAGGCTTTTCAGAACTCCACATTTGACCTTTCTTCCTGAAACGGCTAAACAAATCTCGCTGTTAAGAAACTGAAAAGTCTGTGCATGGACTGACTTTAATTCAGAAATGCTATAATCGTGTATCCTCGCAAACTGTGCGCAAGTCGCTTAGCTTGACAACAGTGACGCCAGTTTCTCCAAGCTACCATTCTTCAAGCCTCCACAACTGGTATAGAAAGCACTGCAAACACTTTCTGTTTCACTGTGTGCTAATATATTCATATATTCACTTATGCCAGTCGTGCATTTAAATACCTACTGCGTGATGATCACATACTTCGAATGTATAGCCATCATCTAGGATAAGCAGGAGTCTGTAAACGAATCAGCGCAATGTGGGTTTTTTTTCCCATCAGGGGAGCTTCTCCTCTGACCCCAGAGCAGCAGGAGACTTGTAGAAAATGTTTCTATCCCTAGCAGGAAGGAGATCAGAGTGTCTTTATGCCGCTTTTGACATTGGAGGAGTTCAACAAGGGTGCTGAGGTCTGTTGTTGGGCTCTATGCTCTTGTTATTATGTTTCGTCATCGAGCTTCCTCTTGTCCTCTTGTTACCTGTCATGAACATGACATAACATGCTAGGGCAGATGGTGTTGTGGTATGTAACGGAATCTGTTTGGGTAAATCCCATCTGTAGGTTCCTGGAAGTAGCAGCGATTTCGCTCCAGCTTCTCGCCATCATCGTAGCTGATTCTTATTAGCCGCTGCAGCTGCGGCGGCGGAAGCAAAAAGGAACAAAACACACTGCTAAAGTATCCGTGTAAACACGGAATAACAGTGAACTCTTGTTGTCTGAACTCTGTTACTTGATCCCGGCTGCTCATTGTTTTGGATCTCAGTTGAAATGTACTGTAGCTCTCCAAGGGTTTTGTCGGTGCAGTGCAGGGACAGCCATAGTGAAGGGGTAGAGAGGAAAGTGGTGGTTGACAGCACTCTGTGATTTGCCAGTGGGAATAATGCATAAGAAATGGAAATCGGCGTCTCTTTGTTGATTGTTGTTCCCTTTTGTCACTACTGATTAATTAAACATTCACGAATGCTCAGTTGTTTGCTTGAAAGGCTTTTCTTTCAGCAACTAGTTTTCCTCTTCGTAAGTTTTCATGTGCGCAGCATTATGGGAAAGAATCAGACGCCCCGGACAAACAAATAATAAGTCATTCATCTCTCTCGCCTCATATTCATAAATCACCGGTTTCTTTACAGTTGTGTTTGATCTTTATCGTGCTGGAATAAGAATTGGTGCCGAACGAAGTGGATTACTGGAAGTGTGCTGAACAGTGGATAACTAATAAAGTCCACAGGAAAGAGAGCAGAAAACAAACGGACGGCGTTGGGCAAATCGTAACAGGCTAAATCTCCTGATGACGTTATCCACCTACAGAGCTTGTCAGTCCTACTCCAGATGTCATCAATGTCTCCCAAGCTCTTCACTTACCAAGAGTGTATCCATGTGGTATCAGTGGACCAGTGACAAATATCAACACCCACCTTTTATCTGTCAAGGACTACAGCTAGATAGAAAACCCCACTCACTGAATGTCACCATCCCCCATAGGAAGCGGTCCCCACAGCCGGATGAGATATGTGACATAGGCCACAAAGGTCGCCATGTTTCCTGTGTGCGGAGGTGCATAGAGGTTAATGGGAAATGAAGGAGAAAGACCTTTTGTTCTTCCTTTAAAAGGGCCGCTCGGATAAGATGTGTGGCTTTCTGTGACTTTTCAGTGACTTTCATTTTTCCTGAATAGCTGAGAATGGAGGTGACTACCATTTTAATTGTTGAGTGGATCCTCTTTCAGAGTACAGTGCAACAATAAGAAGGAGTGGAGAGCAAAGGTGGCGGCTGAGCTGGAGGAGTGATGGCCAGTCGGAATAGAGTTTGATCTTATTAGTGTAAGGAGCCGGGATAAGTGGGCTGCCAGTGGAGGCTTTGTGTGTTACTCCACGGTGCTGTAGGTGAAAATATGCTTCTTCAAAATATGACATTTTCTGAATCTAGATAAAACTGTGTAACAGGCAGGGAAACAGTATGACACCATACTGTATATGAAGTCATCTTGGCTAACAATGGCATGTTTACACATTCAGCAGCAGAGAAACACTTATTTGGAGTCATGTTTATGGCCACATGACATGGTAATTCACTCTCCTCATGGCTCTGTTTTAATCTCCTTGTCGCTACCTTGTCATTTATTGATGAATACTGTAGCCTGTTTTTTCAGCTAGTAGCCGGCTATAACTTATATGTCTGTCATAACTGAGGATAAAGAACGGTGTCGTGGAAATCTCCTCACACTGCAACTTTAGAAAACATTCACAGTGTTAACGAATGTGCTTCAAATACAGAACATTCAAGAAAATATAAAGTTCAATGCAATGCAGTGGAAAAACTGAGAGTCTGAGCCTAAAGTTAAATGTTAGTCATTAAACAAACATTGTGTTTCCCCAGCTAGAAGTGACGAACATTTTATACACATTCAACAACACCTCAATCTTTCCCTAACCGTGCTGCTAATGCCCATGCCACAGAAACTTTAACAATTATTTAGTTGTTGATTGGCAGATGAATTACATTTACCTGACATTAAAGCATTTTAAAATGGTTTACTTTATTGATCCCCTTGAGTAATTTTGTTGGGCAGCTGCCAGAGCATTCATGTCAGTGCTACTGCAGGGTTTTGGTATCTTGTCCAAAGACACCTCATCATGTAGCCAGGAGGAACCAGGAATGGAACCACTGACCTTGGGGTTCATAGACAATTGCTCTCTTAGTTAAAGCTACAATATGTAACTTTTTTTCTAATGTCCTTTATTCAAAATTTGCTCCATAGTGTGCGTTAATGTGGGGGCTTCTGTAACCCAGACTGATTGCGAGCAGTGCAGACAAGCCTTACCCTTCTAACCAATCAGAGAAGGCCAAAGTCAGATGCGGAAGGTCACAGATGTCAATCAACCTGTGAACACACTACATCTCGCGAGACATCAAGCTAGTAGTTAGCATTCCCTGCTGAAAGATGACACTGTGTCATACTCACAGACCAGCAAGTTTCCCAATTTCCTGCATTAGCTGAGACAGTGAACTGAGCAGAGAGGTAAGTGAAAGGGTGGGTGGAGTGGAGCATCATGAAACACGAGACAGGAAGGGGCAGGAAGGGCAGGGTGGTGTCATGCTGGTATTAGGTTGATTTCCAGAACTTCCATAATTTATCCATTGTTAATGTTTAAATAGTAATAGTAAAAGTTTTTTCATCTAATTGACTTTGCTTTGTATATTTTACCAAGGCTCATTTGCTCTGATTCTAATCTTCAGGCAAGACAAGGACCATGTGATCTGTCATGTAATTGAAGGGTAACAATTGGTGCCAGTATCAATCCATTTGAACAAATTAATATTTTATAAACTCCACCTCTTTCCTCTCTCACATTCTTTATGTTTCATAAATATATAGCATGTCAAGTTCAAAGTAAGTTTGTTGCTTATTTGTGTAAGCCTGGCCATGATTCGAATTATAATTCATTTGCACGGATTGCACAGATCTCACAGGATTAGTAGATCCTGTTTTCCTGTTAATAGGGTCTTCGACTTTAAGGCCAGTACAAGCTGACAAATTCCCCCGTCTGTCTGTCGACCATATGCTGGAATTATGAGGCTCTGCTACCCTTCTGCAGCTAACAAGGGGGTTGTGATGTAGTTAGAAATTACAAAGTCTGCTTGAAGTGACGCCTCAGGTAATTAGAAGGAGGTCGCCAGACCCTCCTCCCTGCGCTGAGGGTGGTGTGAATGACAATAATTGCCACACTGCGAAACAAACTTGCTGAAAGTTGTTTTGCTGGATGGAACTCATGTGAGAGATGCCCCGGGAGTGTTGAGCTGTGAGTGTGCTTCATTATCAGGGCGATTAATAAACGCACACGTAGACAGATGGCCCGTCTCCTCTTCGCATGGGCCGCGCTCTCAGAGACCCTGGCAAAATGAATACCTGTATGGAAGCGCGGATCCTTGCCAAATGTGTCAAGATCTGCTAAATTGGAGCGCAGACATAAAATTGAAGTGACATTAATAGATTACCTGGAGTTGATTTGCATTTTCAGAGTTATTATGGGTGTAGGTAACAGGACTAACAGGCACAGCCGTCTATGTAGGGCCTTAATGATGTTTCTGATTACGCTCTCATCACCACCGGCAGCTGGGAAAATAAGTAAAGGCTTGTCATCTCGGATTTGGACGATAAATGAGCAGACTTGATCAAGGGGAGCCATATGGAAATGAGCAAGACGCAGAACTTTATCAGAGCCCATCGTCTCATGCTTCCAACATGCAGCAGAAAGCTCACTGTGATCACAAAAGATTTAATACTCTCGCTGTTGCATCGGTGATACGCTGATACGTGATCCTGCATGACAGATAACATTGTTAAATGCTGCTGTAGTTTCATCAAAACACGTGTCTATATGTGTTTATCTGTCTATCTACAGTATCTATCCATCGGCCTGTCTACCTAGAACTAATTCACATGGCTCTTTACTTACTTTTTGCCATCTTTCAGATCAATACAGGAAAAGCTGAGCTATTTTGAGAGCATTTCATGCTCCACTTGGGCCAGATGTTCTATAAAAATCCCCTTTCCTTGATATACCTAAAAATATTATTGTACTTTGCTGATTTTGCAGTAAATCCTGAACATATCTCAGCCTTGGAAAGTCGGAGTCTGAATGCATTAAATGCAGTTTAACTTGTATAAACCCTAGCAGTATTTCAGGGTCACAGCAACCCACATAAGTGAAAGAAGCACATATATAGTACATCTTTTATCTGGCATTTCTCAGTTGAGCTTGGAGCAGTGTGCTAAGAGCGAGGGTGTCTGGTGTTTGTGTCTCTCTCTTCTCTGATCCTAAACTCTGCTCTGCGGCTTGGCAGATGGACTGAGTGGCAGGGGGCCCTTGGCCCTTTAACACAGTGTGCAGCTGGGCCAGAGCTGGGCCAGAGCTGGGCCGGGGCACATCTGACGAGCAGGCTCCGGGGCTGGGCTGGGCAGGGACGCGGCAGGACTCGGGTGCGGAGTCGGTGGTGGGTGGCTTGCAGGCTGAGCTGGGGGTGAGAGGGGGTCGAAGCAGTGAACCTGGCCAAGGCTCTGACTCTCTTAGGCCTGTCTAACTGCCAGGCAGCGTGCATGCCAGCCTGCCCTTTCTGTGGTCGTGCTAAATGGGGATAGGACAGGCCTCCGAGGTAGAAAGGATTTAACTGACATGCTGGAGTTTCTCTGTAAATAACCTGCTACTGCTATCTATCTCACCTCATTTGGCAACAGCATCTGCACTTGTGTATCCCTGCCTGTAAGTGTGTATGTGTGCGTGCATGTGTGTGTTCCTGTGTATGTGGGTGTATTTGTAAGCTTGTTTTTATTCACCTTTGTTTGCACACACAGTTCCTGTCACCTGTCAATAACCCAGTGACTCATTTTTTTTCTTGTGTGCATCCATTCTTTTATTCCGCTGCGCTTGCCTGTAGCCGATACACAGAGAGCCGCTGCTAATTCAAGTCAGATATGACTTTAGCTAAAACATATGCTGTTTGTGTGCGGAAAAAACAAAAAAAAAAACAAAACAAACAAAAAACAAAACATGCACACACAGCTGCTCAAGATCACATAGAAATGTGTATTACTAGTTCATCAAATGATATTTATCATCCAATGTATCCCTGCATTATGTATGTAACATCATTAGTCATTGGTCCATATACTGTAATATAATAAGCCATTTAGAGCCTCCTGCGGCACTTTGTTTTTATATATATATATATATATAATGTGAGCAGATATATGATTTCATACAGACTGCACAAAACCATGTGGAAGTGCACATGCGAACTAAAACGTGCACCGTGTCTGCGTTAGCATAAAGTCACCGTGCACTCGTAAATATGCTGTTGTTCAGTTGTAATTTGTCCCTGCTCCCCTGTGTAACCTCACAGAAACCCACTCCCTCTCTCCCTCTCAATCGCTTTTCATGCACACACTTTCTTTTCCCCTCTACCTCTTCCTCCCTTTTGCTAAGCTAGTGCTCTCTCTCTCTCTTGCTCTTCCCTTGAGGGAGAACAAAAAGTAGCTGGCTTCTAGGTAATGAAGCCCTTCAATGTGATCTGCATAAGATTGCCTCCCTTGCTGGCCTGGCTGCCTTTGCCCCGATGAATAGCAAAAGACTCTCAATGAGACTAAGGACAAAAAACAGCCTCCTCCGTAGCCACAGTGTCGTTTCTCAAACGACTTTTTTTTGCCTATGAAGTACAATGAGAAGAACATTTAAAAGAAAAGAGGTAAATAAGAAACGAAATCATGAAAGGGAAGGGAAAACGAGAGAGAGCACGTGTGGATCTGTGTGTTAGCAGTTAGAGAGTATGTGTGCAAGCTGTTGTGCGCCTGTTTTTTTGCAACCATGATGAGGAGGATGTGAATGTCCCCGGCTGTCACACATGCCACCCTCAGTGTCGGTGCGCTGAGTGGATGTGATTAAATGGGTTTCATGCAGCAGGTTCAACAGTGGTACATAGGACATGAAGGAAGCAAATGTATAAAATACAATGCATTTGCCTGAATATATTTTCTTTCACTTTCATTCACGTTTTTCTTCCTTTCTTCTTCTTCACACTATAAGGCTGCAGTGCTAGAATTAAGACTTAAAGACTCCCTGTCAAACTCACAAAAGTCCCTGTGTTCTAGGTAACAGGTTAATTTTAATGGAAGTTTTTGCAGTGTTGAAATGCCCACACGACTCCTGTTACGCTCATTGGGCGGTGGATGGGCACCCATTCATTAAGTGTTTAAATTATTTAAAGCAAATGCAATTTAAGCACCTTGTTACATAGAAAACTCTTTTTCTAGTTATTGTTTTCTAATCTTTTATTGACCAGTTGTTAATCACCGAATAGATTAGTAAAAAAAGCAGATTGATAAGAATAAAAATAAGTCACTGTAACTGAAGCCGTCATCACTGGTGATCATATACAGTATTTCCCGGGTTGTAAATGGGCGGCAGTGCCTTTGTCTATTGGTCAGAATGAATGTAGTGTATTCCTAGATATCTTTTATAGTGCCTAATCTGTTTCAAAACATGGCTCTTACCATTCAACAGAGCTAGACCTGCTTTCCTGGCAAATGCCTCTGTCTTTTGAACCTCACACTTCCTGTTCTGCAGCTTTATGATCATAATTTGAAGTCTCTGAGCCTATAGTGAAAGATTTTTCCTTAGGCTTCACAAAACTCCTCCAGAGCCACAGCAAAAAAATAATATACATATTTTTATGGGTTTGCGGGCTTCACCGTGAGTTGTAGGTTTTCCTCAGCATGTTAAATTGTTGTGATCTTCCCTGCTGTTAGAGGGCTGCTACTTAATTATCCTTTGAGATTTTAGTTTAGGATTTACACTAGTATTCTAAAGTTTGGGTTCACTTAGGTTTTTTTTCAATTAAAACATACATGTTTTCAGCTGTGCTGAAATAATTTCAAAAAGATTTACTAATAAGTGCTTAAACTTTTGAATTGATATTAATTAGAACACAGTCTTAATGTTTGCTGATGATGGGCCACTGTTGGCTTGTGTAGATATTCACAAAAGAGATTCAGATGATACAGAACACGTGTTTTCACTGACCGCACCTCATACACAGCATCTATTAAATATAGTGTCACTTTGTACAATATACAGCAATACACAGACATAAATGCAGAATGTTACGACTGTGACAAGTCACACCTGAACTCAACTCCAGACTTCCTAGTGTGGTTAAATATAGATAAGAGAAGCACTTTGGGTAAAATTAAAGAAAGATTTTAATCAAAGCTCCTTAAAATATATTTGCATTTGCAGTTTAGCTGTGGAGACACATATTTTAGTTTGACCCGTATGTCGGAGCTACCTCAGCAGATGTGCAGTTGGCAGAAACACAGAGGGGGTCCTTATCAAACTGATGACACACTACTGATATTAATAAGACAAGATCACCTGCGTCTGTGAAGTTTGCTGGCAACGTCACGTGCATTCATTAGGCCGTGGTCTCACATCTTATAGTAGCAGACAGAGATCTGGTGTAGTCTGGCTGAAACAGAAATACAGTACACTCACTCATACAGTTCACTCTAATTGCCTATCAGCCCTCTGCTGTACACATGACACACTGAGCTGGCACCATCCACTCTACTGTGATACTTATTCTGACTTTTTACATGTTTTCATGTTGTTGCTGCTGGTATTTATTAATTTTTTTATTTATCTCTGTGGGAACAAATCATCTCTGCAGTTTTACAACTATAGTAATTAACTTCTCAGTTAATTTGTCTTAATGTAGAGATATTTTATGGACTTAATGCAATCGTGTTAGTGAATCCTTCAGTGTAACACACACACACACACACACACACACACACAAAAAGTTCCATTTCAAAAGGTGGTGGAAGTGATTTTACTTTCTAGGACGTGGGTGTATATATATGTGTGTGTGTGTGTGTGTGTGCGTGCGTGCACCCGCGTCTGTCCTTCTCAGCTGTGTTACATATCAGCCAGAAGTGACAAGGAACTGTTTCAAGTCATGCTGGTGAGTGGGAGGTCCTCTCTGCATCATCATTATTGCAGGGAATATGAGGAGGGCTCCAGTTCGCACCTCCGACTTGGCAAATGCTTACTCATATCTGCGAAGATGCCAGGATGCTTTCTCATACACATTCTTCAGTGCGCTGCCGTGGCTCACCTATTAATTATTCAAGAAGAGAGTTGTGGATATTTAATGTTGTGTTGTAGGGACGTTTTCTCCTGCTCTGCATTCATCCCCGTTTGCTCCTTTGCATCTCCTTCCTGCTGCATGTTGTATTGCTTGTTATTCCCTCTTACCCTTGTGTTTTTTTTTTTTTTGTTTGTTTTTTTGTTGTTTTCTAAAAAAGCAAGCACTTCTGCTCCATAGCTGTGCAGCCAAAAGTCAACAAAAAATGTATGTGTGTGTGTGTGTGTGTGTGTGTGTGTGTGTGTGTGTGTGTGTGTGCGTGTGTGTGTGTGTGTGTGTGTTGGAGGCTATGCACTCTTGTCATGCTTGGGGTGATTTTACAGTGTTGAGCAGCAATAACAGGATCCCCTGTACTCTCATTCCCCCATGTCTGCATTATTAATTGTCTGAGGTACCAACTATAGTTATTTGGACCCTGTAGGCATCCAGCACTCTGTACCTAAAATTAAAAGCAGTGATTGCATGCCATTGAAAGACATAATAACACTCTTTAAAGTTACATTTTGTTCCCACAAAAGACTCTGTACTTAATTTAACTGCAAGAGAAACATAGAGAAAAAAAAGCAAAAAGAGGAACAAAGACAGGCTCTGGAAATATCTTCATTAGCTTGTTTTTCTGTTATTTTATTTTATATTTTGTATATTGTATATTTTTGTATGCCTGCGTGTGTCGCTACACCTTCAAATGGCCACAACCAAGATTCATGTATCATGCTATAGCTGGTGTTGGAGGTGGATTGGTCAGTGCAACATAGATGGGGGTGGAACACATTCATCAAGGTGGCAGAGATTTGAGACTAGAAAGGCCCATCCAATCACCGGCAGAGAATAAAATGGTGGGGAATGGGGAGGAGGGGAAGGAATAAAAGTCTGTACAGCAAGGTCATTTGAAAAAAGAAGCTGCTAAGACGAGAAAGATCAAATCTCCAGCACAGGCCAGCGAGGCCCCTGCTCTTGATGTCTGTCCCCATTAACTAAAACCCTCGCCCGGCTCCTAATGCACAATCGCTGCCACGCTTCAGCTGTCTGATGCAATGAAGGGGAAAAGCAAGACTTCTGCCATGCTTTTATTTTGTCATCGAAATTTATGGCCCCGCTTGTAATTTATTTTGTGAACACTTTAGCTTGACTCTCTGTTCGGGCATCGCTTCAAATGTCCAGGTTTCATTGTATTTTACCGCCTGCTGATACCAAACTCAAGTCTGGCAAAATGCTTTTCTTTCCTAAACTCAACCTCACACGGGACTCTGGACTGTTTTTAAGTCCTGCACGTTATATACGCCCTCCATCCGCCACCTTTCCTCGCTTTCCACTAACAAATGCAGCACTTGATTCATTCCAACAAAGTGATCGCGGTTGCAGTTCAGCTGCATAGGAATGTCATTTTCAGGAGACAGTGTTGCTCCTGCTGTGGCTGTTTGTGTCTTGGAACACTGGCAGCTGTATCGCTCTCAGCGTTGCAGTATGGATTTAGTCAGTTTGCGGTTTTACCACGGTCACAGTCTGGTGTCCACACATGCACACACACACACACACACACACGCAAACAGTCACTCCTACAGCAGGTTTACTATGTCACACCGGGGGCTGCTGTGTAATTGGGTGAATCTACTCTCCAGCACGCTGCAGAGATAGCCCTTTAAAATTTCACTTCACTTCTGGGAGTGTAAACAAACCTTGGGATTACCAGGGGTGTAAATCCACATTCCAGTCTTTCTGTCGCTCTCCTCTTCTGTCATTTTCTCCTCCTTTTTTTCTTCTGTTGGCCACTTACTTTGAGAGACTAGGGGTGTGTTAGATGTTTGCTCATTATTTGGAGTGTGTTTGTGCATCTGTCTGTCTCGCTGCGTTTTATGACAGTCAGCATGTTAACAAGTGCCTGAATGTGCGTCTGCCTCCATCACACCGCGCACGCGCGCGTCGGCGGGCGTGTGTTTTAGAGCGTCTGTCGTGCGGGCACTTTATGTGGCGGCATGCAGCTTTCTGTCTGTGTGTTCTCCGTGATGGATTGCTTGTCAGGAGGCAGCATAGCACCGCTCTCACCGGCTGACGGAGACATTAAGTCACCAGTCACGTAGACGTAGTACGTTTCAACATTCCTTTGGGAAAACGCTTTAACCCTTCTCACTCCAGGACAGCTGTTAGATGAGAGAGTATGTTACTCAGAAGGTGCTGGCTGGTACAATAAAAAAACAAAAAAAACCCTGCAGTATGGCTGGATCTGGTGAAGTTCAGTGGTTTAATGCAGCTGTGTGGGTGGTGTAGGACCTCTGTCACACATTGCTTTTAGATGGGCCAATTGATGGAGTTATGGGCTACAAACTGTGTGCTACCACTTTCACTGAGTGGCCCGAGGTCTAGTTTTTTTTTTTTTTTTTATCTATAAGAATAGAAAATATGCAGTTGACTGGGAACATCTTCTTGCACTGCAGCAGCCTGGGGGAGGTGTTGCTGAGAGAGGGAGGACCACGCTTCTACCCAGCTCTGTCCTCTACTTTAAATGCACCATCGTCCTCAGTGCTGCTGCTGTCCATAGAATACGAAATGAAAGACTGCTTATTCTGGTATGTAAAGCTAATTGACTTTTTCTAAAATAGATAGCTAGAAGAAAAACAACGCTCTACTATTACCTATACACCTCTACATCTGTACTTGGGGAAGCGGCTGCAGTTCATTATACAGTTAAAGTTTATGGTAATTTTCATTTTGCAATGCATTAGTGTACGCTGGTCACCATTGACACCGCCTCAATGTTTTAATGCTCTCGTCCAAAATTCCCACAGCCCAAACACATGCAGTTAGGTTAACTGGCGACTAAATTGCCCAGAGGTGCACAGTAAATGGTTGTCAGCCTCTGTGTGTCAACCCCGTCCGCAGTGTGCGCCTCGTTCTGCCCGATGACAACTAGGATCGGTTCCAGCACCCCTGCGGCCCTTAACAGGATAAGCGGTTTAGATAACGGATGGATAACTGAGCTCCACTCACTTCAAACTAGTTCTAACAGGTCAGGCAGAACTCAAACACTAAAATGTCGGATGTGAAATAGCCAAAACTTTTCCAACTTTATTTTATGTTCCTCTAAGACTCCATCGCTCGTAAAAATTATCATCAGCACTAGTTTATAATGAAGAATTAACACGTTTGCAGGCTAAAGAAAGCACATAGCATATACTGTACAATATAAATAGATGCATTATATGTTGAGTATAATACCCATGTGCCATGATACCATCTGTCGTAACAGTGCACACACACAAACAGACAGAGAGTTGGTTACTACTGGTCACTCAGAGCTATTTAGGCAGCATTGCACACATGAGTAATACATGTCTGGTATTAAATAATAACTTGTGTGCTGGAACAAGTGCTGAGGTCGTGCGGCAAAATATTAACCTCAAGTTCGTTTCCCACTGCAGCTACATTTTTGCATTATGCTGAAACGTGCCTCTTTTTTTTTTTTTTTTTTGTGTTACTGAGGAAGCATAATTCACATTAAACACCCATGCCCCTGTGGCAGAGTTCTCAAATTAAGCAACATTTTGTTCATTTACCCATGATAAAGTTGTTCATTAGACAATATACTTTGCCTTATTCTTTGTTATTACCTTCCCATTGTAAATGCCTTGGGAGCAATTAAACATGTGAAGTGCCCAATTTTCCGTCCTCGACTTCCAGTCCTGAACTCTATCTGCATGTTGCACACATTTCCTATGAACTAATTAAAGTGAATCAATGACACAACCCTTTAAAATGGCGGCATATGTCACAGCCATCAGTGGGGAACAAAGGACCCTCTTAATTATTTTGTTCCTGTCGTTCCTGTAAGCGGCTTGTCAAGGCAGCAGACTCACAAGCCAACTCCATGAGAAAGGGATGTCATGTACACAAACAGACACATATTGTACACACATGCGCGCAAACACTGCCCCCTGTGACGACTCGCTCTCTGTACTATAAAAGAATAGTAATTGTACCACAACAATGACAGTGTAAAGGCTTAAAGTGACGGTCCCCTTACTCTTCAAAAGTGCAACATCCCTTATCCATCATCTCCCTGGGGAACAATTTCTTGGATGCTGACAACCATATCTTATAGTCAAGATTTTCTGTTGGCCCATGTTGTATATGGCAGAGTTTAATCTTGAACCTGGTGTTGGAGCCTGATATAAACACATATAACCTGATCTTTCCAGCCTCCGTAGGGTGTTCTCTATTCATTCAACTTGTTTCTCAGCTGCATTCTGTAGCCCTGCTGAAACACGCAGTTTAGCATGAGTATGCATTAGTCCTGTTACAAGGACCTATTGCCGGAGGGAGACTATGTTTTTTCCTGCTTTGCAATTATTTACTGTGGCTCCCTGTGTTTTGATACTTATACCTTCTTGATATAAAATATCATGGCACAGGAGAGGCACCGCTTTCACTCGCAGTCTCGACTGTAGATCATATGAGTGTGGAAATGGTGACAAATGAAGGGGAGGGGGATTTGAGGCTGCATTGGCAAATGACAAAAGGATTGCACATGCCATTTGTTTATGAGCATGCTTATTTGTTTAAGGGTTTCCCTTAATGCCCATCTGCAGTGTTGTCATAAATGCCCATCTGCAGCCCAGGAATCTAAAACTGGCTTTGACTACTGTAGGAAAATCAACTGGCAGGGCTCCAACTATGTCATCTTCTCCTCTGATAGAATAGATGGACGGGGATGGATGGATGGATGAAAGGATGCCTCGACACGCTTGTTTTCTCCACCTCGTTACAACCGTTTCTGTGTTATCAAGAGCTTTGGCCTGCCACACTACAGCACAGCACTACACTTTGTTTTTGACAGTACTCTGCCTCGCAGTGCTAATCACCTCTTAATTCTTCCGTTATTCCCCATACGTGCGCATGCATTTTAATCAAATAGGTGGTAGTGGCCAAAAATAGTGCTAGCGGCACTTCCTGGAGAGATGGGCTGTCAGTCTCCCAGCCTGATCATGAGCTATTATCCTCTCTGCCCACAGACAGGAGAGAGAGCTACACCAGTGTCTATGTGATCATAATCAATACATAATCACTTTCCTGTCACCGCAATGGCGCTATCAGGGGACGGTCCGACCCTGCAGACCAGCCATCTTAGAAAAAAGGGGTTGGCACGCCATCTTTCTGACCTAGAAAAGCAGGAGGGGAAAGTGAGCAGTGGTAAGTGAAGGCTGGGCTCATTTAAACAGTTATTGGCATGGGATGCATTATTACATTTTCACTGTGCTTGGGTTCATTACATTAGTTTGCTCATATAAGAACAGTTGAAGAACAGATAGTTATGAGACCAGAAAAAATATTTACTGACCAACAGAGCGACTTGCCCCGGTCTAATGGCAGGGGAGCATGCAGTTAACATCATTTGTTACATGGCTTCATTGAACAATTGTCTAATTGTCCAATGAACGTATGACATTTACAATTTCTGAATAATGGAGGGATTTTTCACTTTTATTCGTGTAACTCCACAGTCAAGAGGACTATTCCCGTTGACACTGTAGTAATCAAATTGTTTCTTACAGCAAATGGGAAAATCTAATCAACTGTGAAGATTTTACCAAAACAATGTCAAATTTACCTGAGTGCATTAAACATTAAAGGCCACTAAAAGTCTCTTATCCCAGCTAACTTATTAAAAGCAGGTTTTGAAATGATAAAAGAGAAAGATGTGCGCAATACCCATATTGCCACAGTACTTCCATAGGTACATAGGTATGGTGCATAATTGTATGTGTTTTCAGCACACACATGTGGAACAGGTTCCCAGAGATCCTGTGTTCATCTAACATCAAGCAGTTTGTTTGTCTACAGCCATGACATGATGGTGACTTGATCTTGTGTGAAGATATTGATAAACCCAAAAAGAGAGTTTGTAAGTCAGAGTCGTAGCATTGTGATAAGGAGTAGTTGAATTCATTGATACACTGATACAGTCCTATTGATGCTTGTAAGGTTTCCTGCTATCACTGTGTAGTTTGGATACTGTACCCTCTAAACACTACATTGGCAATTTATGTCCTGATAAAGTTGACAACAAACTTGTTACCAAAAGTTATTAACATTTCCACTCTTAACAAATGCTAATGTGGCTCTTTAGTATTCATTCTGAGTTGTTTTCTGGCCTCCTGGCAAGACTAATGTTCTCCTTTTAGTTGTGTCTCATCCAACTCATGTACTAATAAATATGGTGGCACTTTATCCACAGTAAATGCTTCACTGCCTGCCATCTTATGCTGGTCAGGAACATTTTAACAGTTGCCCGCAGGCAACTAATGACAGCAATGAGAGTGACCCAGAACAGTGACGCTATGGGTTTTAAAACCAGAATGAACTGAAAATCCATTTATCAGGTAACAGAAATGGGTGGAAATCTTTAGATTAGGTTTGTCAGTGCCAGTGACTTATTTCTGGTTTTAACTCATTTCTTTTTATAGAAACAAGTCCTCCAAATTGTTTGTTGTTGTATGATATAAGTTGTGTGTCATATGCAGAGAGAGGCATCTCTTGAGATTACCCTCCCAGTGGAATCAGGTGCCAAAATGGCATCTGCTTCCTCATACAGAGCAGTGGCACTAAAGTGGCAACTTGTGTAACATTTATTTTCATCAACAGTCAAAAACAGTGGAAAACAGGTACGCAAAAAAAGTCATTTGGTTAAAGTAGGGCTTTAAATATTGGTAGTAAATAGTGAATTAGTAAAAATGAACTTTTTTTTTGCCAGGTTGTCATTTGACCACCTTGTCGGGCTCCTAGGTATATTGTCATTTGACTGGTCTGTCGTAGTTCTAGTGTTAAAATCACTGCTTCCTTAACTTCACGTGACATGTGACCTGCATCACAAGCTTTGATCATGACAATTTGGTTAGGATTAAATATCTGGCCTACGTTTTGGTACTAAATAGACATGGTTGGGGTTAGTACAAATTTTAAATTTTTACCTTTAAAAATTACTTCCTTGCCTTTGCATGGCATTTACCACAGGGCAGCATTTTAAACTGTCACACTGTATGTGTTCAAATCACACTTCTGTAAAGAAGCCAATAATAGTGACAATTTGCTTGCTTGGTTAGTTAGTTTTGATGATTTTTGAAGAGATGTAGCTGCTCTTTGCATTGTTCTGTTTTAACACTAAAGACTGATGGAGTCTCCAATAGGTATAATTAAAAAATACAGAAAGCTGTGACATGAACGCTCACAAGTCATGAATATGTAAATATATCCAAACTGTTGCCTTCACTTCCACATGACAGTAATGTAGCATTAGCTTCTATTGCGTGTGTGATTTTAATAGATCTATGTAGCTTGTAGCTTATAAGCAGAGACTTTACAAGGGCCACATAATATTTTCTTCTTTCAAGAAATGGTCAAAAATATCCATATTTGTGCTTTGGTCTTCTTAAACAATAGTATTTTACTTTTTTCACCTGCTGGCTGTAACACTCCAATATGGCTACCAGACAGCGTTGCATGCTGCCTCAACCCCCACCTGTTTTCACCAAAGTAAATTTTGTAATATGTGCTTTGTGCATACCTTGGTGTAGCAATAAACCATCCACAATTCTGTGTTGTTATGCACACTTGTGCCCTTCTCTCTCTGTTTATCGGAGTGTTTCTTACTCTCGCTTTCGACCCCTGCAGTGAAAAGCCAGTCAGACGTAAACAGTATTGTTTTACCCGGGTAGGGCTCGCAGCAGGGCACTGTTAGCCCCACGCCTCATGCAGACCACAGCTCTCCACATGCCTCAGTGATATCCCTTCTCTATGGCTCAGTGCCTGCATACATATGAATGCCCTGTCTTCTACCCTTCACGCTTCTAAGCTGGTCCAAGCTGAGCAGAGCTGAGATGTTACACAGCTGCCATGCTTGTTGGACGAAGTGATGTGGAGGAGAATCTAGCATCCCAGCAACAGTAAATGAACTGTAATGACACATTCTTTTGACTGATTATAGGTATTATGCCACTTGAGCTGAGAGTGCTTCCCTGTGGTGCCGTTTGCCAAGTTGTACTAAGCATGCTGAGGGTGAGTTCTGGGTAATGGGGAGGGGGACTGTCCGATGTTCTTATTAGGATTAACACAACATAAGAGCATAATGAAGACTTTGTAATACTTATGGGCAATTTGTGTGTTATACTTTCCCAAAAAGGGAGCTATATCTTTGAAAGATCATTTTTGAACTCTAGTTTGATGCTTTATCATCCAGTTTATCAAAACACGAAGTAGTGGTAGCAGTAGTACATGTTGTAGTAGTAGTCCATTACATGTCCTTTTAAACCATGGTATTATTAGTATAGTAGTATAGTATTTATTATTTTCATATCTTGAATGCCGGGTAAATAAAACAATTTTTCATCACCTCATTTTTTTTCTGTACGTTAACTGAACCATTAGTGTTTAAATGGGGAGTATCTCCCCAAAATATATAGTAATGAAAAATCTCTACTTGTAGATAAAGTGTACTGCGGTGTTTAATTTTCAAATTCATTTCCTTTTCCTTGTCACCCTGCAGTGTTCAGTAACCGTCTGCATTTCGTGATGACTCGAAGCTTACATCTACATCTTTATGACCTTCTGCTGTTTGATTATCCTTGCAATACTTCTAAGGAAATAAGCAGGCTACACAGATGAAGCTGCGTTGCGGGACGATGGTGCTACAGAAAAAAGCTGCAGTGTCCTTCCACAGCCATTGTGTCACATCGGGCTGCGCCCCCCCAATTTATCCCCTCTCTGGCTCAAGGAAGATTCCTATTGATTTCCTATCACTAAGCCAGTGTACAGAATAAATAGGAAGTGTGCGCCCTATTATTCCTGTCAGTTGATAAAACAGAAAGCTTACCCCCGTGTCTTTATTGTGGGATCCCTTCAGAAACCGCAGACCCTTCAACCACAAGACACCAGCTGTAAATCTGATGTAAACGCCTCACGCGCCCATGCAGTAATGGCACCTTTGAAAATGATGTGTGTTTAAAATTATTGGTGTGATATTAAATCCTGTGAACTTAATGATATTACACTTAGAGTGGGAAGACACCCGTAAACGCAGGCTGTATTTTCACACATGTCTAATGCATAATGCAGAGGGAGAATTGCTTCCCCAGGAGCAGGTTATGAGCAGTCTCTCGGTGTCTGGACATCTGCTGGACAGCAGGAGAAAAATTAGACAAATCCATTTAGACAGGAAACAGGATGATTGCACTGGCGTCCACGTTTTAAGCTGGTTTTAACTCAAAATGTGCAAGTAATACTTTTCCAGAAAGCAAAACCAAATTAGGGTCTACCACATGTGCATTTTACATGTAGGTTTATTACAGGCCTAATTCCTCCCTGCAAAGCCTTTGTCTTTGGCAACCATTCGGCTTTTTCATCCCTGGAACTTTATAGGTGTTGTGTTGCTATTATTGTAATCACCACAATGCTACAGGCCTCAAACAAAAGCCAGAGACAATATTCCTCCCACAATTGGGTTTGTGTGCCCATTGCCTGGCCCACAGCTGCATCCCTTTCTGCAGTGTCCCTGAAATTTCCGCACATTATCAAGGGGAAGGACAAGCTAATCTGCACTGATTTGAAACAGGACCAAAACACTGGCTTTCCTAATCCTTCATTTTTTTTTTTTATCAGAGGTGGTGAGGAGCATTTTACCCCTGTGGGAGGGAAAGAAAGAGGGAGCTATTTCATGCTTCACCAGTTCCACTGTTTTTATGAAGATTTCTTCCTACCCTCTACTTGCCCCACTTCAATCCATAGTGTAACTGAATTTATAAAGCCTGTTTGCAACAGCCAGACACCTTTTTAGAAGGGCGACGGTACTTTTCATAATTAGGAATGTGTAGATGGCTGCCTTCTCCCTCTGTAGTAGTAGTAATTTAACTTTAAGGCAGATAAGACTCTGTATCTCTGAAGAAAGGGAGGTGCAATTTCCTTAGCTGTCTCTCATTTTATTCATTTGACAATTGGCAAACATCTATGGCACACAGGATATAATTCGCTTCCCAGCGTCACTGCATGAGCACACCAATTTGGATTATTGTGCACATCGGTGGCATATAATTCACATAATTATGTTTTTCTTACATTTTGTCAACTAATTTAGTTGATCATTTATTGACTTATCTAACCCATTTGTGGAAATTTGCGACGTAATGCCAGTTTTTGAGCTGAAGTGTGAACAGCTGACACGTACCCTCGCACTGAGGTGTCATCCTACACGTCTAAATTCACAGCGACTCGATGTAAATTACATTTCAAACAAAACGTGCAGCTTAAGCTAATTACAGCCAGTGCCGTCATATGCATTGTGCTATGTTAAAACAGGGAACACTGTGCTCACAGTTCTCGTGAGTAAGTGATCAGAGTGGCATTTCACAGGGATCTGGGCAGAGAAAATTCCAAGTCTATCAGCAGCTGACGTCAAGTTTTTGTCAGTAGCTCCACAGCAAGCTGAAGCACAGAAAGAAAGGGAGCTCATTGATTTGCTGCAATCTCAACACGGAAAAAAGGCATGAGGTGTAACAAGCGACATGAAATTTACAAGGTAAGCTTTGGCAAGCCAACAGCATGGATCATCATAAGACTGTGAATTACTAGAACTCCTCTGTCTCTGAGGACCACTTGAGGCTCCCTCACTGTGAAATAATTGGGTTGCTACAGTAAAACTGCTACTCCAGTTGCAAGTGCAAAGGTGGCTTTTACTTTGTTTTGCTGGTACAAGACCACAGACACAGCGGCGACTATTAATCAATGGTTGACAAGTGTGGCAGATGACATAAAGTCCAGTTTTTTAATGTAGAGTTACAGTATTTTAAGTCTTCACAGTGGTCAGCAGGTTGTTTCAGTGCTTACAGAGGCACCGACAGTGAGGTACACACTGTAAACTTTGCAGCGACTGTCTCCATCACATCTGGCACTGCGTGTTTTTACCACCAGCCTTTTTGTGCGCAGTGGACAGACCCAGATGCCTGCGGCAGGGACCTGTACTGTCTGCGACAAGGGACATCTCCCTTTGTTGTCAGAACACCTTTAAACATCTTCCACAGAAACAATTACCATGCCATCTGTAGCTTCCTGCTGACGTGTTGCTCGCTGTCAGCATGTCTCACTCTCTCTCTCTCTCTCTCTCTCTCTCTCACACACATGCACACACATTTCCTCACACTGAGACTGATGAGGAGCTAGGTCACAGTGAATTGAAATGGATGAGTTTAATTGTGTTAATAGTCTCTTTATATTCAGTTTTTCAGTACATTTTTTTCCTGATACCTTATAATGGCGCCATGAATACAGGATTGAATTGTCACTAATCTATTTCTAATTTGCCTTGAGCGTTTGGCAGAGTTGGTGTATTGATGAAGGTCCTTGCATATATTTTCCACAAACCTAGTAGTGCTGGTTTAATAAAGAGCCTCATTTCTGCTGCATTGAGTATTGTTGGTGTAAACGTAATAGCTAATTGCTTTAGTGGTAAAGGAGTAGTGATCTCCGATTAGCATTTTTAAGAATATGCACGCCTACAGTCAAAGCCAGCCGAACTTTTAATTGGGCAAACTCTTTAGAGAAGGTGAAGTGTTTTCTTTGTTTGTTAATGCTTAAAGTTTGCTTTGAATTGTGAGGTCACGCTTTCTAGTGTCTTCTAACCTTCAGTAGTCTATGCAAAATATAGTGAAAATGTGAAATTACATATTAAAGTATAATTTGGCCTTTAGTAGATGGGCTGCGGCTAGTTTTCCTGCTGTGTTACATTAAGCGTGTGACACATCCATCACTGTCATGTTGCTTTGCACACTAGCGTACATATCCAGCAGAAGCTCACAAGAGGCGAGATGACTAATCAGCTCTGACACAACTGGTTTGCTCACTTATGCCAGACACCCATTATAGCATATTTGATCTGAACTCATGTCACATTTGCCTCAAGTAATTGACACTCTGACGCCGGAACGGTCCGCACAAGACTGGTAGATGAATTGAGGGCACGACGTGGCACATTATCAGATCACACGTGTTGGTGTTGTCTTAGTTCGGTTTGTTGGTTTTATTTCATGTTGGTTTGACAGTGTACGGAAATAAGAGGAGACAGGGGTCATAAAGTGTGAAGGTTTATTGTATTTTTTTTTTTATTAAACCTTGAAAATTTTTCTCATGAAAATGTTGTAGTTTATTTCTTTTACTGACAGTGATAATACTTAATTTAATGATAGTAGTAATCACTATGCAGTTTAGAGGATATTATGATAATATGATCAGTTATTGTTCTATTATTTACTTGTTAAATTTAAAACACTAGGGTATTTTAATGGCATGGTATGGTATTAAACTTCACTATTTTAAAATATCTCTGTGCTTCAAAGTGACAGATGACATCACAGGGAGGAGTTTTCCGTTAAGATTATTTCATTTCAGTTCAAAGTATATAGATATACTATATATAAAGCAAAATAGATAGTAATGTGTATATGACATCTAAAGCAAATTGAAAATGGATGGGCTCCACCTTGTTTTTCTAGACTGAAATAAATTCATGCAGTACCTTACTACCAGTGCACTGGTACACGTGTTTCAAATATCAAGCCCATCTGACACAGGTGTATTTTGAACAAAATCAGACCCACATCACACACTGTAAGGTCAGATTGTCTCAGTATTATTGCACTGGGTGGGCACTTTCACTTCACAGTGATGTAGCTCTGATTGCCTGTGAAGTTAAACTTCAAAATCCTGTCTCTCTGCCTCACAGGTACCCCGGTTACCCGAGTAACAGCAACGGATGCTGATGATCCAGTGTACGGGAACAGTGCTAAACTGGTCTACAGCATACTGGAGGGTCAACCGTATTTCTCCGTAGACCCCAACTCAGGTGAGTGATTTTCTCCACTTGTTGCAGTCTTAGAAGTTTATATTGAATCTCACATACGTAATATGACTCCCTGCAGCTAGGACTACAGTGGCATGCTAAATGCTCCACATGCAATAATAGAGACTTGCAATGTAATCTCTCTGACTTAAAGAAAAGAAGGAGGCACAAAAAGAAGAGACCGCAGGGCAGGCTACCCAGCGGAGCCCTTTGTGCTGTTATTCATTGTTTGCCTGACAAAGCCTGACAAAGATCTCTGTGAGATCGAAATGTTGCTTCATTAAATTTAATGGGAGCTATTAATACAGTGTGCAAATCCTTTGTCTGTTTCTAACCAGTGGAGAGCATAATGTATTACAAAATGTAATGAATGAAACACCACGCCCATAATGGGACAAAAAGGAAAGAAATTGGCTTCAATGGCCTTTTTCTTCTGTACAGGGTCAGAGACATTAGGACAGAACCTTTTAGTGTTTAAACATTGTCCCTTTTCCGTACCTGCTTCAGTTTAGATAAATGAGCTTCCACAGTCAACCCAGGTCAAGTAGTGAGCTATCACACTTTGACTGAGTCAAACTGTAAGTACATCCAAATGGCAGTGGTCTTTTTTATTCTGTATAGATGTACATGCAGAGGATAAAGCTCATGATGGTAAAATGTAGAGTCCTGCACGGCTACAGCTAAAGCTACATTATAACACTATAACCATATAGTTATAATTATTGTAAGCCAATCACAAATGTCACCTGGAGACAAAAGATTTAAAGAGGATTTATGATGCAACACCCCGCAAATCTGATCATTCCCTTATATGCTTTTTCTGTGTAAGTTAAAACCGTGTAGTATCTTCATATTTGGTGATTGTAAATTAATTAATTAGACTTGATTAAACGCACTTACTATATGGCCTGATAAAATTCTCTTACTCCTTTAGCTGAATAAAGCACTTGAAGAACACATTGTTCTTGGGAGAAGAACTACAGGGGAATGAAAAACAGCCAGATGACATAGCAGACAGTTAGATAATGGAGAATTAGGTGAATATTTAATCAGTTTTGCTTTTTGGATGAGAAGACGGGGCTACCTGGTAAAGTGTGACATCTAAACATGAGCTGAAACATCCTGATTACATGAATATACATGAACAATCTGCAGTGGAGACACAGAAACATCTTTAAGCTGGCATTTAGGCTGGAGGGTCATCCTCCAGTGCTTACGGTATTTGGTGAGAGAGAGAGACCTACCCAGCACAGTGATTATAACTCAGTGCCATTCCTTTATTATTCACAGTTTAGATTATCATCACTTCATATGTGTACTAATGTTTCCAGGACTGTGTGCTGCCAAAACTGTGGCTTTAAATGTAAAAGAATGCACTGCGGAAACAGCAGTGGGTGGTGTTATTGAGCTTAAAATGCATCGTTTGTGAAAGGACAAAAAAGAAAAACTCTTCTCACAGGTCTGCGCAGCAACTATGTTAATGAGCATTTACCGCCATGTATGTGTCCATGCTATTCTGTAACCTCAGGGACAACATTAAGGAGCTGACAAGTGTTGGTTATAGCTTAAAGACTAGTGTAACAACAACAGGACTGCAGGTAACGCAGCCCATCTGTTTTTTTTGAAATGCCTGTAGATTATCGCTGCATGAGGCCTCTGTTCACTCAGGCTCCCAGGCTCGCTCCCTTCCCCACCCGATCCCTCTACAGCTGCACACCCACTTCAAAATATAAACACTGCATTGGGGCTAAAATGTGCGTTACTGGAGGCACAATAGTTAAATTGGGTAATAAAAAAAAAACAGTTAAATAATATCCACACACACTGTGTCAGTGGCTCGCTATACATTTACAGGGAGCGTTCACAAATTTTCAGCTTGCTTCCTATGGCACCAGTTTAAGGCGTGCATGTGTACGAAACTTCCCTGTAACCTGCTCTACATTGAAGTATCTCTGTTTTCTGGGTGAAAAACTGGGTGGTGGGTGACATGACTTGGAGGAGTTTTTTCAGGCCAGATGATGTCATCTGGTTCCACATTCAGAGGTCGTAGTTTTCTGCACAACTCTTTGGAGAAGTCTTTTCCGTTTTCGAGCCAGAGGCAGGAAAATATTTTAATCTAAGAGGGGAAAAAAACGTACGTTTAATATCATCGATATATCCGGTATGTTCTTCACAAAATAGAACCACAGGATGCAATACTCAGGTTGTCGTCCTTTAATGAGAATATTTGATTTCATACAGATGAGGTTTCAGAAATGGAAAGTATTAGATATATAAATACATAATATATCTGACAGGTGATTAGAATCTACATATTATAATAGACTCTACTTTAGCCCTTGTACAGAAGTAGTCAGGATGGTGCTGAATGGGAGTAATACACGTGTAGCCGTTCAGAACAGGAAGTGTTAGGCTGAGGACAAAGTGCACTTCTATCAGTTAAAATACATCGACATATACAAAGGTTTTCAAATATAATAGCATCATATTAAAGTTTTTATGTAGGTCATCTGATTGTCAGTCAGACATTGCACAATTCCACAATGGGCAGCATGAAAGTCATTATTAAAACTACAAATGTATAAGATTCATATGAGTTGAGCTTTGCGCTTTTCTATCAGCTGATTGGCTGCCCTAAATGCTAAATGGGCCAGGACTTATTTGCTGCTGTGGAACACCATTGGGTTATGAATTCAAAATAATAATAATATAAATAATAATAATAATAATAATAATAATAATAATAATAATAATTAGTTCCTTTCACAAGGCAAACTCTTCAGCAGCGTCATCATGCATAAAGTCATCTCAAAACAGATTCCAGATTGGATCTTTAATTGCTTTTTGCAGCTGACTTTTTAGCATGTGTCTGTAAGCAATATGATTAAATAATGGTGAAATTACATTAATAAGAAATGAGATGGAAATCGAGCGCTCACAATTTGGAAAACAGCACATGATAAACAAGCTGGAAAAAAAAGGGAGTCGCAAAATCTCCATTTATTCATGTACATAATTAGGATCAACACATAGAATTTTGGACTTGTCCGGGCCGCTATAGGCGTCACAAACTCCAAAGCATAGGCAGCTGGCAACGGGACTATAGAAAACCAGAAAACACGCTGAGGACGGACAATTTAAGGATTAGCATTCTTGCTTTGTGTGATCGAGGCGCACACTTGCAGACGGCTCATTCAAGTGAGCCAGATGTTTTAATGAATGTTAATGAAAAATAAAAGGTAAGGGGGAAAACAACCATTAGAATGCATTTGACACTTACAACGCCACATTGGAAATGAAAAAGCATTCAGTAAATAAATAAACATCATGCCCAATTCATCACTTGGTTAATGGTCGGTGAAAACCAAAAAAAAAAAAAGAAAAAAGAAAGTTGAAGCAAAAATCTATGGAAATGAGTGTTTGTCTATCCTCCCTTTTCAGTGATTAGGAATTAATTTGAATAATTAACGATGATCAACAGAGATGAGAGTGTTGCTGCTAGCAGGATGACTGAAGCATGTTTGTCTGTGTGTTTGTGGAAAAGAGATTATGAAGTGCAACACTTGTTTCTGCCACTCTTTTTATCATATATTCATATACAATGTAGAGCTCACACCAAAATAAGACTTTTCTTTGCAACTAGAATACTACATGTAGGATAGAAACATTACTCATACACACCAATCATATACACACTTGGTGTGCACCGGATTAATTTTAGAAGCAGAGGAGACTTTGGAGGAATAATGAGAGTTTGCATACAATTGTATATTGGACAGAGGGTGTAGAAGTACAAAAACTCAAAACTCAACTAATAGTGCAAGTAATTGCCTATAAAAATACTTCACTACAAATAGAAATATTACTTTAAATGCTTCACTCATATTGAAGTACTTGCATTAGGTTTATGTGGAAATCTAAGTCTAGGGCCTTGTCACTTGTTCACTGCATGTAAACATTTAAGAAAAGAATGAAATGGGGGAAAAAAAGCTGTCAAATACTGTAAATGTAGTAAAAGTAACATAAAATTCAAATACAATTACCCTACAATTATACTTAAGTTATAGTTCTTGAGTGTTATTGCTTGTGTGTATTTCTTAATGAAATGTGCCATCAGATCAATCACTGTCTAAAAAAGTCGTAATGATCCTACAGCAGTGGTACCAGCCTCTATGTAGGCACAGTATGTATTGAAAAGATAACAGGTTGCAAACTGAGCATCTTGTAACTGAATATACTCTGGCAGAGAGGAAAGTTTGGGAGGCTGGAGACACGCATGGCAATGAAACAACATGCTTAAAATTGTTTTATGACCTAGATACAGTGATTTTTCTTTCCCATATTTATGACAGTTGCTTGAAAAACATGATTTGGAGTTGATAACATGTTTAAAGTGTATGTTGTGTTTGTGGTGTCACAGACCTGAGAAGCAAAGATGGTTATTTTGTGTAAGTGGAGCCCATGTAATATATGAAACCTGAGAATGTATATACTCTGCAAAAAGGACAATAATAACTAGTTTTTTCTTTCTTTCTCATTATTGTTTTGTTTAGTTTTTTTCACCTGAACTAAACTTGGCCAGTGTTCAAATCAATTTGTTGTTGATTCCACGGTCACAAGCTTCTTTATAACTATATATATATATATTTAGTTAAGAAGTCATTACATTGCAGAAATTAATAATTCATGGAGCCAAGGGAATGATGATAATACCAACATGTAATGCTTGAGGTGGAGGATGCAATAGTAAGAAAAAGCATGTTGTATTCAAAAAGATTTATTTATTAAATTATCTGAATAATAACAACCTCTCCTTCCTCCAAAGCTGCCTTGCAGATGAGATCAGGCCACTATTGTATTTAAAATATTCAACTCTTCTTCTTCACATTCTCTAGTTGTTTAGATCACGTGCGTTGCGTGTGACCTCCAAAAGCAAACCTGACCCTGAAATTGTGTTACATCTCCGAGGAAAATCTATCTCAAGAATAAAAAATGCAGGCCCAGACAACACCCTAACCCCTCCCATGTTTTTCATCATAGCCAAGCATATTCTCATTGACTGAGGCGGCTCAGGACCAAGGCAGGGTGTCATGCCAAAGCCTGTCTTTTATGAGGGGTTTTATATTCATTTGATGATCCTGCGGGCCTCTGTTTCCTGAGTGGATTATCCGTATGTGCCGGTGCTGAGCCCTTTTTATATTCAGCGCTGTGGCAGAGTCAATAAGGTCCATTCTGCATACAATATTCAAGATTATACAAGACAGACAGCATAATTCACACTCAATCAGAATACAAATGACTGCAGACGGCGGAACAACACATTCAAAAACAAACACAGCTGATTCTCAGTGCAGGGACCAGCTCAGTCATGACCACCTAGCTGTGCTCGCAGAGACTGTGCCTTTTTCAGAGAATGAACCTGCAGGGAATTCTTCATCTCTGCTTAGTATGGAGTCTTTGTTTTGTTAAGTCATGCTCTAAAATAATTCAAGTTAAAGCAGGGAGCAAGGTGGACGTGAAGGTTACTATACTGCACTGCCTTTTTTGTGCGCTTGCTTGTGCATTCTCATAAGAGGATCACTACGGTGATGCTCACAGTATATCAGTCACGATTTTAATTGCATTAATGTGTTATGAACTGTTTCCACCTCCAGCGACTATAAAAATCGCTCTCCACGGGATGGATCGTGAGATGAGAGAGGAGTACCTGGTGGTCATTCAGGCTAAGGACATGGGAGGTCACATGGGGGGCTTGTCTGGAACTACGACAGTCACCATCACCTTGACAGACATCAATGACAATCCACCAAAGTTCTCTAAAAGTAAGTAACTTCACAGACTTAAACATCCCAAATCAAATTATAAGAAGAAACAAATTACTCCTGCTCCAAATGAGTATTTCTCTGATTGGTTCTAATTGGGAAAAATAAATGTTTTGTAAATTTCATCAGCAGGCTCCTCAGCAACTCATTCCTCTTGCTGCTGTATTGCCTAATGATGATGCACTACTGCAATATACTTCCACTATTTTGTTTCATATGATCAAAATTGATAGAAACCAAAGAGCTGTGCCTCTCCCTCCACAGGTTTGTATGAGTTCATCATTCCTGAAGATCTGCCGACAGGGAAAATGGGCGGCAAGGTGAAGGCAAATGACAGAGACATCGGCGAGAATGCCAAGTCGACATACAGCGTCATCGAGGGTAACGATCAAGGCGTGTTTGAGATTGTCACGGACCCGCAGACACAAGAAGGGCTTCTACGACTGAAAAAGGTAAGACCTCAGAAACTAGGGCACTGGGGGCATTGGGCATGTTAGCTGAGCTAGCCAAGCTGCAACAGCTAATGACACACAAAGGCAATATTACTGTACTGCTTTTTTATATTTTTAGCATTAACTTATGCAATACAATCCATAAATTGACCTCCATTTAGGGTCTGCACAACCACAGCACACACACACACACGCGCGTCCTCATAATATATCCATTTAGCCCACAGCCAATCAGAAGAGAGGGATTTGAGGGTGCTGTGGTCATAAAGAGACAAGCTAAAATGATGTGTTTCATACAGTACCATATAATTATAAGAAAAATAAGCAATTTGGGGAAATTGTCCTTAACTCTTTCAGTAGGGGCCCAAAAATAAAAAGATAAACCAACAATGCCTTTAAAGACAAAATTAATTACCATATAAGTGTTAATTAATATATTACTATATTATTATATAAAAGCAATGTTTTGTACAATCATTCTCAATGGTGTGCTGACATAATGCCACGGTGCTCTGCTTCTTTTGTATAACTTCTAGGGATATTATGTGCCTTAGCTTTTCAGAAAGGCTTCACTCAAAAGTATAGGCTGCATTAAATATTGAAACACCGGGGCCTGCCCCCTGAGTAGCTTGGAGGCTAAAGGAG
Organism: Anabas testudineus; assembly: GCF_900324465.2. Taxonomy (NCBI): domain Eukaryota; kingdom Metazoa; phylum Chordata; class Actinopteri; order Anabantiformes; family Anabantidae; genus Anabas; species Anabas testudineus. The sequence goes on along the minus strand of NC_046612.1, from coordinate 23,595,868 downwards.
CATTTTCTCTTCTGTATATATTGCTTCAACCTATTTTTCATCCAACCACAAAATCTATGAAAGAAAAAGTAGTAACACTAAATTCTAACATCACTTTAACATGGTTTTTGCTTTAAGCAAAGTATGAGTTTCCTGGCAGCACCTTCTTTGTGTTTGTGTATGGACATTAAAGCAAATACATCAAATCTGTGGAAACGGAGAGCTGTGAATTGTTTTTTTCTTTTTCTGACAAGATAGTCGTAGTTTTAAATTATAGTCTTTCCCATTTAACTTTAGCTGTTTTAGCTTAAGGCATATTGTTACAAATTGCAAATTGGTACAGCTCCTGTTCCAACTTTGTATAAATTCAGTTTTGTTGACACCCACATTACCATCACCATAACTTTGACTTAACGTTGCCTGTTGTCCTTAACACGTCCACGAGCTGCAGCTTTCAAACTGGCCAAAAAGCAACTTCATCAGGGCTGTTGCTTAAGGGTACATTGGTAGTAGCTGTTCAAAGAAGAAAAGAGTGCTCATTAAATGTACTCATGAGGCTATTCCCAGGTGGATGGTCCTGAGGAAAACAAGCTAGAGACAGTAATGTCAAAAAAAAACCTGATTCATTTACCTTGAGGCAAACACATTAGCACATAATGGCACGGTGCATTGTGATGTTGGAATTAATAGCATTGCATTCATCAGATAATTTTAAAAGTATGGCAGAGGCTAAGCCATATGCTTTATATTGTAGAGAATGAGGATCCCAGGAGCTTGTCATCTTCACACAGGTTCACATAATGTAATGCATTTCTAGACATATTGTACGCATGTAGTACAGATATTTTCTCTAATGTAAAAGATGTAGAGGTGTGACTCTAGATTTGATTGTCAGGGTCACCTGATCCCATAGTTTGCTCACAGATTATGTGAAATTTCAATCCAGGCAAGTTTAGACAAAGGACATCTGTGGAAATATCAAAGATGGCAAAGCACATGTGATTTATATGTGCATATTCTAAGTCTACAGAAGCCCTTCCTGGAACAGGATGTTTGCATATATTGGATCCTAAAGATGATTGATGGATGGACTTCCTTAAGTCTTGAGTCATGGTTGGTTCAGTGTCTGGCAAGAACGGCTATACATCACTCAAATGCAGAATGCCATTTTGTTGTGATGTAAAAAGACATTACCCCAAGGACGTGCGGTGTGACTTTGTCAAAGTTGCGAACAATGAACTGCACGGGAGGTGGAATATTTAAGAGCTAAAGCAATCTGCCGGGACTACAATACACTGCCACTAAAGAAAACATCACTGCTGGAGAACAAACTCAACCCAAAGTCATAAAATCTCTAACTGTTGACAAAGCAAATGTCAAATGTGTTAGTCTTTTAGTCAACCTCCCTTTCAGTGTCCTGCGGAGAGCCTCACTCTTCCCCATATCGGCTCTGCTTTCACTCATAACGTGTTGGGAGAATAGCGCAGCACTCCTACTCTTTTTGCATCCCTGCATACGGCGGTGTCACAAGTCAAGATGACTTTTTAGAACGCAGTTGTTATGCCTCTCCTCTTTTGTTCTATATCATCACAAATGTTATCCTCCAACCAGGGTGACAGAAGAAAAGATTTAGTAAAACTCTTTCTCTAATGCACCCTGTCCCTGTCAACAACTGTATGGGTCTATAAGCTGCCATCTAACACAGAATTCAAATTCTTAAAGATCCTTTGCAGCAAGGTTAAAATATATTGATCTAACTAAGGCTGGAGAGACACAAACCAAGAGAGAGATTCTTTGCTGTTCGGGTTTTAAGCTTTTTATCTGCCAGCCCCCAGGCCTGTCGAGGGATGTTAGTGGGATGCTGAGCTTTCACCCCTGCAGCCAACGCTGATCTTTGAAGTCTCTAGAAGGCCCGTGCGTACATACTGATTTGATGCTAACGCATGAGCGAGAGCGAAGAATGACACAGCAGGCTTGTGGGGTGGGACACGATGGCGAGTGCGTGTTAAGACTGGAGATACAACAAAAAACTGTCTGTTTGTCGCTCAGCGCAAGTCAGTGCCTCTGTTTAGACAGAGGAAGTGAACATCAAATGTATAAGTATGAACATGTGACTCTATAATCCCAGGTACATTGCTCTGCCATTTTCCTTCTGCATTCATGAATCTCTTAGTAATCAACAGTGGCTGTGCAACAGTAGCACTGTGCATACTAATAAAAATCAAAGTGGGTTACTCAGTCAAAGCGCAGTGTGCGCTTATTGAAATAATAATTTGAAAGGGTCAAAATAAAACTTGTATTCTGATTCAATGGCTATGACATTATACAGTATTTAAAAGAGCAGCTTGCTTAGATGCTTTATTTGATTTTGTAATTGATATTGAGAATTATTTTAATCAACCTTAACTAGGCTAATGAAAGAAGCTGTTTACCACTGTTTTCCTTAAACCATTCAAGTGGATTTGGTATAATTAAATATGCCAGCAGCAGAGAGAGCCCTCCCTCTCCCCTTTCCTTCTCTCTGTTAGGACACTGGAAACAAATATAATGAGTTGTTTCTACATGCTGTCAAGCGGGAATAATACTGAAATATTTTGATAAGGGGAAAGCAGAGCACTGTGAACCAATTGTCCTAGACGACTATAATGTGGAGTAAATTGTTATATTACTTAGATCACGAAACTAATCTAGTACCCCTAAAGCTGCATGGATCAATATTTTAAGTAACAATAGCTCAAATGATTATGTGAATGTAGCCCAACACACAGAAAAACGTATAGGTATTAAAATGATATTCATGTGATTGTAATCACCATTTAAAAAAAAATCATGTTAGGCGTGTAGGCCTTCCCCCTTTTCTCCGTTTCATGATGATTTTGACTACACAGCCTCATACAGTCTCCTACTCTCCACTACCCTCTGAATTAAAGCCCCTCAGCTCAAGGACTAGCCATACTATGTACTTTCTCAGCACAGAAGGTACTGTAGGATTAGAGAGAGAGGAATGAAGGAATGGAGAATGGGTGTTTAGGTGTCAGCAGCGAGGAGAAGTGGGAGGAGGCGAAGAGGGGGAGGTTAATAATGAAAGTGTTCCAAATAGCATCTCCGACCGTGGAGGAGTGGGGCTTGGAAAGGCTTCAGGGGCTTCGGTCTGTCTACTAGTGTCCTGTTGCCAGGAGTGTAGGAGTGTGGAAGTCAAAGCTCCGGGTGGCCATCTCCATCCCCCTGCTACTGTCTCACAGTTGGACTCTCAGGCACCGCTCCACCCACATCCCCCCCCTCTACCCGAAGAGCTCTCAGCACTGGCCCTGTCCAGGGGGACAGTTCCTCTTGCTCTCTTCCTCATCATCTGAATACATTTCACACTTTTGTTCCCCTCCCTTCTCTTAGTCCTTCTCTCTCCAAAACCCAGTTCCCAACCCCTCAAGCGGCAAGGCCCAGTTTTGATTTCCCTATAAATCCTGGTTATGGAGCGTGGAAGTGACTTGATCCCATTATTCTAGTAGTATGAGAGTGACCAGAGGTGATTCTGAATGAAATTGTGACAGTCTGGGGTGTCCTCAGAAATACCAAGAGAGTAAAATTGTGACTCTCCTCTTCCTTTTAAATATTAATGATGAGCCATCTGTAGAGGAAATACTGTATAACAACTAAAAACAGGGATTAAACAGATATGTCAGTCACACATGACATGTCCTGTTGAAAGTATGTTTTCTTTTCTCTTTGAAACAATTATGCCTTTTGTTGATAGTGTTGAATAAGCGACTCTTGTCATTTATTTTCTGTGAGCTGGTTGTGATAGCAGTATGAAAGCTCTAATAATCTGCTGCCTCAGACAGTATTAACAGGCAGATTTGTGCTCTTTCATGCCAATAAAGACTGAAAAAAAAATTTTCAGGTTTTGCAACTGTGAAAGTTACAATCATTGTCAATGATTGATTTAAATCAAAAACATTTTGTTTGCAGCAATAGACGGACAGCCCAGATGTTATCGCAGACGCTCATAAACTCCATCCCTTCGTTGTTAAGTGTCATTTTGATGTGATTCAGCTTCTTTAAATGATACTGAGGCTTCTTAGTAGAAAAATGTGGAAATAGTAAGTCTACTACACGTATGCTCACTCAACCCACAACTCAATTTAGCCCCCATGATGAAGTATGGCTCATTGTTTTTAATCAAAAATAAGTAATCTGATTTTAACAGCAGTGAAAGTTAACTTTTGGAACTTGAAAAAGGAGCCACACAATGAATTACAGAATTACAGCTTTTTCAGTCTAAAGCAAAAATACTCATTATGCACAGTGGCTGTGATTGTTGTACGTAGCTGGTTGAAACTTTTTACCTGCCTTGCATTTTCATAAAGTTGGAGGACTAAAGACTTTATTTTTAAAGACATTAATTCAGCAGAGACCAGGCTCTGAGCTTGTGGTAGTACATTCCACATAATGAAATACATGCGGTGTCTTTCGTTATAACACCCAGGTTTTCCAACCACTCACTTTGTAATGCGCACTTTCTACTTTCTGACATAGGAAGGTGCAGAGGAAGGTGCAGAGGAGTACTTTAATTGTTTTTGCAATATTGGGAGTGAGGCAGCTGAGTATGCAGAGGCAGGTAGCTGCTTCCACCATTGAGGGACCACTGAGCTTAAGAGCTTTGCTTGGAATCTTTTGCTATGCGGTGCAGGGACCAGCAGGTGCCATTCGCTGGCAGAGTCCAGTTGGCGGGAGGGATTTGTACATCTGGATGAGGGTGTTCAGCTAGGGAGGTGTTGACCACTCTGTAAGCGAGAGTGTCAAAGCTTGGAAAATGAACCTGGAAGCCAGTGCAGAGAAATGAACAGTGGTGTGTGACGTGTCCTTTTTGGTTTATAAAAAATGTAATCATCTGGAGAGGTTTGATTGTGCATCTGGCAGTGCTGCTCGTTGGGCACTGCAGTAGTCGAGACAAGATACGAGTGCCTATACAAGGCGTTGGGTAGCACATTCAGAAAGGTAGGGTCTGATTTGAAAAAACCCTATTTGGGGCAATGAAGCAGTTTTAGATCACCTCTGTCCTTGTTTCCCCTGCAGCCTTTGGACTACGAGAGCAAGAGAGCCTACACTCTAAAAGTTGAGGCCACCAACGTCCGCTTCGAACCCAGCAGCGGCGGGCCTTTCAAAGATACAGCCACGGTGAAGATCGTGGTGGAAGACGCAGATGAGCCCCCAGTTTTCTCCAAACCCATGTACTCACTGGAAGTGAATGAGAACGCCCCCATCAACACGGTGATAGGGACCGTCAACGCCAGGGATCCAGACTCCACTGGGAGCTCTGTCAGGTACGTGAATGGATTCAGTTCACAGAGAGAGAAAGAAAAAACTCGTACTACTACTGCTTAACTGTTTGCTATTTGCTGTCCAGGGGCTGGAAAAGAAAAGGCTCTTTAGTGTAACTTCCAGAAGTGATGGAGAGAATAGGTTAGCAAATGAGTCTTTTCAGGCTGTAATGAGTTGTTTTAATAAAAGGCCTGACAGTGAGGCATGCAATTAAATCTTTTCATGCCTGTGACCTTTGGAAACTGTGGAAGTGTCTTTGACGGTGGGGAAGCATCTCAATAGCTGCGTTCCTATCCACATACGAACCAAAGAAAAAAAAAAAAAAACGAAAAGTAGATTATAAGTTGAAGGCAGCACAACTTTCTCCTTCAGTGTGTGATCTGCCTCGCTGTATTCTCCTCTTGTGTGACTTATTCTCGGAAATACCACAAGGGCACCTTGAGGATAGGTTATACAGGCAATTTCTCTCCCTCCATCTTGGCATTTCATTAATTCTCCAGCGACTTGCTGACCGCATTCCCGGGACAACACTCAACAGGTTGTGTGTAATTGCATGGCGAGCAGAGAGCAGACTGAGTTTCATAGATTGGCCGAGGCTATAGAACAGGGGCCGGTTCATTCTACTATCTTTCCTTTTTTTTATATACTTTTTTTTCCTTTTTTTGGTGGCATCCTCATGTTTAGTGATGATATTGCCAGGTGGAATTGAACCCTGAGGTAGCACGGTGTCCTTCCCCTGGTTAAAAAAGAGAAGTATATTTCCCGTATAATAACATGTTTTGCCTCTCACTGTCCTTATTTTCGTGTCACAGCGCTCCGCTGTCAGTCAAAGCCAGAATGTGTTTTAGAGGTCGAGAGAGAAAGTTAAAGAAGCTTGACAAATTAAGTGTACAAAAGTCTAGCGTATCATTAAATGCAAGAATTTGTTTCAGAATTATGTGCAGTAATGATAGCGTGTTACGTTTGCCTTCTTTCTTGTTATTCACCTTAGTAAGTGACTAAATAATGAATGAGCGTGCGTGCAGATGGCAGCACCCTGCTGACATGATCTCTTCACACATTTGCTGCTATGAAAGTGTCCAGATATCAACATCCTGTGTTGGCACTTGTTAAAACATTTTTTGAGCATGATTCAGTTCAAACTGAGAGACAGGCTGCCACCTCATCTCTGCACCAGGTAATGTGCCTTTTCTTGCAGCCTCATTCTCTCTTCCTTTCTTTTTCCGTTTGTCCTGGGGTCAGCGGCTTACGCTCATAGTGTTCATTACGCTTTTAATCAGCAATTTAATAATTTTGTGGAGAAGTTGTTATTTTCACAATGGATTGTTGCTTAGGGGCTTTGTGTGACTGTCAAAAAAGAAAAAAAAAAATCCACAGCCAGAGAAACAGAAGAGATACTTTAAAAAAGAAATGTTCTCAAGACCCTGTTAAATTTTTTTAATAAAGCTCAAACCTTCAGTCTTATTCCAATAGTAAGTACACAGTGGATAACAGAGGGCTGCATTAATCTTCTGCCAACTCCTGTAAAGCCACTGATCATTGAGTGAAAATCACTGCTCAAAGATCATACACACACACACACACACACACACACACAAAGAACATTTCATCTTAATACGCTGAATATGATGCATCACCCTTACCAAAGACCACTTTATGTTACTAAGTCAGACTTTGTATTAGCCTCGAATGATTACAATCTGACAGGCACAGTGCCTGACAGGGGGGCTGCAGCCTCAGCAGTACCTCTCACAACAACAGTTTGTAAGAGGCAACTAGAAAATGTGTTTCTAACTGAAAAAAATGACAAAGATGATAAATCAATCATCAAAATATATATAAAGCGATTGATTAACAAATTTAGAGTAAGTTAGAGAAAACTACATCTTAATGTCACTGTGCATTGTGCAATATATCAGTTGTAACACGTGCAATGGGCAGGTCTTCACGTAACACTGACACTGTAGCTCAGTGTTTCAGTTATTGGAAAGGCGCCTCCAAAAAGAAAGCTATAGTTTGGTGAAGGTGGAGTTAAACCATAGCAGACAAGTGGCAGCAGTAATAGCAGAATCAGTGTGACTGTTCTCCTGACCACCATCTGAACAAGCTCTCAAGTCGACCTGTCTGATTAGAATCGCTCTCTGTTTCAGAGACCTACCCCCCACCCCCCCACCCCTTTCTGCAGCCAGACCAGATCAAACCAGTCTGAGTCTAAACCACTCAGGGGGAATGCTCTGGTGGGCTGCTATGTCCTCTGCACTCAGGAGACAAACAAGCCCTTAGCTGTACTTAATGCACCCAAGCAACAACGTTTCAGGTGCACTCCATGAAATACTCCGTCAGTATTGCTTCTCTCTGGAGCCTGTGCTCTGTCATTTTCTACCTGACTGATCACACATAAAAAGAAATGTGACATCTGGCAGTCACTATAGCTGTCTAACACGAACTGCTGGATTTCATGGAATACTGTAGCTGCGAATGGGTTTCATTCCCAAAATATTGATACTGTGACAGGCAGCGCCAGAATCCACTTTGCGTTTTAATAAGGTTCGCTTTACATTTTTGTCTCTGTTCTCGTTTTTTCTTCATTTTATTGTCGAACTAAATTGTGGGGACGTAATGGAATCTGTAAAGATTGTTTCTTTCTGCAGGCTTACTTTTGTTTTTTCAGTGCTGACAGCTGACATGCTGCATATTGTAATACAAGCAGACATGTAAAGGAGATGGCTCTGAAATGAGTTTGAATTTAATGTCAGGGAGGCACAGACTTTTCTATTCTGAACTACTGTTGTTTGTTTTGTTTTGGGGTTATTTTGTTTTTGCTATTTATATTTACTTTGCAGCCTCCAACAGTATCACCCTTCCAGTAACCAGCATGAATAAGATGTAGTGCTAAAACACAACTAGTCAGCATTCAGGGGACGACAAAAATTAGTTCTACATCTGTGATCGTCCCAGTGGAATTACTGACCTAATAACAAGCAGGAATGCCACAGAGGCATTTTGTTCTGAGTGGTGGAAAAATAAATTATTTGTTCTCGATCTTTTCACCTCTTTTCTTTCAGGCCTTCTGGACGGGCTCTTTGATGTGCACATTCACGAACATTCACTCTGTAACTGAGGTGACCCAGCATTGCAACTGTCATACATACACGTGTGAAAAAGACACAAGCAGCAGTGTACACTAAACGTTTCCACAGTAGCTGACCCTTTAGACCTTGCAGTAGTACTAAGCCACTGTAATCCTACATGTCATTATAACAGCACATACTGTCGGCTGATACAGTAAGTAACAAACTTACCAAAAGAGGTAAAGCACAACACGAAGGAGCGTTCTGACTTTTCTCTAGCTGACTTTAACTACAGAAACACTACTTTCCAAAATGCAAGTAGATTTAAAATACCTTTGTAAATGCTGATTTTGTCCAAAGTACCTCACATTTGTCCCATATTGCAAGCAGTAGATCTACTTGGGATTACATTTGATGCAGCAGTACAGTAAACCAGGCACCAGGTTGTGGCATAAGCGATGCTTAGAAATATGTGTTCACTGTTATACAGGTGATGATTTTACATTTTACAATGATCACCATGATGGAAAAAATGCTTGTGTACATCACGTCATCAACAAGGAAGTTGCTGTACTGCAATTTGGCCACTAGGCCAAATGCTGCACTACCTCCACCATCTGTTTCGTCACCAATTCAACTAAGCTTATATTTTCCCTGTACGCACTATGACATCAAGCCAGCATTTTCCGAATCACAAACTCTGCAGGCCATTTTGGAAAAAACGTTGTTTGAATGGAATTAGGGTGAAAAGCCAAAGCAGCATACTGCAGCCACATGACCAGTGCACAGGGTCCAATGGATGAATTGCCTCAGTGAGTATGTTGCTTGATTCATGAAAGGTTTCACAGTCTCTGCTCAGCATCTGATACGTCTTAACTGGAGAAAATTGCTTGACACACATTATGTGATTGATAGTTAGCAAGACCAAATAAAGTCACTGTGGCTGGAGAGACATACGACGGCCACCTGCAGGAAGTCAAACAGAGAGAAATGTCCAGGTCATATTTGATTGATAGGTGATGTGTGTGTGTGTGTGTGTGTGTGGAGGTCTGACGTTAATGAACACAAAAACCGTAGATGAATGGAAAATGGAATAACAATGTGGCGGATTAGAACTCATAGTTATGCTTTTTATCCACAGAACTGCTCCTGACGTTGACGCATTTTGATTTTTCTGAGCTTTATCATGTTTGTTTTACACAGAGCCTGGATATTTCTGGATGTCTGTTGCATCAGTCACAAGAGAGCTGCTCTGCTGCGAAATATCTGACACATGCAGCCTCTATGCGATGTTTAACTGTTAGACTAAGGTCAGTCCTGCGCCGTTTAAAGACCCGTGAAAAGAAAGGCACAGTTGAAATCAGTACGTGCATACGTGAGTGTGCGCGCGCGCGGAGTCGCACGTGAACGCATTTGAACACATTCCCACATCACACTCTGGAAAACTGCGCACATATAATGCTGGATATGATTTTTTTTTATTTTTTTTATTTGCTTTTAATTCTTTTCACATCACGTTGTCAGTTTGAGTGACAGGTGGCAGAACATTTCAGGGTCTGTCTCCTCGCTTCCACGTGAGGCTGTCAGAGTTTGACTGCGATCCACTCAGTCTGCAGGAGAGAGGCTGCTCCCAGGTGGTTTGCTGCTGTCTGCCTGTCTTGAAAGTGCTCTGCGTCTGCAGGGCAGGAGAGAAAGAGAAGAGGGAGGGTGGTGGTGGGGAGATAGGGTCCTCATGGACCTCTCCCAGCCCGGCGTCTAGAGGATTTTACACCATTTCATCTCAAAAATGGAAATGTCACGGCTCGGTACATCTTCCCAACAATTGGAATCTGGGCCAGTGGTTTATTTATTTAATTTCCCTCCATTCTTGTATAAGCAGGATCCTCCTTCATATAAACTGCTGTTGTTGTGACTTTGTCTTTGCCTCTTTCTCTCTCTAAGTCTCTTTCCATCTTTCCGTATCCTATCCTTTCTCTCTCTCTCTCCCCTCTTTCTCATATATGAACTGCAGGGTTCCTGCCAACAGGTCTGCACTGATAGGGATGAGCGGTTCCACTGCGAGACCCAGGGTTAGGAAGGAAGGGAGACGGGGTGAGCAGGGCGCCTGGTGACTGAGGGATCACTGTCTGGGGAAGGGGGTGTGGAAAAAATTGGATAGGGGGATTGGATTAGGAAGAGCTTGAGACCCAGCTGGATGGAAAAGAAAAAAAAAATACTTTTTGACTGTTAGTGAGTAAGAGGAGGGGGAGAGCTTGTGAGGGAGGATGTGAGAGTGAGACAGTGAGAGAAAGGAACAGGGACACTTTGTCCTGGAGGTATGGAAATACTTGTAATTAGCTCATGTGAATCACCGCGGCCTTGTGTTTTGGGTGAGTAGGATGTTTATGACAGTCACACATAATGGCAAATGAAACGTGTGAAACCAAAGATGACCCATAATGACAGATTCTTTTTTAGTCAGTTTTGTGTGGGCTCGTCCCAAAAATTGGCGCCGCGCGCGTTGCAACATGAAAGAGCGATTTCACAGCTTCAAGTGGCATCGGAAAATTCTCTTTTATGTGCATTCCAATTTCATACCCGCTGCTGAGCTTTTTGTTTTTGTTTTTTTTTGTTTTTTTCGGGATAGTTTTGTGTCTTGCCACTGTATTTTTAAGAGTGGCAAAAAGTCAGTGTGTCACATTCAGGGTCACTGGGAAAAAGAACATTCTCTTCACAAAAAACCTAAACATGGTGAGTGGATTCATATTAAAACAACTCGTTGTTGTTAATATCCTACAAGGTCACACATAACAAGCCGGGCACTAGTCCTTACCATTACATCTATTATCCCCCCTCCACCCCCCTCTGTCTTGTTGGAACTTGTTTGTGACACTATGCTGTCCTAACTCATTAATAAAAAGCCTTTGGGAGCTATTGCATGTTGACAGATCCCAAACAGGGTTAACAACACCCCATCTCTTATTCTGACATAACATGTGCTAATGGTCTTTTTAGCAGGACAGCGCCGTTGTTGTGATCAAGGGAAGGGCTCCTCGAACCGTGTTGTGCTTTTCTGCTGCTCGTGCGAAGGCTTTAGTTATTCCTCAGATGATAATTATTGATTTCCTATTGCTGTAATGTGCATGAATCTGCAGGTTTCTCCTGATGGGGATGGCTTTGTTAACCACAACACAACAGGGCCTGTGAAAGTGCCGCCGCTGAGAGTTTTTGGCTCACATTTCCCGTGACTTTGCAGGTACTTCATTGATCGTCACACGGACCTGGAGAGGCAGTTCAACATCAATGTGGACGACGGGAAGATCACGCTGGCCAAACCGCTGGACCGAGAGACGGACATGTGGCACAACATCACAGTAACCGCCACAGAAGTCAGTAAGTGACCCTTTCCGACTCTGTTTTCTGACCCTGCTGTGCAGGTTGTGCCTCATGAATTGTAATGTCCTGTTCAAATTCAGCATACTATTAGACATTTATTGGCACGCCAAACAGAGAGCTGCAAGGAGACACGTACAGTATCTTTTCTTTTCTTTTTTGTTGTTCTTCTTCCGAGCAGCTTCAAAGGTTGTCTGTGTCAAAGGAATCGCTGACCTGGTACACACAATCCTCTGTTCAACAGTATAGTGCTTTGTAAACCACAGCTTTTAATCGCTCTGAGAGTATGGCACAAACAATTAGCATTTGAATCCACAGAGGCATTAAATACGTTAATTTGCTGAGTTTTGATTGAATTAAACAGCTCAGTAGTCAATTTGTGGAAGTGCAAGAACATTAAGACGTATCAAATAAACAGTTTTAAAGACATGCTCCAGAGTGGATTGCTCCAACGCCAGCATCCATTACAGATTAAAGAACATCTGCGAACCGCAAAACTCACTGACTACGTAGAAAATCTTGCCGGCAGAGCTACAAACAGCTCAAACCATATGTAAGGCTTTATTTGCATACAGATTGTTTCAGGGGGGCTGTATGTTGTGATAAAGCTTAATGTACCCCTTAAAGCAATTGGAATAGAAATTTACACAGCTTGTAACTTTTTTTTTTCCTGTCCTCTTCCGCTCTATCTCTCTCCTCCTCTTCTCTGTCTCATCCTCTATCTGCCCCTTTCTTTGCTTAATCAAAGGAAACACACATTAATTGTCAGAATAAATGAAAGCCCAAACACTGTCATAATGTTTTGGCCGTGCAGTACAGACAAATCCCACCATTATAGCAGCCCCGTTGGAGGAATTGAATGTGTCTCATTTGATAAGCCGGTTGCCTTGTCATGTCTTGCACCCATACATTTAAAGCGAGTTTTCATGCCTCCTGGCAAAGTAACTGTGGTTTGAGATAGTGGCATCTCTGAGAACACCTAATAGGAATTTGCCAAAATAAATATGGCAGTTTTGCTATTCTTCACGGATGGGGAGGGGAAGCCGATGTCTTCTCTGGCGTGAAGAGGAATAGATGTGTTCCCAGTTCTATCCCGATGCCATTTGCTACCCAAACGGAGGCGCGTTCTGCTGCCTCGCACCAGTTGACATCTGACTAATCAGATTCTATTCCCTGTCTGCTGCGGGGAGAATGTCACTTTTTTTAGGAGGGAGGGAGCTCTGTCTCCTTCTCTCCATATGCCCTAATCCATCCAATATCATTGTCCATCAGTCAATTTCCACTCTCCTCACTGTTTACCTGTTTTTCTACTTGTGTCCAGGACTGCTGGAGGCTTTCAATTTCTGGGTCATCTTGTCTGTTGCTCCAATTGTAGGTTTTATTTAAAAATGAATAATTAAAGAAGCAAAGGCGGTAAAAGGTGTCTGTTTGGAAAAATAAGGCCTACTATAATTTCATGCTCTTGTGTTGCAATTGATTGCTTTTGTAATACCAGGTAAAAGTGAGACTATGTAACTTTGAAAAGAGGAATTATCATAAGCTTTCTCTTACAAATGAAAAGATGAATGCATAATCAGTAAAATGCAGCTTAGTTCATGTTTTACTTTCAGGGTTTTTGCTTTTAAAGCTTCACTGTAAGCTTATGGTAGCTAACATTAACTAATGCATACTTTAGAGAGATTCCATCAAACTGATTAATGAGCACATTGGCTGACAATTTATTACTTTTTTTCTGATAGTATCTTTAAAGCAGTTGGCTCAAGAAAATCGAAACCAATGAATGGAGGCAAATTCAGTGTAGTTACCACAATAGCCGCTGTTAGTCTTGCTTTAACAGTTTTAAATCAACCATTTTATAATTTCGCACTTTTTTTTTTTATTTCACACTAAATAAAACAATTTAAATTGAAACAACTTTGATAAAAGGAGATAAAAATCCTCAAGTCCTCACTTGCTATTGGCCAGTGAGACAGCCCTCTTGGGGCCACATTAATAGATAATTGCTTTAAAAGTTGGCATTTGCAGCACTTATTAATAAATACAACCATTCTCAGGGCCACTCGAAAGGGACTGTCAATTACGAGTGATGAATAATTCCAATCAAAAACTAATCTAATTAAACTGCCTTTTATTGTCTTTTCAGACTTCAGTTACCAATGACTCATTAATATGCATATTTGAACCCTCATGTTTTAAACATTACACTGTACAGGGGATTTTCAAAAGCACTTTGAATGGGGATTTTTTTTTTTCTTTTCTGTTGCCTAGAATCCTGTTTTGCATCGCTGATACCAGCTGAAATGTAGATTGATGTGGCTTATCATGTGTCCTCCCATCGGCTCAGGAAATGAAGGGAGAAATAAAGATGGAAAATAAAGGAAATTAAAACTAGGTTATAGAATTTACGTGGGATTTCATGCAAAACCATGTTCTTTTATTGTTGTTTTATATTTTCCACATCGTCTTTTCTTCTGTCTTTTGCCTCATGTTTTTATTCTCCTCTTTCTATCTATCTATCTATCTATCTGTCTATCTATCTATCTATCTTTAACTGTGTATTAGGAAATCACAGTCAGATATCAAGGGCAATTGTGGCCATCAGAGTAATGGACATCAACGACAACGCCCCTGAGTTTGCCACCGAATATGAGGCCTTCCTGTGTGAAAATGGAAAGCCTGGGCAGGTAAGGAATAAAGTGACCCATTCATCAATCCGGTGATCTATCACTTTCTTTCTGTCTCTGCCTTTATTTCTCTCTCTTTCCCTCCCCTCTAATGATTGGCCACAGTGAATTATAGCCTATTTATTTCACTGAGAAACTACAGAGGTGGGAGTACGGTCTTTTTTCCCTGAAACAGTCCTCCCTTGACACAGTGTGTGCGGAGCAAAGGGGAAATGAGAGCAGTCAGGATTGATCAGAGTGGATCATAATTCAAGACTTTCTTTCATGTCCTCCTCCAGATGGCACAATGCTTCCCCCAGCCAAAAATCCTGAACAAGTACTTAGCATTCTCCTTCTCATCAGTCGACCTCATTCAGGGAACCTGCATACATACAATAGGGAGCTTTATTGAAAGGAGAAGGGGAAAAAAAGCAAACTGAAGAAGAGGAAACTGTCCTGTAGGGCCTGAATTCTAATTTCCAATCAATCATAAAGACATACAGCTTGATAAGACCTATGATGACAGATTAACAGATAGAGCTAGGAGCCTGAAAGTGTGCCAGACTAGACAGGACTTCATTGATAATAATCTCAAGCTCCAGGAATGAATAGGGTATATATTTCATCAGGTGTGATCCAGCCAGTATTACACTGAGGCAATCTGCTGTGGCAAAAACAGAGTAATGAATAGGCTGCCTCCTCTAATGGCTTTGAGCCCTCCTCTGTATAGCTTCACGTCTCTCTTTTCAACACAGGTGATCCAGACTGTCAGCGCAGTGGACAAAGACGACCCAATCCAGGGCCACTACTTTGACTACCGTCTAGTCCCAGAGATGCTCAACAACCCAAACTTTACCATCAAAAACAACCAAGGTGAGAGACTAAAGAGCGCTCGAGTGGGAACATTTCTGTGGCAGAATGACTGAAGTTTCTGTAAATTTCTCCAATGGCTTTCCAGTCTAATTCCTAACCCGCAGCATGTTAGCCATACTGGAGATGAAATCTGGTGGATCAGTGTAGCTCACAATTAGCAGATGTGAAATTGTCTGGACACCAGCTTCTTTTTACTCCCCAGTGCGTTTTGAGGGAAACTAAATGAATGGTATCCAAATGGCTTTTCCTGGTAGTCTTGCAGCTCAATGTACGATGACTTCCTAGGAGCTGTTGCAGTGTGGCAGATGGTACTAAATTTATTTGCTAAATACTCTGATTGGTTTATTTGCTGTTTTTCCCATCTTTATTCAGTTCCTCTTTTCCTGCAATCCCCTCCATACCCGGCTCTGAACAGGCTGTGCTCACAATGATGTTGGGTAATGTTTTCAGCTTGGGGCAAAAATTCTTCATATGGCACTAGCCTTCTGTTTCCATGCAGGGGCTGCAGGCTAACTTCCTCTGATGGAAGAAAGAGTCCATAAAAATCAGGTCATCTAGCCATCTTTTGACAAAAATAAAAAACCTTTTACTTTACTTTTTTGAGACAGGTACATTAGAAGACAGGAAGAGATGAAATACCCATGTAATAATCAGAGGCAGAGGAAAGATATCTTTGGATATCTATGCTTCTCATGATACATTAAGCAACAATTTAAAATATATATTTTTTCTTATCACATATGTGATAAAATTCCTCCCAGAAAACTGAGTCAGAAATAAAGGAGCTCTTTAACAGGCACAGATTCACTGCTAAATACTCGGTCTTAACTGTGGATCAACGTCAAAGTGTATAAAACATGCAGGTTCCTGAACCCTGCCTTTTCGTTCAGAGGAGATTTAATAGTTTCTTAAGATGATGTAACAGATAAAACCCCCTCTAGAAATGTTTCACCAGTACAAGCACATCTTAGTGTTACTTCAAATAGCAAAAACACCCTACATTTTCCCCTCACTTACCTGAATTTAAAGAAAAATATGTGTTGTGATTCAGTTGTATGTATTGCACACAGCCCCAACCACTTATCTGTGGTGCTGCTAATTCCGAACAGAGAAACGAAGCCCATCGCGCCATATCCCCGAGCACTTCACTGACTATTTCTATCTGAATCTGCAGCTGTGGGAGACACTTCAGTGAAGAGCGTCAGGCTCCTGTATGCCTCTGTGTGCTGCTTTTGTTTGCGATGATAAATCTAATTGTAGGGATTGCGTAGTGAAGAGGTTAGGGGTTGCCCACAGTGGGGAAAATGGGTTGTGACCAGCTGTGTACAAGATATCAAGCACTGACAACACTTTGTTCAGGAAGAGAGGTTGCAACACAGCAGAACATTTCACTCCAAAATGTAAAGTTGAGCTCATTAGTAATAAAATGCACCCTTGCTTAGTTTAGTATGCTCAAAGGCTGCAGTTAGATCCATAAATAATGGAATGATAATACGTTTTTTTGGCATTTGGCCTCTGTACACCATCACACTGAGTTTAAAATTAAACCAATCAAGATGTCACAGATGTCAAGACTTTTGGCTTTAATTCAAGGGGTTTGACAAAACTGTGGTATTACTGTAGCGGCATGTAGCTGAGTTAGTAGAGTAGTTGTCCATAAACCACAGGGTGAGTGGTTCGACACCTGTAGCTCCAAACAAAAATTTGTATGTAGTAGCATGTGTCATTATATAATTTTTTTTATAGTATTTTAATGCACACACACCCATTTTGAGGGTTCATAAATATTGGAAGGATAATGATAATGACTGACAGGTAATTGCATGGCCAAGTGTGGACAGTTCCACCCTTGTGTCTCAGCTGCAGACAGAGCATCCACAGGCTCTCATCCTCGTTTCTGGGGCCTGTAATCACCCTCCCCAGCTTCACTCAGTATGTAAATTGCCACACAAGGGACAATAAAACTCTGGACGTACTATATGTAAATGTTAGAACCGCATACGCCTCTAACCCCCTCCCTCCTCTTGGCCGCTCTGATCACAGTGTTATTCAGGTGCTTCCCTCTTACATTCCAGTGGTGAAAAAACAGTCACCACAGTTCAGAGAATTGAAGATCTAGACAGAGGAGGCACGTGAGCAGTTGAGGGACATTCTCTGCAGCCCACATTGGGAAGGAGATTGACAGTCTCACACACTGTATCACGGACTACACTAAACTTCTGTGTGGAAAACACTGTGACAGGAGTGTATGGTGTTTTCCCAACAACAAGCCCTGGGTGAGCCCTGAGCCACACAGCAGGTTGGCCCTGTGGAAGCCCTCCTGTGTGGTTACAGCTGAGCTGAAGGCCCTGCTGAATGAGAAGAGGAGGGTTTTCTTCTCAGGGGACAAGGAGGAGCTGAGGAGAGTGCAGCGGGAGCTGAAGTACAAGATCAGGAGGCGCAAGGTCAGCTGCAGGAAAAAGCTGGAAGAGCGCCTGGAGCAGAACAATGTCTGTGATGTGTGGAGGGGACTGAAATACATCTTGGGCCATGGAAAAGGTGGGGATGGTCACCAGGTCACTGGAGACCAGGCCTTGGAAAATTAACTGAATCTGTTTTTCAATAGATTTGATTCTGCCCACTGAACTACTACAGACACGTTGCCTTAACTTCTCACCTGATGAAGACCATGGAGAGGATTGGTCACCTTTGTGCTCAGCACTGGACCCGCTGCAGTTTACATATCAATCTGGTATCGGCAGCTCGGCCTGGATGACCATATATGACAATAAAGTGAATGACCACAGAAATCTGTGCATGGTGAAGCAGAACAATTTTACAACATTTAGTCAAAGTCAAGAACACTTTTGCTGAGGTAGACATGTCATTGTCATATTCTACAGTCAAGAAACGCTCTATGAATGTAAATACAGAGGCTTCACAACAAGGTGCAAAACACAAGTAAGGCTCAAGAACAGAACAGCCCAATTAGACTTGCCAGAAAACACCTAAAATAGCCAAACCAGTCCTGGAATAAGATGAACCAAGACTAACCAGAATGATAGGAAGAGAAATAGAAAACTGAAAGAACTGCCAGTGGGACAAAGTAACTGGTGTTTATTGATGACTTGGCTGCTGATAAATGTATCAGGAGCTCCCAGTAAAGCAGGTGTGTGTATAAAAATAGCTGTAATTCTTGAATGGTTAATGCCACAGTTTTGTTAAAGCCCTTGCACTAAGTGCACAGTTATTTATGAACCTAACTGTATATCCTAACTTTGACCTGCTATGTTACCCGCACCTTGTGATGGCCTAATGTTGCCATAGACGGTAAAAGCTACAAAACAATACAATTAGCCCAACTGAATTTGATCTCATGTCAGCACCCCCGCCCCACAGTGCTGTAAACTAGCCCCAGCTTGGGCATCTCATGTATTGCCATACATTTGAGTCACAGAGTTAACTCGCCAATGACTCTGAAAATCAATTGGTGGTGAACTTTCCTAAATCCAGACAGTTGTTTTACAACACCTACTGAATTTCTGAAGGTGTTTCTCAAACCCTCATAAACTCTTCTGTCGAAACTCATCTATTTTGCTGCACAAAAATTGCATTTTTAATAAGTCTCTCAGGTAGTACAACTTTTGAAATCATCTGATCCGCTGGGAGAATCGACATCAGCATTGTGATTGGTTTTGTCCTTGTTCTTCAATAAGAATTCCTTAGTTTGTAAGTTACATTTATCATTTACTGATGCAAGCTTGCCTGTGTCAGGGCCCAGCCAGGCAAGTTGTCAGTCAAACATGAACTCCAGCCTTCCTTTTCAGAGCCAAAAGAAGATTTCGGATATATATCTACTAAATTCCTCTTTTTTTTCTCCCTTTAAGCAATGCGGTAAAAACTGTGACTGCATAAAAAGATTTTTAAGATTTCAGTTGGACTGCAGCAGCTACACTGTATAGCAGGTTGAATATATTATAAATAAGTAAGACAGGATAAATTAATTCCTGTCTGTGTTGTAGGATGAAATACTGCACTATTTCCATATTACATTTACAATAACACCGGCATGCATGTGATACTGTCACCTTACTTACAGCCACTAGTTCTGTCTAGACAACACTGGACCCACCAACATCGCCGTGCCTTTTTGCTTCTTCCCGTCCTTTGTTATTATGAAGCATTTATATCCTGCTCCTTTAGTGTTCATGAATGTTATGTAGCTTCTCACATAATCTTATGAGACTTCACAAGTTCAGAAAGTTTCCAGATTGTTAATGTCACTTCTACTGTCACTACTGTCATTTGAAGCCTCCTACATATTAAGTTATTTATAGCAAAACCTTAATTCAAATGAGCCACCGCTTTTGTTATGGTGATGATTAATATTTATTATACACCGTGTTGTCGTCACAATCCGTCAGTCGCTAGATTAAACACTGTTAATGTGCCCTAATATATAAAAGATTAAAAGAAAAAAAATATTTTTTTTTACAACTGTTCCGCCTGTTTGAAGGTTATCTGCACAGCTGTCTTTCTCTTTGAGTAGCAGTCTCCTTCTGTGGATGGCCTGACGGGCAGGAAATGTTCACTTCTATTTTTACCATCAATAGTTGCCAAGAAAATAAAAATGACCTGTATACAGGAACAAGACCTCATGGTTTATTAAAGTATAGTAGATGTTTGCATACCACTATGCAGTGCTGAGTGATCCGAATGAAGTTGGACATGTCGGCGCTTGCAAAGCAGAGCGTACCACTTTGTGACGCCACTCGTAAGAAAATAAATCTGAGCATATGTACACATCAATTACAGATTGTGCAAAGCAAATAATTCTATCATGAAGCATTCCATCTTTTGATTAAGTTTGCTCTGTCAACGCAGATGTTTCAACATGGCCCGTCTCTCTATAGTGTATGTCGACAGATCTGCTTTCCCCCTCCTCTTCAGTGCACACTCAAGCGGAGAGCCAAAGGTTAGACTATCAGAAATTCTTGTACGTTTTCCATAAGATCAGCAGGAGAAGATTCTTATGGGAATGCAAGTGTTTGATAATGTGAGCAGGGTAAGGAGAGCCAGCTAATGAGCAGACAGCTTCACAGAAGTGTCATCAAAGAGCAGCTGGCACCTTTCTGGGTCGACATGTGCCATCTTCTAAGTCAGTGTCGCCTGCCGCGGTCCCTTCATTTCCTCAGCTTTCAAAGGAGGGGGACAGCAAACTCGGGCTTGCCTTCCTTTAGAATTCCCCAATTGGACTGTCGAGAGAAAGGAAGGTGGCTGAAATCCATCTGCAGCACTGGAATGTGAGAACGCTAAAAAGCCTAGTGACGATTGATGTGAAATTAGTTTACCCTCATGCTGCACTGATCTTCACACAATTTAATAATAGAACTTCAGTCTGTCGCCAGCATGAATAATAATGGGTTTTTCACACATCTTTGCAAAAGTAAAAAAAAAAAAAAATCATCTCTGGCTTTACCTCCCTCTGACAGACAATTCAATCAGTGTTCTAGCCAAGCATGATACCTTCCGACGACAGAAACAGGAGATGTATTTCCTGCCAATCATTGTGACGGACAATGGGAATCCACCAATGAGCAGCACCAACACTTTGACCATCCGAGTGTGTGGGTGCAGCAAGGACGGCATTGTGCAGTCCTGCAACGTGGAGGCCTACGTCTTACCCATCGGCCTCAGCATGGGAGCGCTCATCGCCATCCTGGCCTGCATTATACTGCTTTTAGGTGAGGTGTTTGTTTTTAATATTGTAACACTGTTACCTTGAAATGATTATACAGACATGCAAGAAAACTTTTATAACCTGTCCTTTGTGAATGATGTTATTTTACCTGACTGAAAATCCAGTAGTCAAAGCTTGACCTCGACTTCTTTGTGTCTCTCTTCCATTTCTTCTGTCTTTTTTTTCTGACAGTAATAGTAGTTCTATTTGTGACCCTGAGGAGACATAAGAATGAGCCTCTGATCATTAAGGATGACGAGGATGTGAGGGAGAATATTATCCGTTACGATGACGAGGGAGGCGGCGAGGAGGACACGGAGGCGTTCGACATCGCCACGCTGCAGAACCCAGACGGCATCAACGGTTACTTGCCACGTAAAGACATCAAGCCCGACTTGCAGTTCATGCCCAGGGCAGGCCAGCACTCGGGCCCAAATGGCGTGGATGTCGACGAATTCATCAACGTCCGACTCCACGAAGCAGATAATGATCCCACAGCTCCACCTTATGACTCCATCCAGATCTATGGATACGAGGGCCGGGGATCCATTGCCGGCTCCCTCAGCTCACTGGAGACAGCATCTTCAGACTCGGACCAGAACTATGACTATCTCAGAGAGTGGGGTCCACGCTTCAGAAGACTTGGGGAGCTCTACTCTGTGGGCGAGAGTGACCGCGAGACCTGACCTTTGGTTTGTTAGAAAAAAAAAGACCTTTCAGATTTTTTTTTTCTGTTCACATACTTCTGTATTAAACGCTAGGGGGTTTGCTGGCTTTTAGAAACAGGTGTTTAAAAAGAAAAAAACAGTTAACAAATAAAGGAGGCCACCTTTTTGTATTCTTCTTAGAGTGAGGTATAGCAGTCATCCACTACGTCAAGCGCATTGTAATTGTTGAGCCAAACAATGTCTTTCTTAGGAGATCTATGATTCTTGTGGAGTGTAACTTAGATTCCATTGTGGAGTGTCTAGCAGTATTTTGGGTGTTAGTCATTTGCTGTGACTGCCAGTAGCAGAAAAGCCCTGGGATTGCTGGTAGTAACCCAGCGCAAGGAAATAATGGATATTGCTTGGTTCTCTGAAGCTTGAGCGGACATCATACTCCACGCTCCATGGACAGCAGGCTGGACTAGAGAAGCTGCAGAGGGACTCTTGTTTCATGTCTCCCGAAGCCGTCCAGCTGATCGGTGATGCGAAACAAACTGACAATGAAAAAGCAATATACGGTCTACATTACAATGATGAATGTATGTATGATTTGAAAAACACAAAAAGACAACCGAGTATTGGCTTTAAGGTGAATTTGTTATCATTTGATATGTACTCTGGTGGCCACATTTATAAACTATCTAAAGCCCAGAAAGGCTTGCTTTATACAACTCTTTGTATTTACACGCTACTGTGTTACTAGCCTATAAAAGACTGAGGTGAGGACAAAAAAGAGAAATGTAGAAACTCTGAGGCCTTCTTTTTACAGAAGCAACATTAAATACAATTGTAATCTACTGTTTTTTGACAAGAGACGTGTTGATCCTTCATTATTGTTCTATGAGTTTTTGTATATCTGTTCTTAAATCATTCTTTTTCTGTGCTGACAATTTAAAGTGAGTGTGTTTAGATTATTTCACATTCAGCTGTTTTTTCAACCACTTGAACACTATACCATAGCAGCCAAACTATATCATGAATTTACTGCAGTTGAAGACATAGGCTTGATGTAAGTGGGCAAAAAAGAGCTCTAACAATCCAGATGGTCTAATTAATTGGGACTGTAGGAACAGGACCTTTCTGGCACACGCTAATTCTATGTAAAACCATATGTCATAATACATTCTGAGGTACGACCAGTGACCATCTGAGCACAATGCTCCAATTGAAACCTGAGAAACCTGAACATGAAATCTCCTTTAGGAAATGCAAGTAAAATAAAAAGATCCAGACCATGTGCATATTGTGCTTACACTGTATGATATCAATAAAAAAGACTTGTACTGTACATAGAGTTACTGCTAACGTCATTAGCTTTCAACGAGGTGGTAGGTTTTGTCTCTGCACGTTAGCTCTTGCACATAATGAGAATTTCAATGGCACTACAGCTGCGTGCATACTCAGTTTGTACTGATCCAGTATTATGGCAGTTGTCGGTAGACTAAACAATATATATTGAATAGTCCTACATGCAGATCATATTTTCTACTGTGCTTTAATGCTTATAAATGTGTATGTTCAATTATTTACTCCCTGTATTGTAATCTAAGATACCCTGTATTGTTTCCTACTTTGTGAAATATATTTTTATAAATACTGCTGAATTGGTGTGGTTTTCTTGTGAGATGGAACAAGTTGCAGACAGAATACTAACACCGCTAGAGGGATATTTCATCAACTTTATTCAAGAGTCAGTTAAATCATTATGAGAAGTACTGTATAATGTCTTTTGTGGCTCTGTGGGGAGCTTTCCAAAGTTAGTGATAATCACTTTGGTCACCTCAAAAACTCCAGAATACCATTCCCATTCCTGCTGCTCCTTTTATTATTTTATTTGATGTATTTGAGTACAATTCTACTGTAGCCTGTAAATTTACTACCGACTGTGTTTCCTGCAATGGATTTGTGGGTGCATTTTTGTTGTTTGGTGGCGTTTTTCTTCTCACAGACAAGTGGAAACTCTGACTGAAAGCGGAGACACTACAAAATTAAATTGCGACATTTCATCACAAAATAGCTCCCGGAAAGCCTTGAAAGTCACATTATATCCAACAACAACAGAATCTAAGAGCAGGAAGATGTGCTGAATGTCTAAAAATGCTTGTGGCAGGCTGATGCGTCATCAAAAGCAGCCCTGTAGCATTATATTTCCCATACTGTTCTTCACTTAGTCACCGAGCATATTCTGGCCCTCAGCTCCTTGAATGCTATAAAAGCCTTGTTTTGCTGTCTTTCCTCATGCTGTGGAAAGCAAAAAAAAAAGGACTTTTAACCCACTTGACTCAACATTCTATTATTACAGCTGAAGACTGAACCTGCGCCCCAAAAACAGCAGCAAGATACGAAAACACATCGACAGGGAGGAAGAAAAAAATCAAGTCAAATGCTTATCTTTTTTTTTTCCCCCTTTTCCAGCAGCTTTTCTTTGGCTTGAAAATGTTTCTGATGTTGAAGGCAACCTTTCATCCCTAAAAGTTGCCGTTTTGCTCGCTGAGAAAATATAGAGTCTTAAGGATGTGTTTTTATCAGTTTGGCATTATGAAGCCGGGACACCTTTTAGAAGGATATAGGCGACAGGAGGACTGAATGTTGAGAGGCTGTGTCCCACTGACTGGACTTTAAAGCACAGTCACAATCATTCAAAGAGAATCAAGGATAAAATCAGGGAGCAACGCAATTATCGCTTACTATGTCATCATTTTAGACAGTATATGGTTCTTATTTTATATAATCTTAGATTGACGCAACTTAATCCGCTGTCTGTCATTATCTATGTGTTATCAAAAGGAAAAATTAAGCTGTGAATTAATTCTGATTTATTATTCAAACAGTATGCACCCAGGGAGATAAAAGTTTTGCATGAGAAAGGCCTTCATTATATTAATTAGTCTGGGATGTAAACAGTGATATTGGGTTACAGTAATACTCATCTGCCTCTGTTATTTATTTATTTTATTTTTTTTTACCAGCAAAGGAGATTAGATATAATGCAATTTCCCATTTTCTTGCCTGTTTTTTTTTTCTTTTAATTCTCCTTTCTTTGTCTTTTTTTTTTTATTTCTGACATTGTCTCCTCTTTGTTAATCTTGTTGAAAGATTAGAGTTTTGTTCGGCTTTATCTGATATTGAGGTTTCTCATAAATAACAAAAGCTTTTGATCGTATCAATTACTCACTGTGCTTCGCTGAACTCAAAGGCACCACAATCACACAAGCCACTCTGCCTATATATAGAGCCTCCACACACAATAAAGACAGCATTAATGTGCTTGTATACAAAACAATATGGATTCTTGTCTCAAAGATTAGATAAATTTAGTGTCACAAATATTCTAAATCTCATCAACTGATTCTCCACTGCAACATATTGTGCACCTACTGTTTCTGAATTGCCAAGGTGGTTTTTCACATGCATTTGGCCTGCGGAATTGGAAGTAATGGCAAAACCTGAAGGCGGCTGTCTTTATGCACATGATCCATTAGTCAGAAATCAGCCAGAACACATTTTACTGACTGATATCTCCCCGCTAAATGTTAGCACAAATTGTTTTCTGGAATGTGCGACCCCGGCAGGTCAGCAGACTCATTTGTAGTCAATGTTCATGCTCCCACTGCTGTGTGTGGCTGCAGGTCTGACAGAGGTTGCCTAACTAAACAGTAAATCAAATTATCTTCTCACTTTTGTCAAGT
Source organism: Anabas testudineus (assembly GCF_900324465.2). Classification (NCBI taxonomy): domain Eukaryota; kingdom Metazoa; phylum Chordata; class Actinopteri; order Anabantiformes; family Anabantidae; genus Anabas; species Anabas testudineus. The sequence goes on along the minus strand of NC_046612.1, from coordinate 23,570,476 downwards.
AATGAAAGTATCCCTCGGGTGACAACCTTGCACTTGTTGTTCCCTGCTGATATGTGCCAGATTTTATAAGGCAGGCCTGTGGCTCCTGCTCGCGTGGTGCAGAAATTGTAATTACTATTGCCTGGCAGAGATGCCCTCAATTACAAACAAACTTTAGTGCATACAAATTAAAAAAAGCCGACTGGTGTTCTGGATTTTGCGATACGGATATCGTGGGTTGGTATGTCCCACCCCCTTTTTTTCCCTTTTCCTCTCTTTTGGATATTTATCATTGTACTGTTTTCACACCTTTAGGGGGGCCTACAGCAAAAATGAGCAGTTGACCTTACTGACTTGTTTCTACCTACTCTCTATTGCATATGTAAGTACACACAAGTGCACAACAGGCTACACACAGCAGATTTATTTTATTTTCCCTAAATGTCCAGCAACCAACTAGTCTTTCTGTGCCAACCTGGTCCCAGGTTACATCAGCTTGTGGTAATTTCATTAAACACTCATTAATTTAGCAATATGTACCATGGAAGCAAAAGTAAAAAGCTGATTTTCACAGGGGCCCTTTGCGAGGATATGCCTCATAATATAGTATTTATACATACTTAATTCTAGTGGTATCCACCAATACCAGTTTTTAATTCTATTTTTGTTTTTAATTTTTTAATGATTTTAATATATTTTAATGAAAATAGAAAATAAACATAAATCGATCAATATTACATATAATCCATAAAGAATGTTACTTACTAATTTGTCAGATTTGTTGTTTACCATCTTCATAATAGGGGCGGATGTACAGAGCAGCAATAGGGGGCAGAACCCGGCACCACCATGTGTGTGATGTCATGTTGGATTGTACTATCAGAAAACGTCATCTCCTTTAGGTCTCCCTTTAAAAAGTGGTTGCTAGCAACAATGTGATCTATGTGGCGGAAGAAAAAATATGATTTAAAATAATAATAAATACAACTAGCTCTGGCACCCTTTGCCACCACAAATCATTTTCTAGATCTGCCACTGCCTTCTAGCATGTCAGTGCAACTCTGTCTCCTAGAACTTATAACTCCTGTATAAACATTTGCAATGACGAAGTGATGAAGTGTGCTTTGGGGAACAAATTACAGACCACATTATAAAAAAAAGATAAAATCCTCCTAACATCGGTTAGCTTGTATGGAATAATACTGAATGCAATAGAAAAGACATGAATATTTCGAAAGTTATGGCAAAGCATGACATGATCTGTGTGGAACAAAAAGTAAGCAGTGCAAATAAAAGTTGGATGAAGCAGAGAGCCCATGGGAAGAATGAAGACATGAGATGCTGGACGGTTCTGGTAATTCTAATCAATATAGTCCCTTTAAAGAGATTGTATTTCATCTGAGTGCACTCAATTTAAACACTTAAAACTCTGATTTCTTTATTTCTTTATTTATTATTTATTTCAAGTGTCATTTTTCAATATGTCAGTGGTGGCAATCTCACACACTTTTTTTTTTCTTATTCGTGCAAACTGTCCTCTTAAGGCCAGTTGAGTTTAAGTTGCATTTGTGAACACATGATGCTAATTGCTAATGATAATAATAAAAATGTCTTTATTGAATTAACACTATGTAACTCAAAGTAGTAAATCTGCAGTGCACTACTGCTCAAAAAGAAAGTTAATTGTTCTTTACAAACACATACATATTACTGTTTTTAAAAAAAACCCTCTTGCAATTTCTCTCAGACAAATAGTTTTCTTTATATTTCCTCTCAATAACAAAGTCCCAGCAGAATTCACAAATAAACCCATTTCTTTATGATATGAATTTATTCACTCATTAGGACTGAACTTATTCAGGCAGGATAACCTTAACTGCAACTTTTTTAATTAAGTTCCATCAAACAGTGTTTACATGTCTAATTTAGTCCACTTTGATCTTCTGAGGTTGCTGCGAGAAATGTTCTGCAGTATCACTACAAAAGGAAATCAAAGTAAACAGTGCGATCAGGTGCCGCTATATGTACTGGAAAAGGTGCTCTAGCCTAAACAAATGATAATGAAAATCATTAAAGATTAAAGGCAGGTCCTCTTGAAGTTTGTTTCTGGAGTGGACAAGGAACTTCGGGGCCCCATTAAATGTTCTGTGCGGAGAGAAAATCACACTAATGGACTAACCAGTGTTGTGTTCACCATTGGCCACTGAACCGCCAAACCACAGAAACACCATATGGTCCCAGCTGCCGGTCTAAATCACTGTGCAAGCAGTTTTCAAAGTTTGGTTGACATGAAGGACAATGTGGACAAAGCTAATTCATCAAACCTTGACATCCAGTTAAGCTAGAACTTTTATCATTTCACTTTTTCTCTTCCTGTGTGCCTGATCTTTGGGAACCTGTAATTAAAATTCCAATAGGAACTGTGTTGTCTTAGCATTGCGGGTGCCGACATCCATGAACAAAATCTGAGTGATTTTTTTCTGTCTGGTATTAAGCTACAAGTCCGAACCCAATGAGAAATATTATGGCCATCTGGTACAAAGGGGAAGACTAAATTTCTCTGATTGCACCTTTAATTCAACTCCAATATGTTTTTGGCGTCTGGTTTCAGTCGAGTAGAGGATAGCCCTTGTTTTGATTCATTGGTTGCTAACACGGTGGTCCTAATCATGCACCATGGAGTGTATAATTGACCCCCTTTTGCAATTAGCATTAATTAGCGCCTCTGTTGGTGAATAGCACAGCCGGCAGAATTGCACCATAACCGTCCTGCCGTTTCTGCTGCGCACTGCTGTTGCGGCTTCAGCCAAATAACTGCTGGAACTTAAATCAGTCCCTGAGCCGGCCGGCCCCTTCACAGCTGCTCGTGGGATGACGGAAGCTTCACCCTGCTGGACGACAGAGTCAATCTCATGAGCAGATGCATGGGGCTGTGTTTGGATTATCTTTGTTTGACACTGCACAGTTGGAAGTTATTATAGCTGGTTGCTTTACAGAAACATGATGGCGTCGTGGGTCGCTATCTGTCGAAGAGAAATGCATCAGCTGAAATGTAGAGATTTGAGTAAAAGAGAAGCAACGCTTGTCGAGTACAAACCTATTTAATTGGCTTATGTTACAAATACTGCTCACAAATGATTAGTACTTCTTCACTTTATACACCTCTACTGCTATTTTGCGTTCAAAACCATGTAACAAAGCTGGGAAAATTCTCTGGTTGATCATAATTGGCCTTAATTGCATTGCTTATAATATTGTGTGTCTGCCTATTTAAGGGAACAACACTGTACTTTGGTACACAATAAATGATCACTTTTCTATTTTTATTTTGTTGATAACATTTCACTGTAAAGTACACAATTGAAAAAGGAATCACTATTAGTGAGGGAAAGCAAAGAATGGTAAGTAATGGTGAGGTAATCATGAAATAATGACGCATTACTGAGCGCTGCTCAGTGTGGTGCTCCACTTTACTGGAGGGGACACAAAAAAGTAACTAATAAGGAAGTAATGATTAGTTATTGGTTATGTGCCATTTAGCAGCTGATTCAGGGGTAATCAGGAACAATTCACTAAGGTAGTGGTCAGCATGTGGCTATCTAGGAACTAATCACAGGTTCATTAACATGGTGTGTAGCAGTCTATTCTCAAGTGTGCTTAATGCCTCCTGTATATCCTGCGCGAGCATTTGAGTATTGTTAAAGTAGCATTTTAAATTAGAGTAGAAACATTCTGTATATCACTAAACACATAGGTCAGGCACATGACCTAGACCCACATTGCAGCTTCAGACTGTGATGTACTGTGATGTACTGTGATGTCTTTGGAGTGATCTGTTTGTGCAAAGGTCTTTGCCAGAAAACTGTTTAGAACTGCCTTTTGCTTTTAGTTTAACTTCCTTCTGTGACAGATGGGCGCAGTTTGCTAAGTGGGCCAACGCTTCCAGAGCGAGATAGTTTAGACAAATCAAAGGGAAGTAAATCAAAAAAGTCTCTTCTGCATGGCAACTTATATGGCATTATCTGAATTTAAACAAGAGTAACAGAGCAATAAAAGGCGGCCTACTTGGATGTGTGCGTCTATGCATACAACAAAAGACCATAATGGTTGCTTTGCTGGCGTTGCCAGCGTAACAAGAAAAATGTTTGTACAGTGCTGGCATTCATGGTGCCCAGATGATGGATCCCAGTGTCTTTCACTGCACGACCTTTTTGTTTCACCTTGAGTGAACTCTCTTGGCAACAACTTAATGGATTGCAAGGAAGTTTGTTAAGACATGTCCCCTCAGCAAACATTTCTTTGGTGTTTACTGACTGTTCATCTACTGCGACCATCACTGTCAGATGTTTCATTTCTCTCTGTTACCTGCAAAGGTCGTGGAGTCCTCATCAGCCTTAACTGCATTTTCTGTTTAGTGTAATTAGCAGATGTTGCTGTCAGACTAAACATTAGCATGTTAGCATTATATATGTACCTCAAACCTCAAAGCACTGCTGTATGGTACAGTCCACAGAGCAGTTACAAAGACTGCCAGTCTCTTAGTCCATCCATCAATTCATCATCAATTCATCGACCACTTTCCTGTTAAGGGTCGCAGGGGTGCTGGAGTCTGTCCCAGCCGTCATTGGTTAAGAGGTACCCTGGACCCTGGTTACGCACAGGGTGCCAGTCTATCACAAGACTCTATTAGTCGTGTTCCCTAAAGCTACGAAGGGCCTTGCAGCTTGCCTTATTATTAAATTACAATAAACAAGAAGCTCCAAAACTTACTATGCATTTAGAAACTATTGACATTCTCTGACTGGTTAGACAGGAGAGCCTCGGCCAAAAACGTTTAAAAAAAAATCATAGACAGCTCCTGTCCACTATAGGACCCTATTTATTAATAAAAATATTTGAAAGATGTTGCATTATGTAGCTTTATTATTTAAAAGGGGAGTTTTTATAATTTTCATAGTTCTAATCTGAGAAGAATATGAATGAGGTAAATCCCTCCTTTGCTTTTCATGAACATACTGTATCTATGTGCCTCTATCTCAAATTAAATGCACTAGACAACATGTTCAAGTGTAAATTTTCAGTCCACATAATGTGCTTTGGTTGCTCATACTGTTGAGGCCAATATGCTCTACCAATTCTCCTCCGGATGATGTCATACATTCAGCTATAAACTGATATATTAATATAGGGAAGACAGAAGGCAGTTCAATTTCAAAGTTATAGACAGTGTAAATTGTACAGGTACAGCTGTTTTTACTTATCAGATTTTCTCTTTGAACACAATATTGTAGTGGATCTTAAACTCTTTTCACAGTATTTATGTATATATTGATGTTCACTAGCGTGTAATGTTGTTGATTTAAATCTAATATTCTTTTAACCCAAATGTATTATTCATCCTGTGAGATGTTTTGATGTGGGGAATGAAAGAGTTGGCAGGCTTCTATGTAGAAACCCTGGGGTAGAAAAAAAAAAAACAAAAACAAAAAAAACCTGCAACTAACCTCCCGCTTGGCTCGGTTATAAACGATCAATACCACTAAATTCAAATTCAAATCAAAGCATCTAAATCAAAGTATTCTGTGCATGTGGATGGGAAATAGATATTCTGATTGTCTGTTTCACTCTCTTTCCCTCTCTTGCACATAAACACGCACATGATCATCCACCTAAATGATGTCTCACTAACTCATTTATTTGTAGCATCTTTGCTTTGCACAATGACGCTCACGGTTTCAAGAAGCACATCAACTCCTGGTTGCAAGCTCTCGAGATGCCATCTCTGTTGCTGCCACCTTTGATCGTGATATGCATATTTCATGACCAATGTGATGTCAATGAGTCCTAGACTAATCCACCTCAGAGCCAGAGGGAGCACACCCAATGATAAGGGTGAGTGAACTCAAACAGTCTGAGATAAATATTGTATTTTACAAGAAGGGGAGCGAAAGACAGCGGCAGGGCTGAGGGAGGAAAGAATGAGGCAAAGGAGGATGTGATGGTGGGCAGAAAATGGAAGAGAGGTTGTTGTAGGCCAAGTGTTGCTGTCCAGAGACACTGAGGCCTGCGCGAGATGAGTTTCTGTCAAGTTTAAACTTTCCCCGCTGCGTTGACCCTGACAGCACACTGCATCCAGGTCAACACCACCTTGTTTCAAACACAACTCGAAACCATACATTATTTAAATAAATTAACATTCAACAACTGTTAGTTGATGAAACAGACTGAAAGTTTAAGGATTTTAATCTTTCATAACAGCTGCATGTTTTAATCATTACAAATATGTTCTCACCCCAAGATCATTTATTTTCCAATACAGCAACTGGGAGACGGATCTAAAGACACCCTGGCGAGCTGGCAAATGGCCGATATCTACCACGCAAAGGCAACAGCAGGGGGGTGGGGGGAGTGCAGGAACAGAACCGGCATCTAGATATAAAACACATTCATAGGAAGACTTTTTTTATTTTTATTTCTTCCTCACATTTTCTCCATCTTTCTCCTCCACCCCTCTCATTTCCTCTCTCTCTCTCTAATAGCTTGAGCACTTCACTTATGCATTTCCATGGAAATGTGTTTCACTCATGGAACCTTTTGATGCAGATGATTTTTGCCTCAAAGCGTCTTGTCCCAGCCCCTCTGCACATGCTCTTTGGAAGTGATGTGACACCGGATAAATGATTATGGGGTCCTCCATCGCCCCCGGCAGTGAAGGGAAGAGGTTATGTGTTAATACAGCAAGAGAGGTTGTATTTTATGTCCAATGATTAGCCTTCTTAGACCTAATTATGTCCCTGGGGACGACGGGACTCCTATCTCTCCTCCTCTTCGCTTTCAAACCTTTTTTTTCCTTCTTCTCCTCTTTGCTCTGTTTTACTCCCGCTCTGTTCAACCTCCTCTTTTACTCTACTCAACCACCCAGCCCCTCAGTTTATCCCTTTCTCAGATAATAATCGCTCTAGATTCCCTTCTCTTTCAAGATGAGCAGCATGCACATATTGAACGTTCCCCAAGTAAGCAAAGCCAGTCTGAACCGTCTACAGGTGGTGTGTGAGAGGGAGAGTGAAAAGCGAGCTATGGGGTGGGCAGAGTAGTATAAAACTACATGGACATCACTGATTTTCAGGAGCAACAGAGATGAAGAAAAGAAAAACCAGAGGTGTAGGGTGGGGGGGAAATGATTTCCACTACACTAAAACTCTACACCCTTGATTGGGCATCAATACCTGGCTATCTGTCAGCTGCAGATGTTATTGACGGGAACCCGATTCCACCTCCGTCTGAAATCTGAATAAAACATGCTTTCTGCTTTACAGAGCAAGGCTGCAACAAAAGGCATACAGACCCCAGCGAACCTCTAGAAGTGGGGCTCCTACTTAACGGATGCCAATTTTTTAGTTAGTAGATTTTAGGGATGAGTGTCTCGTTTCCTGTTTCGTTCATACCTAGTCCAGGTTTGTTGATGTAAGGTTTTTAAGGCTGCTTATTTGTTTGGAAAATTTAGAAATTCAACTTGTGTACCAGAAACAAAGTGCCGGATATTGAAAAACGAGGCAGTCATGGAAATAATGTGAAAGACAAATTCTCATGTTGAATCTAACAATTAGCATGGAACTAATAGGCAGCTATTGACTATTACTGCACCTGTAGCGTTACCCAAACCAAAATCTAAAATGTTCACATTTTACTCATGCACATCTTCTAAGAGGGAAGACTTTAAAAACATGACTTCTCAGACATTTGAAAAATCACCCAACTTTCGATTCCAACTGGATTAACAGTTAGCAGCAATAAAAAGGCAAAGACTGGGAAAGTCTAACTAGTCAAACTAAAGAAAAAAAAAATATTGTGAACTCAATGTCACAATCAGCTTTAGCATATAAACTCACGCAAGTAAAGTGTTGGAAATTATTGCATAAGACCATATGAGACCTCGGCTGTAGAGTCTTAGTGTGGAACAGAAACAGCCCACCTGGAAGAGATGTCACTACTTTATTTACTGATAAAATTTGCAATAGTACATCATCATGTATTGTTTGTTAAATCTGTATTAAAATCAAAGTAAAAGAAATGTAACATAAAACTACTCCAGTGAAGTACAACAACATTGAGTATGTATACAGTATGACGTGGAGTAAATACTGACTTTACAAAAGTAAGGTACTTGTGTAAATGTCACAAAATGCTGTGGCTAAACTGCAATATGTGGACAACCATGACCTGGATGTTTGGTTTTTTTTTTCAGCAAAAGCTACTCAATGCATATTGAAACACTGCTAAACATTGGAGCATATTTTTATATCTATGTGAATTCTATTTCATTCATTCTGTGTAAATTGGGTCGAATCTGTGATTGAGTTAAAAACATCTTTGTTTGGGGGTTTTGAAAGAAAAGACACTGCCCGTAAACCAATCATATGGCTTGAACTGGCAGTTTTATTGCTATTTCAAAGAAACAAAATAAATGCCTGCTATACATAGCTGCCTGTATATAAACATGTATGTGTATTCTGTGCACGCAAAGGAAAACATTCCATCATGAGTTCAGCAACTCGTGATTGGCTGTGTGGGTGTCAATTGTGATTACTTTGTTTTTTTGCAACAATGTGATAACGTTAAGCTCTGTGTTTTGTGAGGAAAAGAAACTCTCATGGCAGGGAAATGGACTAAAAGTATACTTTTTCTGGACTGGACTGGATTGTTTGTGACTCTAATCTATGAGGATTCAAATATTAGGCCTGTCTCCAGAATCTGCGTGAGTGTTGTCCAATGACTGTGACGATTTAGAAACAGTCACCATTCACTGCTTTCTGGAGAGTTAGCACAGTGAGTTGAATTAATGTAACAGACGCGAGGCACATGGTGGAGCTAAACCACACCCAGAGGAAAGACATAAATGCCATTTGACTTACTGTAAATGAAACAAATAAGAGTCCAAGTTATTTACTACTCTGTGTAACACTATTATATGTTTGCTCTTTAGCAATCCGATCTTTCTTCAGTAGACTTTGCAGCAACATGCTTTAAATTTGCACAAACATAGGCATGTTTATTTTATTTTATTTTTTATCTGTGTGGATTTCCTGCTGCAGCAGAAGCTCCCATCAACTTCCTTTCATTACTTTACATTTATTTGGTTCAGAATGAATCTGTGACTGAGTGGGCAAAACATTTTAGTTTGTGCATTTTGAAAGGAATTCTCATCTCTAATGGGCTGAATAAAAAGTGAAAGAGAAATGTGGATGACATGAAGCTGTGATAATTGCACTTTGATTGCTTTTTAACAGAAATCTGATGAATCCCGTGATTTGTCCAAAGCTAGGGGGTGGAGGGCGGTGGGGGGAGAAAAGAAAAACAGCAAACACAGATTTCAGACTGGATTACAACATTCATCACTGTGATCACAGTATAAGGGTATGTGACACATAAGAAAGCACATAAGAACCAGTTTAGCTTCACATTTAAATTTTAATTGTGCTCTCCTAGGTCTAAATGGCACACTCTCTCTAAATGCAGCGCTGGGAGTGTGTGGAGGGTGGAAGTACTAACTGATTACTTAGATGACTGCAGAATGTGCCATGAATTGGAGCGTCAGGCAGCAGAGCAGAACTGAAGTGAGCGTCCACTGATTGGCTAAGTATGCAAAGTGCTTCTGTCTCTGCAGTGTGCTGCTCTCCATACACACTACTTTTCAGAACAGCTTCAGATTTTGTGCTGTGTAGAATGCCTTTGTTTATGTGTGTGTATTTTGAAGGTCTACTATGATTTTGTACAGAGCACTATTATTAGAATTGCCAAAGAGTAATAATTTGGAGCAGTGTTTCTGATGAACTTGCATCTGCAGTGGTCATTACCACTTTTTTTTTTCTTGTTCTAGCTTATTATTTTGAATAGGAGGGGACTGTAGGAGATTATTTAAACGGAAAGCTCAATCTTTCAAAACCCCTCTGATATTTCAACCCTGTTTGCATGCTTACTGTGGGAGCATTTCCACCCACCTGTTGTATGAGTATTTTCTTTGTGTATCTGAAAACACCTCAGCTAAAATGAACAAAATTGAAAACAAACCTCAAGATGCTGCAAAAAATATATATTTAAGCTGTAATGATGTAGGATTCAGGAAACTACCACCTCAAATTAATACACACAAAAACACTGAAGTTTACTTTATCCAGTATATTTTATACGTTTGTATATATTTAATGGTACCCAACTAAAAAATAATTTCCATCAACTGTTTATGTCCAAGAACCAACTGTTAATATTCATAAAACATATGTTTCTATACAACCAAACTGAAATGCCAAATATGTTATTTTCAATTATTCCTACCAAAATGATGATACAAATGTTAATTTACATAAATAGCATCTGGGACTCATGCCCCCCGGCCGCCTTCTCGCGGCTTTGTTCTTGTTGTTCCTGAAAATGCAGTACTTGATTCAATAAAGAAAAAAAAAAAAAACACATATTGCATTGACAAATTATCCATCCAGCCATGTTACTGAGGTTGTAGTGTGGTCTTAAAAAACATGGTTGTATTAGCATTAAAATGTTTGTCCAAGAAGCTGTAGTTTGTATTTTGTTAATGTTATTATACTATTTGTTTGCTCACTTTATCCCAACCTACAGTGCAAAATATTTGAAAGATGTACTCAGTATGAACACGAACAATATTATCATTTCAGTGTTGCTACTTCAAATTGACTGTGTTTGCTCATTTTTATAACTTACATAATAATGTCAAATACTCCTGTTACTTTATCTTACCATTGTAAATATACGTAAGTGATAAATAAGTGTAAAATGAAGCCTAGATATAGATACATGATTCTTCTCAATATTGAAAAATGCAGCTTTGCAGCAATAGTCCACACAAAGACACACACACACACACACACACACACACACATTTATATCAATTTTAATGTGATAAAATGTATATACTGTATATATATATAGGATGCTGGATGAAAAAGCAAACACACTAAGCCAGAATTATCCTCACATGATCAATATGTCAAAGCTTTGGCCTTGGGTTTAATGATCAAACTGCGCTAGTATATTAGCTTGATGCATTATAAATCCAATATCTTGGTCCGCCACTGAGTGTCTGCCTTAACAAAAATGATAGCGACATAATAGAGAGCAAGCAGAGTATTTAGTCTTAATTTTCCACAGCATTGTTAAAAAAAAAACTGTGATTATTAATATTCCTGTGTAAGCACACTGTGTACATCTCAATACTTGCTCTCTTTTTCTCTGCCTCTAATTAAATGGGGTAAAACAGCCTTGTGTTTCACTTTTATGTGTTTCAATTTTGTCAGCAAGTTTCCCCACAACGCGCCCATCTGAATTTCAAATGATAAATGAAAATCTTGCTCTTAGTGAAGTAATTCCATTAAAGGTCCACATTATGGAAATAAAGACAAAAAACATACAGTATGTAATTCAATTTTCTGTGTTTGGTTTCTCATAGGGACCACGGTGGATGAGACCATCTATCGAATTTACTAATATTTAAGTGCCTCATCTTCCCTGAAAACCACATTACTCTGTGCATAAATGAAACATTTGCATTGAGTCATTTCTCTAAAATGTGTTTGCTTTTTACTTTACTTAGCCCGCATGAATTACATATTGGGAATTTATTTCCACAATAACCAAATCGCTGTGCCTACTCAACCAAATGCACTCTCTCAGCAAAGTTAAAAGGCTTATCTGGTTCAATGAAGTCAACTTTTGGCAGTTTCAAACTAACAAACAACCTCTCCATTACTCAAACGATTGATGCAGCCCACAGTGCATGTTTGAATAATGCGTAAGACATGACAGAGGCCACTGCCAGGGGTTATTTTCATGCTCCTGCTATGTGTTTGGCTGCAGAGGTGGCAGCCTTAACAGGGATATGGATCCCGGCCTGGGGAGATGTCTCAGCCTTGCTGTGGGATCATTATTCCGATGGACAAAGCGTCAGTTATAAATAGGTTCATGGAGTTCTTGGGCGGCACACTCTTTGTTTTCAGACTGTCCCTATTTGTCTTATTGATCTGGATATGTGTGGCCACAGAACTGCTCTTAGACAAAATGTGTGGAAAGATGTTAGGTGTGGTTTTAACTTTCAGTATGATACAGATACATTTGTTGTGTGTCAAAGTTTAGTTTTCTATTGCATTTTCAGATTTTGACTCAGCAGATAGACCCTGACCTGGTTCTTCAACTATACCTGCACTTAGTGCTTTTGATTTGCTGAACAGAAGCAGAAACATTCTCCATATTAATGCTATTGTTGCTCCATCTTTGCAAAATAGCTATATCAAGAGACATGGTTTATTAATCATGTGAAATTAGTTAAGTCAGTTAAAACAGCAAAAAGATACTGACCAGGTTAGAAAGGTGAGCTATGCTCAATAAACCAGAATACCTCTGCAATTCTGCCAGGATGTTTAATAAGTCACGTTCACACGAGGCTTTGACATCACCTCTCCAGCTTGAGGCGATCTTTGGAGTATACAGTATGTCTATTAAATGACTCTGTAATACAACCCATTTCCCTGACACTAATATAGGGAGCAAGCTCTGTATTTTCAGCTTTTTATGCGGTTCCAAACAACAACAACAACAACAAAAAAAAAACATTAATAATACCTATTATTATTTACACTAGCTACACTAGCAGTGTTCCTTACAAGTTAAATCAAAATCAGTACTTCATAAAATATTTGCTATGTATATTTTAGGTTGTAAAATGTCTCTGGCCACAGTTTTCACCTTGGAATCTTCTTCTTTGCTGCCTTTGATTGTGCTAAATTAATTTTAAAAAAATGAACAGCAGTATTCTCTAGAGAGCAAATAGCAATTTCCCGCCCCACTGTTGTGCCACAACACAAACCAAATGTTGGGCCAGTCTTTCAAACATTGCACAGCAGCAGCACTAGTGATCAGAACATGCTCAGGGCACCTTTAAGTGAGGAAATCCTCTGCTGTGATATAAGAATGTTGCAATTCTGCTAGACATACATTTATATTAAACAGGATTTAATTATCCTCACAGTCTGGTATGTTATCCAGTAACTACAATTTAAACCACTTATTGTGAACAGAAATCAAAAGATGGATGTTACTTTAACAACTGTTCTTTGTAAATCTCGCCTTGAATGAATGCTTATTAGCTAAAATTTGACCTGCTGTACTTCCCATAGTCACGAGTGCTTTGAAAAGGCACTAATAAGGCAATAATATGATCTCAGTAATCCACATGCATATAACCAGCACATTAAAGGGCATGACAAGAGACAGGCAACATGCAGAAGAATGAAGCTATATTTTACAGTGATAGTTTATAACATGGAATTAATTAATTAGTGGAGGTGGATGATGTTGTTAAATGTCGACATCAGGAATTTATTAAGAGAGACACTGTGCATCTGCATTGCTATTATCATTTCAATAGTGCAGCATTGTTTCAGTTTAGTTTTACATATTTGCAGTTTTAAGGATAAATTGGAAAAAGAAACCCTTGGTGGTATTTGTGAAAAATAGACTTATTATTCTAGCCATCCACAAGCGTGTACTAGGGGAGGCTAATTTCTGCTGCGCCACATGCTCTCAGTGAGGGCTGAAATCACAGATGTGCTCTACAGGGCTCCACATTGTTACACCAGCGTCAGCAACTTTCCCTACCACCTAGCATATGTGGAAACTCAGCCTGGAATGCATCCATGAGGAAGAGAGCAAAGGAAGCTTTGCTGACCCCAGACAAAATCAAATGGAGGGAGGTGAGGGATGAAGAGAGGGATGTGGAGAATGGAGAGCGCTGTGTGTGTGTGTGTGTGTGTGTGTGTTCTCAGAGTGGGTGGATGCTTCCATTTTCAGAGGATTAAAATGTGGCAGTAAAACTTTAATGATTCCCTGTCTATTGACAAAACGACCACGTTACTCTCTACTACTTATCCACTCTCCACACATCACACTCTCCCAGAGTTGCATAGTGTGCAGAAGCACAGCTACTGAGAAAATAATATAAACCGGTAAAGCTTCATGGCAACATTTTAACATTATGTGAAAACAATTTTGGGTTTTTGAAATGTATTTTAAATCAGTTCACTTTACAACCACAGATACCTAAATCGCTGTTTGGCATGTACTCGCCACTCATTAAACACTCTGCACACGCGTCGTAAACCTGCAGGCAATTTGAATTATTTTCGTGGAATTATTTAACCTCGTGACTGTGGGGGTGTGTACTGTACATATGTGCTGCACCTGGATAAATTAGACCCTTATCATTGCTGTTTTGGCATTATTTCTGGTCTAACTCTACCAACATTCATCCTGAGCTGTGGGCCGCATCAGCTGTAACCGAATGACCTGGGCTTGGTCATTAAAGGCATCTATACTTGTTTGCTCTCACCATAGGTGTAGGAAACCTCTAAGGCATCAAGCATTTCTAAAATATAAAACCATATTTCTAAAGCAAACATTTTTTGGAGGGGATACATGAGATGATGTCATTCTCATACCTGAATGTTAAAATCTGAAGACGACGCGAGCACTAGGCCTTAGCTGAGCTTAGTTCCTCCCATGACTCCCTCACTCCCCAGTCAGCACTGCATTAGTATCTTTGCTAGCTTCCTACCCTGTGTTCACCATGAAAGTGTTCATAAAAGAGCTAATACTAGCTTCACCCCTACATCTGTTGGTCAGAAGGGTGAGCCTCTCTTAAAAACCTATAGAAGGTATTACCTCTGTACTGCTGCCACTGCTGTTCAATGAGTCTATGTGCCGGGTGCCTTCACACCACCTCTCCACAGTATACTTTAATGTTCATTGCAGTCTTGTCACTTTAGTCTTTCGATGACCACTCTACTGCAGCTTGTTCCTCAGACATTAAGAATAAAAGTTCCATTTCCATGCAGCTTGACCGTTTAGAGGTAACGCTTACAACTAGGTAATGTGAGTCTATATTTGCATTTCTTTACATTTGCTCAGTCTGCCACTAAAAAACCTCCCCACTGTGATGAAATGTAGCTTTTAAGATTACGTCCTCCCCCATCCCCCACCCCACCCTGCATTAAAAGAGAAATGGGTCTCACCGGTCACAGCCAATATTGCCCTTAAGCTTACATCTTTTATAGCAGCCAATGAGCATCATTTTCATTTTCATTTCATGTCCATGACGAGACTGGCCAGGAAATTGTCTTGTGCTCTAATGATGCCATGAAATGAACCAGCGCATTGAAGTTTAACAGATTGTAACAAGAATGCAAAGGAGGGAACTAATAAAAGTGTACAAAAGCGAGCACGGGTCGTGTTTGTGTGTCCTCTTGTTGTGCGCTGTGCGTGTAGTGTGCCTCAGTGCTGCATCTACACGTAGTGAAAAAAAGCATGTTTGTGAGTGTTTTGTTTGTGCGTGCGCTGCGCTTTCTGTGTATGAATGCGAGGGAGCAGTGGGGAGACTGGCTGACCTTTCAGGGGACCTCTTCACTGAAGCTGTCCTGTAGTGGTATTTACATTACCATTTCAATACACTGCCAGGCCTGGCTGGCAATAAAATATTCAGCTGACCTTTAAGGCAAAAAAAGACTTAGTTAGAAACTGTCATATCATTTAACCTTAAGACTGTACAGTGTAAGTGTGAGCTGTGTCTCTGCGTGCCCCTCATTACCGGCCACACTCTGACAGAGCGGTCTCTTTAACTGAAAGCAAGGCCTGTGGCAAAGGAACTAACCTCCTGTTCCCAGTGAGAGCCATTTATTCCATCCCTGCCTCTGAACATTCAGCCGCCAAATTGAAGATTCAACCTTATGTCTTATTGTCATTCATCCGAACACTTCTCTTTTAAGTATTCATCAGATTTATATACACAGAGCACAAGCAGCACTTGTATTTACTCTGTCGACCTTTTCATAGTCGAGTGTTTTTATTTTATTTTTTTCTTCCAGCCTTTAGGTTGCTTTGCCGCAATATTTATTTGTCCTTACCCTCATGTCTCCTCACTCGATTTGAAAGTGATTTAGTCAAATTCAACACTTTCAGAAAAATAAAAATGCATTTATTTCTATATATTTGAAATAATAAGAACGAGAAATAGGTGGTTAAAATGAGCAATGAGAGCATAAATGAACACACTGGATCTGCAGAAACTCAAACTGAGATTTCAAATAAGACATTATCATTGTCTGATTGACAAGTGATCTTTGCAAAATGCAACGCAAAAAAAAAAAGTCACAGCAATGATGTCTGGCTTTGCATTAACAAGGTGGAAACTGAAGGAAAAGCTGTCGTGATGAAGATGCAGAGTAATGGTTTGAGTCTCTGTTGTTGTTGTTCCTGCTCAGGGATCACAAAGAGTGCAAGGGAAGTCAATAACAACTTTCTAATATGGTTGTCAGTCAAACACCCAAGAGATAGGTTCTAAGACAAAATAATAAATTCCAACATGGGCACAAAATAGTAAAGGTAGAGTTATTAGATTTGTATTTGCATTTAAATCCTATCGTTCCACAGAAATGAGTTAAGACATCTTACACATCTGAAAAAACAGCCTGAAAAAAAAAAAAAAAAAGCACAAGCTTCATTTGCGCTCCCACAGTTTACTGTAAATGGATGTAGACACAGTGAACACCTGTTTGTGTATTAAGACGTGTGTCTTCATTGCGGCCATTAGACTTGTCAAAAGCCATACTTTACTCAGTTTAGACGCATTCATGTGCATTTTAACCAAATCTTAAGATATGAAATACTGGATCATGTTTACTTCCATTCTCTGCAGTTGTCTTGTATAAATAACAGGAGTTGATGACATTGACATACACAACGTCAACTCTATACTGAACCGTTGTGCTGTGCATAGAGTTAGAGTTAGAATCAGACACAGTACTCACGAGCCTCCATCAAGTCCCAGCCAGTCACTTGCTGACTAGAGTTGTCCACCATGACATATTTAGTCCACCCTAGCTGTTGAGTGGAGCTTTGCTCTTGTTGCATTGTATAAAAAATGGACACATGCATGCAAACAAATGCAGATGTTGAGGCCGCTAATCTGAACCTGCATCCGTTGGTACACAGCGACACGTGCTAATGTGTGCACACCACAAACACACAACATATGCATAAATAAAGGCACATTTCAACACATGAAGCTAGGACAGTTACACACACACACACTCAGGAAGAGAGAGAACCCATCTGCTTGGAACAAACAAAATGTATGCATGCCCTTTGGGAGTCCTGGCAAATGAATACTGTTGACAGAACAATTAGCATCTTAGAGACAGGATAACCTTTACTCAATACATCATCGTTATTATTCTCGACCTTCATTCTCACTCTATTTCGTGCGAGCTCTGCGCTCGTCCGCGTGTGTGTTTTTCGCGTTTGGGTGCGCGTGCATATTGAGAAACGCGAGACTGTGCATGGCCGATGGTGTGTATGAGCAGTCTTCCGAGGCTGTGGTTACGAGTGTAAAGAACTGTGTGGAGCTGGGACCCTGAGGAACATGTGAAGTGTTTAATGTGGTGAAACAGGTGCAGCGAGACAGAAAGGGCAGCCTAGCCAGAGCTAGTAGGTTAGTCACACGCTGACCCTCACATCACAGAGCTGGCAGCGCTGTGGGCGGAGATGTACAAATTGCTTTTTGCTTCACTTTTTTTTTTCCTCTCATTCTGTCCCTCTGTCTCTGCTCCACTCTCTGTCACTCACACTCACCCATTAGCTGATCATAACCTCTCATGTGGTTCTTCGATCGCAGCAGGGAGGTCTGTTTTTATTGTTATTGCTGTTTGAGAATTTGGAGAATTTTGCTTAATAGCCTTAAAGTAACCTCCAATTTAGGAGAGTTGGGCAAATGCAGACCACTGCCACCTGCCGGTGTGTCGAGCCATCTCAGCTCACAGGCGTTAGTGTTAGTTTGCTACTGGCTGTAGTCTTGGCTTTTTCTGGGCCCAGATGAAGTTAATGTGAGGCAACACAATAGTTCTTCATTGCCACTAGCTGCTTGATGTTGGCTTGGTGTGTCTCTGCCCACTGACATCCTTCTTTTTGTCTGGACCTTTGCTGATTGGAGTCTCGGGTTCTTTATTTAGCCAATTCTGTATCTGTGATGAAACTGCTTTTGTGTCTCTCAGTAAACAAAGCTTGATGCATTGATCTTCTAATGCTGTGATCACTTGTACTCTGCCCGATGATGCTGATTTGACACAAAGTAAGCTCCTCTTCGCTTAGAGTAACAATTTGACTTTGGACACGTTCACTTGCATCTGATGCCTTGTTTGCCACTGTATCACAGTTGCTGGAAACTTAAGGCACATCCACATTTACAACAGGGGAACAATTGCTGCAAGTTGATTCATTTGAACAGTGAGGCCCCCTGATAAGCAGACCAAATCCACTTGAGTGTCATCTGAATGTTTGCTTCAATGGTCAATAAGATTTGACCTTTTGTTCACAGAAGCTAATATTAAACTATAAATGCAACAAACTAGCTTACATTTATTTGTGACTTAGAAATATAACTTCTTCTTTCTGTTAAGAGGCAGTCATCAGTCATGCCCAACTATTTAACATACTGTATTAGTTTACACTTACTTGGGCAGTGAACCATACACTCCCCTCCAAAAGTATTGGAATAGTGAGGCCAATTTCTTTTTTTTTTTGCTGTGGACTGAAAACATGAAAATTAATATGAGACAAAAGATGAATATTTCAGCTTTTAATATCAGGTGTTTACGGTTGGATCTCATAAACAACTTAGAAGATAACACCTTTTATTTGATCCCACCTATTTTTTTACATGTGCAAAACTACTGAAACAGATGGACTTAAACATAGATTAAAGTGAATAAGACTTTATATTTAGTTGGAAATCCTTAGCTCACAATAATCACCTCAATTGTGACTCATTGACATCATCTAACCTTTGCATTGTTCTCCTGTGGTGATTTTCCAGGCTTTCACTGCAGCCTCTTTCACTTGTTGTTGTTTTGGGTGGTTACTCCCTTCAGAATCCTCTTTAGCAGGTAAAATGCTCTAAGTCAGTAGACTGACTTGTCCAGTGTGAAACCTTCCACTTCTTGCCTCTGATGAACTTCTTTGTTGTTATGACAGTGTGTTTTGGGTCATTATCTTTTGCTGCATGATGAAGGATCTCCCAATCAGTTTGTTCACATCAGTCTTTAAATTGCAGACTAAATATTTCAATATATGTCGTTAGCTGCTGTTGTCTTCCTTAGTCAATCTGTTCGACATCTGTTACTTAGTACACCAGTGGTTTCTTCCTTCTTCAGGATTTTCCAAACGGTCGTATTGGCTATGGCCAATGTTTATGCAATGGCTCTGATTGATTTTCCATCT
Source organism: Anabas testudineus (assembly GCF_900324465.2). Lineage (NCBI taxonomy): Eukaryota > Metazoa > Chordata > Actinopteri > Anabantiformes > Anabantidae > Anabas > Anabas testudineus. The sequence goes on along the minus strand of NC_046612.1, from coordinate 23,551,144 downwards.
TCTCTCAATTGCTTGTTCTCTGGTTGAACAGACAAAACCCAAATCTGAAACAGAGTGTAGACATTCAGTGCTATTTATTGTTTGAATAATCAATGTGATAGGACACACCTGTCAGTCACATTTTCCAATACCTTAGCTCACGGGTGGGTTCAAACAAAGGGTGCTATCTTAAAAACTGAAATATGGATCTTTTGTCCATTTTGTCCGTATTCATCATTTGATGTTTTTAGTCTACAGCAAAAGTAAAACAACTGTCCTCACTGTTCCAATATTGTTGACGGGGAGTGTATTTGATATCTTGATTATTTATTTTTATAGATTGTTAAGAATTAACAAGCCATTAATCCTAATGCAGCTCCACCTTTGCCTGCAATGCATCCATATGTATTATAACAATAATATAATTTAATATTGCTACATACAATATCATATAAAAAACAATCAATTTTGCATAATTTACATTTGGTACTTTAGGAATTTTGTGGATACAAATAGTTTGCTTAAGGCCTCTGCATTTAGGATTTCTACAGTAATCACATGTGGATATACTGTAAGTCTGCACAACAGCATCAAGCATCAGTGCTTTTATTAGTTAAAAATGAAATAATACTTTGTTAACAAGAACAACAATAATGTAAATACTTTGTAAAGAATTGGAAGTGATACTGTACACAGTAGTGGTTTCTTTGCTTGAGTACTGAGTTTGTGTACACCTGTCACCTCTGGTTATAAGGAAGTTTTCTTGGCTGTCTCGTTGAGACGTAGCCGCGTTGCACCTCTTCAGCTTGTTTAAAACTGATTTCCAAAAGCAAACAGCCATTGTGTGTGTGTGAGTGTACTGTGTAATAGGAGGACTGGTGCTGAATAATCGTATTGCATCAGACCCTCCACTCAGCACCCTACAAAGAAGTATGTGCTACAGATGCAAGCATGTTAGGAAGTACACAAAATGATTCAATTGACGGATCCATCAGGGAGTTATTTGACATTATTCACCAGTTGATTAGTTTTTTCCTTTTATGCAGACTGATCAATCAAGTGAATTGTACATTCACTGCACAACATGGGGTACCCAGAGGAAATTGGGCCTACAATCATTACTTATTGCACTGCATTAATCTAGGAAGTGCAGATGTATGATTTCAATTTTTGAAATTTAGTTTTGTCGAGGAAGAGATAGATACTGTAACAGCCAATGAAATACTTATTGAGCTATCTTTCCTTCAGTGTAATTCTATTGAGGCTTTTTTTTTTTTTTTTGGCTATTTGTCCTTTAAGAATTTGTCCTAACAAGAATGGCTGTAGGGAATACATGTCTTAAAAGCAGTCTCTCAACCTTTGGACACAATTTGCTTGGCAGAAAAACTCTGAGAGACTGGTAATGTGATTCTTCTGAGTATATTGATTTTATCCCCTACTCCGGGCAATTGTTTGATTTACTTGCGAAAGCTTGCCTAGCACCACTGCTTGTATTTATTGGAGCCAGTGATTTACATTTCCTCATGTTAAACCACCCACTGGATGACTTAAGCGTATGAGAGCTGCAAATCGGGTGCCAGTTACACTCAAGATGTTGAATTGGCTATGAAAGCTGAAAGGCATTGTTAAAAACATGAAAAACACTCCCCCGGATGGTTGGAGTGATGAGTGCTCTCGCCACCTTGCATATAAAGTGGAGCTTATAAAAATAGTTAGACTGGTTAAAGTTCAAGGCAGTTTGATTGTGGCTGGCAAAGTCTGAGGGCAGAACAAGCCGATCTAGACTTGGAAATGTGTGTAACTCTTAAAATGGATTGGAACCCAGGAGAAGTTGGCATGTAAGTGGCTCCACTTGTGATGCATACAGGGGACTGCGAGCTCCCCTGACAACTCCATGCCCGACCTATGATGAGATTTAAACGCGGTGCATCCAACCTGTTTATCTACAACTTATCATTGATATAAAAATGTACTTTATAGGATTTGTGGCCTGTTTCGATCACAACTCTCCCTCAGCCTGTTGATAGAGTGGTATATCACTGCCAATAGAGAACTACTTAGTCCATATCTCCTCCTCAGCTGCATCCACACAGAAATGTGGAACCACCCAAACATGAAATGTCATAAACTCATTTGTGATATTTCTCTCTTAAACTGAACATGCAATAAAATACTAAGTAAATACAGTCAGGAGAAATCCAGCTCCTGTAAAGCTGTCCTTTTTTGTGTATTTAATTTCACACACATTTGCACAGGGAAATTACATTTTACTTATCTTATATAGTTGAGGACCACAGGTAAATACCATATTCCTGGATTTTCCCTGGGATATTGAAACATGAACATGACCCGAGACATTTTCTGCCTCCTATTCTTTTCACAGGTCCACTGCTCACACTGACAGAAACAGTAGAAATAAAAAAACCCTGTCTCTTCATATGCTACTCGTTTGCACGAGCAGAATACATGTTCAGAAGAATTATGTGTTTCCTCAACCTATCATACAGCGTTTATTACTATGCTGATGTGTTGATGATATTCTCCAATATATCTCAAAAAGGCAAACAATTTAGGGAAATAATCTACATGAAATAACTAGGTCCTTTTACAGTTGTCCATATTAAGTAACACTAATTAAAATTATTAAGACTCCTCCAAGTGAATCCACTCAGCTCTGCTCAGACCTCCCTGTCCCGGCAGCAGCTCCTCTCCACAATACAGTAATCTGGAACAGATTTCTTGTTAAATACTGAAGCTTTATGTGAAGTGCTGTAATATCCCAAACACAACCATAAAAATATGTTTAATAACACTGTAGACAAACTGGATGTTGTACTTCAAGATTGTGGCAGACTGCCCCTCGCAGTTGTCAGCCACAGCAGGCAGCTGTTTTCAGCACTGCTGAGTGGGTTTGGGACTCTACCCTGCCTGGTAGGACAGCACTATGTGAATGTTAGGAGTCTCACACACTGTTAGAGAGGAGATGGTGAGCAACATCATCATATTTCCTACAGGAAATTCGAAAGATAATTATCACACATTTCTAATAATGAATAGTAGCATATGAGGCTATATACACATATTGTGTTGATGTTTGCCATTTTGGTTCATTTTAAACCTTCAACGTTTCCCATTTATTGTTTTTAAAAGTTCTTTGTAAGAGATTTAGCCATGCATTCATTTTCTTTGAACACTATTCACTCTTTTTTTCCAGCCTGTTGTCCGCAGCAGAATGACAACTTGGCTGGAGAGGAATGTCTCTTCTATTGTCCAGTTATTTGGGGGCCCGGATGTGAAATTGCTTCTATGACAAGGTGTTTATAGGTGGCAGAACGATGCATACGACAGCAGCCCACCATAAACACTGCAGGCTGCGTGACTCGCACAGTGAACGCTCTCCTCCATATGTAGAAGCCAACAGATGCGGGCCGACAGCAGAGCATATGCACAACAACTACTGCGTTAATGATGTATAATAATTGCTGCAGTGGTAAACACAGTAAAATCGGGGTGATCATCACTGTGAATCGCAGCAACGTGAATAAAAATCAATTATACGTGCATTAAAGCTTTACCTGATGATTTTCCCTCTACGGCACAGAGAGTTAGAAGGACAGAGAGGTGTTATCCATTGCTCTCTACTCCTCTGGCCAGTGATGGTTAGAGCACGGACTGACAGCTTTTTGTAAAGCCTTCTTTCTCTAGTTTAGTTTAGGCGAGTGGTTCAACACCTGAACTTTACCTTACCTACTCCAAAAATGTGCAAAATCACAAACCTGTATACAGAAGATTCTCCATTTGGCTGTGTGACTTTCCTCTTTGGTACTCTGGTTTTTGTCCTATAGTCCAGCGACATGGACAATGGACCTGTCCAGGGTGTACACTGCCTCTTGATCTTGATCTGGGTTCACTTCCAGCAGCCTCTCCACCCTTGAAATGAGATGAGCAGTAAAGAAAATGGATGGATGGTGCATTTGATCACACTGCTGTCAACTACATGCAGTAATCATGATCGTACGGTATCATTAAGGAGGAGATGCTACAAACCAATCTGAAGCAAATGCACAGTAACACAGGATTAGGATGGATAGCATATCATCTGCTATTAGATTGTGTTGGTACTGGGCAACCTCCACAGGCATGAATGTATAGTAAGTCATCGTGTGTGGACAGGGTGCTCCTTCCCTCTGCTATCTTTCTTGCTGAAAAACAAAAGACTGTGCAGAATGACATCATTTGCTGGAGTATATCAGGTCAGATGACGTGAGATCAGGTTTCTCATACTACAGAGGATGTAGTCTCCTCCAGATGATCATCTGAACTGAAGAACATCCTTTAAATTTCCCCGTCTAAAGAAAGACATCAGCCAACTTTTTTTTTTTTTGCACAACTTCAAAATGCTAAAGTTGTTCCTTGAGAAGGGGTGTTTATTTTTAAATTATTCATTGACAATGTATTTTTCATGACAAACACAATGACTAAAACTAAAAAAAAAAAAAAAAAAGCCTTCCAGAAGAACTATAAAACAAAATGTGCTCTATTTTGCTTCAGCAAATAAAAACTAAATGCTAATGTGTAAGTCAGAGGAATGGACATGAGGTAATTACCATCTTAATGCAGCCTTATTCAGTGACCTGCAGCATCTGTGGAAGCACCAACTGTAGCTTGTGATAAATAAAACTGTTTCCTCCACCGCCCAAAAGAAGTTGTTCAAAAGTTGATTTATCCACTTGATCTGCTGAACCGCTGTTAATAAGAAGCATCTTACCTTCCATCTGATGTTGCTGGTCATTTATGAATTGAATTCACCTACAGTCCGCAACAAAAACGAGAACAGCATGCTAAAAAATATTGAAACTACAAGAATTGTCTAGAGCTTCCTCTGGATGCTCTCTAAAGAAATATGACCTACAGTAACATGCGAGTGAATCTAGCACTTAAACACTTGCAGTAGACTTGTAACCATGGTTACCATCACTAACAAGGATGGTGACAGCCGTAGCCCGTGAATGCTAAGATGATATAGACATTAAAATGTAGGAGAGAAATTAGAATAAAATGTCACAGAGACTAAAATATCTCTAGTTTTTATCAGAGGCTAATGCTAAAACACATTTTCATTCAAAGACTAATGGCTGCGCTCAGCAGGGCAAATCCAATCTTTTTGCTCCCAAGTGACTTAGATCAGATTTTTCTCACTGTAGTGTGAGCAAACCAAATCATTTTTTTTTTAATCTGTCATATTTTAGTATGTGGTCCTAGATCTGATTGATATATGATCTCTGACAACCAACCTAAACTGGAAGGACTGTACAGTACTGTGCAAAAGTCTTAGGCCACCATTAGATTTGTTGTAATCGTATAACGACCATATACAGAATATATTTACTTCCTAGTCTTTTTATTAGAATATAACTACAACGTATAGGAAATCTGTACACAGTATTAAACACAGAAATATTAGACAAAACAGCTTCAGCAGGTTAAAGTGACTAATACTGAGTGTGAGAGGTCAAGGACAAACCGTAGGATTGAAAGAAGTGTCAACCTCTGATGAGAGGTTTCCAGCAAGGACCTGGCTCAGCATCTGGCAGCTTCATCTGGATGTTAAGTCTGAAGAAGCACGATAAGGAACGGCCTTTGTGGAAGGATAGAAATCAGTTTTTGTGTTTTTAGTTCCCAAGCATGCGTGCCGCAACTGCATTCACAGCAGGTCTTTACCTGAACCATCAACATAGAAAGATCAGATTTGATTTTTTAAAAATGAGCCATTAGGCCTTAGACTAGCTCAAATTAGGTACTAACATTAACATTACTGGCAAACTGCTCTGAATTTAGATTCACCATCTCAGCATTTCAAAAGCTGCAGTATACCCTGCATAGAGCCTGCATCCCATGTCAACCTCTCCCTGGTGCTGTGAGTTTCCTCTGGGTTTGCTTCCATCCCACAGTCTAAAGAAATGCAGGGCTGGTTAACTGGTGGCTCCAAATTGAAGGTGTGAATGTGAGCACAGATGGTTGTCTGTCACCAAGTGTGGCCTTGTGATAGACTGACAAGCTGTCCACGGTGTACCCAGCCTTTCGCCCAATGTCAGCTGAGGTTGGCTGCAGCACCCTGCACACACACACACACACACACACACACACACGGATAGCTACTTCATTGTCTTGGGAAGTTTCTTTTTGAATGTGAGCTGTTGGTGTTAGATGAAAATGGCTTCAGGCCAGTGTTCTTTCACTCCTTTCCAGTCAGTGTTTGGTCCAGTTTCGGTCACATTATCACAGATAGATGATATTGATTTTCTGGTGCTATTTTCCAACTATTATGTGACCAAAGATGTGTCCTGTGATGACACCTGAGTTCCAGTTCTTTAACAGTTTTGTGGAATAGGCGAGGGGATTTAAAACTACTAAATGAACATTCATTTACAGACACTTTATCACAGCACTAAAATACTCCTCAGAGAATAAATGCTACCCACTAAATAATCAGATAAACAGAAAATCCTTTACAGTACATTGCAACGCAATGTAGTGCAAGAGTTTGCTGTTCTAAACACAACTTCTTGTCATTTAAAATTCACTGTCAACATTCAGCACACACAGTACCTCACAGGGCACCACTGACAACAGTCTAAATGGAAATTGCCAAAACCTCAGTGGAATTGTGAGACAACAGGAGCAACAGCAGTCTGATTTGCGACAAAGCGATCACCATTTTTAACAAGCTGCTGATGCCGGCGTTTCCTCTTGCTCATTGGCCAAATGAAAAATGCAACGACCGCCTAGCCGGGGTGCACATGTCGCAGGTTGTAAGGTGCATTTTCTGTTGCTGAAGTCAGCGAGCGGGAGGGAAGAGAACAGAGGAAGTTTTGGAGAAAAGCCACGGGAGGTCCCGCCCTTCCCTGCCGAGAATGTTATGAACTTGTCTGGGAGACGGAGATGTGGGTCCCACGGCTAATGCAATATTTATTATTCTCATTGTAGCAGCTGTAGACACAAACAATGTATAATGGATCAAATATCTTTGCTTAACAGCGCTCTCATAACCTTCACCTTGAGGGTGCACACTATCTGTTCCCTTTCAAGAACTTCCTCACTTGCATCCACATGTCGCCAGGCAGCAGATTGGGGACCACACTGGTCAAAGGTTTTTGGCTGTGACTTTGCAGCGTGTACGAATGCGTGCGTGCACATCTGACAACATGCACATCTCCTCTCCCATACCCACTTTTGCCTCAAGTAAGTGTGCATCTTCAAAGGCATGGAGAACTTGTTTTGAACTACAAGCAGGTTTGCTTTCTCCCATCCTTTGTTCTACAAATCATCCCATGGGCACGCAACGTCCATAACAAAGGATGGAACAACAAGCCGCTATCTTGAGAGAAAACAGGAAAGTAGATCCCCATTGTGCATAATTTAGCTCTGCTCCCATTTCTATTCACCAGTCGTTCAGAGGGAATCAGCCTGTACGCAGTGAAGAAGGGAGAATGGGAGACAGGGGGTTTGGAGGGTGCAGGGGGTGCAGAATGTTGCTTTTTTTTTTTTTTGTACAGCAGAATAGATAAGCCAATTTTGGTGGTATGTCCGCTTTGCCAAAGCCTCAAGCTTCATGTCATCATCAGTTACTAGAAAGTGAAGCTGCTGGGCTGAAGTAAGGATGCTAAAAGATTTAACAGGGCAAATACAAAACACATCAAGTGATTTCATACTGTGGAGGCAGATTTTTGCTTTGCGGAAATCCATGCAGATTCTTTAGGCATGTCGTGGTGTTTTTTGGAAGGCTGGGCCGCTTCAGATAAGCTTGTTCTAACAGTTTCACGTCTGTGTGTGTGTGTGTGTGTGTGTGTGTGTGTGTGTGTGTGTGTGTGTGTGTGCGTATGCACGTGTGTGTGAGGGAGAGAAAGCGATTAAGAATAAGAAGAAAAGGCGTCGGTACCGGTGCAAGTGAAAGAGATTGAGTCAGACTTGGCTTACCTATGGCAGATCGCTGCACATTGACTTACTGGGAGGGTAAAGCAGCAGCTCTCAGCCACTAAGCCAGACACCAGCTGCTTCACCCACAAACCTACACACACACACACACACCACTGCCAACTCCTTCCCCCCAAAAAAACCCCACACCAAGGACAGCTCTGAGCTTTTCCAAGGATTCTGAGCTGGGCAAGACGCCGCTGAGATGTCAAAAGGAAAAAGTCTGTAAGAAGACACCGCTCACATGCAAAGGCTCACACTGTGTACAGCACATACAGTATATGGTACACACACTGGAACACATATGCACACATAAATAAACCTGTACCCAACAGCATGTATACCTCCTCCATACTTCCTGTTCCCACAGTGTGGCGTTCAGTAAACCACAGACAGACGGCAGCAACTCAAAGTTAAATGTATAAAACTGTTGTTGTTTATTTCCTTTTTCTTTATCTATAAGAGGACATTCTGAAAAATGTCTAAAATTAACAGGTGACATTTATGTTTTTTTTACATATTCAGTCCAACACTGTGCTACAGCCGAGCAAAGAATAGTTTTACTTTTTTCCCCTCTCACTAAATAAAGGTTGAACTAAATTAAATACAGATTTTTGTAATGTCTATGACAGTCTTAGTCCCCGTTCTGATGCTGCGGCAGATTTTAGCCTCATTTTACTTGAAATGTCACTGCTGTTTGTTTGTGAAAGCAACAGATCTGTCTCTGTTCCACCTGATCGATTGAATTGAAAATAAGGACCAGTATAATGCAAATACATGAAACACAAAACATTTTCTCCCCTGTAACGCGGCAGTTCGAGTCAGTCGGCTCGAACAAAAGTTCGCCACTGAAACTCGCCTTTGCCAGAGTAGCAATTTGATACCTCCCTTTCAATTGAACTCTCAATGTCAAGGCATTGCCGTTTTGGGTTGTAAATAGTGACAGGATTCTAATAAACAATCTGCCACGCTTCATCCTGTGTTAATAACCAACTTTCATCTGGTGTCAATCTTAATATAAAACTCCAATTATCCAAGTCTTTATTGGAGTGGAAAGAATTGGCTTCTCCATCCTCGCTGGATAAGTAGAACAACACCAATCTACATTTGCACTGAGCTGAAATCATTTGACTGCTCTCTACTTACTCCACTCCACTAAAACTACCTTCTTTGCTATCACAATCGCACCTCTGCATGGCTACATTATTTTGGATGCTGGTTTTGATATTTTTTTTTTATCTGTTGTTATTGTCACAATGCTAATTATCACAATAACATGTCTCACGGCTGATTTCATAACTGTTTTTTGGAAACTGCCGGTTAAATGTGGCACAGAATACATTTCTTGGACAGTCTAAGTTTAAACCCATCCGCTTCCTTCATCCATGGAAGATGGTGTCTCCCTGCTTCAGAAATGATCGCTTGGCGCTTGTGAAATTTGCTTTGGCAGTCGGACTCGTAGACTTTGGAAAGACTTGCAAGTGCTCTTCTTCTGTTCAACTACTAACTGTCCAGGGCTGAATATTAAAACACTGCAGAGGTGTGATTACCATGTACAGTATGTGGGTTTATTTTAATTACTGACATTTATTTTTACTTTTGGTCTAACTTTAAATAAATAGTATATAGCACAAAAAATAGCAATAATTCCACTGTACCACTGCATTTACCGTCTAAAGCTGTTAATGCTTTGAATCAGAGTAAAGTCTGTGCAATAGACTATACAAGTGGCCTATACCTGCATGTTTATACTTACTCACTGGCAGGTCTGCGTTGCTCTGCAATCACACCACTTTTCTTTTGTGCACTACAAACAATGGTAAGTGAAATGGAGCACATCATGTTGGAGTTGGACTTAATTTTTCAACTTCTTGCTGAAAGTCCTGCAAGGCAGAAAAGAGAGGAAAGCTCAAAAACACAGAATGGATGGAGGCATAAGTAGGCTTAATATTCAAGGCTTGTCCAAGATGCCCAACTGTTTCATTTTTGAGGCGGTACTCGTCAGGCTGTAACAGGCTGTTAGTACGGCGTAGCCATGCCACATCTATAATGCAGACTTGATGCAGAAGCATTTTGCCCTTATTTTGTACATATAACTCAAAGAAAAAAAAAAAAAAACAACTACACAAAAGTGTACAGCATAAATTACAACTTAATAACTTAAAAACAGGCACAAAATCACTCATGGATACACGACTGATCCCTCGTTAAGTTATTTAAACTTTAATATAATATATATTTCTGCTCATTTTTATTTCAGTGGGCAAGAAATTAAATCGTAGTGTATTGATCACCCCAACAGAAAAAGATACCTCGCTGCTCCTCAAATGTTGTATTACAGAGTCAGTAAACAGTTTCACCTTATTAGAAAATATAAAGTAACAATCTAAACATGTTTAAATTCCTAAAACTATCCCTCACACATACAAATCATTTGTGTTGGATGTAGATTTTCCACAGAAAAGCTCAGTTATGTTGTATAAAATACTAAAATTATATCTAATCTTTCTTTCTCGTGTATACATTCAGAATTTATAAATATGAAATGAAAACTTTCCACCTCTTTGAAGGCACACACGTCATTCTTGGCCATAAAGCTCATATATCATGGTCACAACAAAAGAAAAAAACAAGTTTCTTCATTGGTGTGAGTGGTAAGACCAAGCAGCATCTGCTTACTCTTTATATTTATACGCACAAGAATATTTTATCATTATTGTTTTGTAAATCTTAGCCTACATATTTAATTAAGTAGATATAGCTGTTGTGATGGGTTTTAAAAAAAAAGTTGCTACTAAAAAAGGTTAAGTGAATTACTTTTCATAAGAGAATATAACTCAAAAACAAAACAAAACAACAGGAAAGACAAATATTTGTGGTTAAGAGGAAAAAAATCACACGCACCTTTAGTTAGTAATCCTTTATCTTATTGGTCATTCGCTGGTCAATCAAGAATACCTGCTGTTATTGGCAGCAGGTGAGGACAAGTGATGGAGAACAGCAACCATTAATAGTTAAAGTTCATTTGTGCCCTGCTGTTCTGTTCTCTACCTTTTTTCACTCACCCTAACCGGTCGAGGCAGATGGTCGCCCACCCTGAGCCTGGTTCTGCTGGAGGCCTCTTCTGTTAAAGGGAGTTTTTCCTCTCCACTGTTATCTAGTGCTGCTCAAGTGAGACTTGGGTTTTCTATGTAAGTCTGTACCTTAAGATGATGTTTATTGTCATTGGGCTCTATAAATAATATCAAATTGAATTGGAAAATTGGAAATTTAACAGATTAATTGACTAAACAGGTGAGAAACACTAGTTTGAGTAGAAGACGCTTAAAAGCAATTGTCCATCTTAGCTCCTTGGCATAACGTTCGGAGCTTCTGTGTCTGTGTGGGAGAGTTTGCAAAGTTGATAAGTTGATGAGCCATTACCTGCTAAGATAGTGGACAAAACAATGCTAACAAATTATCCACAAGCTGCTAGTTGCATGTTTTAGCTAGTAACATCGACTCAAGGTCAGACAGACCACACAGGGCCCCGGACAGCTGTGTGGGTCCTTTGATAAAGACAAGAGACACAATGGAGGGCTCAGGCTCAGACCGGAAACTCTGACAAAGATCCAGGAATCTGTTGCTGTTTTCTGCTCTTGTCCGACATGTGGCATCTTTCCAAGACTGGGACCGAACAGATAGTCAACTTCCTCCTCTTTGACTTTGTGTGGACGAAGAGAGTTGTAGCAGTAGCACTGCTTCTGAGCCAAATAGAGGCCAACTATGTTTGGTATTCTGAGGACATGTGAGTGTAGATGGACCCTTGTTATTTGTAGGAATAAACAGTGGCCTTAAGTAATGATCCACGTTATTTTTATAATTTATGTCTATTTAGTTTTAAAGTTGGCAGGCAGTTGCAGTTGTACATTTAATTTACTAATTGCTGCATTGCTGAATCCAATTGTTTTTGTTATTTTCTTCTGCATTTTTAAAAGGGGCAATTCTAAAGAGACTTAAGCTGCATTATTGTTAGTACTATTGTCTGTTTAATTATGGATGAATATAAATATTGTTTTTCTTGTTACACAGTCTGGGGCTAGTGATTTCAGCAGGTAAAGGGTTGAGTGGAATTTCCTGAGATTAAACATGTATTTGCAGTGAACAGGTAAAAACAACTTCAGTCTCAACAGGTGTCTCAACAGGTGAGACTTCATAGTAGCTACTTTGAAATAAAAACCATTAAAGTACGAGGAAAAAAAAAGCAGGATTTTAAAAGTTCTACTAAACAAATGTGTCCCAGCTGCTAAAAAGAAGCACTCTTGGATGAAACAGTACCACAATGTGTTTAGCATCTCAAGGTTTCCCTCTTTTACTCCATGTGAGTAATTAGCAGCGTACAAAGAACTGCAGTGAACCTGCAAGGCTGAATTTCAGTGCCACAAGTGGCTTCCCAGCCATTGGTATCATGAGCGGGCAAACGGTTTCCACCATTTAAAAGGAAATCCTGTGAATGTAGCTTTGTGAATAAAATGTCTCCAAAGAACTGTCTGAGATGCATGCTCCTTAAAGTATAATGTATAATGTAATAAAGGGTAATTGACAAAGTGTCCTCTTTTTGTGCAACATATGTTTTATTCAGATAACAATAAAAAGCGATATATGGTTATGAGAAAAGATCCACTGCGTGTTGGCGTTCCTGGAAACAGTTCAAATAAAATCCTTTTTATTTTGTCCTTTTTTGTGACTTTGTTGATGCATGACCTTGCAGATTGTTTGTAAAAAAAAAAAAAAAAAAAGTCAGAAAATAAAGAAACCACCTCCCTTGTCCCACATGGAAGATTGTAAGGCTTTGGGCTGTTTTCTGGCTTCCTGCTGTTGTCGTTGCAATGGCGCATCTGCCACCTGAGATATTCCACACGACATTTATCCAGGGGAGGGCATTGACAGATGCTTCAAAGCAGCTTTGTGGCACGGCCAAGAAAGGCCCCTCGTCACATTAGATAAGGCAGAGGACTATCATATTAACCTGCGTGCGGCGATGCCATGTTGAACCAGTCAGTGCATGCCAGCCTTGCAAGCAAGCCGCCTCACGGCACACGGCACCCTGACAAGGAAGGAAAAGAATAAACAGGTTGACAAAATGCTCATTGCCATGTGCATTCATGTGTTTACATGGACAGCTTGGTTTTTACTGTCCCACTAACGTGTGCTACAGGCTGACAGGCTGTAGTCTCTGAGGTCTGGGTGAAGTGTTCAACCTTGATGATGCATAGTTTCTTTGCAGTGTTTACAATGTTCTGTACAATACAGTGCAGCCACCCTCTTTTACATGTGGCCTCATATGCCATTAGCAGCTCCCGGTTCTGTCTGTGATAAACCAAATCAAATCCAAGGATGTGCTGTTGAGTCATGTCATACAGATGTGGACGAAAGCTCTGGCAAATCACATCAGCTCTATGTTCACGAATGTAAAAATGAAGCTTACAAAGAAAAGAACAATGTAACTACTGTGTAACATGGAGGAGGCTCGGTTATGTTCTGGGGCTGCTTTGCTGCATGTGGCCCAGGGTTTCTTAAATCTGTGCAGGGTACAATAAAAATCTCAAGACTACCATGTCATATTGGAACAAAACATGCTGCCCAGTGTCAGAAAGTTTGGTCTCAGTCCTCCAAACACAGCTACAAACACCCAAGAATGGCTCAAAACAAATAACTGGACTTTTATGAAGTGGCCTTCTACAAGTCTGATCTAAATCATATTGAAGATCTGTGGAAAAGGCATGAAAACATGACATCTGGAGAAGGCACCCACCAGACGTCTCATTGAGCGTTACAGAAATTGCTTGCTTGCAGTGACTGCCTCAAAAGGTTGTGCAACAAAATATTAAGTTAAGTGTACCATCCTTTTTTTCCAGGCTCTGTTGAACCACAACTCAAAAGCAATGTCTGATTTCCACGAATTAAGTTTTAGTAATGTTTTATTTCTTATTACTTTAGTCAGTTTCAAGTTATTTCAGTGACCTTTGTGGGTTTTCCTTTCTTTAAGAAAAAGGTGCCAATAATTTCGTCCACGTCTGTAGACCAGATACTTTTCTGTGGTGTCATTCTGCAGGGACAAATGCAGGTTGTCTTAGAAGACAAACCAAACATGTTCCTATGTGAAACAGTGCTCTGGGAGTGAGCGAACCCATAGTACATTCATACTGCTTGTGAAAGGTCACAAAAGAAAGTGGGACAGGCAAAGTAATTGGTGCATGCTGTTGACATGGCTAGTATTGCCAATTTATTATGTGGTGTCCCTTATATATTTACTGCCTGCCATTTTATTACTGTAAAGTTTATGCTCTACAGTTTCCTCAAAAGTATTGTCCTTGAAAAGCACAGTACTTTCTTTCACAAACCTAACAATGCAATGTTTCATATTTTATATATGAGGAAATGACAGTCAATGCAATATTACACCTGTCAGTGATGACATAAAATCTCTGTTCACTGTAGAGTAAAATATTGGCTGTCTGTTGTATAGGGAGCAAGGAATGAGCGAACGAGGGAGTTATTTTGGACACAGGTTTGGTAGCTTCTGCTGGTTATGGCAAATTCTAAGTCTTGACAGATGAAACCTGGCACCTGCATTATAGTAGGCAGCATTTATAATGCTTTGACCCCAGCATTTATATATTTATAGTGATCTAAACATTAGAAACCCTCTCAATATAATGCACTGCAGTACAATTCCAGACTACTGAATAATAAACATATAGTAGATTTTAGAGATTGTTCGATGATTTCAGACTCTGTCAGTAACTTACATCAGTAAATTCTCCTTTACTAGCTCTCATATGGATTCACACTCTTTAGGCACTTTCTGTAGATCCTAAAATCCTAAACTCTGTTCTTGTCAATCAGTTAGTTTCTTAGCCTGTTGCACCGGCATTATTCCTGCTACTTTGGTAGGTGGTTTGGTTAGGGTGGTTACACAGCTCGTAGTACCTTAGCATTTGTATTTTCCTTGCACTTTTATTTAAATCACAATCGTAATTGAAGTAATAACAACCACAGAGCAATGATTACAAAAGCTATATTGGGTTGAGGTGACTCAAAGTATAGCACATAAATTTTTTATTTGTCTCTTTTTTCCCTGGAATTGCCTCTGTCTGCCCTGCAGACACCCTCCAAACATGCAACACAGAAGACACAAAAACTATCACCAACACTGCACACTGCTCCCCAGGCACAATGCACCAGGTCAGCATTGGGTGCTGATCAAGAAACAAAGTCGAGGCTCATCACAACTTCTACTTCAGTGTTTACCAACAGCTCTGCCTGACCTTTACAGCCAACTGTCTGTATTGATCACATGCATACATCGCATTGTTAAAAGCCTGTTTTGTCCAAGGGTGTTCGGCGTGCCAGCTTCTGTTCTCCTCCAAGAGGCAGCCCTGCATGCACGTGCAGGATGATGGTGAGGTGACTTGAGCCAAAGGTCAGAATGACATTACTGGTGTTTCAAAATTTGCAATAGCAAAGGTGTATTGAGCTGAATCCAAAAACTAGAGGTTGTTTTATTCTCCCAAACTTTCTCTATTCAAAGCAGACTTGCCTCAGTTCTCTTCCTCACAGACTTTGTTTTGTATTTCAATTTTTAAGGTTCTTGACTATTGAAAGTGTTATATATATACACCGGAATCTCAATATGTATATATACATTATTTTAGGGAGATCGTATTTGTTAATTCTTGATCGTAGATCCTCTGGAAGCTCCTTTTGGCGAGGTATATGAGCATCTTCTACAAATGCAGGTTGTCTTATCCTTTTTTTGGTTTTTGTCTTTTTGTAGCTCTAGTCCACACCTTCAAAATCATTTTCTTCTAGCTATGGTAAAACTTGACTCCAATTAGCTTTAGCTCTATGAGATTTGTATGGTTGTTCTCAATAAATACATAAAAGATCAGCCTTTTTTTTTGTTATTATTTTAGGCACATTATATTTGTTATTACTCTTGACTTAGATGAATATCAGATCGCATTTTATGACAATAGTAATACTAGTTTTTCTTGCCACGGTATGTTTAATTTTCATTCTACTTGGTCATCACAGAGAATTAAACATAATTGGCATTTTCTGCTCAGAGCTTTGCATATAGATTTCCTGACCTGAAAACAGGATTCACACACTCTCTCTCTCTCACACACACACACACACACAGACATGAATGCCTTATCAACCTGTAAATAGCTCCTGACAGTACAAACAAGACCTTGATTTGTCTCTTTGTTTGAAACAGAGTGCTGTGCAATATTGATCATTCAGGTTTGCCAAAAAGAAGGGTTGAGACACCTTATACATATTTATCAGCAAAACACCCCTTTTGCAGCACCCATCGCTCCTGTCTGAGAGTGTTTTTCTTCCAGCCACACAGTCCTAGATTGTTATGCATAGAGTGACATGACCTGCAGGCGTTGCTGAGATTCTTATCGTCATGCTCTCATCTGATGGGAACGCATGCTCTGACAAAGGCTGGTCCTTCTAGATTCTGCTCATATCTGCTTTTTAACAATTCCATCAGTGCAGGATAAGCCGACTGGCAATAAAGACGAAATGGCAATACATAGAGGGATCTGGGCAGCATCTGTTCACGAGAATGACCGATAGCACGGCGCTGTTTGAATCATCAGAGAGTGCTTGGAAAAAAAAAAATGATGAGGGAGAGATAATACAGGCCAAGCTGACATGGGCTCAAGCTATGAGAAATCTTAGTGATGTGGTTCCTTCAGGTCAGGGAGCACTAATTGCTATTTAATGTTGATTTTTTTCTGATGTTTTTATATATTTTTTTGGTATTATACGTAGACGTCCTATAGCAGCTTTGGTCATTACTGGATACATCTTTATTGTATAAGTACAGGTCTCAGCCCTCTTCTACTTCTTCTTCTTAGCTTTTTGCTAAAACTGCTAAATATAAATCTATTGTATTAGGATACATAGGTTAGATACAGTAATTAGCCTGAGGCTGACATTCCGAGCACTGACCTTTACCACTCAAGATAAGCTAGTTAACTAACTGCTGGCTTTGCAAGGTTATGCAGTCATTAATAAAGTAATCAGAGAAATAAGAAAATAAACTTAGACCACATAATTTGATGTTTTTGGCCACTTGGCACCAACCAAGTGAATTATCACCAAAGTTCGCAAACACTTCTTCACTTCTGCTAGTCACTAACTGCGTCTGTCTGCTGTTTGCTACTGGGAAGTGGTTGTACTGGAGCACCTGCTGTGGCTGGAAACAACACTGATGAGAGCAGAGAGAGTAAACTATTAAACAAAATGCTCAAACCATAGGTCAGAAGACCTAAACGAGAAATTCCACATAGCTCGGTTGGACTAGAGGTAAGGGAGCACGTTGTTGTTTGATCTTTTAACACAAAAACACAGGTTAGAATAGCTTTAAAATGCTTTTGTAAAATATCTTATTCGCTATTACTTTATTCTAAATAATATTTGCGCCATGCAAATTATGGTTATAGCCAGACAACTAAATCAAATCAAAAGCTGCTCCTGAAACCAGGAGGCAGATGTGCAAGTATATCACTTTGCTTTCAAACCACCATTAGACTTGTATTTCTAATATATCTGATACACTTTTTTCAATTTAGTCTTTCACAAATAACCGTACAGTATTTGACTTTATTTTACAACTGTGTGTCGCTATTTTTATGGCTTGTCTGCTTATATTGATTAAATGTTCTGTTCTAAAGGAACATTTTAGATGTTACCACTGAAGTCAGACTCAGCCTGCTAATGTAATTTGATGTCTTTTCTTCTCCTGTTTTTTTTTGGGTGGGGGTACGTGCATGCCTTTGAGCGTGCTGGCATTTTGTTATGGACTGTCCCACTGCTGTCCAGCAGCGAGCAGTACTATATTGTAGCTTTTCACTCCTCCAGCGGCAAACTCTTAGTGCCTCCTCAATGCCCGACACACACGAGCCGCATCCTGAGTGACAGGCCACTCCCTGCAGAGCCGTGGAGGGTAATTGGCATTCAGGATCATCTGGATGATAGGGAGGGTGGCGAATTCCATGAGACGCTGCTCCCCTGCTTTTATCCTGCGCCACAAAGTTCTCCAAGATCTGTACCCCATTTATACAGAGAGAGGGAGGGAGAGACGGCGGCAGAGATCGACACACAGTGACACAGTGAGAGAGATAGAGAGGGAGGGAGAGACTACTTTGCATGCAGTGAGTTGGCAGTAGCATCCCCGGGGGAGACATTGTCGGTGAGGGGGAAACAGCTTTCTATGCATGAGGAGAAATCTCCTTCAGGTTTGTGTTGCAGCTAGCCCCCCACCCCCTGCCCCCCATCACCCCCTATTATCCTCATCACCCTCCCTTTCCAGTGCCCCACACCCTATGAAACCCCCATGCCCATGTCTGTAGGGATTTATGACCTGTCACCTCAGCAGCACATGGGGATGGGGAGGGTGAAGAGGAGGAAAAAGGGGAATGTAATGGCAGGGACTGTATAAGGGAGGGGGGTGGTGCACGGAAGGGGGCTTCTTACTTCACTTAGGCGAGTTCAATGTATCAATCTGTCCAGGGATTCTGTCCATTCAACTGAAGCGCAGCGAAAAGAATTAACAAGAGAGATAGAGGGGAGGCAAGGTTACTGTGATAGCTACCACACCTAAGCTGTCTCCCAAAACAGATCTTTCATTTCACACTCAGAAACCAACAGCGAACTGACAGGAACACTCAGCCCCCATCAACATATCATTTGCTCTGCTGTCAAGTGGCATGTGGTATTTAAAGGGAAGAAAAGATAAGAGAAGTGGCAGTAACAGAAAATGCCATGATACAGTTTTGTTTAGAGAGGATCACAGAGTGACTAGGGCATACTGTGCGCTGTATTGTTCATTTCTCGGTGGACATTACGATCGAGGGCATTAACCTGTAGATCTCTGCCAGCTCCCATAAATTACTCAGCTGTACCTGTGCCCCTGAGGTAGATCATTAGTGTGCTTGATAGGTATAATAACGTAGCCTGGTGCATTGCCATTCTGAGGCCATATAGTCATGACTAAAGAGCTCTCTCTGTGCAAAGAGAATTGAATTATGCTTTCTGTCATACAGTTACCACAAATTTAATGCATACTGAGTCGCGAATCAATAATTTGCAGAAAGCTACTAATGCCCTATTGTCAGCCCTACCAAGATGAAATTATATGAAGTTATTGAAAATAGGAGACAGAAGTCATTCTTCTGAAGACTGCCAACTTGCCTGCCCTACCAAAAATACCATTACATCACTCCAAATATAACAGGATGTAATACTTGTAAATTCTTCAGGATTTACTCTAGAGAAACCCTTTAATCATAATCTGCAGCCTGACTATGTAGGAGTATAATCACCTGCTTCCATTGTCATCACCTCATTCACTGTTGTTATCAGTCGTTACGAGAACTGCATGTGAGTGACTGAGTAGGGTCCTACTCCACCTCCTATTCAGCTCAGAATCATTTGCCCTCGTTTAATATGTAAAAGTAGAATACGGTATAAAGTTGGAAACAAAAAGGCTTATATCATCACGATATCAACCCTGTTTACACTTGGTTTTAAAATCTATTATGGATCGCAAGAGGACAGCACTAAATATGAGTAGAAACGACCTCCAGGATAGTCTGTCATCAGATCACTCCAAACCACTTACTGAGGTGAGGTGGTCTGGGACACATTTGAGATCTTTTGTGTAAATGCTAATGCGTGACATTACAGGAAAGTACATCATCAATGCACATCATAGGGTTTTTGATGGCCTATAGAAATATCTATATGTGTGTTATATTTATATCTACATATTGACAGGCTTGTATAGTTTGGCTAGGGTTTAGTTTTATTTGTCATTTCAATAGTAACATGAATTTGTGATATTTTTGTCATGATATCTGTATAATATTACAGGACTGTTGGTCTGTGCCTCCTGTCTGCAGACTCTCCAGATAACGGTTTAGAGATTTGTCTGCCAGTTGTCTGTCACAGGTGCTGCAGCTGTCACATTAGCTGAAATATTAATATCATACCCACATTTGGATCACCCAGTGAATGGCAGTTTCAGATACTGGCACCATGAGCTGAATACTGTAGATCTAGAGGCCAAAGAAGAAATTGCACTGCCAGTTTTTTTTTTTTTGTGACTTTGGCCATTTTGTTTGCCATAGTGGATATAAATGTTTACACTGTGTTAAAGCCTTTTTGGAGTGTGTTCTAGATAGGGGGAAGGGAGACAGACCATACAGTGGGTTAGTTTTTCTTCCAAACTTAGAGATATACATTAGTGGGTTATGTGTAAAGAAAAGGGAAGAATAGCATGTCTATATACTAAGAAAATGTAGTTCTTTGAGACTATGTTTATCTAGTGCCTGTAAAGGTTTCATTTTAAAACTGTAAAAACTTTAATACAGTAGAGATTTAACCTTTCCATAGTAAAAACCCATCTTCACAAAATACATGCTCCGTAAAAATCAGTGCAGAGGCAGTAATTTACATAGCATTTTACCGTTTGTCTTCTTAGAATTTTAAAGTAAGGTTCTTCAGGTGTCTTAACATCAAACTGCAGAGAACTGCAAGGAGATTAAAGAGCTCCAACTATTTCTTCAGCCTTGAATGTAAGATAGTGAATTGCTTGGGAAAATGCCACTATTTTAGATAAGAGCTATAACAGATGAGCAAGGTTGCAGAGAATCATTTTTAAGGCACGTAAGGGAGGAAGACATGGGAGAGGGACATATGGTTCAGGCAGGGTTGAAGAGAACGTCAAGTATTTCTGGAGGAGATACATTTTCAGCTTTATTCCAGAAGAGCAGGAGTTACCTCTGCTGTCCCGACTGGAGTGGGAAGGTCAATCCTTTGTTGGAGATCTAGGAGGGAGAGGAGCCGAAAGTGGAGCAATGACCAAGTAGCTGCAGGGAAGAGGGATCTGTAGGCAGGCAGTCACGGGAGAGCAAAGAGCCGGTGTGGAGGGCTCTAGCTTGGAGGTAGAGGAGGCGGGGGGGTGGTTGTCTACTTTAGCAGCCTCCTGCACCAGAAACAAGACTTCACATTTAAAATGTGCAGTCAGTGGTAGCAACTGGAGAGAGCAGTGAAAGAGGGCTGACGCAAGACAATTTTGGTTGAGGAAAACGTGGGCTGAAGCATTGTGAACGAGCTAAAAGGGTGAGAAGACCTTAGCCAAAACCAATTTCTCATTCAGAGCAGCTTACAGTGAGTTTTCTTACAGCTCAGGCTCACACAGTTTTTGTAAAACAGAGCTTCATGAGACCCGGTTGCTTTATAGGAAATTCTAAAATGCCATGTCTTGGACAAGAACTAAAGATTATGTTCCCACATCATGAATTGTACCATGGAGCTGTTGTGTCACACTTCAGATTAGCCAACCAGAACAACTTGTTTCAAGCTAAAAACAATAGTATTAGCTGTTTGTCCAAGTGACACTCAAAGAAAGTACGAGCATCAGGGAAGACGATGTTAAAGTCTGGCACCGTTGTTGAAAACAGTCCATTAGCTGGTGTTGTTTGATTTTGAAATTGATAGGACAGCTGCCATCCAATGTGCTACTAATTGTGGGTTCAGTGTCTAAGGACGTTTCGACATATGGCCAGGACAAGAAAGACACCAACCCTGAAGTTGGTGAACGACTCACTAGGAGGTATAGCCGCCCTTAAAATCCGGAATATATAACATATGAAGGAACTCTAAACCATTTTTTGTATTGTCATGTCGTAAACACTTTTCTTTCAGCTGGTGTTTATTGTCCTCTGGCATGGCACTTAGGCTTTGTATTTTTTACTGCCTCTTTATGGTTTCCTAAAGACTGCATTTATATACAACCTAACTGCAATCACAAATTAGTTCAGTCAGTGTCTGAACACTTGCAGTACCTTCCAGAAAGACGCTGCACAAAACCTGACTTCAGGGTCTTTTATTAGCAACATAGCATTAAGGACATAGTTACAGTATCAACATTTTGAATTGAAGATGGCAGGTGATTGCAGATGATTTCTAAGATTTACTGATTTACTTCATGGAAGCTTATTAATGTTTGGTGCATTTGCAAAAAGAGATTTGTTAGCTTAGAAAATACATAAGCTTGTCAAAGGAGGTTTCTAGACCTAAAACTGAATGTGCAAACCTGCAAAAACAGAGTTCGCAGGCAGAATCCTAAATCTACAAGCTAAACTAAACTCTATTTGTAAGGACACCCTTATGAATAATACAAAATTCCAGAGGGAGATGGGACCTGCCATGTGGTCACAAATGAAATGAAAGGAGCTGCAAGTTAACATGGAAAAATAAATGTTTAAAAAACAAATGACTGAGACCTTTGAAAACTGTAAAAGAAAAACAGAGAGAAAAACACTCACTTTTGTTAAAGTGCATGCAGCGGACACTACACCACTTGTGACAAGGGGTTGGGTCGACAGTAATTTGCTTTAAAGGGTCACAAGGCTTAATAGAAAGAAAGAAACCTATGACCCCTTTTTAATGACTTTATGAACAATTTTAAATTGCAGATGACTTGCTATTTTTTTTTTTTTCTTTTCCTAATACTTGGTCATTAGGACCAAGTTCTTGACTGATTTAAAATTGCATGTGCAGTTTTTTCCTTATTGTTGTGAAATAGTGCACAGCTTTTACCTTTTTCACGACTGCTTGCAAAACATGGAAAAAAGCAACCTCAGTGAAAGGTTTTTGCTCCAGTGGGTAACACTGGCTTTATGTTGTAACCTTTTGTAGCTTTTATGAATGACTTTATTATCATTTTTAATAACAGATGACTTTCTAACTTTTGCTGATGGATTCATAAATCCCATGCTGCGAGATGAGACCACCCAAGGGGTGACAAGATAAATCTATCTTCCATCTGCCTTTGTCAGTGCTCCAGCTTTCATGTTGATACAGAAGCTGGAGGTACACGTCACTGAGAGTAAACTATCCCTGCTACATTGGCTTAATGTCCCTCACCAGCTGACCTCTGCTGCCCTGCAAAGCAATCTGTGTGTTTGTCTAAGAAGAGACCATGAATATCTTCCACCTGTTTTAAACGGAGTGCCGTCGACACATGGCTGAGTGACGAGACACCTTCCGCTCCAGTGGCCACTGTGGACAGAATGATGGAAACCACTTAAAGAAGACACCCTCTTTCTCTGGCCTCAGTGTCAGGCTGGCAGGTGGTCAATCACCTGTGACTTTGTAATATACATTTGGATTCCCATGGCGTACCAACATCCTTTGGCAGATTAGACTGTGGATGACCTGCCATGGAGGTAGGTTCGAACATATTGACTCCCATGTATATGCAACAGCTCCTTCTCTCCCTCTCTCTCTCAGTGGGGTTCGGCACAGCAGAGAGGAAGTGCAGTCGCGGGGGCGTTGCTGGAGGGACCATTGACGGAGGACATGCAGCGTGCTCTTCTTTTCAGCGGTGACTCTCTTGAGAGAACCCCATCCACTCCCTTCAGAGATAATGCATGCATCTTTGTGGACTGTGCCGGCGCTCACGGCCTCGCCGCGAGCACACACAGACGCAGGATGTCCAGCAGTGCAGCGGAGATGGATTTAGCCCATTTTGCAAAACACTGCACTATATACATGACAGTAAGAAGAGCAATTCTTCAAACCAGGCTGTGAGGCAACAAGGCCTCCCACTGACTGATAGGACTGTCCAGGTTTCATCTGGGAAAATATTCCACACACTGATAGGTCTGTCTGCATCTCCTTATTCCCACACTGAAAAGCTGCTCTGCTTCTTATTTTTCCGTAGATCACCTCTTCTGAATTATCTGACTCTCTTCAGTGTGGTTATTGGTGTACAAAGGCACTCAGTACCTCAGAGTCTTCTGTTATCAGCTCCTCGGCTTTCTCAAGTGCCTTACCTCCTCATTTTTTAACACAAGCAATCTGTTGATAAAAGGACTGATGTTTTAGGCAATTTTACATTTGTTTTACCCTCTAAATTGTACCCTGTAAGCAGTTTAACTAATATACATTTTGGGCTATAATGGAAGGGATAATTTTGGAAGCTGGATGTCCCCGCCTCCTTTCCTGTGTCTCTTGTATTATTGTTGAATCTGCTGCTTCCGACTCAGTTTAGCTATTTTTATACCAGATTTTTTTTTTTCCCTATTCTTTCATCCAATTTCCTCTCACACACACAAAAGGCGTCTTTGTAAAAGAACAGGAAGAATGACAAGTCCTGGATAGCTTGAGAAGTGTGTCAGCGAGTGTCATTTGGAAACGTCATCTGAATATTGAGCAGGCGGACTGCTTTTGATGAGCAACCCAAAAGACGAAAAAAAAAAAAAAAAAACGGTCACATCCTGCTTTTTATTTAACAGCACGGTCGATCAGAAGTGTTTGTTTCAAACGGTGTCAATGACTCCACCAAGTATATATCACTCCAGTAGATGACACCTCAAACCTGACTGCTTTTTCCCCACCATTATGAAAAAGTGAGAGCAGAAAATGCCTGATCAGGGTGACCGTGTGATGCACACAGTGGTCTGGTGTTGGCACAGGGCCCTTGTGGGACTGACCTCAGTGGAGGTAGTGACACAGAGCCGGAGAAGAGAAAGAATGGTCCAGGTGTGACCTCTGACCCCAGGGGAAGTCATAACTAGAACACTGAGCTTGGTTGTGACAATTTATCTTAATTTAAACCCAGGGTGTCTCAGCTTCTTTGGCCTGGACACTGACTCTTATATGAAGGTGGCAGAGCTTTTCGCTACTGTACAGAAACTTCTCAAAGTAAAAATAGAAACAAGGTTATTGGGCTCAGAAGCTTCAGGAGTTTCAAAAACCTTGCTGAAATAAAATCTAGAGATACAATTTTGGATATTAATTAACATTATTACATATGTATCCATGCTGTTGTCATGGAACATTGTTATATTTATTATTATTTTATAATATATGTGATTTGTTTTTCTTTCATGATTTTCTTTAGAAGCACAGAAGTATTACATGTTTTTGGTTGGAAATATTCCAAACTCTGAGGTTGTTTATGGTGCCACAAAATTTGAATCTTAAGTCAATAATTTTTTTTAAATAATTGAACTGAAGTTGAATCAGCTTCTTAAAAGTTCAGTTGTTTTTTTCACTTTACCATGTTTTGCACATTCTGCCCTGCTCATCAATATCAGTGTGTGTTTCTGTGTCCTTACTGATAACACTTCTACTTGGCAGCAGGGAGAGCTTTTGTTTTTTTACCATCAACTCCTGGATTAATTACTCATTCGCTCTTGTCACAAAGTCAGCCTACCACAAGCACTGGTAAACATGCACACAGCACTACTCACCACTCACACTAATTACATTTACCCTTAATTGTACATCAGCTGTTGATTTGTGGAAACAGCTTAAACATTATAGAACATGAAGTAGAACATAATAGTGCCAGTAATAATGTTGGGACGGCCAAAATTAAAAGATGAGTCCATCGGTTTGTTGCAGGAAATGTTCCATACTTTATGCGCCTTTTATGGTATCTGGGACATAGTTGTCATCACCAAACCCTAAGACCATGAGGTTTGGACTCTGCAGACTTTATCTTGCATCTAAAAATGTGTGCCCACAGTCCCAGTGCAGTGATTGAGCATTTGATAGCAAATTAAACAACACTTGCTTCATAAATAGCAGCTAGTATTTATTTCAACATTTTTGAGTGCATGTACTTATCTTTCCTATTATGTTGGTTAATGGTTTAAACCTTGAAAGCAGCAAAATGTGCTATTAGGCCACAGTTTATATCTGGAGAATGTTAAAAATACTATAATTGATATCTGACACATTTGTGAAATATCCATAGATATTTAATGCAAGTGGCAAATGCAATCTGGGGATACTTTCAAATCTGATTACAAAAAATAGTCATAGTGTTGCTGACTTTATTTGTGTCATTTCTTTAGAGACTAGTTTTTCTCCATTTTTAACTGTTTTTCTCACAGGAAAAAAAAGTTATTAAATGTAAACGTAATAAACTCTTAAAGCTTTTATGGCAATAGCATGCAGCTACTTAGTGCTTTGATTTTACGAAAGCAGTGAATTAATTCCTCCCTCTGTGATCCTTCACAGTGTCAGAGGATTTCTCTGGTGTTTTGTCATCAGACAAATGCTTAAGCTATATCCTTGGAGAAATAACTTCATTCAGTTCAATTTCCTTTAATTAGCCACAAACACAATTGTGCTGTTTTCTAACATCGTGACAAGGGAAAATATCTTTTCATGTTTGCAAAGGATAGAAACTACCAAAGATTAAGTGCAAATTCTTTGCTACTTTGGAGCCAAACTCAGTGGAGGAAAGGCCTCATATATTATTGCGTTTACTTTCCATATCATAGTAGCTGCTCGTAAATTATCAAGACATTTATGCGCATACAGGATACAAGTTGAAGATTGGATGCCTCTTCCAGGTATTGTGTACTTTTGATCTGAATAAATATGCAAAAACCCACTTGCAGTGCAACGAGGAACATTTAACTCTGTTGTTCCCTGCCAACACTCAAACACAGGAAAATCCCAGGCTGATTAAAATCAAATGAAAACAAGCAAGAAGACATTGCCCAAAGCTTACTAGATGTTAAATCACTACATTTTCTCCATGTATTTGATTCTTACTGGAAGTCTACTCAGCTGGGAAAAAAAAAATGTTGAACTGTGGCTCATTATTGGTGCAAATGAGATGCACGCAATTAAAGCTTTACAGTGACTTGGTGGCGTTTAGTTGTAGCTGTGACTGTAGTTTATCTGTATAAATTCCACATGTAAACTTCTGCAACTTCTTCAATCAAGTGTCAGTGCAGTGTAATCGTTGATGTTTGTGTGTCAACCCTGTGAAGATGGGACATTTTGAGCACAGAAAGAGTTTTTGCACCCATAACATGTTGTCCTGCGTTTGTGCTTAAGTGCTAACTTGGCACTTTGCCCAGATTCTAAAATTGAAAAAATTGAAATGATTTCACTACATGAATAAATGTAAAATAAATAGAATTTAAAAAAACAAACAACAGTACTCTTGTACTTTTTTTTATACTTAGAACCCACTCAGAGCTCACTTGTCTCCCATCTTGGGGGCTCTGCATGACTTGCTGCATCTTGTCCAGGCCACTGGGTAATGGCATTCGCCTACTGCCTCCCGTAAGACTTGACCGCAGCCAAGCCACTGCCTGAGCTCTTCACACTGCAAAACAGCCCACCGTCAGCACAGGCCAAATGGGTCTAATTCTAGGTGACACATTTAGCGCATGATTTAGCTTGCAGACCTGCAGCTGTGTCCCCGACATTCAAGACAAGACCGCTGGGGCGTCTCATGAGCATAATTAACCCGTTCATTATGGAAATAAGCAAAAACATTCTAAATAATTGTGGCATGCTGGATTGGCTGGATTAGAGCAGATGTGGTGGCGTGCTTGGATGACTTTGGACTGCCCATTTCACCAGAGCCAGAAATGACATCATCCAGTGGTCAGGGACCTTGAAACAGGCAGCAAAATTGAGATGCAGTGGTTCAAAGGGGAGGAAACATAGATTAACACACTGAGGAAATGGCTCCAACCAAGGTCTCGGTATTTGGCTCATCACTCATCAGTCTCTATTCACCACTGAAATCTTACCTTGATATAGAAATAAAGTTATCCTCACATGCACGGTCTATAGCAGAACAAGTATGTGCTGTAAGTTACACACCCTAGAGAAGTAGAAACTGTGGTAAAGAGTATTTTGACAAGGCAACATAGCTTTAAATGCTAACCACAGGTGATGTGACGTTGGATATTAATTAGTACACAGTGGTGCAAGTAACAGATCAAGAATCAAAGCATTGGTGGATCAAAGTGTAATGTTCAAAAAGAACTTGTTTAGATGTCTGATACTAGATGTTTGACTCAGTCTAAAGGCTATAGACTGGCCTTTTCACTCAGACATAAAACAGCTGGATCAGAAATTTACGGATCTTTCTTGCTGAATCAGCATTAAGTTTTTCAACTCTTGATAAAGCAAAGAGATTAAGAGCATACAGTATTAGTAACCAATGGGTAAAATGTGCTCACTGTATGATCTCTGCTGCAGTTTGTCACCCTACCTGAGCTGAGTTCCAGCTTCAAGCTTCCTGTAAAAAGATGACAACTATTTAGCCAAGCTGGCAGTGTATCTGTGCATTTATTTGAGTGGTTCAACGACATTATAATGAATTGATATAAAATTGTGGACATTTATGGTCCCGGCATTTAAAAAGACAAATTATCCAATAAAAGCACTATTACACATAATAGTGTCCAGTCAGTTCTGTCTCAAAATAACACATGATGCATTGTTATTAACTGGTTTTGCCAACAATGGCTAGAGAACCTTTGTTTTCCAACTTGGTCAGTTCAGGTGTGACAAATCCTACTGACTTTGGAGACCCACTGAACTGGTGTTCAACCCTGTGAGGTGGACATGTGCAGTGTTGGATGGATTGAACTACATTTGGTGCAGACATTCATCTCACAGTGAATTGTAATGAAGGTAAATACTTTTATCTAGTAATTCATAAAGGCTGTTTTTCTCCAATACTTGTATGGCTGAAGCTAACCCTAACCCTGCTAAATTAAAGTTAACTGCAAATTATACCAGGCTGAGATGGTAAAAGGCACCTTGATTGTCTTTGATTGGTTCGAAGGGTGAGCCTCCCTTTTTAAAAAAAGGGAATATATTTAAACTGCTGCCAGGTTTTTTGACATCGCCTGTCCACATTAAGGTATGTTTTGGAGTATATATATATATATATATATATATATATATATATATATATATATATATATATATATAAACATCTAAAAAGCCACACACAGCAGGTGTATAATTTAATTTAATTTAGGATTTGGTGTATAATTTATGTTATAAATTATACACCAAATCCTAAATTAAAAAATCTATGTCCTGCATGTCCTATGTCCTGTATTTATGCTGTAGTGCCTACAGCATAGATAGTCATACTTTGTAATGTTTTACCACTCAAGTGTATACATTTGCATTGTCCTACTTATTGTCCTACGCCTTTCCTCAGTTAAACCCCTTTCATTTTGAGAAAATATACTACATGATGAAATTGCGTCCATTTGTTAAGAAGTACAGTTTCTAAACCTGACATGTAATACTGTATCACACACTTTACAGTTATTTCTCCGGTGTAGCTTTTGCCTATCTTTGAGTGTTTAATGACAATTCTCTAGTAGCACAGTGTAAAACAAACACTTTCCTCTATAGTGTTTTCCTCCTGTTTGTGCTGAAGAATTCAAGTCACTTGTGTTAACCTCTGATTTTGCATGTTGATTATTTATTATGCAAATGATGGACAAATTCGAGATTTATCATACTGAGCACAGTGTCAATGACATTTATGAATGGGAAGACACAGCTGGTAAGTAGCCCTTCAGCATATGCGTGTGTGTTGTGACGTGAGTGTATTTAATAGGGAGCATGGATGTGTGTTTGTGTGTTGTGGCTGTTGGAATTCAATAAGGCAGATGGGCCTTTTTAGAGTATTATCTTTATTGCCAAAGAAAGGGCCAATCTGTTTCTCCATTTTTGCCAACAATACACATCAATATGTACACTGCATATCCATTTTGCTTAAATTTTTTCCATTCACATGCCTTGTTTTTGTTTTATCTTTGCCTTTTGCTGCCATTGGTTACAGCCACTGATGAAAACAGAACGCACCTGAGCCCCTTTCACAGCCAGAAAATGAACTTGAGAAACTCAACGGGGGTGTATTGCAGGTTTCAAGAGAGAGGAGAAAGCGTGAACCTTCAGTGCAAGTCTTTTACTGCAGGGATTACTCTGTTCAGCTTGACAGTGAAACCGAGTCATGGAGCAGACAGCCGGGGTCTCGGTGGAGAAAGGAGAGAACAGAGATGATCCACCTGTACCGGGGCTCTCCGAGGGCTGACTGAGTCAGAGCTGTATGGTTTTCTAAATGACACGAGCACCTCAGCTTTAAATACCACTAAGCATATTCCTCCTGTTCAGGCTGCCAAAGAGGATTCACACCTGCAAAGCTGAGAGCATAAAAAATTACAATGAGAGCAGGGATGACATTAAAGAAGAATTTCTACTCCGCTCATAGGGATAATGTGGGATTCAAGTCAAGTTTTAGTACCAGATATACTTGTCATGTGAGGAAGGCTCCTGCAGCATCAACAGATGGATGCAATTTAGAGAGGAATAAGTACATACAAACAAACAGGAAAAGTGCATTGAACATTTGCTGACATCCTGCTGTAGATGAATCCAGAATAATGCCTTCTGACGGGAAAAATCACCTAAACATGTGGAAGGATGACGAAAAAGACTAAAGTTCTAAATCCAGTGATCTATTTTTCCTACCTGTTTATCATGTGCAATGACACATGAGTGGAAAATGTCAGGTGTGGCTCTCAGCACTCTTCATAATCAAAAACCGAGGGTTTTCTTTGTGGTTTCTTGTTCTGTCCTCATACAGTATGTTAGAATAGTTCCAGGTCTTTAAGTCATAGATCTTTCAGTCTTTCAGCCACAATAGCAACGTGGCATCTTGGACTGTGATGTGATTCAGTGAGTGCATCACCATCATCCAGAATGAACCAAATATGCAACCAATTGGCACCACCCCATAATAGTGGCAGAGAATTAAATGCTATGTCCATGTCCAGCTCATGGATATAGGATCTATTTTCTGGGCTGGACTGAGTGTTCATCCACTTTATGAGTGGCCTGCTGATTAGTAGGTTCTGGCCATGTAGAAATACTGATTAAGCCATGGAGTAAGCATTAATAGATTGTAGAAAATTAGTAAAAAATGCTCAGTGTCTACTGAAAACTGAAGTCAAAACATGCTATGTCATTCTTTGGTAGCTCGGGAAAAGCATTCTGGGTGAAGTAGGAAATCAGTAAGAGGAGACTCAGGTGCGAGGGAAAGTGGTCACACTGAAGAAATTAGATTTAATTAGAAGTAATTAACTAAATCACCACAATTTGTTGTAAAGTATCTTCTGCACTGCAACGGAACAGCACGGGAAGATCTGATTAATGTTCTTATAAACCGAGGTCACACGTGTCTTGTTGCGATTTAAGTGATTTTACAGCCTGTAATCAAAACCGGAACAGCAAACATAAGACATGACCATATCATTTGTTGATGCTTGTGGTTTCCCTGTAAAAATGTTCAAACCAGCTGTGTGTGTGTGTTTGTGTGTGTGTGTGTGTTTGTGTGCACGCGTGCATGAAATGCTGGCACATAGTATAGTCATGTGGTGCATGTTTGTAAATAGACACAAGCATGTATGAGTATGTTTGCAGGCATGAGTATTAGCATGTGTCCTTGTTTCTGTGTGTGTGTGTCTGTGTGTGTGTGTGTGTGTGTGTGTGTGTGTGTTTTGCACAACTGAAATGTTCCCAGGCAGAAAATGAGTTATGAATATGCATTGCCACATTTTACTGCATCTCATCATCAGGACTGTGTGCCAGTGACTCAGGCCAAATAAAGCCTGTGACTGACCCCCGCAACAAGCTGGAGCTAAGGTCAAATCACATCACATTTATTTTTAGTAGTATGTTCTTCTCCGAGTTGTTTGCAGAACAAGAAAAGGGAACAGCAGATACAAGCGGTGGCCTCCTGCAAAACAAACGTGTGGTCCCGCTGTGCTTTAGGAAGCAAAGTAGGTTAGAGCTCTGGTCATAATGACACACAAGTCCAACCTACAGTGCTCGGAACCAACGTGATTAAATAGACATCACACAGAGGTGATAAGAGTTTTACTGTGTATGATACAGAGGCAAATAAACCATCCTAGCAAAGGTTTGTGGATTTTCACCTTCTATGAAAAAAAAAAAAATGAGACGGTATACATCTCACAAAACAAAGAGGATACAGCTTGTTGAATACTTTGGCCATGAAACAAAGTTGAAATCAGGCTTGAAGCAGACATGCACATAGAATACAGCAGCTAGAAAAGCGGTAAGCCTTGAAAAACCTCACAGTCACTTAGCACTGGATGTTAAGTTCATGCAGCTGTAAAATGTCAATTATGTTAGTAGATAATAAAGGATGATGAGAAAATAGTATTTGTGCAGGAGCAGCCATGATTACCCAAGCAATAAAATTATGTTTATTAAATTGATACTTAAATATTTGTGTTTATGTTTCATGCTTCAGAGACTTCAGAGGATTACGTTGATCAGAAGAGACACAAGCACATACGTAAACACAGGAAAAAAGTAAATGAATATATTATTCTGACCACAGTTCAACATTGTAGTACACGAATAACTCATCATAGTTTTCTTTATTCAGTTTTTATGGGTTTCTTACATTTAAATTTCTAATCGTATTGCTTTTATTGTGGGTAGATAATATATAGTCACAGGTAATCAACAAATTGCACACAAGCAGAATAGGTTGTCAAAGTTGTTATTTTATATATGTTCAATTAAATTGCAGCCTTTAAAATTGCACAAGCTGACATTGATTAATTGCGATTGAATTCAGTTGTTTACATTCAGGGTTTCTTACCAAAACACTGTGCGTATCCTTGAAGCCTGACATCATAAAACATTGTAAAGCCTGTTTCTTACATCCCTTTCTTTGCCTGCTGTTTCGTTGGCACGTCCTTACGAAGATACGAAAGAAAATGCAAAATGAGTGTTTTCATGCACATTTAAAAACAAAACAAAACCCGGCCTCCCTCATAAAGCTGCAGTATAAAAGCAGGTGAATTGTGGCTTCTTTGGCGAGCCATGCAACTTTGAACTTCAAAAAAAATGTAGTCACAAGCAAACAAGTGTTTCTTAATGTTATGAAAAAGCTATAGCAGATGGAACCAGATAACACTGTACAATATAGTGAGCATTTTTACTTTACTTAGTCTACAGCGAGTCTGTTAGCACTAAAGGTGTGCCCTGCAAGTGCAGATGTCAAGTGTTCCGTACCTTCAGAAGAGTCTTTTTCTCAAAACAGCTGATGGATAAAAGGGTGTGGTCTGTTACACAGAGATGTCCTATGTTGAGGCAGACACATTACATAACAAGACAGAAAAATGAATAAATAAATAAATAAATAAATCAGTAGGAAGTACATTTTATTGTTAAGCAAGCAAGTGGCAAAACAATAATCATAACACAAGTTTGCATAATAACTCTGTTGGAGCTCAGTTATTATTACACACACACACACACACACACATTTAAGGCCTTATACAACTACATTCAAGCATGTTTTTTTTTTTTCTCTCCAAGGAGCTGAAGGAAAATTCACTCGAGCTACTTTCTCCAGAAAGAAAAGACAAAGTAAAGACAAGTAAACAAGTAAACAAAAGAGGGAAAACGAAGTGCAGCATTTACTCGAGCACCGCTGACAGCAGGGGGTGGAGGTGTAAATACAAGAGGGCACCGCTACCTGCTAGTGCCTCTAATAAATACCATTGTTTGTCTCCCTTTTATGCAATTAACAGACGCTTTGATCTGGGTGTTTTTACTTTCATCCGCCGTCAGTAATGAGACGTGAACTCCTGATATGCGCCGCATCTCTGAACTCCAGAGACCACTGCTGACAGAGGAAAAGGGAAACATCACACCAACACACACGGGGGGGAGAGAGAATGAGACATAGAAAATGAGAGTGGGAAAGTGACAAGGGAGGCAAAAAAAAAATAGATAGCATGGAGATGATAGGGCACCTCAACAGGGGGTGAAACCTTGATTCTATATAAAACAAGGCAGTTCTGTCATCTCGCCTCTGTACTTCGCTGCTACAGATGATGTTATTATCGATGTTCAAATAGCTGGCACCGTGTTGATGTCTGTGCTATATTGTGTTTAGTACATCATGTGAACATAGCAGCGCCAATGCTTGTGGTTAGTCCCATGTCCGACTATAGGCTGTTAAATGTTTGATTTGTCGGTGGGTGTTTAAAAAAACAACATTGTCTTTGTTTGTTTATGGCCACACTCAAATGCAGATGTGCAGATATCATGTGTCATGTTTTGAGAATAGGTCCGATGTTTTACAGCATCATTTCAGACACTCTAATAGTAAATTACTAACTACGAAGTATTCTGCACTTGCATACGGTGATAAACTACATGTATATGTCAAACGTGTGTGCATATCTCAAAAGTCATGTCAAATGTAAGATATTATATATGAAAAGCAAGACTATTTAACTAACCGTAACAGTGCTTTGATGGTTTATCACATATAGCCGTTCCATTTTAAAATACACGTTTGAACATTGAACACATTTCATCTGTAATTTATTTGATATTTTCCCTTGTAAGCATATTGATGACATGCATGATAACATATACATATAATCAATGTACACAGTTTGAAAACTAATATTATATTACCATATACAGATACAGGGAGATGGATTTTCACATTTGACATGGGATTGCGTATGTTTATCTTAATCTTAAATTTTGCATGTATTGTAAAATACCCTGTAACACATTCCAGTTGTGCAATTATAAAAAGGACAGCACATTTCTCATTTAATGTCACTTGTCAAGTGTCATTTGGGAAATTAACATGACAGGAAACAAGACCCCAGGTGAGATGATCTTAAAACAATGTCTTATGATTAAATGAAAATAATTAGCAACAGTGTAAATACTTACCTTAGATTTAAGCAGAAGTCTTCAGCAAGGGAAAGTGAGCTGTTCCAAATATATGGAGTCATTAAATGTCATTATAAGACTTTTTTTTTTGGGGGGGGGGTATCATGTTTACTCTACTTTAAAGGCGGCATCCATCTAACACTAACTAGCAGAAAATAACACAAAGGAGAGAATGATAAATCAGCACTGTGCTAATATGTGTGGTGCTTATTCATCAGTGGGAGAATCCCAATTATCCAAAGCTTGCATGAAACCTCACTCATGTTTGTGCCCATTAACACGGTCAGAGCGTGGCACTGTCTGTGTGAGTGCTTTCAAAGGGATCCTTTATTTGTTACTTTTATTTATTTATTTTTGATCTGCATGTGTGTATTTATGCCGGTGGAGTATTTGGCAGTGAGTTAGGCTTGCACTGATTGGAAAGTCCAGCGCCGAGCGTGGCTGGTGTTCCATATCCAATAGCCTCATGCTACTCTTACAAAGTGGCTCTTAGCTATGCTGCAGGCAACCCTGCACTATGACTTCAGACACACACACCATGTGAGGCATATACCTTCCAGGTATGTAATGTTCATCATCTTATGAAGTTATTGGAGTCACTGGAGTTGCAAACTTTGACAAAGTTCATAAGGGTGATAATGTTTTTTAGATTTTTTAAAAGTGAGGCCAAAGTCACATCCAGGCCAGCAACTGCCCCATTAAACATGTCTTTCATATTTTTTTGTAAAAACATACAAATTCATATAAAATAAAAATATTTCCTTTTGTATTTCAAGACAAATCACCAACCACTGCTGCACCAGCTATTACAAGTTGAAACCTTGCTGATTTAAGCATGTTCCTTATTGACTTAATGTTTCAGCATCTGAAATATGGTCTTTTCCTAAGTCATTCTTTTATGTTCTAGCTGCAATCTCACTGTCTAAAAACTGAATTGTGTCTTGATAATGCTACAGACATGGCTGAATTCACTGCGAACCTTCAGCTCACATTTTCTGCTGAGCTTGCACTATGTGTTTATAATATTGTAATTTAAAATTAAAGACAAAAATCTTTCCGATCTTAGTTTACTCTTAGTAGAGTACCTGCAATGAACACACAATGGTCGGACGTACAGTATATGAGGAACAAGAGCATTCAGGTGGCCTTTTCAAACAATTCCCCGGTTTGCTGTAAACTTTGTATTATGTTGTTTACTGATACTGTTCCTCCCACATAATGAAATTCGAGAATAATGGATGATCGATCCCAACCCACCATATTCAAAGGAGAGGGAGAAAACCATTGAGAAACTGATGAGTTCACACATTTTCAATGGAGATTTTAACATCTTGGATTTCAGAGTCAGTTTTGCCAGCAGACTGGATCCTATGTCAGTGTGTTCTATTTGGAACCCAGCTAAAAGCTGTTTGAGATCTCTTTGTAAAAAGAGCCAATTGATTGAAACGGGATGACACTTGGATGTTGGACGTGAATCAGTCTTCACACAAGGTTAAAGTCGGTGCTGATGTGAGGGACAAGCCAAGATGATGTGCCTGCTGTACAAGCACATCTTAAAAGAACCACGTGACCATATGAATGCTTTATGTAGCAGTCATAATCATCTCATACAAAAAAAGGTATGACGACCTTAAGATGATGATGCATCATGCCCTGACATCCCTCATGGAAACAGCTAATACATCTGTGTAATCCCTTTTGGAACGTGTTTGTTTTGCATTTGAATTAGCAGGAACTGTATGCCTCACTAATACCATGTCTTACTTACAGCTTTTCTCTTAACATCTTCTATTGAGTAAGGAATATTAGCAGAGCGGACAGATTGTGCTTGGGTTCATTGCAGAGTATTTTTGTGTTATTTCCGTGACAGTTTAAATCATAAGTACATATTGAGCTCTTTCTTTTTTACTTTAATGTCTGAAAGCCATTTTCAGCACCGGCTGCTCCAAAGCAGCAGCTGCCCGGTATGTTAACGACTGAAGCAAAATGAAGGTGACTGGTAATGGTTATTGTTTTGTCCCTGTCTGCCATTTAATCTCCTTTCAGAGAGCTTCATTAGGTGCTGGAAGAGCAAACGGCTTGTAGATAAAACTCGCTTACTCTGTAAGCCAGGGACACTCAGGACAAGCCATCTTCATTCACCTGCTGGCCCAAATTGCATGAGCACCAGTCCAATTTTCTGCCACATGAATACTCTGTCACAGATCAGAGGGTTTTTTGTTATTACCTTGTTTCTAGTGCATGATTTTGTTTTCCCAAAAGGTAGGATAATCATCTGTAGGCCTATATAGCAATTATTACAGGATGTTGATGTTCAAAATAGATGCCCAAAATACATGAAGAGAGAAGAGCAACAGCAATCAAAACTGTCTCACACTGCCAATAATAAAGTGCTGAAGTTTAGCAGGTATTATTATCATCCTCTTGTTACATGTCTTAGCAAGCTAACATTTGCTAATTAACACTAAACCAACCATGTCTCCTAAAACTGACATTCCTATGTAATTACAATCAAAAAGTGATTACATTTTTGTAGGGAACATAATGCACTGGGTGGAATATATTCCAACAAATCCCTTTTTAGAATGCATGAAGTGCTGCATTCATTAAAAGGAGAGTTGAAAGGTGGTGATTGGGAACACAAAGCGCAAGATTCAATCCAGGCTGCAATCTTTTCCTAACCTTAACTACAATATGTGCTGTGAAAGTGCCTCTAGGGGAGATTCCTGAGATATTGTGCTGACAAGAATGGAACAGACAGTCAGTGACCCTGACATTTTGACCACTAACACCGATTCATTGCCGAGTACAAGTGAATGTTTGTGCCATTGCCAGATTTGAAGAAATACGCTCCACAAGAATGGGAGGGAAGTGAGATAACAGTGATCCTAACTTGACCATCAAAATCGAATCAGTTTATGTCTTGGATGTTTGTGCCAAATTAGATTTTCAATTCAAATTTTGGCAATGCTTTTATGTTCAGAATAATCTCCTAAAAATTAATTCATACATTAGTTCATCTAGTTCTGTAACTTTCTTTTTTTTAAATTATTTTTAGAGACCAGGCTGTACAACAGAGGCTGTTGGGGAAGTTATTAATTTTGTTGATATTTGGCCATGAACCAACACCATACATTGGACAAAATGAAACTGTGAACTGATTTTGGCATTTAAAATAAGTGATCTATTACATAGTTGTAACATATTTCACTCTCATTTACAAATATCAATGTCATGGCGGACACAAAAAAAGCACTGGGTATCACCAAAGTTCGTATGATTAATTTTGTGGGCATCATGAATGTCTCTTCCAAATTTCATCCCATCTTAAAGATTTTAACCACAAACATCAGCTTTGTGAGGACAGTTTCTGACATCATCATAGTAATTCCAATACGCTGTCTTGGACCTATAACTGTTCCATTAAATAGGTTTCAATAGTTAGTTCACTGAAAACTTTGAACTCATAAGTCAAGGGGTGGGGAGTTTTTATCCCCTAGGGGTCATGACAATCTGTGGCAAACTTCACACAAGTTCATTTGGTGGTTGTTAAGTTTAGTAGTACAGTGTTGTAGTTTGAGAGAAATTCTGATGGATATTGTTATGTGTGTATATGCTAATAAAATGCTGTGCATAATGTCACGGGAGTTTAGTTTTTTGATTTCACAGTATTATATACTTTTGTAATCATTGGGCAATGAAATGTCTGTATGTCTCAGTGTGAAATATAAATACCTACCTTCCATATACTTTAGAATATAAACTATAATATAAGAATAGAAAACCAAAATAATTAGATTTCTTATACCACAGGCCCACTTAGATAACTTTTAAATTTCTAACTCTTACTTTGTTGCTAATTATTGGGTAATTAAAAGTAAGTAATTCTTTAGTAATTCTTTAGTAATTAGAGGGCTGTAAATTACTAGGTTACCAATACTTTAGTCAGAAACACAAATGTCAGAGAACAAAATTTGTGAAACAACTTTGGCACCAGAGGAAAAGTCAGAGAATCGTCAAAGTTGGTATGACATATCCTCTGGTGACCATAAATGCATAATTTTGTGCTATTCAATCAACATATGGTGAGAGAGAACAGGAATAGTGTGAAAACACCAAACTTATTATGACTCTTTTTCTAGGGTCTGTGAATATCTTATAATCTAATGTATTCAGTAGTTGTAAAGATAGTTCAGTCTGGACCAAAGTGCTGAACTAATCTAACTTACCATTCATACTAACAAGGTATAAATCGAAACACCATTGTACTGCCAACAAGGCTCAGACCAAAAACTGGATAAGAGGCTGAGTTGGCTACACTAGATCCAATCTTTCTTTGTATCTAAGCCAACCATGGCACTGGGAATGTAAATGAAACATGCCAATCTCCCCATCCCTATTTTAAATCCGCCATCCTTAGTGATAGAAGGGAGGAAGGTAGAAAGCACTTTGGCTGTGATTCCCTGCATGTGAGGCACCAGGGAAGTGTGGAAATGTTCAGTTGTTATTAGGAAGGACACGGAGGTGGAGGAGGAGGAGGAAGAGGAGGCGGAGATGGCTGTGGCTCCGGCTATGGGAATGGCGTGAGCATATCAGGCCGAGCAGATTGTGTGGTTTGAGTGGCTATTAAAAGTGACAGCATGGAGGCCTTGGAGTTGGTGAGCCGCCTGATTACACCTCTCTTCCCCAGTCCCCCTATTGACTGTGGTTAGGATGTAGCTTTCCATTTCCTGCCGAAATAAATTAAAAGTCAGAAGTAATTTGCCTGATGGGAGGATGCAGGTGTTTTCTTTCTTTCTTTCTTTTCTTTTTTTTTTTTTTTTGTATGTGCTTCAAAGTTTCTGAATAAAAATTCCCCTAGCCTGGAAATCAATTGAACCCTTGGCTCTTTGATAAGGAAAGGGCTTATTTTCAGCCTGTGACAGTTTTGTGGCAGGGAAGCAAAAAAGGTAGGGATTTGATTAAAGGGGAGATAGTGAGAGATTGAGGTCTTGTTCTTGCCATAGGAAAGATCAAAACACGTAATCATCTCTGCTACAATGCTGGCTCTACCGCCATGCTTCTACTCCCTCATTGTCTGAACCCACTGCCACACACACAAATCTGATTTCTGCCTCCCATATAGACACAGTCACACATACATACTGATATTTTCTCATGTGCACTTTGTTGTGATGTCTGATAAAGTATGCAAAGAATTAGGGGAAATATACTTCATTACTGCTCAGTTCGGTTCTGTCCAAGGTCACAGTTGAACATCCTTGAACTGGTTATACACCGTCTGAGATTTCTCTCTGGGAGACAAGGCGAACATGCAGTACCTACACAGCCTCTCCAGCGATATCCTCTTGCACAAACCTCTCAAACTCTTACAACTTGTTTTTACAAACCACTAAAGTGTGCAGCGCTGCCTGCGTAGTGAGAATTTTGGTAGTTTTGGATAGATGCCTTGAGAGCAACACAGTAAGGGCAAGATGTGAACACTCCCAGAGCTGTTTAAATTGGTGAACTGCAAAGCTTTCAGCAGCTAGCTGTGACAGTGACAGCTGTTTGTGGCTAGGATAAATATTGAATGAAGCTAAGCGGTGGCAAACAATATTGCAAGATGAGTGTTGAAAGTGTATCAAAAGGAAACTTGTGTTGTGGAATGTGTTGACTGAAATGAGTGTAATTACTCAACAGATGAGACGATCCTGATCCAAAAGCATCCCTTTGAGAGTCCCTGTGCCACTTTGCCCCTCACCTTAACATATGCCTGTCCAGAAATGCTCAAAAGCTCTGCTTTGTCACTTGTTGCTTGTGTTCCTGTCGAGAGCAAGGGTGAACCCCTTGAACATCAAACATGCTTTCATGTTTCTTTTATTCGAAATGGCAGAGTTTGTACAACACCGGGAATCTGAAGCCTCCCCCTACTCACGGCTCACGGGGGGAGCTTCCACATCCACCCCCTACCCCCGCTTTCCACCCATTGAGGCTGCTCCAGGACACCAAACCACACCGCCCCATCAAGAGAGGCTAAGGGAGGACTCACAGAGGCGCCTCGTGTGGGCAGAGGAATCATCAGGAACGATGCAGAGAGACGGGTCGAGTTGTTCCTCCTCGCTCTTTGAGCGGCACAAATGAAATTCGAATCAGGTGTGGCGGTGATCACAAAGCACATGACTCAGTGTTGGTCTGTGTTTAGATGCTTGGC
Source organism: Anabas testudineus (assembly GCF_900324465.2). NCBI lineage: Eukaryota > Metazoa > Chordata > Actinopteri > Anabantiformes > Anabantidae > Anabas > Anabas testudineus. The sequence continues at coordinate 23,510,331 of NC_046612.1, read as the reverse complement.
TTTACAACTTCAAATGGCACACAGCCGCAGATCACACCAACCTCTCTTGCACCCCAGCACTTTCCTCTCCCCACCCCCTCACTTCCAAAACACTCATACACAAACACACACAAAGACACTCACAACTCTCTCTGGTGAGCCCATCTGGGAGTGAAAAGAGGCCTCGCTTGAAATGATTCCCAGTCTCGGTGACTACATAAATAGGCTACATGGAGGAAGAAGAAGAAAGAAGAGGAGAGGACGTGTTTGGGCACTTTCACCTTCGTTAATTTTAGATGTTGTTTATTCCTATCCTTAAAGCTTTCCCAGCAGAGAGCTTATTGCCTCAGTACATATTTCCATTTTTCACCAATGGCTGAGCTGCTTTGGGATAATTTCATCTGGCTGTGATTCTGGATCCAGTGATCTAAGTTTGTTCACTTGGAAAATGGTAAAAGGCTCTCTCTCTCTATTTAGACACGTCCGTACAAACACGCTCATGTTTACACAAGGACATCCAGAGGAAAAAAAAGAAAAAATAAGAGAAACAAATGTAAACTTAAAAATCACGCATTACACATACAGTTAAAAACTAAATTATTAGCCCCTGTTATGAAATCAAACAAAACCATTTTCCACAGAAATGACCATAAACAATTGTTCCAGCTCATCAAAATTGAATTGTTTTTGAACATGGGCAGTTGCCTTGAGCTCCCACTACAGATTCTCAGTAGCATTGAGATCCTGGCTCTGAGAGGCCCCATTTTGGTGTCCTTTAACATCTTTGGATATCAGCTTTTGCTCATCACAGGAAGACTCAAGGGCAACATAATATTACACTGGCAGCAACTTTCTTTATATTATCCTATTATCCTTCAAAATATCAACATAATCTTCTTTCTTCAGCTCTTCAAGGTTCCTGGTGTCTGAAGCGCCAAAACAGCCCCACATCATTATTCTCCCACCCCCATGTTTAACTGTGCAAAGGATTGAAGGCCTCTCTCTTCTTTCACTAAACAAAAGCAACATCCATGTGTCCAAACAGCTCAGGTTTGTATCATCAGACCAAAGGAGGGATTTCCAAAACGTATCCCTATGTTTCAAATGTTCATGGGCAAACTTCAGCGTGGCTTTGATGTGTCACTGAGTGAGCACATGCCCCTGAAACATCACCTCTAGAAGAGGCCAGTTCAGCAACAGCCATCTTGGCAGAAATCTGAGTATTCTTGTTGACATCACTGACTATTTTTAAGTTTTTGCACTTTTGACCACACCTGGGTTTGTTTCTAACAAAATCTTTCTCCTTGTACTTTGCAATGGTGCAAGGTACAGCTGTTTTAGACACTGTGTTTGGAATGTTTAGAAATAGCAATATAGTCTTCCCCTTTAACATAAGTATCCAACATCTTCTTTTCAAAGTGTATCATTATTTTTTGTGTAACTATTAGAGAAAAGTATTTTTATATTATTTATTTTTGTAATATATTTGGTAAATATCTAATCTTTAATCTTAATTTGGAATCTTCTTACTTCTCTCCTGCCATAGAGCCCTTGGTGCTTTCAAGGCATCTGTCCAAAAACAAATCACTAAGCCATAGTGACGTTGCTTTTCACTGTGAGCTAACTGAAGTTTATTATGACTGAATATAATGAACTAGGTGTCATCAATGATCACCTGGTGACCAGTTCACAAAAAGGTTCATTAATCCACAGCTGAAAAACTACAGGGTCCAGATTAATGTCTTCAGTAGGGGGCACGGGACTAAAAGCTGATTGGCCTTGATGATGGAGGAAAGTCCACTAGTACTGAGAGACAGAGTTCTATTACATATAATTGTTGGTTTTGGTCTTTTCGTTAAAAATAAAAAAAATATTAAAACCTCAATTGCAGTCTATTAAAACAAAAAGCATCCCGGTAGATTTTGCTGTACAAGAACAAGAGGTTTGCTGTAGTTGTTTAATTATGGTGCAATTAGGTCTTAAAGAACTAAAGAAATACTTTCTGGAAAGTGAGTCTTCTCCCACAGTAAAAAAAAAAGTTATTTCCAAAACTTGGCAAAGTTAGTTGGAGATAAAATAAATGTCTCTAGTTGTGTTTCACTTACTTAATGCTGTAAGCTGATTTCTCTGACTATTTTTGTGCAGGGATTCCACATTTGCATTTTAAATGATCATGCTCATTTCACCATATTACAGAGCGAGACCGAAGAGGAAGAGAGACAGAAATGAGAGGAGGGAAAGAGAGACAGACAGGAAGGTGAGAGAGACAGGGAGGAGAGACACGGAGCGGTGTGCCAGAGGGAGTCTATCTCCTCTTCAGCAGGAGCTGTCAGCTGGTGCCGTCAGAGTGGCTATAAACAAAAAGTGTTTTCTCCCTTAACAAGCTCAACAGGACCTTCAGTGGGGAGATGACACAGAAATGCTTACTCTCCAGGGGTGACAGCCACTGTCTGCCATCAATCAGTCAGACTCACTGCGCTACCCGCAGACAGTGCTTCAACAAGGGCACAGCTCAGATTCATCACAAAGAGGAAAAAAAAAAAACAACACAAAAACGAAACAACAGGCGTGATGAAATATACAAATCAGCACTGCAAGTCATTTGATTTCAATGTGTGACATGATAGGGTAGATTATGCAGGAAAAAAAATGACATCTAAAAATAAGTGTCATTTATTGTAAGGAGCATTTTTTCCCCTGCACGGCATTAGAATTACAAATGTCGACGTAAGCGACCTGCCGTCAGCGAGTATGCGCTCGGGGCTCGGTCACATTTCGTGCACAGATCAGCCACAACATTAACATCACCTGGCGGTTTTAATGATGTGGTTGGCAGCAGTCACCATGGGAAACATGTAAGGCTGTACATGATTGACAGCTGTCAGGACACATAGTGTGCCACACCTTCCTGCGTATGGGGCTGCAAAACCAGTCAGAGTGTCCACGCTGATCTCTGTCCACCACAACAGTGACCCCTCCAGATGCTGTTAATGTTGTGGCTGATCAGCGCACGTGCACCTACACACAGGCTCACTTAGGCATTGTATCATTTGAAGCCCTGTCAGTGTTTCGAAGCTATGCTCTCTGTCACAGAAATCATTTGAAACACTTCTTTCAGAATGTCACAACCCTGTTTGGGCTTTGATCAAAGCCAACAATGTCAATTTTAGGAGGAACTGCTGTGTAGTAATGCATGATGAAACTGTCAGAAAGTTGTTTCAGCCCGCTCCCCTGTGTGTCTTAAAATAATCATTTGGTTGCTGCCTCCACATATGTCACCAATTTTTTTTTATTGCAAGGATTCCCTTGATGGTTTACAGGCATTAGCTGACAGGAAACAAAATGGGTTACATTTGTAGGATAAAATATCCTATATTACTGCAGGTAATTTACACATGTAACTGATGTTGCTTCCTCTGATAAATGCTTGATGTGATGATTGTCAAGATGCCATTCGCTCCCGCTGTAAAATTCAAGTAAGCATGCCGGTGGCAAATCAGATTGTGATTGTGCGCTATATGGTAAATTTAACAACCAATGAAGAAGCTGCTACAAGCCTGCATGAGCACAGAAGAAGCTTAATTAAACGTACTCGTCTGGTTTGTACATAATACTATAAAACAGGCAGAGAATGGATTTACATCTGCTGTTGTGATCATTTAGCAATGATGATGCCTTTTCTAAGGCAGCTCAGCCTTTATCACAAATTCAACAAACACATTCCACAGATCACTTTTGTCATCTTTATCTCACACATTTGCCAAAAAATAAACTGGATACTTTTTATGCAGTAAAATCTTTTCATACTCCTGGAAGCAAGCATAGAACCGAGGCATTTTGCTTTGTAAATGGTGTCTTTCCTTTCTTAGATTGTGTAACGCTTACTGTAGTCTAGTTCAACCATTTGTTGTGGTGCTTCTTGCTTTGTTTCTTTTCCTCGACTAAATGGCGCATTATTAGAATAATGATCCAGCAAATTGTGTTTAATGCAACTATTCTCTTACCTTATCCTTAGCACCAATTAAGATGACAGGTAATTGGACTGGCAATTTTACCCAAGTTGTCTTTTGAAGCTTTGGCAGAGTTTTATGTGCTTAGAAGGAATATTTACTACTGCTATTTTATTCCTAAGCTTTGAGTGAAGTCTAGAGGTGATGATGCGTTGCTAGCCATTAATGAAACATAGGAAGATAAACTTTAGGTAACAGATGTATAAAATGTGAATGAAACACAAGCTAAGGAAAGGATTGTATAGACAGCTGGATTTCTATTCCATCTATTCCATCAGTTACATGCGAGACATGGTTGAGTAGCACTTTGGCTTCCTTACCAGTAGCCAAAGTGCTTTACGGTGTTGCTTTTCATTCAGTGGCCGGATGGACCGGCACCTTGCAATGCCATGCACATCAGGGTTCAGTGTGTCAGTCAAATACACTTCCACATGCAGAGCAAGAAGGAGCTGGGGATCAATTGTCTAACCCCCTGTATCATGTATGTTCCTACGCAACTAAATAGCAACGATGGTAAAGTCTTTATAGGGAATGTAATGTACTGGATCAATTATGATCTGAACCAACTTTCCCTTTTTAAAATCATGTTACCACAGAATGGAATCTGGTTGCAATTATCTTCCCTTTTCAAACCTATTTGCATTTGCATAAAAATGCAATTCTTAGTGTATTTTAATTTTTAGCATGAGACATAAGGTTCAGCTGAGACTAATGAGAAACTTAGGCTTGAGTTAGGTTAGTATGCCCACTGTTGGACTGAGAAAACAAGTTGGATCACCGAAGTCATATATAATATGTGACAAATGACAAATAAAGGTGTTTCTTCTAATAGGGCAAAAAATGAAAATTCTAACCTGGAGGCAATACAGAAAAAGTATGGTGACTACCAGTGTCATTCATCTTCTGGGGACCATGAATGTCTGTCCACAATTTCAAAGTATCTGCACCAAAGACAAAGACAAAGTGATGTTGCCATCTCTGGTTAAACTGGACGATTTCTGTCAGCTGATAGATAAATAATTTGAATTTAGATTGAAATGATAGACAGAAATACGCTCTTGTGGATATATTGTGATGACTAAATCTGTGGAGTCTAAATCTGTTCTACTTGTACAGTAGAAGTCAGTATCTCTTAAGTGCTGTCAAGTCTAGAGAGCTACAGGAGAGCAGTTTGGTGACCATAAGTCTGGCATGCACTGTATCCCTACTACTGTGACATCTTGAAGAGCTCTTGAAGTGATCAGAATTCATTTCTGTGCCCAACTGTGCCTTGATTTTAAAGCTGACTATGGCTTTTCTAAATACTGCTACTGTTATAAGTACAGCAACTGGCAATAACTAAACAGTCACTGTTCAGTAAAGATTATAGTTACTTTAAAATGTAGTTTCTATAACTATATCTATAAACTGGGTTGTTTTGATGATTCTGCCTTTTGCTACTACATTTTCTGTTTCATCCACAACAAAAGACATCGTCTGAGAGGATGTGTCTGCAGTATTATCTATCAATAATCCCTTCACATCTTGCTTGGCAGAACATTGCCCATCTGAGTCCATACATCTGATTGCTAAATGTGCCTTGCATTAGATTCCTATGAGCTTCTGTACATGGAAATTAATCCTTGGAGCAGCTGACGAAGCAGTATATCTAAATACACGACAGCACCATGAGCCAACATAATTTAACAACACATTAATCTCTTCACTAATGCAGTCAATAGCATATTAAGCAAGCTACAAAAGCAAAATTAATGAGAAGTAATGTGACGCCGGTCTGCAAAGCGCTTCAGTGAGATCCTGAGCAGTCAGAAGGACCAGTTGTGCCAGCTCATTTCTCAGCTCTGTCTCTTGCTCTTCTCGCAGAGGGATATGCCCTTGAGTGAAGAGGTGCTCAGATTCCACAGATGTCATCCACAAATGCCATCTTTCAAACGGCCAGGGAAGTGATCTTCAGCCTCACTAAAAATGCAATTCCCTTTGTGATACTAGGGCAGTGAAAAGACAAACCTGAGCCCCAGGTCTCTAAAGAAGGACTAGCTACGAAGAAGTGTACACTGCAGCTTTATCAGGTTTGCTGGAGATGTATGAAATAGAACTAATGATATTAGTCCCAGAATTTCTTTAGAGATTACATCAGTGTGGCCTGTGTACACCGTAGGGCAGTGACACAGCAAGCCCACGTCAAAGGACTAGCAGCGATGAAGGCCGACTTTTCATGTCACTTTCATCTGAGCCAAATAGTGGCATTATTCAACACAGTGCAAAAACTTCAGCCAATGAGCAGATAGCATGTATGTTTAGGTTCTTCTTAATTGTCAGATGGCAATTTTATCTGGACAAGACATTTTTACATTGTTAATACTTGAGGTATGCAAATTTACATAACATGTGCTTTTATATATGATTTGGATACAAATTACCTCTATAATTGTATTTTTTTCACTTGTACCGGTCGATACTGTAGAAAATGTTTATTAAAGAATAAAATATGTTTCTTGTTGCTATCTTCATGCAACGCTAAAGACTTATTATTCATTCAAATATACAATAGTTGTCTTCAAAATGAAAAAGGGAAAATGGTCTGTCAAAAGTTGTCATCAAAATACACAATAAACTGTCTGTGAACTTTGTTTTTAATAGAGCACTTGAAATGAGGTTATGAACTGAATAGTATGATAAAACATTGCAGACTCCGGCTTATATCTTCGGAAGACAACTTGTGATTACCACCTGAAAATCTGAGGTTTTTATGGTAATGGTCACATTATGACAGTATAACCTGCACTATATGCTATAATGTAATGTTTACTACAGGCAGATGATGTCTTTTGCCATTGATTGATCGTTTTGATGAGACATGAGGCAGGCAGCTTCTGTAATACTGGCTACTGCTTTACACTCATGTCAAGCAGCAGCACTCGTATTCAGATGCCATTATATGATGCAATGGGACGAGAATGTGTTGCCTAGTGTGCATGTATGTTTGGAATGATCTGTTTTTTTCCATTAATATAATGTGCATAGATAAGTAACACATTTGGAATGTTTCATGTGCTTGTAGAAAAAATAAGTCAACCTTTGGACTCAAGTAAATCCTTATATGGTAGCAATATCAATGACTCAAGCACAGGAGAGACTGGCTTTGAAGGTTCCTCATACTTTGAATGTGAATGAATTGCATTTCCTAAACAAACCTTCTTATCTCTTTTTGTATAGTGTGGTTCACATCAGCTGATGTTTGTTGTTCATACCAAACAAAAGGTCAAAGTAGCTTTAACCTCCAATCTCCATTGATTGAACTCTAGGTTTGCGAACTCCTGACTCCAGTTAGCTTTTGTTAATTAGCCTTGCATATGTTTTATAACCTGCTGTGAATATTTCATTGTTGTATTCAGTGTGGAAAAAAAACAATGTGATCATGTGCGGTTTATTAATTAAAATACATTATGTTCATTCAGAATTAGGGCAAATATATGCATACATGATGGTAATTCCAAATTATTCACCTGCTTTATCTTGCCACTGTGCAAATAACTCTAATTCCAGTATCTGCTTACTGTGTCCTGAGCAAGGCTTGTAAAGAACCATATGCAGATACTCTTACATTCTTACATGCCATTACTTTGTGTTCAGTGGGTTTCAAGGAGAAAACTTTACTTGTAAAAATGTGTTTGTGTATAATCAGACTGTTACCTTTGTCTGAGAAATGCCCACGTCTCTCTACTACACTTCCCTCCAAAAGTATTTGCAAAGTGAGGCCAGTTACTTTACTTTGCCGTAGAACAAAAATCTTTCATTTGACATGAAAGATGAATATGAAGGCAAAAAAAAAAAAAAAAAAGAAATTTCAGCTTTTATCTCCAGGTGTTTATTGTTTGATTCTTCAAACAATAAATAACACTAAATGTCTACGCTCAGCTTTTGCCCGGTTAGACTTTATTTACAGTTGAGAGGTGTAACCAACATGAAAACCAGAGAGCTGTCTATGGGTGAACAAACAAGCAATTGTAAATCTGAGAAGATGGAAAATCAATCAGAGCCATTGCACAAACATTGGCCATAGCCAGTGCAGCCATTTGGAATGTCCTGAAGAAGAAAGAAACCACTGGTGTACTAAGTAATAAGTGCTGAACGGGTAGACTAAGGAAGACAACAGCAGTTCACGACAGAAACATTGTAAGTACTGTAAAGGACTAATACCCTACTGTATATACTTAAATAACAATACTTGTTAACTTTAGGAAAAAAGGGATAACCATTTCTTTTATCTTGTAAAATTGTTACAGATGTGTTCAATTTCTTTATTTTTTCATTTCGTGTTTGGGTCAATAGAAATAATTTACATTGGGATTAATGTGTATAATGTAGTTAGGTTGCAATGTACTATGTACAACGTGTTTGTGCTTTGAACGACCAGCCATGTTTAATTCTGTTATTGTGATTGGAAGATGAAGTGTCGTGACAGTGGTTCTGTAGTCTGATTGGCTAATGGGCGGGAGTTAGAGAGGTCAGGGGGTCAGCTGGGGGAGAGGGTGAGAGGGAGTGGCACGCAGCGCTCGAGAAGAGAAAAGTAAATGAGAAGACAGAGACATTAAGAAAGAAAAGGTAAGTAAATATTGTGCTTGTTACTCCTGTACAGTGGACTGCAGTACATTAAGTAGCCGTTTTAACGTACATTGACTCTGCTGATGATTAGCATTATGGGCTAACAACCAGCTAGCCTGAAAAGAGACTTTTCCAGAGTTCCCAGATTTCACTCCAGGTGACTAAGAGGAAGCCTGGCAGGGTACGGTTCACCTCACTGATGAACTGACTCCTGTTGCTCACTGCGGTTAGCTGGGACCTAAGCGATGCACTGCTGCTGGATCGTCCCGACACCGTGGATATGTAGCCTTTGGACACGTACACTGACATTGACACTGGTTGTGTGAGAGTGTCCAACTTTGATTTCTGCAGCTGGAGTAAAAGGGCTTCCACGTTTTTGGCCACCACGTTCCCAGTCGTCGACCAGGCCTGCAACAGAGGGTTTGTTGTATTTTTATTTTGCTTATCTGCTTTTCTATTTGGTCGCCAGCTGGTGTTTGTGTGGGCCCACAAATTTAGGTTAAAGTGAGAAGATCATACCAACCAAATGTTTTTTTTCTTTTTCATAATATAGAGTTTTGTTACTGTGTTACCTAACTGTGGGATATATTAATTATTGAACACACATATTCAAAGATTGAACACAGTACCTGTATCAGTGTGTTATGTGACATCCATCTGGTGCTAATATTTAATTTGGCTCAACAAGTTCTTTTATTTGTTTTCTTTTATTTATTAAATTTGGCTTTAATTTGGGGACATATTTGCTTTTATGATTTGTTTCATAGATCGAGACGGAACAGTAGATAACTTATAAGGAGTGGGAGTATTTTACTAGCAGATTCCATCCTGTTGTTACTAAAAGGGGTGTTCATAAATCAACCTGTGGAAGTAAAGTTTATGATCTCAGGGCGCTACTCCTACTATTAGAGGGTGAAGGAAGCGCTACACCTAAAACAACTGTTGTTGTTGTAATTGTTGTTGTTGCAGGAGTGAAGGTATTACAATCTTCTGTTCGGAAAAGACTTCATGAACAAAAGTACGGAGGCTGCACCAAAATATGTAAACCACAAATTAGCAGGAAGAATAGGAAGGCCAGGCTGGAATTTGTCCCAGAAATTCTGTACTTTTTTGTAAAGATTTATAGACTGACGAGACAAAGATGAACCTTTACCAAAGTTTAGAGAAAGAAGGAACTCCAAACATACCAAGTCATCTGTGACATTTAGTGGTGGTAATGTCATGGCTTGGGCTGCATGGCTTCTTCTGGGACAGAAACATTTTGTCTGCAATTTAAAGAAACATGCAACCAAACTGATTTTTTGTCTCATATTTATCTTTTGATGTCAAACCCAAGTATTTTCAGGCTAGACCAAATATAAATGAACTGGTCTCACTTTTCTAATACCTTTGGAGGGGACTGTATATTTGGGTCATGTTGGAATTGTTGAATTGTTCATCCTGTGGACTGTGCTTCATGTTTAACAAGAAATAATGCACATATTAATTTGCTGTTTATCTATCATTATAGCGATATCTATGGTTTATGGGTTTTTTAATGATAAAGTGTTTTTGTTTGCGTCTACTTGTAATACTATAAATAAGAAACCATTAGCTATTTGAAAAGCAGTCAAAAGCAGGTCTTCTTGAAAGAACAAACATTTCATATTTAAAATAAAAAGTCGATATTATAATTTCATTATTAAAATTACAATATGATTTTTTTCATCACTTGAGGGCAGAATATATAAGCTTTAAAGATAAAACCACAACAGATACAGTGGGAAGTCACACACAGCACCCAGGGAGTGTCTTGCTCAAGGATACATCTAGTGACAGAGAGAAGGTTTGAATCAGGAACGTTCTGCATCCCTGGCTAATGCTCTACCCATTGAGCAAATATTATTGGCAAAAACATCCTCTGCTATCAACAGGTAGCTACTGGCTACCTTTATCAGTCTCCTGTTTCATGTTGTACAGTCACTGTAAAGTGAGTTTTAAACCTTTTTTTGGCTGAAGAAACAATCCCCTGCTGTGGCCACAGTGACACCGATTGTTGTCTGGAAAACCAAAACAATAAACTCAGAGACACTAAAATGCTTCACTGAACCCATGGGAACCGCATATGGAGTTAGATGATAATTGTCTGTGGGTTCAACATGAACAACTGAAAGATTGTGGTGAATATTTTTTATGTACTAATCAATATACGTTTGACTTCTCCAGTGAGTCTTTTTATGGAAGGAATCATGGAGACATATGTCTATATAAATATGTATAAATTGTGTGTGTAGTTTTGAGGAGGACTGAGGGTGGGAGGGTCTCTTTTTGTCTTCATTAGAAGGAATCTACATCATGTGCCCAACAGCAAACATACATCACAACAAGCCTGCAGTGCAAATGTGTTTACACTTAGGATAGAATAAGCCCCAGGAATAATGCATGCTAACTGTGATCTATAATATAATATATACTCCAATTAAGCATTCGGGAAATTTACATAACAGGAAAAAAACTTCAATTAGCATACGAGAAATGAGTGCTGGCATTTGATTGCAGGAGGGAAATACATAGGACAATAAACATAATTTACAAGATGTTTAATTTTGTGTTTGGAAAATTGAATCCAGCGGCAGTGAGGAATATTGTGCTTGTTTGTGGGAAGAAGCAGTGGTGATTGATTGGAGGAAACTAATCTGTGTTTGTTTGCCCTGCAACAGAATCTAACCTCTTGGATGACAAAAAAAAAAAAATAACACAAGCAAAGTGCATGGCTACAGCAGGAAGAATTCTTGTGTGTAATTTTGTTGCAGTTCAACCTAATCAAGTCTGCCTCTGTCGTATGCAGATCCCCGTGGAAATATAGAGATTCATCATCTTTTATGCTCCACGGTTCACCGTCCCTGAGTACGAGGAAATAATTTCAATTTCTCCTCTTGATGAGCTTCTACTCATGGGTAATTATCTCAACACAATAGATGGTACCTTGGTGAACAATTGTGGTGCTGCTGTCCACACTATGAAAGAAGGAAGGAGGGAGGGTGGGAGGGAGGGAGGGAGAAAGGGAGAAGGGAAAAAAAGGAAGGACGTAAGGAAAGAAAGGTTTAGAAAACTCTCACTTTCATCAGAGAAGTCATCAGAGTCCAGACATAAACATCACTGGTTAGGTCATTTATGATGACTAGACCCACTGTAATTTAAGAAAACATAAGAAAAAGACAGAAGAGCAATGACATACAACTACAGTATATATATATATACCACTATGCATTGAAAACAATTGAGAAAATTATGTTTGCAAAAGGGTAGAAAAGCTGTAGTTTCTCATACTAGAATCTTTCACTATCTAACACAGTCTGACACACCCTAAACATCTGCCTGTCTTATAGCAAACATCTGACATTGAAGACGTTCCGATACGCTCTCAATCTGATAGGCGTCATCAGTGCAACTGAACGGTTTAGATTGCCAAAGGATAATACACGTCGTAGAGCCCTATGCCTATCTTAAGAATCTTTAGAGCCTCAGGATAAGGTGTGAATTGGTGTCCAACTATAGGTGTAAAGATGTTCTGACAGCGCTGTGGGTAGTGGACAGTTGAATCAGGGAAGCAGTTGCCCCAGTCTGTCTGGGAATTCCTTGTTTTTTTTTTTCGGGGTGACATATGTAAAGGTCCTCCGAATCATTGGTTTTCTCTGTCCAAACAGTTCTCTCTTGAAAGTTGTGTCTCTGAGTAACGTAGGAGTTTAAAATATCAACTGTTATATATAACTGTAGCTGTGTGTATAGCATACAGTATGTACCCTCTCTGATACTGTACATACTCTATGCCTTCTCTGAGTCTGGCCATTACTGACTGTTCTTGCAGTTTCCCATTTACACGTCCTTCTGCTGCAGAAAACATTAGTGTCACAGTTTTAATTCTGCCTCTCCTCCCCTCACTTACTCATCTGGATCATTTCAACCAGTCAGTCAACTCAGTCCCTCTCGCCTGCATCGCTTTATTATGCTTTCCTGACTTTACCATCATTTGACCCGCCCCTTCTCCCACACTCACCAGGGTTCCTTACCTGATTTGGACTTTACTGCATGAGACCAGGCAGAATTAAAGACATGAACAGAATCAGACGCGTCCATCCACTGACCATCGTCCTGCCTGTCATTGAATGTCCTCAGGTAACATAGCAGACATATATTCTATGTTGATAAGTTGACTTACCTGCTGTTAACAGACTGAAACATGGTGTGAAACTAAAACCTGTATCATGGTCTCACACTCTTTCTGGTCTTATGAACCAACTTGTCACTTATTAACATTTATCAATCAATAAGTAGCCAGAAGTTGTGTTTGTTGTTATTTAATGAGTAAATCCAATGTTCACCCTCCTTTGATTTTTAAGTTAATTTCCATTAAACTCCATCTTTTAGGCCATCTGCTGTGTTCAACAGCAGGTTACTAACTCATCATCATGTCATTTGCTGCTGAAAAGGTACAGTGACTTGAACCGAGCCACAAGCCTTCCAAACAGGACTTTAAACAAATGTTACCAGCTCCCTAGTACAAAACCTGTGAAATTTTCAATGAATGTGACGAGAGCAGCTCATTGGAGAATTTAGTGAATTGGGCATGTTTATGACATTTCTGCCTTGACAAACAAAACACTGCAATTTCTGCTGGTAACACCTATCACGTAAACCAAACTGAGTACCTCCAGGTGAGAACGCATCTGACTTGGACAGTCTCCTGTTGTGTGCTACATGTGTGAAAGGGCAACTCTAGACAATGATTTTATTATGATTCTCACTCTCTAAGACACTGTTCTTAAAGAAGACATACAGGTTGTGATCGAGTATGGACTGCCTCTCAGCGCTTCATTGCATTTTTTATTTTTTTGGAAATGACATGCTCTACATTACCATGCCTGCCATAATCATAGGGCTCTAATGTAGACACGGTGGATTACATACAGCTTGTCAAGTGTGTAAAATTCATGAAGTTTGCATTATAGCACGGTTAGATATGGGCAAGAGGTATTTGAGCTGAATGCAATTTTAGAAATAAAATGCTGGTGCAGCAAATTCCCAGCGGCAGGGAGATCTTCCACAGCACAGGTCAGACAGAAGGGATAGGAGTTTGTATGAGAGCATGAAACCTTTATTCATTGGCCAAAGAACATTTGATACTAATCAACATCCCTGTCAGCTCCCCACAGATATATTACGTTAACTTTATCCTGTGGGGCATAAAAAAATTGTACTAATTACCTATTGAGTATGTGTACTGTATAGTAATTAAAGACTACAAAGCAGCTGTGTAACCGTTGACATTGTTGCCTGTTTCTGACTGCCCTACTGGTCTACTGCAACTGTCACAGGTGTCATAGATCACAGCACTAGCTCCAGCGCCTCACAGCCAAACTATTATTTTCTGCCAGTCTGATTTGCAGAACTTCTTCAATGTCTTGCATGTCCACACCCCAGGTGTGATTCTATGAAAGTAGCATTTTTGATTTACAGGGCCATTACCGACTGATCCGGAGACACTGCTTTGGTGTCAAAAGAGCATATCATTATTCTGTTGTATGACAAAGCAGTTTGCCAAAGGGGACTGTAATTACATCGTTGTCTGCTTTTCAGTTGACTCCCGGCAAGGGAATTATTGGTAATCATCCATGTAATGCAGTGCCACTCAGTTTTTGACAGCTGAGTGAAACCACAGCACGGTGGTTTTATCCTTTAGATGTAAAATCAGAGCTAAAAACCCCATCTGTTCCCCAGGCTCAGCATGCTGTTTCTTATGTGTGTGTGTGTGTGTGTGTTTTTTTTCCTCACCAGCATCTTTAGTGCTGGGAAGACAAAAGCCTTAAATTTATACATACAAATTTCCACCATATCAGCTACCAGATGTTCCCGAAAGGACAAACAAATGTATATAATACATAATATTCATAAGTGTCATTACTCCTGATCAAACCACACAAAACAGCAATAACTTCCGTCTGCAAGAGGACATCATTATTATTTAACTCACCCATCTCTGCTTTTACACACCTTCACCTTCTCCATGCCCTGTCCGCATGAGTGGCCTGCTGTCGTCGTGCTGCCATTTAATAAGCATCCTTTAACCTCAAGGGACGAAGTCTTCTACTGACTCTTGCAGTGCTAGACAGGAATGCTGTGACACCAAAAAACCAGAGCTCTTATCTGTCGCTTTCTCTGGCTGCAATTGTCAGCAAATAAAAAAAAAAAAAAAAAAAAGAAAAAGACAGAAGCTTCAGTGGAGTTTGTTTTATTTTCTATCCCCGAACCGGTGGTGCTGTCAGGTCCTATTTAAAATGTGTGTTTATTCTGTGCTCTGGCTTTTTATTTATTTAACAGAAAAATATGCGTTGACTCGCAGGAAGACATGTCAAGACACGTGGTGAAACCAGCAGTGTCAGGGCAGTTAACACTTCAGTAGACAGCACTGTTGGTTAGAGTGCTCACACAGTGATTGTGTCGTGCATCAATGTCAACAAGAAATTCTTTGGAAACGCCAATGCTTTTTTTTTTTTTTTTTTTTGGGGTTGTTTTTGCTTTTTTTAAGCCGTGAAGTTCATGCCTTGCATGCACTTTAAATCTGTATAGACAGAAGCAGCTGTGGCACATCATTTAAGAAGTAGCGTCAGTTTTGCAGTGCAACCACAATCAAGTATAACACGAATAGCTTCAATAATCCCCTGGCTTATTTCTCAGCACCTGAGGCTTTCAGATAGCAGATAGGCGAAAAGAGGGCATTTTGGCAATGCTTTGTTTGACTTTCAGTGGATCAAGCCTTCAGCAGAGGAGAGAGTGAGTCCGATTAATAAATAAAAATGCATAAAGGGTGAGCAGTGCTAGCGGGTCTCCCTTGGATATTGCTGAGGAGTCTGCACACCTGCCCAGACTGTCAAGCACCAGTAGGCTTTAGTGATTTGGTTTAAGGTAAATTTAGCACAGGCCACTGGGGATTTTACATCCAATTCTTTTTTTCATAATACAATAGATGTTGGGAGTGGAGTGGAAAGCCAAATAAATCATCTACAGGTGGCCAGTTGGGTCCTCACCCACTGACTTTGTCAAATTAAATAGTTAGGATTCAAAAGTTGCTCACCTCCACATGGTGTAATTTAAAGAAGTCATTCTGATGCAAAGGAGAATTCAATAAAGTGAGACAGGTGGCTAATACCAGTGATGCTGCTGGATTCTGTGGACCACTAAATGTTTTATTTTGGCGAGTCAATCTGCAAAATCCAAGATTGAAATACATCTTTTGGGCAACTGCATGTTTAATGATAAATATTGTAATTTAGACAAGAACAAGTGATGTGCATAAATAAAGGTAAAAAAGGATGGAACACTATCAAAAACTCTGTTCTCCATTTGTTGATACTTCGTGTTTACTTTTTCATTACATGATAGAGAATCACCTCTAATCAGGTCCACAGTAACAAATGCCAACTGGTAAGTCCTGCCAGTTTGTGATAAAAGTCACTAGGACACCAAGGTTTGTACAGCTAGCGACTCCCTCATTTGCAGCTGATGTGAACACTTGCGGTTTACTGAAAGGGTCTCCAAACTTATCCATTTAGGCAGCTGCCAGTGAGGAGAAGGATTTAATATCCTAGACGCAGAGGTTCAGTTCACACAGCAGGCCCATCTCGCTATTTCTACATATCTGATACTGTTGAATGACTCTTCATATTCTATTACAGAACGCGACTTTGTGTTTTGACTGACGTGAGGCAAGTCTATAACTGTACAACTACGTTTCTTTTCCTCTGTTGATTGTTTAAAACTCCAGAAGATTTGTGTTTTTTTATACAGCATGAAATATTAATCACTACATAAACAATCGCAGTTTCACTGCAGAAGAAAAAAACATCCTAAGACATAAAAAAAGATTTAGTAGTAGTAGATTTAATTTATGTTCTAAAAGACAAAGATTTCTGAAAAACATTGCATCAAGGCTTTGTGCTGCACTAATGGGTTTAATTGATAAAGCCATATAAAAGCCATATAATTCTTTTTAAAAAGACGTCTACCTTTCTGAACATCCTATTAAATTAGACTAAATTAGATACATTTTTTTTTTTATTAATTTTTTTTTACTAGTGGCCGATTGGTTAACACTTGAGGTTGATTACTCACTGTTTAATGTGCTGCTTTAGTCTTTTTCGTCAAAATAAATTAATCTCAGTATTAATACAGTTGAATGGGGTCTTGATATCTACTTTGGACCAGAAATACATTACGTTACCATTACATACAAGCAGTTAATCTTATATAATTAGCACATCTGTATTGAGCACGTTTCACCTTAACTATTTAACAGGAGGTTTGTCTACTACACACGTCAGTTTGCTGTTTATTTGACCAGTGGTGAGGCCGATGTGGCTCCAGAGTGCTAGAAAGAGAGAGAGGTGCTAGTGGTGGGCAGCTGGAGGCACGTACACTCGTTAGCTTTGCTCGCTCTCCTTTTCAAATGGGGCCTTAATGATTTATAGATGTTTGCTTTAAAAAGTCATTGGCATTAATCCCATGGCTCATTAACCATTTAATTAAAATTAAATTTTGTGTTAGGACTAAAGCAGATTGAGAGTATTTCCTCCTGGTGGGAGGCTGTTGAATCACCTCATTTTCGGAAACGCTTCATGTGAGGGAGACGTGTGGTAACACACAGCTGACATGTAGGAACAAATACTGGCAAAGTCAAAAGCAGGACTGACCGGACACATTAATCAAAACTCATATTCTCTTCACCACAGAGGATAAACTCAGAATTATACACAATAATACTGACATGATTACATGTGGCTTTTTGACCGAGAAAAGAAGTGTCCAAAATTTACAAGCACAAAAACATTAAATAGCTTTTGAAAGGCTGAGGTGAGAGGTTCAGAGTTGCACGAAGCGTTGTTTGTTTATTCTCATCAGCAGCATCGTGAAGACCTATAAGCTTCTTTTGGACAGCAGGTGAGTCATGACCTGGATATAGTGTCTTTCTCATCTGCTAGGAATTATTTGTAGAAACATGAGTGTGAACTGTGACACCACAGGGAGCAACATACTGACTCATATCCTCAATTTATGGAAATGTATCTATCTTTCCAATGTTTCTTATGTCAAATGCATAAAAACACTGTGCATGACTGCTATATATTACATCTTATGTTATATATAATGTCTTATATTATCTAATATTGTCTTATCAGCCTAAATCAAAGTGAGTTTGCATTCCCAGATAATGAATTACACCATAATTTGCCCAAAATAATTTCACTTGACCATGTGGTTACTTGTGACAATGTTAACACTTATAAAGTGACATTTAAGTCCCCATATTTTGCCCTTTTGGGGCCTTAAAACAGGTCCTTAAAGTCTCCAAAATGTGCTTGTACACTGTTATGCTGAAAACTGGTTTTGTGTGAAAACAGACGTGCAACTAATTTTGCCGGTTTTGTTAGTTATATGGTTTCTACAAAACCAGAAAATGTTACCAAAGGACAGAATGCCCTTTTGACATACTTGCTGTGTTTCTACATACACCTTAGAATCATAAATAATATCAAATACCAAAATAGCGTAGCCTACCTCAGCATAAAGAATGTTCTTTCCATATTTAATGAAATACATGAGTTTGGTATCACTGTTCTTATATACTCCCAGCAAAGAAGCAAAACAATCTATTCCCTAGTCTGTTAAAGTATTCTTTTCAAATGCTAACAATATTTTTAAAACAATAATCTTTTGTTAATTGATGTTTGTCATGTAAAACATTTGGCAGAGGCTGTAAAGCGATACCATCAACAAGCTTATATTACATATTTACATTGTAACACTGCATTGTATATTGTGTAAAGCTGTTTTAATTTGGCCTCGAAGACAATATTTACTCAAAAACAATACCTTTATTCTTCATTATGTCTGAGTCATCTCTTTCAGTATCTCCTGCTACCAACAGTAATGGCAACAAGTCATATTGGAGAGCTTTACTGCAATGGTGATACAGTATAATTAAGAGGCAACACTCCATCACTGGCCCCAGAATCTGTGTAGTACCTTAAATTGCTTTCTAAATGGGTCTATGTTACCCAATATGTGGTTTTCTCTGCGTGTTTCAACAAAGTGAGATGAACTTGGTGGGAGGATGGAAGTAAAAAAGCAAAGATTGATCGCTGTGCTCATTGGAGTAATTCAATCCCAGTCATTTTCCTCTGCAGGTTTTTATAGCATTTAAAATAGCACCGCGGTAATGGCCCCCCACACACACACAAACACATACAGACACAGGCGTGTGCATGCAGAAGTATAGATACGCAAGCACTTTGCAGGACAAGATGTGGTCTAAAAGTGCTGGGAAATGAAAGAGGGTCGAAGGGATTAATTCATGTCTCCAGAAATACGCCTTTTTGAAAGTGTGTTTGTTTGCCACCTATGTAAGCTGAGATACGGTGGTCCATTTTGGTTATCTGATCATCCCCTCCGCATTTCTACTAAGTAGAAGTCAGACGTTTTCCAGACACTTTTAAAAGCAACATGTTTTGTATGTTGCATATGTTTTACATTGAGCTTCTTACTGCCCGAGCAGTTGAGCACTGTTGAACTCTTATCTCTGGTAACCACAGGCCAACGTACACTCTCACTCATTCCAACTATAAAGCAAGTCGAACAGAGTGTAGCGGACAGTAAACGTCACACATTATTTAAATACTAGACGATTAATTGACTTATTTCTCTATTTCTCATATTGTTCAGGGTACTAGTTTTAAGGGTGTTTTATAAAGTTTGCGCTACATGTTGATCTCTCAGTGTTACATCCCTATGAAGACGACCTTTTTAAAGTGTAAAACAACCACTGCCAGGTCACTGATATGTAAAGTGAATTGTACAATCTCCCCACAAATTTTTAACAAAGTTGGTAAAACTAAATGTGCACAGAAGACGATGATGTCTTGACTTTTAGTCTTGGGTATGGGTGCCCCGAGAGTATACTGAAACCTGTATTTCTCATAGTTTATGTAGGTGGTTTGTCTACACAGCTGTGCCTTTCATATGTGTATGTTCCGCAGTGCACTCCCATTTTTATCAGCCCCACAGACTACACAACCTTACAGTACATGTCACTCACAATATAGGTACTCAAAGTTGCTGCCATTGTTCTGCTAACATGTTGCCCACTGTGTTGCCTTGATTTAGGCAATTGATTAAATATGCACTGGCATTGTCTGTTATTTAGCTGCTTTACGAGTCCGCACATTAAGCAGCTTAAAGACGTACCTGGTCTCAGACTATCAGTCCAATAGAGAGTTTTTTTTCTCACTAATAAGAATATAAACAACATTTAACAACTTGTGTTTTACATCACAATAGGGTGACTAAATGGGATTACAGATCGCATTACAGCACTGATTTGGTCGATAATTTGAATAAAGGACAAATCTCAGTTGAATAAGGTCAAATTAGTCTAAATGACAAAGGAAGACAGGATACTGGTTTTCTCTTTTTTTTTTTTTTCACCATGCAGTGTTACTGGGTGACACCGGCAGCTACGACTAAAACATGCAGCCCTGTTTTCACTCCTCATTAGACCAATCATGTGCTGTTTGTTAGTTGTAAATATTTGCCTTTGTTTGACATGGAGGTAAAACTCCTGAATAATGTAGATGAGAGACACATTAGCATAATGGAATGACTAACGTGGCTGCAGGTTACTGCTGTTGATGCAGGTGTGTGTGTGTGTGTGTGTGATGTAACACATCGCCTCGACGGATGCTGATGTCGGCAAACACAACTCGGAGAGTTTAAACTCTTAAAAATGGCCGCCTCACCTTGTTGTTTGGGCAGACAGTAACAGAGCTGCCGGTGGGTTATGACTTTTCCCACTAATGTCTTTGCTAAAGTCTGGCTAGTGGCCAGAGGGAAGAGGCAAACTGGCAGACGGCACCACATCAATATCCCAACTAGCCACCAGAGCCTGACTCAAACGATCGGGGACTTTAAAGGTAGCAGCTGGTGAGTTGATATGGGGCTTCCTGCATTCTGCTGAGGGGCTTTGGATTCATTAAATGATAGAGATTACTTTTAAGCGCTACACACATTAATTGATGTTGAGAGCTAGGAGATATGGAAGCTAGAGGATACAGGCTACTAGAGATGAACATGAATGGGTTTATCTGGTCTTTTTGTTTTCTGTGACTAGACAGACACATAGACAGTGCACGCTTTCTCTGTCTCATGCACACACACAAATACACTTCTCAAGGACATTTTGTTCCATCTATCTGTCAACCGCAAGTGGATGTATAAATGTAGATCTTCAAGTGTTCCGGTAGTTTGTTTCTTTCAAAGAGAGCAAAGAGATTTGTTTCTGCTTTGTGAATGTCTGAAGGACCGTTTTTTGACATTGTGTGCTTTTGATTTAAGCGTCAACGCGTGACCCCCACTGCTGTTTGTATTGTGTGTTTGGTGAAACTCACTTATCTGCCGCCTCTCTCTTTTTTTTTTACTGTCCGCCTCTTGCAAACCTCATTGTAATTCTTTCTTCGCTTGGTTTCCATCTTCCCTCACTTAGTGGCCCAAGAGGTGCTGCTAGTTCCCCGAGGAGCCTGCTGGCTCGCGGTCAGAGGCCCTTTGTGCTGCCAAGTCAACTGAGGCCGTCGGTCCCCCCGCTGTGTGTTCCTGCACCGAGGCTGCCGGGATGCTGGCGCGGGCCCATTGATTTACTGCCTTTGGCTAGGACACTCTCCAAGGAGCTCCCATCCTGGCTGGGATATCATTTATTTGGGACACATTTGGAAATGCTGGCATCTTGGCCCTCTTTGAAATGCATCGTCCAGAGACAAAATAAATGAACGGTATCAAAGACGTGTCAACCATGATGCTTTTATCCATGAAGGATGGGAGGAAGGGACAGCACACCAAGCAATTGTGTCCCCGTGCAGCATAGCAACCTGTTCAGGTTAGACAAAAGCTCAACAAAGCTTGACATGAATAAGTCTGTTCCAGTCATGAATGCACGTGTAAAGTGCATGTCAAAGTCATCTGATAAACTTATATCTGGCATTTCTGAATTTCTTGACCGCCACTTTATGATATTTTTATTTTGCCTCAGATCAGGCAGATATAAAATACACCACATACTGCCTGTCAAAAGCTAGTGGTAGGATGTGACTGTGTGACAATGAAATGTTTGTTAGTTCACACTTTGTCTACTGGGCACTGAGTCACAACCCAGGCATTCTGAGATGTCTTTCTGTTCCACTGTTTTCTAGGTAGAAATTCTGTGTTCATACGTATAGACAAGGGGTTGGGAGGGGGGTGGGGTAGGGTGGGGTGAAAACTGTAGTTGAGTGGCAGCATTTTGTTTTGCATTTGTCTCCAAACAGATGCATAGCTGTCATTCAAGGTCCCATTGAAGATTGCTATCAAATGTAATCGCTTCAAAGCTTATTCCCATGGATGCCCGCTTACAGATACAGCTTTTTCAGGTGTCTGTCAAAAGGATGTTTCAGAGGGGCATGCAGCAAAAGCTTCAAATATATGAATTTAAATATAGAAGGGGCATAGACATTATGATTCACATCAGGTACTCCTAAAGCAGCACAGTGCATTTGGTTGTATTGTGTTTTCAACTGTAGTGCTCCATCATTAAGGGGCAGAGCGGAATGGACTCAGATTTACACAATGTTTAAATGTTGATAATCATGTAAATTGTGGACTTTTCTTCTAATATATTCCAACATGATTTGCAGCAAATCAAGGTGGGAAGAAGGCAACAATTGTTCACTCATGTTTTCCAACTCTCACAACAGCTGCTTGGTCGGGCGGTTTAAATTTAGTTCAACAAATTGTCTCTGAAAAATCAATAAAATTTGACCCTAGGTGTTCGCTTTTGTAATATTTGGAATCAATCAACTCATGGCTTTGTATGGATTTGCAATAGTACACCCTTCAGTCCTCTTAAGAGCAATCATGGCCTTTCAGTTACACTTTGTAGTCTCCTCAGGGTACAAACATGTTGGCTCGGAGATGTTGCCATTTAAAAACTATCACGTTGTTCTTTCTGTGAAGTGCTGCAGAAAGAAGAAAATAGTTTTAAGAGCATGGGCAGCATATAAAAACATGCTGACACAAATTTGAGATGTGGAATACCTGATAAGTGAGGAAAATGATGTTTTTTTGCCTAAGTGTATGGAAGAAATGAAATGACAGTGCACTAGCTGAAACTGTAGACAGGCAGTTTCCTCACTACTCCTCAAATTAGTTTCATCATTTGCTATTATGACTGATCGTGGTTTTCAGTTAAACAGCCAGGTTTGTAAAGCTAGATAAAAAGGCCAAAAGAGGCTGTGATACAGGTACCTGATTTCACTCACTCACAGATAAATATGCTGTGACTAAACAGGTGAGATGCATATGTTCTTAGATAATGCACGGTGCAGTAGATTCTATAGAGGTCACACAATCACAGTTTCTTCAAAAAGCCTTTTATGTCTTTTGCTGGGAAATCTATAAGCAAATTAAAGTATTTAAAGTATGTTCAGTATTAAAGTGTCAATATAAACCACATTGATGTCACTGCAGTAACAACTTGTAACAGGAGTTCAGGAGTGTTTTGAACAACTCAAACTTGGCGCTAGTTCTGGACTGATGCTGATTAATGCAGCATCAGTTGGTTTTACTTGGGAACCGTCTAAGAACCAGTTTGCTTTTCCATGGGCTAGACCTTAGACCTTTTTAATCTAAATGTATATGTTATTGTCAGCCTAATTAGCTTTAGCCATTCACACCTAATCATCACCAGCTATGTTATCAATCACAGTGCTCAGATAAACAAATCTAATAAATGATACATTGATTTTTATCTTTGCAACAAAGCTTTAGTTGATACTGTTAGTCATGATAGTGCAGCCTCTAGCATGTGATGCAGTTGGTTATGTATCAGCAAAGAGTTGGTGCGATGCTAGAACCCGTGTACCTGGCCGTGATCTGTTTCTTTGGCTATTGAAACACAAAGAACTGCTTCCTTTGTGGAAGTGTGCACTAGTTTGTGCAACTTCAGGCACTTTCAGTTTGTTTCGGGTGTCCAGTGTCTTATTCAGGGAAACTTGACCATGTGGGGAATATCAACCATCAACCATGTGGTTTTTTAGGGACCCAACCTATCATCAGCCCCATGTTTTACTAAAACCTGTAGTGATGCAGGAAAAAAAGGGCAGAAAATGTATTCATTGATTTTATTATTTAAAGTGATTTATTGCAACCCGTCTAATACTGATGAAACGTTTCAACCTAACAAGAAGGAAGTCCAGTTGCCATGACTCAACTTCCAGAACTGGTCTAATAGTTGTTAATGTATTTCAAGTGGTGAAATGACAGAGAGCGGGAAGAATCCTTATAATTTTACAATTTTTGAAAAACATACTCAGTATCACTTAAAATAATTATGACCTACAGATGAAAAAAAAATTGCTTACCTTAAGATTATTGATGTCATTTAAAGAGATTTTAAACAAGGACATTTTGATTTTCAAAATGGGCATTCTTTAAAGTTTGGGCATCACAGGTAATGTTGGTGTATGATATTTTATCCTCTAAAATGGAGCATGTGGTGGTGGGCAAGGGACATACATGTGTTTAAGTAGATAAGGTAGATCCAAGGGGTTGACTGTAGTAAACAAGTCAGATTATGACTGCTCATCCCCTCCAGAGGACACAGGCAACTGTGGCACAAACTGAGGTGTCCATGCCAAGATGCCTCATGCTCTAGTCAAAGATGACACGTTGATGCTTCACACCACATATCTGTGTCACATAATGTAACTGCCGGTGACAGGCTGATGACCACAGTTACCCTGCAACCCTTAAGTTAGCTCAGCCCAGCCGACTGGCCCGCTCCGGAGGCCACAGTGGAAATAACACCAGACTGTGAGGTGTGTGTATGTGTTTGAAAGTGGACTCACTGCTACTCTCTTTTGACATATGCTGCTGTTGATTTAGGTTGAAAACGTACAAAACAAGCTTAGCTTCATGGGTTAGCCAGCAGTTCCCAATGGATTTTATTAAATGAGAAAGTAAAGAAAAAAAGATTTAGGTGGATAGATAGATAGGCTAAGCTAAGCTCACCAGGGCTCACTATTGCTTCACATTTACCAGGTGTGAAAATGGTATTGATCTTATCATCTATGTCTTGGCAAGAAAGCAAATAAAAATATTTTAAAAACTGTCAAAGTATTCTTTTAAAACTAAAACTGTTGAGCTTGCCAGGTATAAAAAAGGTATTGATCTTATCATTTATGTCTTGGCAAGAAAGAAAATAAAAATATTTCAAGAACTGTCAAACTATTCTTTCAAAACTGAAACTGTTGAGCTTGCTAACAACTCAGACCTCAACAAAAACCACTCTAACTTTTTAAGTTTGCTCTGCACAAGAAGAAGATGCTTATGTGAGCCATACCTCACCAAAAAAAGGTTTCAGAGGATCTACAATCAAGAATTGTTGATTTACATAAAGCTGGAAAGGGTTACAAAGTGATGTATAAGACTATAGAAATTCACCAGTCTACAGTTAGACAAACTATCTACAAATAGAGACACTTTGGGACTGTGGCTACTCTACCAAGATGTGGGTGACCCGTCAAAACAAGTGCAAGAGCTCAGTGCATCAGTGGAGGTCCTCCAGCAGACTAACCCATAGCAGCATAACTAAGAGATGGTTCAGAGTCACCTGAGCCATCTCTAACTAAACTAATAAGCCTTATTGAAAAAGCAAGTTTTAAGTCTAGTCTTAAATGTAGAGAGTGTGTCTGCCTCCCGAACCTGGACTGGGAGAGAGAGCTTGATAGCTAATGGCTCTCTCTCCCATTTTACATTTGCAAACTCTAGAACATTGGTGAACGCCTGACATTTGCGAAAGAGCACACTGATGCATCACAGCAGAATTGGCAGAATGTTTTGTGGACTGACAAAACTAAGATTGAACTTTTTGGAAAAAACACACAGCACTACATCTGACATAAAAAGGACACAGCATATCATCATGAAAACATCATCCCAGTCATAAGGTATGGAGGGGAAAAATGATTTGGGCCTGCTTTGCTGCATCAGAGGAAATTGAATTTCCAAGTGTATAAAAAATTCTTCAGGATAATGTGAGAATGTCTGTTAAATGTAATTAATACATACATACCTTTTCCAGTAGCACTTTGAGGTTTTTATGGCTGTTTTCAATAAAAACATAAAAGGTTAGAATTAGTTTGGTTATTATATTTATTATATTTATTATTGTATTTGTTAATACTCTTGACTTAATTGAAGATCAGATCACATTTTATGAGAAATGAATGCAGAAAACCGTGAAATTCCAAAAGGTTCACATACTTTTTCTTGCCACTGTATCTATCCTGCACTGCAGAACACTGCAAAGGCAGATGATACATCATAGTGGGGATCGAGCATAAATTAAACTGTGAGACACATTTAGATAAAGAAATGGCAATCTAAGAAGGCAAAACTGTGTTTGTCCACAGAAGTTTGTCAAGTTCTTGGCAACCTGAGCCCTGAACTTCAGCTCGATACCAGGTGTTCAGTGCCAAATGGATTATTGCCTGGTTTGAGGTCAGATATGATGCCTTATTAGCCCATGAAAGAACAGGACAGAGTGCCAGACCATTGTTCTCCATACCGAGATGAAAGGCTAGTTGGATAATGAACATCTGCCAACCAGCATAAGGACCCCGGCAGATGCACAAAACCTTGAATTGACCATTGCTGAGAGCAGCTGCTCTGATCAGAAAGATTTTGATGTAAATTTAGAATGAGGGTCCACCATGGAGCAGCTGTAATAGCCAAGAATGAAGCTTAGGAAGAAGGCATGCTGCGCCCCTCTTATATGTGTCTGAAATGCCAGAGTTCATCAGCCTAACCTCTATCAGGCTGCAGAGCAGAGTTCGCTTGTCCTGTTCGCCAGAATCATGATAATGGAATAAAAAGGGTGATGTAGATTTCAAAGTTACATTTACTGTCACCTTTTCTTGAAATTCCATCTGATTTTGATGTGACTCCTTTGAATCTTTTCAAGTGCAACATCTGTAACTTGTCAGTGTCCCATACTAACAAACAGAGCTTAATTCCTTATTGAGTTGCTTAATTAAGGAATAACAATGTAACTGGGAACAGTTGGGTATGGTTTATGCATGTAAATTATGATACAATGAACTATAAAAGTTAAATTTAAAAATAATTTAAAAAGACTTTGTTATGGTTTATTTAGATAACGAAGGTTTCAGCTTGTTATTTCTGGACCTAAGTGAAAAAGTCCAGTCTATGTTCACAGACTCAAAAACAAACTGAGAAGATTAAACCTGTAAAGGTCATACAGATCATCAGTTCAGATGTCTAAAATGCTTAAGTGTGTAAGTATTAGCTCATGAAAAAAAAAGTAATTAGCACTGGTGATGAATGGAGGTGTTGCTTATACAGTTAATGTATAAGATCACTTCATGAACAGTTGATGTATTTCCCAAAACATTTAAACCACAGAGATGATTTGTGATATTGAATGTAATTATATTATGAACATATAACTAATGCGTCATACTTTTGGATGAATGATGTACCAGGTTTATTAAGGAAATTGAGTCACAAGGAAGTGTATGAGGTTGGGATGACTGACAAACCGTGGGCCTTAGTTTGACTCAAAGAGTCAAGAGTCTGTGATTAGATATTGGCACAAAAAAACCCTTTGTTTAAGGTTAGAGAAAGATGGTGGTTTAGAAACACGTTCGTCACAAAACTGGATATTCTACTTTAGGATCGGATATTGTGTCAGAGAAGAAAGTTCTAAATGAATTTTGGCATAATGAAAGCTGTTGCTGGGTACATGTTATTGCTATGTTCGGTATCAACATATTTGCAAGTAGCAAAGAAGTCAGTTTGAAACGGAAAGAATTTGTTTTAAGTTAGGTGTGAAAAGCCCGACTGTATGTGAATATGGTTTGAGCCTAACTCGATTAACACTAACTAAACAGTCCACCAGCTGTCATCCAATATTGATTCAAATATTGATAAATTCCCACCGGTGCAGGGAAGGATGTAAGCCCCATCTGTTTCAAACCAGCGAGAAGAACACAAACAAAAACTCAAAAGCAGAATTGTCTTGTGAAAAAAAAAAAAAAACACACTTTCCCACTTGCAGTGCTCATAACAAAAATAATGTTGCTTAACAGCAAAATATGTAAAACTCCTGCCTTTCTGTCATGTTAAGTCCAACTGGTTAGGGACATCATTAAGTTATCTTCCACATGACTCTGAAGTCATTTACATAATGCAATAACTCTAAACCCTAAAGTGCAATTACATTGCTCATACCACCATGCACTAGGAAATGATTCCCCTAACTACAGTGTCAGAACGCATCACGAAACATATCAGAGAGGATCTGAATGTGGCAAAGGCTACAGTACAGTGTTAATTAGGTTACTGATACTTTCCACTGCACAATTACTCTGTCATAGTGGCTCATCTTTCATTTTCTCTGGTCACCTCCTTCCCTCTTTTCTTTAAGGCTTATTCTGGGAAATGTCTTTTTCTTCTGCTCAACATACATCTGAAGGTGATAAGTTAACGAGGAGGGTGAAGGCCTATGATTACATCTATTACCCCGTCTTTTTGAGGAAGTAGTAAATATGCACAGTGTTTGGCCAGATTCGTCTGGAATTTGGAAAAAAAAGTGAGGCTCTTGATGAGTTTTCGGGAGATAGGAGAAAAGGCAAATGGAGGCTTCGGGGGTGACTCTTGAAAGCCGGTATAAACAATGCTAGGCAGAGCCAGCGCTCTTACTTCTTGGACATATGTAAATAGAGGCTTACCCCAGGAGATAGAGAAGGACTTTGAGGTAATTGTTTAGAGATCCTCTGCTCACCACTGAAGGGGGGGATGACACATTTTATTAGAAAACCTCTGGGATTAAAGACAACGCAGACAGATTCTCTGGGTCACACAGCATGAACCATCCAGGCCTGAAGTGAAAAACAAGTCAAGGTGATGCAGTAGTTCAGTGGGAATACATGTGAACGTGGAAATGTGGGTGTGCGCATATGTGTGCATGCATGTAAACTTATCTTGACAAGGGAGTAATTGCTATTAGTGGCGATTGAGGTTACCTTGTGCACTCTGAGCTAATCTCCCTGCATTGCAGGAGGACCTCACTTCAGTCCTGCCAAAGCAGCACCTACCACAGCCGGATATAAGTCCATTAACTAAGGCCATCTCTGCCAAGCCTAAACCCGCCTGTGGGAGAGACTCAGCCTGTTACACGAAAGAGTAATTTGGGCTTAGCACATAAAAGTGGATCTGCTGGACAATGTGATGTTAAATAGTCTTTGTCTGTGAGATGAACACTCTGGTCTATCACAACTGTTTCCCTCTCAAATGTATCAATTCTTTAACTGCCTCAGCCTTCAGAGTTTCTTTCCATTCATTTATATCCCTTTACCCTTGGTTTGTCAGATTGTTTGCTTTAGCCGCACTGGATCCCACAAAGCATCCCCAATTCTACGTCACCTTTAAGCTAGTCTGACTTAACCGTGACTAAGTTGTGAAATAGTTTGAGACTGTTTCCAGCAGTTGATTAATCCATATTTAGTGATCTAGTACATATTTAGTTTGCACCTTGTTGTAATCATCTGCAAAGAGGCAATTTATCAGTCTGGACAACAATCAAACTAAATGGCACAGAGGAATAAGTTATATTAACCTTTGTCTAAATAAATAGTAGAAGCACTTGTTAGCAAGTTAATAGTTAACAACTGAGTGATGGTTTTAGTCATTCCTGTAGAAAGACATAGCTTGTTGCCAGCCAGTTCTTTTAATGGGAGCCAAGATAACATTCAAGGTACAGGAAAGAACACTGGCGGTACTCATCTAGTAACATGTTGAATGTAATTTAGTAAAAAAAGAGTCTGTTTCTGAAGTACTGGCGTTGTTCAGGTTAAGCTGTTTACACACACCTTTGATACCCTGTGATTAATGCTCCCTGTTGACATGACTAAACCAGCTGACTAAATATTCTCATCCACAGATAGAACCATCGGCCTGTGAGTATGAAACGTTACACCCACCAGCTTCCCACATTCTCTGAGTGAACAGGAGAAGGTTATATCTAATACATGGAAAAGAAATGATGATCCCTGTAGTAATATGCAGTGTTTCTTTCTCTTTTAATATTGGCATGAAAACCAAGCAAGTCTGAATTTCTTCAGACAGCAAAACTCAGAAGTCAAAGCTTTATGATGTTTTCATGCCAAATTAGTACGTTAAGATAAATCAAATAGAATTTAGTGAATAAGACGCATTAAAGTTTTAGTCATGTTGTACAGTTCTTTTGATTTTACATGAAAATGTTGTTTGTAGCGAATTCATTTTGTACCTACGTATATGGTTCTGTCATGCAATTCAAATGTTAGT
The DNA here is from genome assembly GCF_900324465.2 of Anabas testudineus. Classification (NCBI taxonomy): domain Eukaryota; kingdom Metazoa; phylum Chordata; class Actinopteri; order Anabantiformes; family Anabantidae; genus Anabas; species Anabas testudineus. The sequence continues at coordinate 23,480,272 of NC_046612.1, read as the reverse complement.
ACAATACATTATTCAACGATGGCAATTTAAAAAGGAGATATTCAGAATTCTTCTTTTTGTTTTTGTCGTTTACTTGCTATTTCTTTCAAGCAACCCAGAAATGGCCAAGAAATGTTTGTCTATTGCTGCATCAACAGCAGTGACACCCTAGGTGCCCTTTAGGCCAGTCCTCAATGAGGAAAAATTTCTCACTAAATTGCCGCAGACTGGGTGCTGGTCACCTCTGTCCCTGGATCAGTGACATTCATCTAAATTTGCTATTTCAGAAATGCTACGTGGGCACACGTCCTTGTAAATAAAATGTTTTTGCCTTCATCAACTGCCACATACCATTTTTATCTGAAGTTCTGCTTTCCATTTAAGTCACTTGTGTAACTTTTACCGTGCACTTCAATAGATCAAACTGTGTGAACATACCAGAAAAAAGAATCAATAAAAATGTTCACATTTTTATTAAATAGAACTTGTAAGTGGTAAGTTGTAAGTAACACAGATTCAAAAAATCAGATATCTCATAAAATCAACACACGCGTCTCAGTTTCTAGTCTCTAGGAGATTTAAGTGTCTACAGTTTTATTTTGGTTCATCTTTCTTCAGCATTGTCTTAAGGCATTTTATATTTAGTGCTAGTGCCAAAGTGGCAGTTCCTGCTGCACACTCAGGGTCTGAGTAGACTCGAATTTCTGCCCCTGTAGAGCACTCATTGAAAAGTATAAATGAATAATGTGTGAATTAGTCAAAGTTAGTAAATAAAGATAACAAACTAAGGCCAGGATACACCTAAATACAGTGAATGCTGAAGCCTGTGTGGTAATTAATGTGCTGCAGTTGTCATGCTCCGACTTAATATGTCCAGGAGTGATCAAATAGCATTTAATTGTACAGTTTATGAAAGGTCATGACCAGCATGACAGCATCCACAACACCCTCAACTATATCAACCTTTCAAGTGATTGGCTGATCAGAACAATGAATTTGTCTCAAACACTTAAACAATGGCAGTAATGTAAAGATAAATAACATGATCAAACAAAATGTCGACCATTCTCTGTACAAAATACTTTACAATTAGTTAAAACCCACATCTAGAGTTGACAAGCTCAGCCACGCTGAAAAGCTCTTTTGGTTGCTTTGGGTGTATGTTTGTGAAAAGTCACCATGCCTTGCTAAAATGCAATGTACAACACTAGGCTGCAAAAAGGAGGACACAGGGTTTTAGCTGGCCTCGTTTTTTATTTATTTTATTTGTATTTATTTACCTTAATTTTTCTTAGAGCCTGAAAAGTATTGTTCTGTAACAGCTGTTCCTTTCCTAACATACAAACACACAATCTACCATTAACTGGGAAGGGTATCTCAAAATAGCATCCTGGCACCCCAGTGGCCCAATGTCAGGGTTGAGATAAGTTCAGCTTCATGCAGATTTCCACTGACGCACAGGAGACAAACAAACACACTTGATTCCCCCGAGAAACTGAAGCTCATCTGCAACAACCATGTGCTTTCAAGCAAATGTGTGAAAAGCCAACAGTTTCAACACTCAGTATAGCGAGCTTTGAGCACTCGAACATGATGCATGGGAACACGTTGCTCTGGAAATTAACAGCACACTATAGAATAGTGACAGTGTAATAATAGTGGACAAAAATACGAGTTCAGCTTGATTTGTATATGAGCTGAGCAAGAAGGAATCGGCTCCTTTGAGTATCATGTGTGAACAAGGGTTCATCCAGACGCAGAGAAGCTGTGCACTATTGCCCACATCATGTTTACTTTATATTGCTGTTAGCATCTCTATTGGAATTGCAATAATATTACAATTCTATCTACTCTGTTTTAGACATCAATTTTTTTATTGTGCAACCCACCCACCAGTCGAACAAAGTTAATTCCTTCCCTTCTGGAAACATTTCCACTCACAAACATGTGCAGGTGAACTAGGCCTTGTTGCCTTAGAAGCCAGTGTGTGGCAAGTGCTTGATCATTCTGTGTGTGTCACTTATTGTACAGTCAATGGCAAAATGTATTTGTGTTTGCTAGATTTTTTTTTTAATCTTTCACCTAGATTAATACCCTTGGTATCAGATGACCCAGATTTTAAGTGAGCGAACATATTGAAACAGATAGTTCCATATTTATTGTTTCTAACAAATGCATCAAACCCGTGAATCACTGACATTTTCTTTTGAGATGCCTCTTAAATGGGCTTTCACTGCAGCCACCTACAGTTGTTGTTTTGTTAGGGGCTTTTTCCTTTCAATCTCCTTTTCAGGACATTAAATGGATGTCCAGAAGTTCTATGTTGAGTTGGCAGTTTTGGACTGTGTGATTAACATAACACATTAATTTTGCAGGGAACTGTAAGTCCTCATATTTAGTCTTTGATTAATCTTTTGTGTGTCTTGCAATTAGTTTTGATACATTTCTCTGTAATTTGTCAGAAAAAAAATTCTTCCATACACCTCTGAATTCATTAGGGGTTATCTGATCAATAAAGATTGGCAATTTAGTTCCAGGAGCAGCCACCCAAGTCCGAGTCATGACGCTACCAGTGTTTCACAGATCAGCTTGCATGGTTTGGATCACGAGCAGATCGTTTCTTCCTTCACACCAGAGATTGCATTAACAGAGAAGTATCTGTCATTGACAGAATTTTAGAATAATGTTGGGAACATTTTAGCCTGTCCATCATTTTGACAGATTATAATTAAAACGGTACAATCCAGCAGGACCTTAAAGTAGCCCACACCCCTGTCCAGTTTGTTGCGCGAGTCCACATTAGTTATGTTTGTCTAGTCTTCTGTGCATGACCTCGTTGTCTAGCTGGCTTTGGCTATTGCATTGGTTTGCTTTACAAAACAGTACTGTGGCAATACAGACAGGCACACAGGTGAGACTCACAGAACAGTTTAGCAGTGAAATAACTGCTTCTAAAAGTTTTTGAGCAGCCATCGCCTCTTTTATCTCTAGATCTGAATACCAGGAAGTAAAAGCTGAACTTCTGATCTTTTGTCCCATGTCTGTTTGATCTTAAACCTAAATGTCTTCAGTATAAAGCAAACACAAATTATTTGGAATTGACATTCCAGTACATATGGATGGAACTGAAGTCTTCACTGTGGCAATATTGTGTATGTCTGAAATTCACTAACTTTTAAAAGCACCTTGAATGTTACGTAACTTTTTAAACACTCGAATACTGGGTCGTTCCTGTGTGTGCAAATGGATAAATACCATGTTATTTCTGTAGAGCGGGCTCGAAGCACCACGGTAAGCACTGGCTTTGGCAGCATGGTACCATGAAAAACTCTGCTTGGTCTTTTTTGTTGAAAAGGAATTGTTTGGGAAATGAGTAGGAGAAAGTTGAAGAATGTAGTGGTAGGTTGCTTAACAAAAACTAGTTTTATTTTACAATTCAGCCCTCCTTTTGTAACATTTGAAAAGCCGAGGGACAAAAGTGCAACACTGACATCCAGTAGAGGCTGGATCGATACGCGATAGAGAACTTTTATGATGGCTACCTCTCTGTGTGTATTTTTGTGTAAGCGTGTGCATGAACACTGTGTACAGAGCGCGCAGGTGTGTGGGCATTCGCGTACGCCGTAAGTAATAAAGGCACTGTGGATGTGTTCCAGGGAGCCTGAATGTGTGACAGCCACTCTGAGACCACAAGGGAGCAGAGGACGGCTGCTCAGAGTTTGAAATATTGAGCTCTAGTACAGGCGCGTAAGCAGCTCGCCTCCAGCTTCTATAGTCATGACCCCTCTCTCAGCCCAAGGCAATTACAATGGATGAGAATCAGGAGCACAGGAGCACAAAAAGCCTCCTGCAGAAAAAACACAATAAAGAGTCATTTCTAATTCCACCTCCACTCACATGTATTGAAAACATATGAATACATTCTGTTTGCACTGGCTACTTAATAAACTCAGCAGTGTAGAGCAGGCAATGCCGCCAATAACAATGCACATGTTTCTTTACCATGCTTGAGTGATCAGTGCCAGTGTGCCACAGATAAATAACAGAAGAAGGGGATGACAAGGCTGCGCTGTACCTGGAGCAGCCGAGCCGGAGCCAGAGGGCTACAGGAGCAGAATTATGTTGCAGTGTAAAGAAGGAACCACCTCTCTGCTACCTGGCTCCACTCACCTGCTTTGATCACCAACTGGAGTGTCATTCATCACCTACAGTGGTGCTGAAGGCTGACGATTGTGTGTGTGTGTGTGTGCGTGCGACCGTGTGCATGAAAGAGAGAGAGAGAGAGGGAGTGTGCTCTGTTCCTGAATACCAGTATTGTTTCTCTACAGTATTTCGTTTCAACTTTACTTTTCTGAAGTCCACACAGAATGTGACAGGAGGAAAGAGGGAGGTAGACACAGACAGACCGACAGAAGGAGATTTAATTTGAAGCAGGTTTTCATTTGGGGAAGATTGAAAATCTAATTTTTCCACCGAATCAATATTCTGATCCCTGGACCAATTATCATCTGACATTGACAAACATGAATCCCTTCCCTTTTATTTGATTTCTGGGAAAATATTAGCATAGAAAATACATTCAGGAATTATGAATTCATTTCAGTTGACTAGAGAGCTGTGACTCACACAATGGAGGATGTGATTTGTCAGATCAAGGATGTTTATGCCTGTCCATTTGTGTCTTACCGCTGCTAATAGCAGATTACAAGCATTCTGCACAAACACTGGCAGTGACCTGCTAATGGAGCTGCTTCAAGAGCCAGTTCTAACATCTCTAAGATCCTTGTCACTTTTGGTTTAGTCCTTTGGTATTAAGTAAGTAAACCCAAGCTGCTGTTGTTCATTTATGAAATTCCCATTGAAGTTATAACTGCATGTTCGCTACAGTCTTCTGGTCAGATTTATAAGTATATCACTAACATTTCATCAAAAATGCCCAATCTATAATAATTATTTATACATGTTCTTTTTCCTCTGTGCCCCCCTGCACATGATGAGTACAGTGGGATATACATGGCACGATACACAGCCTTTGAGTGGGCAAGCTGCAAAATCATTCAGCAGTGAGACCACCCTGCCCATCCTCAGCTAAGGAGCCACAGGGGAGCTCAAGAGGCAGAGGGAGGCGAAGTCTCAGAAGCAAGGTGGGAGTCTTCAGCTCAGTGAGAAAGCCCTGGTGGGGAGCAGGCAGGATCCTCCATGTCTGAGTGTTTGTAATTCAATACACTTTCTCACCAGGAACCCCCCCCCCCCTAAAATTGATCATTGATATTTCCCCTGTGATAAGTGGTTGAGATTTTACTTTGAGTCTGGGTGAGAAAGAAATTGTTACTTTCTCCAGGCTGGTTCGTACTGTGAGATTAGGACTGTCCGAACCTTACACAATGTTCGAAGCAAGCTTGCAGCTATTCGTGCTTTCTGACAAGATGAGTACAGGTATATTAGAAAATGTAAGGCAACACGATACACACCAGTCAGTGATAACAAATCCTTACTGCAATGCTCCTTTACTTTCCTCTGTATCAGGGAAATTAGGAAAAACTCTCCGGTATTTAACCGATGCTACAAAGTTTTAAGCATTTTGCATCTAAAGTCACACACAAATATTTTACATACTGCTGATTCAGCATGATTTAGTCAATCCTGCAGTGGTGCAACAGAAGTACTAGAAAGGCTGAAGGTACAATTTTAAGGATGCGTCTATTTTATTTAAATAGATTTTTTGTGTGATTTCTGCATTTATCTCTAGTGCACTTTCAGAGAGCAATAGTGTGTGTTTTACTAGATAAACAGAGTCAGGTACAGCCACAAACTGTAAGGCCAATGCACAGACTCATCTGAAGAGCTGATACTATGTGGAGCATGATGCTTCATGAAATAAATTGTCCAAACTCAGATGATATTAGTTGTTTAAATAAATCTCAGGTATAGTTCACAAATAACTCAGGCAGCCTTGTCTTTATAAAAGTACATTTCTATGCATATCATCATGTTGTGAAGCAGTGTATTTCCTGAATGTGTTTAGGCATGAAAGTCACTTTGGTTTGGGTTAGAGACAGACTGTGGTTGTGTGTGTAGTGACTGTAGTGTAGCTACTTTACTCAGTTGAGCCAGCCCACAGTCTTTCCCAGACCTTAGTCAAGTGCTGTGAATGCCTGAATCCAGGCATCCAAAACTTTAATAACTGGAGTCACAAAAGTGGGATGTTGAACTGAGAGATTGGATATTCAGGCAGGAAAATAATATGTTGTCCTAATTAATATGTACTTCAGCAACATACTTGCGACTTGTCATTTACATTAATTGTCCACATATTCTTGTTATGTTTGTTATTCAGTTGCAGTTATGTTCCCCAGAAAAAGTATTTGCGATTGCAGTTTCGTTGTAAAGAAATGTAATTTCTAAGAGACAGTTTTGCTTCAGGTCTTGATTACATCCCCAAATATGATGGTATATTTTTTATTTTAACACATTTTTGTGAAAGAATTAAGTGATGTTTTTTTTATCCCTACTGAGAAATCTGTTAATAATAATAATATAATATTTATAGGGTCTATAATTCCAAGTGGCCATAGCTTGAGTTAAAAACCTTTGTATACATGATACAGGGAAAAACTGAAACGATTTCAAATTGAGAATGTTTCCCCTAGAACATATGTTTATATTGCAATTGGCATGCAAAATAATTGCATTTCTAAGTAGTTTATTGTATTCTGAAAGTAATAATATCTGGCATGCCCTACTAGGGCATGTAAAGGCCACTAGAGTCTGTAACCAACGGGAGTGAAAATTGCAGGAAAACTGCCTTAGATTCAAAAAGTTCCACTACTTGTGGCACGACATCAAATATTATTTAATTATGCAATGATATTGTTAATGTAATTATAATTTAACAGAGTGCCATATTTGTTGCAGCTCCTTTGTGCATTAGTTTGACACTTCCTCTGTGACATTAGAAACTGAACAAAAATTGTGCCCAGTAATTAAATTAACAAGGGAGCTTTCTGTTTTATTTTTGTCTAATATCCTAACTACAGAGTGCCTTTGAAATCCAGGCAGGCACCATGCCAATAGATTCCGAAATAATCACTCTGACAAAATATGCAAAGACATGCAATGTCACATTACAGCAGCGAGAGGAGAGGATAAGCAACCCTCAGACAACAGTATTAGAGTGCCAGTTGAGACGCTGGGAATGGAGAAAAATGCCATACCCTCAGGTACGCTGTTGCTTTGTTGCTCATTAAACTTGCATTGTTTGAAGTGTTTAGCTGCTGAGCTTGTTGACACAGAGGTGCGACGCGATGCATATAAGGCAAACAAGTTCTACTGCCAACCAGGAGCAGAGAGCCTATACCGGCGCAGTAATGAGCCTGGAGAAAAAAATATAAAGCAGGGGGAAGATGAAACAGACTGTGTGATCCATCAGTTGTTCAACCTCGTAGATTTCCAACATCTCCTCTGAGCTGCCATGAAAACGCTGATTGACGAGTGAGGCGGGTTGGACCGGGGCAGAACGGTGGCTGAGAGAAAAGATGTGGTATCAGGTGGGGGAGAGCCTCGGGATTTTCGCAGAAGCACATGTCTGAAATATTCAATTTAGCACTGATCAACAGTTGCCTTTTCAAGCTCAGATTGAATTATCCTATATGGCAATGCCATTATGTTGGGGATTATTACATGCTCTCCAGGAGATTTGGTTTATTCATCTTGCCTATTGTTGACGATGACTGGAGCACTCCCCAGAGTGCAGCCCAGAGAATTGATTTCTGACAATCCATGATTCACCTCCTCGAGTCCCCCACTCTTCTGTGACACTCCAGCAAATCAACTTAAAGGCAGACTCTGACAGCTTCTTGCATTGCACTCCATATAAACAGCCATTATTTCTTCAGAAAGCTCTTTTTGTCTTGTATGGGGGCTTCAAAGTCAGTACATCCCTGTTCCTACGAGCCGCGGTTTAGAAGGCGCACAGTGGGACTATGAAGCTGGAGCGACATGCACGATGTGAAGGAAACGAAGATGAGGGAGAGGCAGGTAACTTTCTCTTCAGCTAGATTAACAAGAGCTTTTACTGTTTAGGATCCCTGTTGGCAGTGGGACATGTTGAGGCGGGGCAATGACCTCTAACACAGACCTGTGAAGGTCACACTGTAGTTACTTCTCAAAGTACAGGAAGTGATGCTCAGTTGCTTTCAATTCATTGTTATCAGTTAGATTTTAGAATTAGCAAGCTTTGTCCTTTGTTTGTCCAGGCCGGTTAATGAGATAGTCTGACATTTTGGCTAATATGTTCATTGTTTTCGATGCAGACAGTAGAAGATCATTCCATCCATTCCCTGTCTATGTATGTGGTGGTGACTATAACGGAGTGCCCCTTTAACAAAAGCTAACCTGCCACAGATATGTGACTGGTATCAATCGTTTCATTCAGTAGCAAAGCAAAGAGGCATTTTCCCAGATTCTCCCGCTATTTCTATTAAAACACAGACCGCATTTGTGACTACTCGTCCAATATTACAACGGCAAGATATGAAGGATTTATCAACAATACAGCGTCTATGGAACAGAGCAAATCCCAGATCCTCATTTATGCCGTGTTTTTCTCTCTGTAAATATGTGTGATAAACAGGCTTTCACTCCAAGCAGATGCACTTAATCAATCACAAATTGAATTTGCCATGGTACAGATTCTTATTTAACGGTGTGGGGGCGATTCCACTGTGTCACAAGACTTTTTGTGATGGATAAATGGCATAAGAATGGGTACCCCCTCCAGTCAACGCCTCTATGTTTCTGACATGGCCATTCCATGTCACACTGCTTGAAAAATGAGCTCCGTAGAGGCATGCAGTCCAGCTATGAGATTGCACTTCATAAAGGGGAACAGCACACTGGGGTGAAATTCCACTGTAGGGTTATGGATTTTCCAGTACATCACTGATAGATTGCACTAATATAACCTCAATAAAGAGTTTGAGAACAACTTTATGGATGTTTTCCCTTTTTTGTCATCTCATTTTTCTCTCCTTTGATGTGTGCTCCAATTGATTTGTCTGTTTGTTTTTTTTTCTTTCTCCTACTTTGTCTGGCTGTCACTCATGGGGTGCAGAGTAGCACACTCTGAACACATTAGTCATGGGATGTGAACTATGGAGTGTTTCTTCCAAAGTTTCACAAGTAGAACCTCAAGCAGCTCATTTTGTTTGTTTTCGCTTCAAGCAGCAGCAAAGATGTTTTGGAGACTGTGATGTGTACATTGCACATAAATTCCTAAACAACAGCACTTGGCACAAAAGAGAAGAAGAGTTCTTTGCGGCTTTCTCGTTGAATCATCACCCTGAGCCATTTCTACCACTTGAGAGCAGCTACAGTTCTTTGTCATTACTGCAAATAATAATAAGCAGAATATGATTAGGTGAAAACAGAATTAAATACATTCTGTAGCTGCACTGGAGTGAATACATTTGCTGCAATGTAACATTTAAAAAGGTCTTAGTTCTATTCATTAAACAGGCACACAAGCACATGATTGTACAGTACATTTTAACTTTAATGGCATTTCGGCTGTATTTTTTTTAGCTCAATAGTAAATTAATGAGCACTTTTTCCACTTTACAAATAGCTGGTCATTTTCTGCTATTGCAACCCTACTGGAGGGAGGCATGGTGGTGCAGTGGGTTCGAATCCACTAGTCAGCCAGCTGGCTTTCTATGTGGAGCTTGCTTGTTCTCCTTATGTCTGCATGTCTTTACTCCAGGTATTCTGGCTTCCAAATCCCAAAAACATGCAGTTAGGTCATTTGGTGACTCTAAATTCCCCATAGGTGTGTTTGTCTATGCTAACCCTTTGATAGACTGGTGACCTGTCCAAGGTTTACCCTGCTGTTAGGATGATAGATGGCTGGATTATCTTATTCTTTTCTTCAATCTTGATTTTGACTGTAATATGTATCATTTGCACTTTTGCTACTGTATCAAACACTAGTTAGATTCTAAGCTGTATTTTGCTTTACTGCTGCGCCATGATGAATCCAGTCTAATCTAATGAGTGTTGTACCACATCAGAAAGTCTTAGCCAAAAGGTCGGGATGGATAGTAGTTCATTCCACTGTGTCACTGTGTCAACAGTGTTGAAGTTAGCGAGGACATAATCAGAACTGTACAGATGGCCTGTCAGCACAGGCTACTGTGAGAACTGTTTACAAAATCCCCAATATGTGTCACTGTGGAACACACTAACATCCAACCTATTTTGGTATTTAGCACCATTAATGATGTTAGTTAATATACAATTTTAAGGGACAATGACTGCATTTTACTGATGAATTTAGTTTACTCAAAAGATGGTTACATTAGTGGAGCTGAAACAGTACTGATTAAACCTCACAAGGCAGGGCTAATGTACAGTGTATCTTATTTCAAATAGTATAAAAATCATTAAAAGGAAAGTAGTTCAAATATTGCTGACCAACTCATGCAGTGATGCTTTGATATGAGGTGATAAACCATTTGCAGTACAATTCTGTCTGCAAAACTGGAAACTTGAATCTTTGTAGTCTCAAAATAAGCCAGTGTCTGTGGTCTGCCCATCTGAGGTCCTGCTTGCTCAGTCACCATGTGTTACCTGCTGAGTCCATCTCCAAGTTCCCTGACCACTTGCTCCTTATGCACTCTTCCAGTCCAAGGCTCTGCTGTGCCCTTTGTCAACCCGGTCAGCAGGACCATGTGCCCCTCTGCACCACACAGCAGCCTGTTACTGCACCACACAACCCTCCATCGGTCTCTCTGCTTTCTCTCTATCACTGTCGCTTTCTGCCACCTCAGGGAACGATTCAATCACCTATGACCCTATCCATCTTTTAATGAGGTCCGCACACTCCAAGGCCCACCTGCGCCCTATGAAAGGCTCTTCATACAGATCGTATTCTCTCCTTGGCACATCCACACAAAAACTGATCCTGCAGGGTGCGCGTGTGTTTGTACGTATTTGTGTGTTGGGCCAGATGCATGCGTCTGTGAACATCCCCTGCAGCTTTTCCCCATGTTCCTTCTCATCTGAGACCTTGGCCAATTTTTGGTTTGTTTATGAGTGCGAGAGTGAGTCAGAGAGTCCAGAGGAGGCAAGCCATGTGCCAGTAAAAACATATGGCACTGCTGGGATGCAGACACCTGCCGCTGGACTGGTGAGAGCGCTTTGAGAATCATTAGGACTTAAAGGAACTTAATGACTTCACAAACAAAGCAAAATCATTTCCTGGGTGGTTCCTTTTTCCCCCACATGGGCAACTCATACCTTTTGTAATGCAGCTTGGTGTACCTTTGCAATAACTCTGTGTTGTGTAAGGCCTTATGGTGATAAAATACATAAATGTAATGACCATGTTGTAGCTCTGCCAAACTGATTATTTGAAGCCCTGAGCCCTAAAAATGGTGCAAATCAGATTTGACAGAGCTGTGGAGAAACTGTACTGTACTGAAAACAATTGTCAGTGTGTAGATTGGAATATTGACATAAAGATAAAGTGATGGCTATTGAGGGAGCTCAGTGCACATTAATCAAGAAAACCTTAACAGCTGCAGTGCATTAACATTAGAAAAATAGTTCCTGCTAGAGTTTAATGTTTCTACCTCGTAATTCTAGACAGTGTTGTCAAAAATGTCAGTTGACTAGCTACATAAGACCTGACTCATGCTTATTGTAGAAATGGGTGCAAGATGCTGTGCACGCCCACAAACCTGTGCTATTATGTCAACATTATTACATTATACTGTTATGGTGCAGGCCTCTCTATTTTTAAAATGGCATGTTTTCTGCCTCCTTCCAAAGCCCAGAACAGTGAGATAAACAGTGCATTTACAGTATAAAGACCAAAACCAACATAAAATCAAGTAGAACTCCAAACACTCACTAAATCATTACCAAAACTGTCACTTTAGGCTTCCTCTGCTTTCTTCTTCTACCGCAGCTCTCCTGTATGCCGCTGTGAACTGGTAAACGGTGTTTTAGTCGCTCACAAATACATCTTCAAGAACAAATATCAACAGGTCTTTTAATATATGACAGGTTATGCAACCTGACATGGCACGTCAAAAATGCTGCTAAGAGCAAAATGGAAAGCACGAAATATCACCCCATCATATATATATTCCAGTTAGTTCTGTACATTTCCAGGTACAGGTTCATGTTTATATTATGCTCAGTTAAAAATAGATGCATGAGTGATGATATGCACTGTATCATATACAGCACCTGGATGTTACTGATGCTGCAGCTGCTGCTGTGTACTGTGTTCTATGTGAGCGTACTGGTGTCAGGACATGTTGCCATAGAAATAACATAGAGCAGTAATACTTATTTAAAGATTCCTCATTACAATCAGGTAAGGAAACCATCATTCACAGTATTGACTACTTCAAAGCCAACTCAAATTGTGATTTGCAATAGTACTAGTTGTATTTGTGCTGGTAGAGTAGTTTTGTCGTTGAATCCAATACAAAAGACCTTGGTTATATTCCTCCTTTTTTAGCAGCACCCTGAAATTTCAATTAATTACTCTTAGTGATATCAGGCCTAAATTGTTTTGCCAAAAATGGGGAAAGATTCCAAAAATGGACTCGCTTCGCGTTGCCTTTAATATGTAACTAACAAGTTCATTAATTAGCTTTTAAGATTGTGAAAAAGTTATCTTGCCAGCAGAGCTGTAGTGCTAAGTAGCATTTTGCTCTACTGGATGCCAAATAAGATTCATGTATATAACTAAACAAACTCCAAGCTCCTAGTAACAACACCAGTGATACACACTTTTGCATTTTAGCCAGGACTCAAGAAGGCTGCAGCCCAAATGCTAAAAAGCTTATTGCTTGTATTCAAGCGGCCCAACTCAGAAACACTATAAAGGCTAGTGTCCTTTAATGTTTATTAAACATAGGTAAATAGGTAAAAGAGTAAAGTAAAGCATGGCCAGTGGCTGACTGGTGGATTCACGAAAGGTCCAAGCAGAAGAACAAAAGGAGTCCGTCAAAAATGCAAAATCCAAAACCAGGCAATAATCCAAGAACACTGGGAACATTGTGAGACAAAAGAAAAAGCTAGGAAGCTACAGCAATAGAGGAATAATAGACAATGTGGCAAAAGGCTGGCGTATAGAACGGCAATTAGGGGAATGAGCTGCAAGTGAGCCGGAGGGGAGGGAGAGGCGTCAAGTGATGGCAAAGGTGGAAACCAGGGTTACTAGGCAAAGCAGGAGGGAGTAGCAGGTGTGAAGTGACAGAGATGTTAGTGGCTTGGGGAAAACCGAGAATGGATGTGGAACATTAGGCTGACACTGGCCATTTTTTTCAAATGTCATTTGCGTGCTAGCAGTGAGGATTGATCTTAGCGTTAGCCCGCTGAAAAGTCGGTCAGTCCACCACAGAGTGAAATAACACAACTATTAAATGGATTGCCATGACATTACAGACATTCGTTGTCCCCAGAGAAGGAATCTCGCTGACTTTTATGGTTTACTCTAGCACCTTTATAGTTTTAATTGAAACGTCTTGACAACTTGGAGACTAACTGGGTGGCGTGCAATGAAATGTGGTGCACATGCTTATGGTCTCCTTTGGGTGTGAACTGTGGGGGGGGCCATAAACATACAAATAGCTTTTTTTAGGCAAATCTTAATCAGATTTGGGTCACGGGACATTTGGCAAAAGCTAAATTTAAAAAAATAATAATTTTTCCTTTTTGAGCACCATATTCATGCATGTTTCATATTTTCCTGCTGCAGCCAGATGTGTCAGCTTTGCATTTAGTTGTATTGAGGTGTTGGTACAAATAGCGAGGTGTCACTTGCTTGCAAACACCACCAATTGTACGAGTAAGAAATCGCTTCCTTGTTCGTGCTTCGGTTGTCCAAACCTGCTTGACCATGCAAAGCACAGGATGGTTACAGTACTGTACCTGTGTTAGGAGATTTGTTGCAGAGATTTAGTCTAGACCATGAGTTTGTGCACAGTGGCACAAACAGAGAGAGAGAGAGGAGGCAGGCTGTTGTGAAACAGAAGGAGAGTCAGTATTTTGATTAAACATTCATGAAGCCTCAGTAGGAGCCACTTACTGTCAGGTGCTAATTGAATAAAGGTCAGCCACTCAGGTTTTGTTTATTGAAACAAGTTGTTTCCTAAAGCACTGTACAGGAGCTTACCTTTGTGTTACTACGCCAATCAGCCACAGCATTAAGGCCACCTGGTGGCTTTAATGTTGTGCTGAACAGGGGTGAGCATGGGCTGTTGGATTAGTCCACAGCTACGCAGCCCAACACACAACAACCTGAAATGTGCTGTGTTTTCTCACAATTGATAATGGTCAGCATTACATTTTTCCTGATTCCCTGGCTGAATAATGCATGCTGAATGAGAGCTAAACAATATATACTGAAAAAAGGTGAGCAATAATTAGGAAATAAACTTTTTTTGTGTTAGATGGCAGTTAGATCAAAAGGTAATTACAACTTTCATTCCTGCATGTTAAATATAGGGCTAAATCGACTGATTAGCTTAGCTTGGCATAAAGATTGGAAAAAGGGAGAAACATAAATCTTGGGTTTGTCCAGAGGTAATAAAATCCCCTTAACAGCACCTCAATCGTTGACTAATTAAAATGTTATATCCTGTGTAGTAAATAAAATAAAATCAATTGCCAAAACGACATGTAAATAAGATGTAAACGGTAAAATAAATAAAATACAAGTTTAAAAAAGAAGGTTTAAAAGATGTTACTGATTCTGAGAGCCAAGACAACCAACAGAGCAGGGCTTGACTTTCCCAAAGAGCAACTTGCTCCTAAGGTGAAATATTTAGGGGTGCACAACACATTTTTAGACTACTATATCAAATTAGTTGCAGTATTACAACATTAGCACAACAGATGACCTGTCAGTTTCAAAACCTTAACATTTTATACACTCATCTGCTTTTATACCAATACGGGTATAGAATGGTTCAGTTCTGCTACTAATTAGTACTCCTACAGTCCAGTACTTTATCAATTACTATCTTTTGCAGCATCTACAATGTGCATTCTCACCTTTTATTAAATACATATACTGAAGGACTGTTGGATTATACTATTTATCTACTACCATAAGTATTAGCTGTAGGTGTCTCTACTAAACTAACAACAGAGTGAACGTCATCATAATTTAATCATTTGTTTTATTTCCACAAAAATAAATAAATAAATAAAGAACAACAAAGTCTTAATATCGGTGCTTCAGGAGCTGTAGCAAATTAGTCTTATTGGCTCGTCTCTTGCTGTGATTTTATTGCACATACCTAGACTCTGTCAGCTCCAGGGGCCTTGAATGTCTCACTTCAACTAGCATCCGTCTCTGCTGCCTGCTGAGCTTCGCCCTTAGTCCATACAGAGCAGGAACAGACAGAGGAAAAGAAGAGACTGCACCATAAACACCATAGCTACTGTATATATCTACAGATCAGCTAATCTCACCTACTGTTCTCCTCAAGAGCCAGTAAAATGATTCTGACAACCCCCCGCTGTGGGCTGCGTGTATGAAAACACAACTCCGCACATTGTCTGGACCCGAATCTCCCGACGCTGTCTAGAGTTTCTAAACGTCGACATTTTTCAAAACGTCCATCCTGTCTAGTCATGAGGTTGAGAGTTTAGTGTCCTGTGATTCATAGTTTATACAGATGTCTAATGATGTTTCTAGAGGATGTGTGTTCTTTTTTGTGCCTGCCTTTGATGAAGGGACTGCGGGTGAGACTGATGTGCAGGCCCAGTCTCACTGGAATAACAAGAGGAGATAGAAATGAAGTAGAACAGCTGAGAGACAACATGAAAATGTGTCATTTATTAGTTATATGGACTTTCAAGTTGTTCTTTGCATGAAGGAAACAGAGATATAACATGTTAATGTGACAATGCCGGACTAACTGTTTATCTTACAAACATGACAGTGGTACGCATCTTCTTGTTCAACTCTTGGCAAGATAACAAAGCCTGTTTCCTAGAAAAAGATGAACTGTTTAACCACCGTAGATGCCCTCATAAAAAAAGGCTTACTTTCCCCTCCCTGCCTGCTATTCTACTATTCTATCACTACTCAACCTAATGAGGAAATGAATGGCAGTCAGCGCTGTACTAATATAATACAAATGACAGTGTTTATGTGTGGGAGGGAGAGATTTCTTTACTGACTCCCACTCAGTGCTGTCTGCACTTTTTCTCTGTCTGCACTTTTTCTTTGTGTTCTTGCACTGTTTGCACTAGGTTGCACAGGATGCACTTTATGTGTTTTGCTAGGACAACTTAGCAGTCCTCAGCCCCATGTTTGTCTTGTTGCCGTTTTATGTAGCACCATGGTTCTGGAGAAACGTTGTCTCATTTCACTATGTACTGCTTCAGCTATATGTGGTTGGAATGACAATAAAGCTTCTTGACTTGACTTGACTTGACTAGTGCACATACTGTTGCAATTACAGTACAGTATGTGTTATGTAACGACTTAGTGCGGCTGTAACAGATCATTAAAACAAACGAACAAAATTATAAATAACACAGAAGAAATAATAGTAAAATAATACTGTGAGCCAAGGGAACTATTTAGTGAGGCTCTCAGTGGCTGCATTTCACTAGCCATTATTTTAGTGTAGGGCTCAAAGTGGTAAATATCAGATTGGTTACAGATACTATTAATAGTTAACAGAAGCTGACCAGCCATCCTCCATGTGGATGAAGACCAGGAGCTGATGGAGCATTGGCTCTCCGATTAAGTGCTCTTTTTCTGAGTGTATCGAACTGATTCTTGATTAACAATTGTAATCAATCGCGAGCCTTTACCCCCTCGAGCCCACTCACAGTAGGAGCCAATCTGGAAGGCTGTGCATATTTTTGAGCACATTCACCACATGCTGCCCGCTATCAAGAAACCACAGCACTTACCACCAATCACATGAAGGGTCATGAATGCGGGATAGTGACAATCAGCAAACTGACCCAGACTGAACCCAGGGAAGAAGTGGTCTTAACACGCGCTGAATCTTTCACCTCTCATGCTCTTGATCGTCCTCTCAAATTTCCCCTTAGCTTTTGTTAACTTTACTAAATCTTTAGCCAGTCACTATAACCAGCAAGCGCTTGTTCCTGCCCTTAATTGAAGCTCACTAATGGTTAGGTCTGGTACAATATTGAAACCCAACATTTAACACTAGGCTGTATCACCTTATGTTGATATCTGTATAAAATATATCTGGAAGCATTGAGATCTATGGGAATGTTGGTGAGTGAACAATACTGGTGGAAAAAGACCCATCAGTGCACAAGAAGAATTTTCAGGAACACAATCCCACTAACTGATTTGATTTCTCTTATTTAAATCTTAGTCGAGGAAGTATTTCATCTTTCAACTCATGTGACAGGTGGTGCTTTTGGGCTCGCAATAAATCAAAAGGCAAACAGCAGAGTAAGCTAATCATTCCTGGGTTTTAGGGATTGCATGCTCAGAGCTGCAGACCTACGTACAGTCTTTCTGCATGCTCAAATATTTGCTTAGCGATCATGTTTGTTTGGATGTGCAGCCATTGATTTGCTGTGGAAACAAATTCCATGAGCGAGACGGAAATAGCACGTTCCACTTCGCTGGCTGATTCGCATTAAAGGAGTGGCTGAGGAGGAAGAAGGAGAAGGAGGAGCAGAAGGAAGTTGTATTGACACCATATCTGGAAAAGCCCAACAACAGATATGGGGCTGGGGTAATGTTAAATGCTGTTGCATTCCACCAAGGGTCTCCCTGGAAACACAGAGAGGAGGGGCTCCATTTAATGGCACGACTAATTATTAATATGGTAATATGTAGTTCAGTGGCAGAGAAGTAGCTTTTATTCATGACCACATTAACCCTTAAAGGGGCTCTTTGTTAAAAATGAGCCCATTGACCCTGCGTTCTGGCCACCTTCAAGTGCCCATCAAATACCGTACGCACAGCAGACTTCGCATGACGGCTTAATTATATTTTTTACCTTGCTCAGAAATAAACTATTACTCTCACGCTTGAATTCCACCTGGCCTCAGGTTTGTGAGCTATCTACTAGTTTCTGATAATTTAATTAAACACTTTTAATTTGTAATATGCACAATGCAGGAAATTCACACAGAACCTTTGCTATTTTAGGTGATATTTTAGTACAATGGCATATAGAAAAGACAATAATATATATGACCTACTTCCAGGCCCTTATCAATTAGGTTGATTAGGTTGCTTTACAGGTGCACATACACAGTCAAAACACTGGAATTCATTTATTGGACAACCGTTAACCCACAACCGGTGATCTCACATCAGTTGTCTGCCCAGTCAGTAATCTGTTTAGAACTGTGATCTTAAACACAAATAATTCTCTCACTATTAATATTTAATTATTCTTTTCTCTCGTCTTTCCTTATTCATACTGTATGTGCACAAAACACAAACAAGAGTCCCACTGCCATATTTGACCGTAAATGTGAACAAATGTGGAAAACATTTGTAGCTGAGGCCCACTGAGTGTCACATCGGCCGCTCTGCATACAAATTATGTTCTGAAGAAGTCTCTGTTCCACAACCCCCCTTTCTCTCTTTCTCTCTCTGTGTCTCTGTCTCTCTCCCCACCCTTCTTGTCTTTGGTTTTTGCAGTAGCTGTCGCATTGCTCTTAACATTGCACTCACATTTTTCAGAGACATCACCACAAGGGAAAGGTTGAAAATCATGTTAATAGGAGATGCTGGGACAGCTGGGACAAAAGGCAAAGGGGTATATTTATTCATTTATTTTATATCTAATTAAGAGCGGTTCTGAAGGACTTGCCATAATTGTCTTTACAGGTTGTGTATACCCTTGGTAGTATCCAGAGGTGTCTTATTGTATAGTGTGTGACAAAACATTACACCTAACAGCCACAACATTAACACTGTCTGGTGGTGTTAATACATAACACACTGATTTATCATGTCATCTTTCAATCAAGGCCAGTATTCAGTTTTTCCCAGTGGAAATGAACATGTCATGTCAACATTGGGTTTTAAATTTATTCTTTTGGAAGTTTTTATTTGTTTGTTTTTGCTGAGGCACAATAGTTGTACAACATGCTGTACATCTTTAACAGAAGAAAACCCTGAGAATTTGGTGCACAGGGTTTAATTCATGTTGGGTTTTCTTAAGTCAACACAGGGTCAAAAAAATATACACACGCCCACTTAGATGATTAATTCTGTGGTGCTGAAAGTTCCAAAATGTCTTCTAATTTGCAAAGCCCAAGGCCTCTTAACTTCCTCTTAACAGGAAGTCAAGAGGCCTGATAGCCTGCAGCTGGTAGCTTCTCTATAAAAAGGGATGTGTTTCATTGCACTCATTGGATTGACCAACACACCATACAATGGGGAAATACAAGGAGCTTAGTGCAGATCAGACAAACATCTGACTTAAGTCAGGACTGTCTCTTGGAGCATTTTATAAACAGCTGCAGATTCTAAAATCATCAGCTGGAACATGGTCGCAGAGCTGACACATAGACAATCATTCACACACACAATTACACCCCTGGCAATTTAGCATCACCAATTAACCTAACATGCATGTCTTTGTATGGTGGGAGGAAGCTGGCGTACCCTGGGAGAACCCATGCAGACACGGGGAGAACATGCAAACTCAACACCAGCGTGGATTCAAACCCAGGTCCTTCTTGCTGTGAAGCGCCAGTGCCAACCACTACAGTGGCAATGCTATCAAAGATGGAATTCAAAGCCCCTACGTGGCAAAGGGACATCTGCTTCCTGAGAAAAATCCTTTTACAAGGCCTCTCCCCTTGTTTCAGCCCTCATTTGAAACATACAAGTTGTTGGGAGGTGTAGCCAAGCTGTCACCTTCAGAGAGGAAGTTGGTCTAAATGGTCAGGAACAATCCGGGATCATCATGGTACAGGTCTGTTAGAAACTGGTTGCTGCTGCAACACTTACTGCTGTCTGAAAAACTGTACTCAAAGAAGCCCATGCTCCAAAATCAGCACCTTCAAGCTCACCTAAAGTTTCCATCTATCCACATGGGCAAAGAAAAAAGCATTCTAAAAGAAAGCTTTGTGGTCCATCCTGTTCTCATCAGTGATGTTTTGTCAAGCCCTTGGGTTTTTCATGTGGACACTAAAGGCGCCTCTCTGTATTAAACATGAGAATGTGTTGGTCAAGCATTGGATTGTGGGGTAATAAATGCTTTATTATGCTATTTGTTTGAGTCTGGGAAGTTTAGATTCTGGTAACCTGTCCCAACCATAATTTGCTTGTTTAGGACAGTACAGAATATTTATGAAATATCTATGTAGCTATAAAGTGGATATGTTATTTTACAGCTTTGTTTTTTTAAATAGGTAAATCTGCCTTCATCATCTCCTTATTAAATATGTGGCTTCTACAAAACACAGTCTTCCTCTAACCCTAACCAAAGTGCTTTTTTTACCTAAACTTATATTCACATGGACTAAAGACCACTCTAGTCTGTGGTTTGCCAATCCTGCACATCATACTGTACGCCCTCCATCCACCCCTGCCATCTTCTAGCGACCTGTTTTGTTTTAGTAAATGTAACACTTCATTTGTTGCATCATTAATATGTTGCATCACAACATAACGTTATTATGAATAAAGCAAAGGTGTTGGAGTAAATATTCACGATATTTCCCCACTGTTCGATATTCATTAAAAACTACCTGTACATCTCACCTTCATGTCGTCCCCAGAGCTGAAAAGATGTGAAAGTGATGTGACTTTCCCCGTCTCCAATGAACAAAAACTTGTTTGAAGGGAGGGATCAAGTGCACCCTGTGGGTAGAATCATCTCCTTAGCGCAGGCTCATGGCAGAAGCACTACCAATGCACAGTTGTTTGAAAGCGTTTCTCACTTTGACTTTTTGTTTTTCCCTTTTGTGCATGTTAGGATCCTTCTTGGCATGTGTGTCTGAAAAGGTCCCCAGAGTGAATTATTGCACCTCACTTGTCTTAATATGTGATGTGTGAAAATAAGTCAAGGCCGGCTAATTGATTTAGTTCCTGTCCCTGGAGTTTCCTTTAATCCAATTATTAGACTGAGCATAATGAGTTTTATTTAGTTTCTGAGATGGAAAGTAAATATTGTAATTTATTGTGCAGTTAGAGAAGCAACCAGTGATGAAAAATCAAGTGGGAGTCACACAGAGTTATAGTTAAAAGAGCATGCACCCACAATATCGCCAGACAGATGTGATGTGATTCTGCCATTATAGGTATTTCATGAAATAATTGTTAATTCTTGTCACGTATGTCCAGTTTTTTCCCCCCAGCAGCACAGAATCAGGGCTCAGGTGGTCCAGAGAGGTGCAATTCAACAAGACAATTACCGCAAAAACCTGACCAATACTCTCAGGGCCAGTAAGTGAATTTCCGCTATTATTGCACTCCTGGCAAGAATTTTTAATAACTGTAATTCTGGCTTTTTTTCATGGAATAGATTAGTTAAATGTCATGCAAAGTGTAAATTAATTAATAAACACAAGCTGTGGATTTTATCCTCTTTGTTTTATTCCACTTTGCTGCATTCAATGCAGTGTCCCATACAAACACTGAGCTCAGATTTCTTGTTTGGCACTCTAAGCTGGCGATGCGAAGTGATTGGCAGAGTTAAATTTTTAGTGAGAGGCAAGAACAATGAGAACCAAAGTTGTAATAGAATTTTTTTCCCAAATATTTCAAGGTCTGAGTGAAACATCTGACAATCACGCACTGTTTACACTGGACCTAGACTTTTGAAATATTAATGAAGTTTAATTAAGCCCACATGGACTACTGCATACTGAGTATCTTCAGAGTGGTTATGCCGAATAAGCGCTCTAGCAGCGCTACATGTTGGACCTTTTCTGGTTGTTAGCAGGTGAGGAGGATAAAGATGAGAGGGGGGTGCATGGCCCACTCCCTCCTACTCCCTGTGTATTGTGTGGAGTGTTTTATATGCTGAAACCACCTGCACCCATTTTGCAGTATGGTGGTTTGAACAAATCCCAAATTAATTTGGGAATATGAAAGGGAGCAAGATGAGAGGTATGGGAGTTGGACACAGTTTCAGCACCATTGCAGTATTTTAGGACACCATTGTCTCTTTTCCTAGACTAATTTAGGTTTACTCAGTTGATAGTTCATGTGGGTGTTGGCAGTGTTGAAGTGGGTTTTTAGTTTTCTGCTTTTAGGTTAGACCCGATGCCAAATATTATTGAGAAGCAGTAGTATTTCAATAAACAAATACTCATGCTGCGACGGTGCCTTTCATTGACCTGTCAGTGATAACGTTTTTCATTTATCTTATCTTTATCTTAACTGACTTAAAGCCAGCCTCTATCTGGGCCCAGCAAAGCCCTGCATCACACTTTTCTCCCAATCGATAGACCCTGAAGTTCAAAGTGCACAGAGCAACAAAAGAAACACCAACCAAGAGCTTTACTCAAATCTATACAACCAATACTCTCACAAGAGGGACTCAGACAAAAAAAAAAAAAACACTGACACAGACAAATCTGTACCAGTGCAAAACATTCAGAGACACAGAAATGTAAAGTGCCACAGGGGAGCTTGTCCTTTAGTTCCCTGACACAGACAGTTCAATATGAAACAATGGAATTCTTGTGTGCTGTTGTTGTTTAGGCCTCTTTCAAATGCACCAGCGATAATAAATTATGAGTGTAAAGCTTGTAGGTCTGAGTGATGCTTTCAGGAGTTCTTTTGTTGCTCTTCATCTCCCTTAACTTTACTCCTATCTATCAGAGCTTAAGAATTAATCAATGTATTTATAATGGCCTTCAAGCCCTGTGGCATCTCTCACGGCTAAGCAACCAAATAAGATGCAAAGCTGTGATCCTCAAAGAATTTCCATCACTGGAATAATGCGGTCCCAGGGCACTGCTGCAAACGCTTGCCCCGAGCATTAGGCACAGATAATTTAAACACATAAGCAGGTTCTTAGCGCACCTTAATCAATGCCAACGGTGTCTTTTAGTTGGGAGGGAGGGGAAGGCAATAAAGAGATAACACTGGTATAACCTGGGGACTTGCTGCAGAAGAAATATGGAGCGCTGAAGCCCTCTGGGTAATGAGAAACAAAACTCCTGACAAAGACTTCTCCTCCTGGAGTTTTTGCACCACAGCAAAGTCACTTAATGAGCAAGATCACACCGCATACACTCACCGAATTCTTACGAGTACAGGAGGAGCTTACCGGAGCGCCATTTGACACGAAAATAAACAGCGCAATAAAGTTAACATGAGCATTCACAAGATCAGTGAGTGGCACATGATGTTTGAATATAGCTGCTTCGGAGAAGATATGTCAGAGCAAATATTGGCAATCCTCTCCGAATCCCATAGCACTGAAATGTTTTATGGTGTCAGAAATGAAAAAAAAGAGCAAACAATGCAGAGTTACGTTTCATATTGAGGTGCGCAATAAAAAAATTCAACAAGCATAATTCAAAGGCCCTATCAGGAAAGTGAAATCCTTCAACGCATCGCTTCCTGCTGTAACCAGGCATCCACATCAACAGCCCCTTCCCCCATCTCCCATGAAACTGATATATGAAACCATTTCCCCAAAACCAAACATGCCCGAAAACATTATTAGTGCCATTTCCTCTTCCGTATTAAGGCGAGAAGTGCTGAAGGCAGATCGGAGAGAGCCTTTCCCGGTGATGAAGTGCCTTCCTCTTTAGGTCTCTCTCACATCACAGAGGAAATGTGTGAGATTTATCAGTGTTGGCCCTCTCAGGAGCTTTCACTGTGGCAGAGCGGCTCTCCGAGGATGCCGCTGTGCTGCTCTTTCTCAGGGAGCAGGTGTACCTTTGCCACGTAGGGGCTTTGAATTATATTTTTGATAGCATTGTCAAAAACACAAAATGAGAGACGGATAACTGGAAAACAGCAGGCGTGTGTGTCGAAATAGAATGCATAAAGCCACATTATAGAAAAAAATTGCAGCAAAACATGAATCGATTTGATGCTCACGACTCCGTCGATGTGTAGCTCGCTTTAATAATGACCTAATTTGGCACGGTTCATACATTATAAATGTTTTGCTTCTCCCTTGACCTTTGCAGGACTTGTATTCATAATGCTGCCCTTGCATGTACTAGGCCAAACTGTACACCACTTTATGCACCTTAACGATAGCCATGAGGTCACAGTCTTTACACACTGCAAGTAATTAGGCTGGCAGGCCATTATATTGAGACCTGCATAGACAGACTTCTAGTTTGAGCTGCAGAGGCTTTCCAGCTGCACCACATGTCCTAGAAACCATTTTTTACATCCAGAAGAGGTGATTCATTCAGTGTTTCAGTGCATTCAGGAAAGCAGGGAGGTAGTACTTAGCAGATAAGGTGCGTTTTGTTTCACAATTGATTATTGTGAACTATCTCTAGTCCTTCAGGATCTAAACTCCACCTGAGTGCATATGTAGTTTGTTTAGTCTGAGCATTAGTCTTTGAGATTTGTTGCCTTGCTAACTAACAACCCAAACAGTCAATGCTACCATGTGACAACAATGAAGTCACCAGTCATTGTCAGATAAAGCATACCATCTAATTATATGATAATCGACATGTAGTTCCGCTGTCTGTTCATTTTCTAAATGATCTGACCATCTCAGGCTCCCAGAGGGATGTCCCAGGATGCACTTGGCACAAGGCAGCTTAGGACACCAACAGAAAATATGTTCACAGTCAAATTCACACCTAAACTCAATTTAGTCTCAGCTTCACGGAGCAAGATGTCTGTGGACAGTGGAAGGAAGCTGGGCTCCCTGGAAGAAACCCACGCAGTCATGATGAGAAGATGCAAGCTCCACATGGAGAGCACCCACTTGATAAAAGGCTGATATGATGCTATATGTTTTCTAATCCAGCTGTTCCCAGATTTTACCTTGGTGAGCAAAAAAAGCAGATAAAAGGAGGTTAGCTTTTAGTCCGTCCATACTGACAATTGCCCAAAACGGCACATGTGCGAAAAGTCGTTTTCAGCTTTGATTTGCAGTGTGTGGCCTGCTATACATGTGCATCAGTAATTCTTAGTCCCACCTACACCCATTTGTCCAACAGACTTTACGGGACGGTCGGTCAATTTGCATGTCAATAACCAAACCAAATAACGGTGCTATAGGAAAAGCTGAGGGATTAGCGAATTGGCTGCAATTCATCCAAGGGTACTTCACTTGAAACATTTTCAGTGTATGCTAATACTGGAGCAGAAGTCAGGGAATTACCACAGTCATTCTGATTGATCATCTGAGGCTCGTAAACGTCTGTGCCAACTATTGTTCCAGTGACAAATGACGTGATGACTTAATGATTTAAACTTTGCTCGTACTGGTGGGGCAAGATGAAAAGTCAGGGAAGCATTTAACCTTGTTAGGATTCATCCTGTGGACACCACCAACATCATGTCTTCTTTTAGATGTTCACAGCTACACAGGGCTAAAGGCCCCTCACATGGCAGCCTGAGACCTCCATACTGAGGCCTCCACATACCCATGGCTCACATTCTTAAAAACTGATCAAACATGTACATCAGCCATATGTCTTCCTTTATAGTTTATGTAAAGTGCTGTAAGATGTTGTTAGTATTAATTAAAAGTTACTGGACTGAAACATCAACTCATCTCACTGGCAGGTGGGATAAACCTTGCAGTGCTCATTAAAAACGCCTGTATCTAATGTGAATATTTGTTGACAGCCTACAACTACAAGTGTAACGCTATCAGTCAAGAAAACAATCAAGAAATACAACAGCCGAGCGACCGCACACACATCTCAGGAGTGACTTAACAAAGCTCCGTCATAGAGGCAAGTGAAGCAAGATGAAGCCATCCCTCATTGAGGCCGTGTCCCGGGATTACATCCGCTCTTGCTGGGAAGCATTTAATTTCTCCTTTCGGCACAGTGACACTTCAATCTTTTCCCTGTAATTACACATTATTAATGTTATGTAATTTGGCAGGACAGAACCTTGGATGCAGTGACACACTTATTGACATTAGCTGCTGATGCTTCTTTCCTATGGCTTGAATGAAAAGAGCGTGCCTAATTATGGCCGATTAGGGTTTTTATCTCCGAGTGTGGTACAGCTGACAGCGCAAGGACACAACTCCACACTCTGTTTCCACAGCCAGGAAGCTCAATATTTTCATCATGTCAGACTACATTAGAGCTTGTAATCTTTGGAGTACATCATTTATTCCCTGGTTGTTGCACAGAGCATACATTATTTATACATGTCATCTGTCAATTTATAATCTGACAACTGAAGAACATGTGATTGATATCTGCACGGTGAATGCTGGTGTAGACTTAAGAAACTTTAGACTTTATTCATCCAAAGGAAAAAAAAAGACATAACTTTTTATCATCTTGCACTTTCAGGAAAGAAAACTGAAAAGTGCTCACCATCTTCAGAGCCCAATGAAAGATGGCATTCTAAGATGTCATTTCTACCAGTAATGGCTTGGTAGCTCAGGCGTCTTAGCTGTCTATTGTAAGGTAATTGAGGTATTATTACATTGTGAAATTGGGTCAGTTTTATCCTGGGAGGAAATAGGCAACAAGACAGCAGACCTTTCTGTCACAGAGATTGCCATCAGACGCACAGAGAGGGGTTTCAAAAGATGATCAATACCCAGAATCAGAAGTAGTGACTGCGGGTTGCAACCTCTAAGATTATTTCATAAACTCAGTGGTTTTTTTGTGACCTATGGGAATATGTCATTTTTGTCATATATGGTCTGCTTGCATTTTATTTTTATACATCGGCACTTGAAGTTTTCTTCTTTTTTTTTTCTTCAACCTATAATTTTGCCAGTAAAGAAAAAATAAAGCTGCATTTTGCATTGTTGGAATTGATTATGAAACAGCATGGAATCCAATTATAAAAAATGCATTTCTAAGTTTAATCTCCATATTTGTTGATGTCTGAATAAGACATTTATACTTT
This sequence comes from Anabas testudineus, assembly GCF_900324465.2. Taxonomy (NCBI): domain Eukaryota; kingdom Metazoa; phylum Chordata; class Actinopteri; order Anabantiformes; family Anabantidae; genus Anabas; species Anabas testudineus. Next base: position 23,453,256 of record NC_046612.1, on the reverse strand, counting down.
ACCTTAATAATTTTAAAATGCTTTATTCAATTTGAAAAATGTATTACAACAAAGCAAAAAAGCAGGACTGGTTTTTCAGCTAAATTGTAGTTTAAAGGAAATAAAGTCATCATTGTTGTTATTTTTAAATTAGGTACAGATAACATATTAAATCCTTCATAAGAATTCAATCTGTGCACACTGTACATGTAAAGTTACCTGTCCAGCCTCCATCCTGTCTGTCACTTGGATAAGGCTTTGGTGATGTGGGAGGCTTGAATAGCCTGAATAGGGTACTTCAATGCTTACTTACAAGTTAAGGACAATGAGAGGTGTCATACTGTTGCTAGGGAACCATGTACAGTAATCACCTGTCTGTCATGTGTCTGTCAGTGTGGTACTCTGATATTGTTAGTTACAGTTAACCGTCTCTTAGAGTGATCAGCAGCAGCTATGTTCAGGCAATCAAAAACACTTTAGTGACAGAGAAAAAGGGCATCACGGTGGAGGAGTGGTTGGACGGATGACAGAGAAAGAAATCTAAAATGTTTCATGTTTGTCTTGTCCGAGTGTATAGTCTGTCTGGCAGATCAAATAGCTCTTGGTAGTCAGCATCAAGAACTTTTTTCTTCTATGTTTTTGATGCTGAAGGTTGCTTTGGGAAGGCCCACCCTCTGCTCAGAGTTTGACAGTTTTTAGCTGGAGGCACCTAGTGCACCAAAAACACACAAATTGCAGGCTAAAGAAATGTGAGGTAAACAGCAGGACTGCACATATCTTCAAACCTATTAGAAGCATTTTAAAGACAATCATAAACATATCCAGTGTGTGAAGCAGAGAGGGCTGAAGAGTTTAGCAGCCATACATATAGTCCAATTACACCTTTTCTCCAAACAGAGAGCATTACACCTTAGCAGAGCAACGGCTCAGGTGGTCCACCTGTGTCTGCAGAGACTCTGCTTTTTGAGAAGTCCTACAGCAATGAGGACTCAACAAGGAAAAACAACCTCAATGGAGAATAGCAGAATTATAGTTATGGCAATGTTGATGATGATGGTGATTAGTATCATTACTAATACAGATTATATTCATAGCTATAAAAATGTTAGTTGTAATAAACCTGCAGTGACTTCACTCAGTGTTTTTAACAGTCTGCAGTTCTTTACTTTGGCTGCGATATTACCCATTGGCGTTGTTACTTATTTATCATTTCCGCTTGTTTCATATCGTGGCGTACCTTAAAACCTCCATGTCCCACTCTTTGGGCGGCGCTTTCTCGACTATGTAAGTCCAGTGTGAGGAAAGCGAGCTTGCAGAGCTCCAAAACAACACTGAAAAGCAAAAGCTGCATCCAAGAGCGAGCGGCCAAGGGAAACTCAGATCTTAAGGTTGCACCTCCACAAAAATAAATATGCTTATTGCTGCCAAAACATGTCTTTGGGCAGCTATTGCAAGAAGATAACATGTCAAAATAAGACATCAACCAATATACGATGGAAAAAAAAAAAAAACAGACACTGTGATATGTCAGAGGTTATCAGTATATCTTTTTCAAGCAGCAGTGCACTGTCATTTTCAAGCCTGTGTGGGCCAGAAAACAACACATCATCTAACCTGTGAGAGCATCTAAACATGCCTGTGCCAGGGCAGCATGAAATCAGCCACTTTATGTGTAAATGGACTGGACTGTCATTTTGAGACAGAAAGCTTCCAAGCCAATTGGCAGGCTTACAACAGAAGTACTGTACTTGTGAGTCTTTGTTTCTACACCATTTCCCGTGAACAATTCCAGCAGCATGCTCCTAAAGTTCCAATAATTACCTTGGCAAAAAATACAGTTTGTATGCTGTGAAAACTATGGTCACGGTATTGTTTCTTTACCAAAAAATGTGTGTTTCTGTGCGGCTGTAGCATGTCGGGAAGAATAGCTCAACATTTCGCAGCGTATGCTGTGCATATACTAGTACTGCATTTGCTGAGGTGAATTAGGGACCCTTGGTTAAATTTAAAACAAATATAGCCTCTTGGAATTTTTGTTTTGTTCTTGATGAGTCCAGTTTTACCCTGTTCCAGAGTGGTAAGAAGAGAGGCGGGTGGAGTGATGCACCCATCATGCCTAGTTCCTAACTTACAAGCTTGTGGGGGCAGTGCTATGATCTGGGGTTGCTGCAGTTGGTATGGTCTAAGTTTAAGCAACATTATGTGCCCAAAGAATGAGGTCAGGTGACTACCTGAATATACTGAATGACCAGGTTATTCCATCAGTGGATTTTTTTCCCCCTGATGACACCGGGCATATTCCAAGATGACAATGTCAGGATTCATCCGACTCAAATGGTGAAAGAGTGGTTCAGGGAGAATGACACATTATTTTCACATATGATTGGCCACCACCGAGTCCAGACCTTAACCCTATTGAGAATCTTTGGGATGTGCTGGAGGAGACTTTGTGCAGCTCTAAAGGCTAGCCAATGAAATATTAGAGTGTGTGACCTTTTTTTTTTCTGGACAGGCAGTGTATCTCAAACTTTTATGATGCACTTTGCATTCTGGGTTCCAGGAAAAATACACTAAGAAAACCTAGTTCACTATAACCTTAACCTTGTCAGTTATAAGAAATCAATGCTGTGATTTTGTTTACAGTTAAAGCTACAATATGCAAAAATCGAAGTCAGTCCACTCAGCTATGCTCTTTTACTATCCGCTCTGCTCCACCACGCACTACACAGACCTTCAGTTGTTAGTCATTATGAAATTACAATAACTCAGAAGCTTCCAAAACCTAATCATCAAGCAGCAATGATTAGAATTCTCTGACTGGGTATTAGCTGAGCCTCAATCACTATCTCTGCACTGCTGACATGGGAGGCGTCCTCTTTCACAGTAACGTAAGTTTTGTAAATCATGTCTGCTGAAAAATATTTACCAATGGTTACGCACTGCTTGTGTATACAAGGTTGAGTGTCTTAGGAGGTGAATTCAGTGTTGATGTGATGAATGTCTGAGAGTGTGTGAATGCCGTGCGAGAGATGCTTATTTCCAATCAAACAGACGATTAGATATTTTGTAACACTGACTTATGAGGGATGGATAGAAGATAAGACGTTTCTTCTCTTCATGTCTACATTGTCTTTGTGAGGCATTCAGAGACTATACAGAGTGTAGGTCATTTGTGATTTGAAAAAAGTAGAAGTTTGAGATCAATTCAAATTTATTAATTACACCTGTACAATCTAATAAAGTCAGAAAATGCAGCTCTGCCATATAATTTCTCAGTTCAGACGTTTTGTAAATAAGATGGACAAAACAGAAGAAGCACCTCCTAATATAATGAACAGATCAATTAAAGATGTTTAGTGATGACATCAACTTCGGCTTTGCTTTGTATTTACTGCTAACATAAGGGGTATTATTTTGAGCATGTTGCCATGTTTGCTTAAGCATTAAGCTCGAATCGTGCCTTAATACTTTCTGCTAGCATGGCTTTAGTGTGATTGTGTATATTCTGTCCCTCCCTGCAGCTACATTCCCATTTTCCCAGTTCATGCATTTCTTCTGCCATTTTCCATCTATCTTGCAGATGTCATCAGTTTTTATCTCTGGTCCCAGCTAACCTGATTCAACACACCTACTCATTCACCTGTCCCCTGATTTGCTCATCAATTTCCTCAGTACGTATTCAAGGCCATGTCCACGCAACCCATGACAGATTGATGTGCTGTCCTTTATGCTTTTTATGTTGTGGACGTCTTGCCAACTCGCCTTTTATATGTTTTGTTGTTGTTGATTTAGCATGAAGTTAGTCCTCTTGAAGAAATAGTCTTCTCAGAACATGTGGGTGCACTCACTAGTTGAGAAACACACACACACAAAAACTAACAAAAAAATCAAATAAAAATCCTCCTAGTGCAAATGTCTTGAAGGACAATTGGATCTTCACAATAGGCCATTTCCCAGAAAGACTTATAGCTAATGGTTGAATTAATGAAGTCCTGTTAGGCTCTCAAGAGAGAAGAAATAGTACTCAAGTAGCAGCAGTGGCCATTTCCTGAGCTTGAAGTGGGCCCCTGTGAACCACTTGTATCTATAAGTGAATTTTTTCACGCCAAACTTTCATTGTACATTTTACTGTACAGAACTTTGCAATCTGTCCCACAATCATGTTTCTTAATCAGAACTTTATGTAAAAGAAATCATGCAAAGCAGACGATGTAATGGAGACAGTGTGGATGATACAATAAATGCTTTGGGCCTTGGTCCCACTGATTGCATGCTAATAGTGTGTGAATTCAAACAGAATTGTCCATTCAGCTGCTTCCTACAGGCTTCTAAACTTAGTTTCTCTGCACTGGAACCTGTCAATCAGTGCTGCACTGTGGGCACTAACCATGTGGGAATTAAAAGCCTCCATTTGTTGAGCTTTGAAATTGAGACGTCTGCCATGTTATACTAATATACCAAATTTAATAAATAAAAAATTGTCAGGACATGCACACGACGTGGCTCTTGAGTGTAATGTTAAGATTTGTATTTATATTGAAAATAAAAAAGTTAAAAAATAGTTCCATAAGCTTGTAAATGTCCAAAAAAAAAAACTCAAGCACTGCTACGTTTGTGCAGGATCAACGAAACGCATCAAACACAGACACTGACACCTTTCTTTTTAAATGGTTGGTTAAAACAGGATAGTCCATCATGAAAGAGCTTCATGTGCAGTCTTTGATATTTGCTCTTTGATATTGACCACGCAATCAATAGAGCTTTCCTATAGCAAGGCTGAAAATATTACTCTCAATTTTCACAGTTAGGTAATATTAGTCCCATAAGAGACAGTCTATTGATCTGACCACACGCATAACTTTTACTACCATGAGCACTCATCAGGATCCACTATGGGAAGTGTATAGTTAGGAAGACGGCAGCAAATATTCAGACTTCACATGCGATAAATTAGTTTGTTAATATTTCACAGTGTCTGATGCTTGCCAAAAGCAATTATATTGGACTGGTATCAAAACAAGGCAATGTTAATCAAGTATGGCTGATAGATATAATTGGATTAAAAATCAGTCTGAAAAAATGCTTAATGCAAAAGTAGTTTGTACATTGTATTGATAAAATAATTCTTAACAGTAAGAGTATATCTTTACATCTGTGTTAAGGTGATGCTATACTGTGGCATCAAAAGAATGTTACTCTTACTTCTTAAGTAATGCTACATAATTGTAATGAAATATTATTGCACTTTCATTAGGGTTTATACTGTGAATTTGCTCTTCTAAGTACCAAAGTGGAAGTCCCTCTTCACCTGAAATCACTTCACCAATGCATTTTGTCAATAAATAAAAACGTTATAAATTGAAGAAAGGAACATAATTGCATTCCTTGATACAATAGCGTGCGGGATCGCTATATATTCTGGTGCTGTTTGTCTTTGTCAATGCATGGCTGGAATCTGAGAGTTTAATAAATATTATAAAAGAACCTCACATTTGAAGTTACCGACAGAGGCCAACTATTCATATTTTTTGTGCGTTTGATGTTACAGAAGTCTTATTGCTGTATTATAGACTTTTTTCTGATGCCATTCATTATATTTATAAGGTCATTTTTAATTAACAACAGGAAAGCGTAAACTGGTTGAACTGAGCAAATTTGTGTTTGCTCAAAAAGCTCTAAAAACATTTTAAGTGACTTAACAGCAGAGCTTCTGCACTGAAGAGAATCACTGAACTAAATATTTACCTCTGTGCACAGTTGGATTTATGTTGCTGCCTGCTCCATCTGCTGCATGTCTACTAGCAGAATATCTGAGAAAAGTTATGCATGGATTTCCAAAAAGTGAGTGGGAGCATTATCTTAAAAAAGAAAAAAAAAAAAAAGGTATAGAACTTTCCAGAAACACCATCTAACTTGTCAGTAAGAAAAAGATCCTGCCTCCAGTACTGGTTCAGTAAAATAAAATTACATTTAGCCTTCCTACATCTGCGTGTGCTACTGGGAAAGGAGATGGAACAACAGCCCTACTGGCCACATGTAAACATTGGAAATGCTTCTATACTTTTGCAGCAATATCTGTTGTTTGTTTGTTGTTTTGATTTTTTTTTAGGAACAGTGCACTAGTGAAAGCCTCTGGTGCATCATGTGACCTGCTATTCTGGCCACAGCCACTATGCTTAAATTGTCTTCACACCTTATTTCTTGGTCTGCTACTGCAGCAATGACTTTCGGATATTACAGTAACCTAGCAACAACTTGCTTATGCTTCCATGGGTTAGCTGCCTGTGGTGGTTTTTTAAAATCTATTTTGATTTCACTTTTGCATGTGTAGTTTTTTGTTATTTGTATTTTAACTGAATTGGTGGCTTTAATAGCTGTGTACTGAACATGCACTAAAAAAAAGAAAAGCCGTTTCCACTTGGGGTGAGCAATATAGCCTTAAGATTACATCATCAAATTTCAAAGACAATTTTACAATTTTTTAAATGATGAACAGTTAACATTTTATCAGCAGCTGCAGTTTGCATGCAGCAGTATTTTTTGGTGCTGAAGAACATTTTCCATCCTTTTTCCAGTCAGTTGCGGTAATTGATGACAGGCACCTCTGTCTAATTAGAGGTGTGAATCTATTGCCACAAGGTGGTTATATATGGTTCCACAGTTTGGCTTGACCAAATGTGCATGGTTAAATAAAAAAGAGCTTTTTAACTGATTGCTTAGAGCCCTCATTTGGCAAAGTTTGGATTGGCATCATATCACTGGCAGAACCATGTTAGTAATTTGCGTCCAGCGCTTGTGCTTCCTGTCATAGGGAGTCACCTACAACGAGTCCTTCTACGATCTTTGGTTGAGTATTTACTTTTGGACTCCACATGACCAGCTGCTAACTGATCATGTGTTCATGTTTCAAGTGGTCAGTTTTTGTGTTTCCACCTTAAACGCTGTCTTTTTTTTTTTTTTAGTATTGTGCTTTGTTGGAGGTCTCACCTCTTCTAAACCACTTCCATACTATTGAAGTACCTCTCCTATTAGTTACTGAACTGTCATCAGAGGTTTCTCCTGGGCTTGTGTTGTTTTGTGAGCCAGGTAACATAAATCACATGTCATTGCACATCAATGGCACTTTTTCATCAGGTAAAAATGTATACTAGTGTTGTCATGCACAGTATGATGTGGCACATCAAATGTGCCTGAAAAAACTAGAGAACACCACTGTGCGTGTGTACATTTTACCAAGTGGACAGGAAGCTGACAAGTGCATCAGTATGCATCAGAGTTTTTTCAGATGGTTCATCACTTCAAAACAAAGTTAGCATGTCACTTCTGCTGTCACAGACAGAAAGTAAACTGGAGGTCACGCTCCTAATTTTTGCAAGGAATTACTGGGGATATGAATAAGATGGATAAATCCAGCAGTTTGAGCAGGAGATAAAGTGGGTCATCAGCTAATTGAACAGTTTGGGGTTTGATCCGCAGCTCCTCGGCTCCTTCAGTCCATGTGTTGAAGTGTCCTTGGGTGAGACATTAAACCAACTGCAAAGTAAAGTGCCATAGGCTCATTTGTGCAGTCAATTTCCCATTCCTTCTGACTTGCTTATGTGATGTACTGCAGTAGATTCCTGGTTGCAGACAGCGATAATCTAAATGCGCAGCACAATCAAGCCACAAAACCATAAGAAGAAAAGGGGAAATTATGTACCACACGTCTTTTTCAGTGCTGCACTTTAAAGTGAATCCTGACAAACCTGCAAGTGCATTAATTGATTTGATCGGGAAATATATGTTTTAAATCTTGCAGTAAATACTCAGATATCATCACCTCCTCGTCTCTATCGGTTAAAAGAAGAACAGCCAATCCATGCGAGAGGACGGTTGAGTGCGCTTGTGATAAATTAGAATGAAATGTGAAGCAGCTGGATCCAGACTGACAGCTCCAAGTCAATGAGCAGTCAGGTATACAAGCGTAATATCTCCTAAGAGTCTATTTTTCTGACTGACAGACAAGTTCACCCAGGTTACTGTTTTCACAGCGTAAGGTGATCCTTCAAGCGTGCAGAACGACGACCCTCTCAGGGAAATAAGAAGAGACGATGCTGTCAGGCTGCTTGTTGAGTAATGAACACACAAACATGAAAAGGAAGACAGAGCCATTTAAGGGACTGACACAGATGCGCTGACTGACAACCATCAGCAAACTGTTTTGCAAGCAAACCACCCCTTACGAGATGTACACTGCTCAAAATAATTAAAGGAACACTATTTAATCAGAGTTTAGCTTAAAGTCAGCTGAACTTCTGGGATATTAATCTGATCGGTTAAGTAGCAGAGGGGGTTGGTTATCAGTCTCAGCTGCTTTTGTGTTGGTAAAATTAACAACAGGTGAACTGAACGGGCAACAAACCCCCAAAACAGGAATGGTTTTACACATAGAGTTCTCTCCTCAACTTTTCTGACAGTTTTTTCACTAGTTTTGCATTTGGCTTGGGTCATTGACACTACTGGAGCCCGATTTGCCATAGAACACTAGAACTGGCAGGTCTGCCACTGGGCCCCTGTGATTTTCACTGATCAGAGCGGGTTTACTCCGAACACATGAGACAGATGTGACTAGGCTCTGGAGAAGCTGTGAAGAACGCCATGCTGCCTGTTGCATTGTTTAACATGATCGGATTGGTGGTGGGTCAGTCATGGTCTGGGGAGACATATCAATGGAAGGATGCACACACCTCTACAGACTAAACAACTGCATCCTGAATGCCATTAGGCATTGGGATAAAATTCTTTGACACACTGTCAGTGGTTCCTTTTGTTGACAACAATACCTGGCTTCATGTGGTGAGCGTATGCTGGCAGTTCAGGGATGATAAAGGAATTTATAGCATTGACTGACCCTCACGCTATCCTGACTTAAATCTAATAGAACACCTGTGAGACATTATGTTTTGGTCCATCCAATGTTGCCAGGTTGAAACTCAGACTGTCTGGGAGCTCAGTGATGCCTTGGACCAGATCTGGGAGGAGATACCACTGGGCATTATTAGTCGTCTCATTAGGAGCATGCCCCGATGTTGTCAGGCATACAAGCACGTGGAGGCCATACAAAGTACTGAGTACCATTTTGAGTTGCTGGAATGACATTTCAGTAAAATTGACTGACCTGCTGCATTATTTTTCCACTTTGATTTTCAGGGTGTCTTTGAATTCAGCCCTCTGTAGGTTGATAATTTTAATTTCCATCAAACAATTTGTCATCCTTTCATTCCTTACACATCACTCAGACCACATCAGTATAAATATCCAGCATGCTTTTTCCTCGTTGAAATCTGACGTGTTTTCTAAGTGTTCCTTTAATTTTTTTGAGCAGTGTATTTCCTCCTGTGAACAGCCGTTTACACTGTTCACTGGATCAATTAATTTTATTCCTAATGGTGTCTATGTGGGAAAAAATGAGCAAAAAGATCATCAATTTCCCAAGGATTTCCCAATGGAAAGTCTTCCATGAATCACTGGGCCTGTCAGGAAATCAGTGGCCAAAAAATAACAAAATACTTTAGCTAACAAAGTTGTGATCAGAAGTTCAGAATATCTTACATCACTGTTAAACTGAATAGGCAAAATAAAAGAACATAGAGGCTGAATAGGTTTGCAATATTGAAGATGATGTTGAATGTCAAATTAAGGACATTTTCCAATTATTTTTTTATGTTCTACAGCTAAAAGATCATTTGTAAATGCCATTGTGTCTATGCTCAGTGACAAATGACACTTTTGTTGTGCAAAGAATAAAAAATTATCAAATTGTGAAAATTAATCAGCTACTCCAAGTTAAAAATATCTTCTTATTTGGCTTTGACAAGGCCCCTTTCTGTTGCAACAGCTTATTTCTTGTAGCAGCATTTGACTAATTTATCTCGTTAGTGTTTTGTGTCATAAACACAGGTCAGTAACATGTCTCCCTCTGGTCCCGCTATAACCACAGTCAAACCCATGTTGCCACAATGCAACACATGCATGAAAGCACTACAACGACAGTGCTGTGATGCGTTCTCACCAATACCTGCACAAGAAAGTAATACATGTTGGCACGCAGTGTGTGCACAGTGATTACAAGCAAAAGAAATAAAAGCACAACACAGGAGGTGGAAAACTTCACACAGCATAACACATACGAACAAACATAACAAGTTTACTTGTGAGGATGTCCCACATAACTGCTAGGCCTTCATGGATCGTGCAGTGCAGAAGACAAAAGCCTCAACTTTGAAGTTTACCGGAAATCCACACATATAGATCAGTATTTATTCTTTGACTCTCACCACCCTCTGGAACACAAACTGGGAGTGAATCCTACACCACCGGGCAGAGAGTGTTCCTACTAGGACAAAAGGAAAGGAGAAAGAGCAGACAGACGTCAAAGAGGCGCTCAAAACTTGTGGTTATCCTAACTGGGCTTTTGTCAAATCCAGGAAAATTCTAATAGGAGTACTAGCACAACGGACAGGAAAGAAGACAACAGACATAACAGCACTGTCATCCCTCATGTTGTGGGAGTGTCAAGAAACACAGCATCCGTGTACATTTCAGACCGAGCAACACTCTGAGACAGAAACTGGTCCACCCCTAAGGCCAAAACACCCAGACACAAACAGAGCAATGTAGTATAGGCAGTTCAGTGCAGTGAAGTATGTACAGATTTGTACATAGGAGAAACCAAACAACAGCTTGACAAACGCATGGCACAACACAGAAAAGCCAGATCCTCAGGACAGGATGAACTGATGAAGCCTTCTTGTTAGAAGGCAAAAACGTACTGTGTGTTGGTAATATCTTTGTTATAAACTAAAGGTAATTTATATAAAATAGTGGTAGTGAATAATTTAAAACTAACAAAAAAAAAAAAAATCTGTTTCATAAAACACAGTGTAACTTCACTTTGTATGGGGATATTTCTCTACCTGACAGATTTCCCTGCTCTGTGCAAACCTGAGGGGCCAATAAGAAAAGAAGGACTACAGATTTATGTGCTGCATAAAGTCAAGAGTCTACTATTTTTGAAGGGCATGAAATTAAGTTTTAAAATTGCAGAACCAGTAGGAAAGCAGTTTTACTCGGTAAATATAGAGACTACATCTCAAGTGGTCGCCATCAGACAAAATTATTCTTAATCATTCGATTGCTGAGCAAAGTACTCAGGTGATTACTTGGAGCAGATTGTATCATGCACTACTTACACACACTGCAAACAGGTTTATGGTAAAATGCAGTCTAGTCTAGATACATACACAGCATTTATTTTAAGATCACTCTGTCCCTACCTGCTCCCATTTGTACCATTAAAAATAATGTTTACCAATCAAATTACTCACTTTGTGAAGCTTTTCAGCCACATTTTTTCAGTCTTCTGTAAAAATGTCTTTTTAACCCAGTGCAGCCACTGCGTCTACTGTATCTTTTTCTACACAATGATTTGTTTTTCCTACATGCATGTGTAAGAATATGATTATGTAGCGTTATCAGCTCTGTCTGACAGCGCACAACTTTACTGTCATTGAACAGATCCGAAGAAAAACACTAATGCTAATACATTTATGGTGCACAGTCCCTGTAGACAAGCTGTTAAATGCCAGTGCAATGACAGGGCGAGGATAGGCTTTTACATATATACTCATATATACTTTACTGTGATGAAACAGCTTATGTGAAGTGTGTCTGTATTCACAAGCCACTGTGGCTGAGTTAGGTAAATTATGTTTTTTTTTTTTTTTTTTCTGGTTCATTGCCTTCGAGTTCAACCTTGTAAAAAACGTCTAGCCATGCAAAAATGCCTACATCTTGCAAGCTCAGTTTTTGCAGTCTTAGATATTTCTCTGGAAACCATTCACTGAGAATTGATCAAATCACAAGATCGAATCAGGTGGACCAATTAGGATTGCAGAAAGTTGTGAGATGATGACAATGCTAATGAGAAATGGTGACATTTTGAGTTTGAATAAGGAGACATTCTGCAGTATTTAAACTGCAAAAATGTGGACTTCTCAGTAAATGTCTGAAATATAGGAGAACTTTCACATCAAATTTATTTAGAAAGCACATTTGACATCTGGTCATGTGGAAATTCCATTTTTAAATACAGTAGAGTGCCTACTGTAATAATCTTTCTTAGCAGGTTAAAGATCTACCACACTTCATGTATTTACATACATGAGGAGTGCAAAACATTAAAAAATTTAATATAATTCGTTTCAGTTTAAGTCCACCACCTACTACATTTAAAAAAAAAAAAATAGACCTTGACTTTAATTAATTTTATCTTCTCTATAGGTCCCACGAAATTAAATTATATTACATAACACTACATGGTATGTAATTTAATAAGGTAAAAGCTATAGAATATTTGCTTTCAACTGAGATTATTCAAGTTTGTGGAACCTGTTGACGGGATAAAATTAATTAAAGTCAAGGATTTAGTTTTGTGACTGTATGATCTCCGTAATAAACATATAGAAGTATGAACTCTTAGTTGCAACAAAAAAAGAGAAATTATAACCTTGTGAAAGTAGAGTTTATGGCAGAGCTTCTGTATTGGACTGCAATGGATTGTACAGGTGTACCTAATGAAGTGGTCACTATAAGTATATATTTCTCATTTCAACAGTTTTGACTTCTCTGCTACAGACCTCCCAGTGTATCTTCCTATACCTGGCTGCTCTATATAAATGATTTGATTTAGTGGATGGGGCCTTTGGTTGAGTGTTCAAGCTGTGAAGTTCTCTGTATTCTGTTATTGGCCTCCATCCCCAAGCTGCAGCTGCAGCTGCTGACATCGTCAGAAGTCCTGATAATCTCCTGGTTATTGAGTTGGCTGTTTTTAGGTGTGTGGTAATTCACTCAACCTCAGGGATCAGGGACTACAAGCCACTTTTGGGCCACTGGCCAAGCTAAATAGGTAGGCAGAAGGGAGGGAAAATGGAGCTACAGTAGGTAAAGGCTGCAATACACGATGCACAACAAGACATGGGAGGAAATGTGAACATATACTACTATTTGTCATAAAGACAAATAGTGTGTGGCCTATGTGGAAAACTGTAGTCAAAAACATCTGTTTAAACCATAAAATGGAAATGAAGAAAACCCAAATTCTATATACAAGGTAATGCAATAACATTACTTCCCTTAATAGCCTGATAAAATAATAGTTTAATTTTGTAACAATTATGTGAAGAGCTGAGCAGCATGGAACGCTAAATAGACTACAATTTGTGTCAGCACTTACGTGCCAGCGAAGGGAGCACAGCCAACTGCTGCTGTGTATGTGAATGGAGCTGTATTTCTACAGCGCCAAAACCACCAGCGAACATCTATTAGTGAAATCAGCAGCGCTCACTGGCGCCTTTGTCGTTATAGAAGATGGAGTTCATATATACACACTAAGAAGTATACATCAGCAGCCCCATCTCCGCACATTCTGTGCTCCCACTCTTTTGGTAATGCACGGTGCGATGTTCATAAACGCTGAGTGCCTCAAGTGCACTACATTTTAAAATGTGGACTGGCAAAATAAAGCATGATCAAATAATCTATGAAACACAGGGATCAGGTGACTAATCACGATGCGTCATGTAGTCAACGGTCATATCATCATTATATGAACAAAAGAGATCAACTTAGATTAGTTTAGATTAGGAGACTAGAGATTTTCCTGTTGACGGCTACTTTACTTTTACCTTTTTAGAAAAACTGAGTAAAAAATAATCAGAATGCAAGAATCAGTTGTGGTTGGTAAACTCTTAAAGGGAGCATATGTGGCTGTATATAGAAACATATACCAACACCAAGTCCATTACAGCTGAGGCTTGAATCTATTGTCCCCACTTGTGGCCACTTTACTAGTGTGTTTCATGAATTTTTTAAACCCACTCTCATCCCTTTGTGTCCCATTTATAAGTGTCCAGGTTAATTCGCCCTCTCTCCTTTACACATTGGTCCTGAGCAGATCATTTTTTGTGGCACAAGATGCAGTGAACCTTTGACTTCAATTTCCTGGTGCTGGCAGACGTAAATTAGAAGAATGTTTCAACGGTGAGTACAGCTCCCTGGCCTCCACAGTGAAGGCTAAGATAGAAGCTGAAGGAGGCCGGTGGAGCTACTGAAGGATGACCCGGACCCCTCGCCATTTAGTCTGGTGTGATATTGCCTAGGGTTTGGTACCTTGTCATTTGAAAAGCTTCAGCTTTTCACTAGAAAACAAGATGCACAGAGACAGAAAATGGATGTTGGTAATAAAATCCATAATTCAGATTTTACAGTATAAATACTTATGGTTAGAAGAAATGACATTATTATATGTTTTATATAAGGATGTATCATGTTCAGTGACTTGCATGTATTACTTCTACTTCTACCTGAAGCAAGAAAAACAGTAACACTTCAAGTATTGACATGTTGCTGTGCAAATTGTGTCTGGCATCTCTAGTAACATGTTACCTGGAAAAAGGTACCAACTCATTATTATTATTATTTATTTATTAATTATAAACTGAATCATCAATTTAGTAAAGTCCTGCTTAGAACTGTGTGAAAATATGAAAGACCTACCACCCTTATTATCACTGTGACAACATTATTCCTTTCAGTTGTTTCTAAATTCTTGACACAATGTCATGTGTAGAATGTAGCTCTCATCATTTAATCTCATCATATTTTTTCATGTATGTTTAAAGCCTGTGAAGTCAATATCTGCTGCTAGGCTGATGTCAACAGCAACCTCTCCACAAATAGATTAGAGAAGAGGTTTTGTAGGTTTGTCATATATATACTTAAAAAATGTTGATGTAAAATACATAGTATACATACTGTAGCTTTAATTAGCTACCTTGCTATTGCCGAGAAAATGTGCCATTTTAATTTCAGCTGACGCAAGTGGTGTTTATTGGCTGTAGTTCTAGTGATAAATCTGCCACCGTCATGACTTAGAAGAACAGAAAGCATACCTAACAAATGTCCCTATCAGTTTTTACTACAAAAACTGTCTTGTAAGTTTTCATACAATACTATTTTCCAGTGTAATGGACATTTGTGAAGGATGTTTCAAAAGAGCTGACCTTTCACTTGTAAATAACTTGGTTTTGATAATGGGATTTTACTAGGGGCCTTGTTTACCACTGTCTGATGGTGTGGCATCTGTTGTTGCTTGCCCTCTGGGGCTTGGTTCTCTTCCTGGAAGAGTCTTCTTGCGTCACAGCTTGTACTGCAAGTATGACAAGAGGTTGCTTTTCCATCCCCACGTGGGCTGGTCATAGTTTCATTATCCATCATGTTGTTGTTCACAACTGCCCCCCTGCTATTTGTCGTATTAAAAGATTAGCAATCACTGAGGCTCTGCTGCTAGCAGACAGCTCATCAGGGAGGGAGTCATCGTCCCTCCCTGTAGTATCCTGCAGTCCAAGTTGTGGTTACACTTAAAACACTTAAAAGTGTCATTACTGTGTTCTCACACACTTGTATTTGGAACAACAGTACTGAAAGTTCTTAAAAATGTAAAGTCATTTTTGTAGATTTAGTTGAAACCAGAGAATGATCATACACCTTTTTCCAAGACCTATAGATTTTAGGTGCACATTTTCTGCTTTTAGTGAATCACTCAAAATAGTTTCTAAGATCTTACATTGTGTTTAAACACATTGACACACTGACAAAATCTCATTTTGCTCTTGTTCTTTCCAAAACTCCAAAAAAGCTTATTCCTAATGGTAAAAAGCCTTTTTTTTAATATAATATAAAAATAAAAGGCCAAATACTTTCAACACCCACGTTGAACTACCAGGATAGCTGTCTCAGACACTGATGCATACACAACAAAAGCAGTAGCATATTTATTAAATTGTTGTTGTGGGAAGGAATGTGCCAGGAAATAAAATGACAAGTGAAAATGCAGAACACTGTAGTGCAGCTTTATATAAGGCTGAAATCTCCCATGATGCTGTCTGTACCATGCTAGTGAGTCACTCAGATATTGAACAGGTGTCTCTCTCAAACCAGGGGAGGGAATCATGTATTATTCAAAGGGAAGAGTGCCGGGGTCTATATTATTGTAACAAAAAAAAAAAGTGGCTGGAGGCCAGTGCTGTAATAAGGTAAAAGTGTAACTATTTTATTGCATGCATCAAAGAGTGACTTCACAGATTTTCAACTACATTCGTATGGTTGTAGCTTGGAGAGTACATGTACATAATACAACAAACGTAGGTACACCCCCGTGCAAAAGCAATATGAAATGTTAAATGATTCAAAACTATACCATCTTAGAAGGACTGTATTATTTTTAGGTTGACATGTAGGGGTATTTGAGCTATTCTATAAATAAACGGTGAGACAGGCTCCAATGAAAGTAAAGGCTCAATGTGTTTTTACTTGTGATTACCAATTAAGGCTAATTGCACGAACGAGGACATAAAGAAACCTGAGAATGGCCATGACCTTCTCAGGTTTGAGCTGGGGTGCAGTTAATGTGGCCCAACATGGTAAGAGGCTGCCTGAAAATGTGACTCTTATTCATAATGATAGGGAGAGAGCACAAGAGCAGCAGGTAAAGTGTCATACCACCAGTAAAAGAGGACCTTTAGTAGCTCTCCTGAATTGACAGTCAATTCATTATTCACCTAGCTGCATTGAAAAACAGATAAGTGTTTCTGAATGCGCACAAGGATTATCTGTTTCAGTGACTGATCACACAGTGTGAAGGACGTTGCTTGAAGGTAGCCTCTAGAAAAGAAACCCATTTCTGCCAAATTCAACTTTGCCAGAGAACGTGAGAACTTTGCCACAGTGACCACATGATGCTCGCTGTGAAACACGGAGGTGGGAGTGTATTGACAAGGAGCGACACGAGTGCAAATGGGAGATGATATTATTAGACTGTGCCATGAATACAAATTTGTAAACCCAAATTCTGAATGAATGAATCACTCTCAGTCTCCTTCTGAGGAAGCCTGGCAGGAGAGGAATTTTCCAACACAATGTAAGAAAAAACAGTAAAAACCTATGACCCGGCCAAGCATGCCCCCTAATAACTAATAAAGTGTGTACGAACTTCTGTTTCCATTCTTTGTACAAGGGGACTTCCCAAATCGTGACCATGATCCTGCAAGGATTTAGAAGACGTGATCAAGGAAACACTTGGAAAATTAAATCTCATTTATTTCTAATAAACTGAATGAAAGTAATTGGCTTAATTCCTCTTGTACTTTGGTTAAAATCAAATCACACAATATGAAATAGACAGGATTTGTAAATTCTTAAACCTACTAGTGATAATGACCATGGATTTATCATTCATTTGCTACAGTTTAATATTTCCTTTTATTCAAGGATTCAAGCACATTAAATGTTGTGGCAAATTGTCTAGTATAAATACTTTAAGACAGACAAGATGATTGAGGGTAACAAAACTGATTTAAATATTTAAAATAGGTCACAGTACACTTTAGTCCCTACAGGAATTTGCAATGTTGAGCAACAGTTAACACAAATTCAACAAATCTCCATGAATCCTGCATGATCTTGCAATCTTTTCAAACTACACATCGTAATGCACCTGAACGCCTCATCTGTAACAATGCTGATAATTGCTAGGTAACACTATGTGGTGTTACACAAAGGCAAATGTTAGCACTAACCCAATCACGCCAATCATCTGCAGGAACAGGAGACTCTGATTTTAATCTTGCTTTTCTGGATGATGGTCTTGATGAAAGATTAGTGGCTTTAAACTAAAAGGTAACTTATGTAAAATATGAATATGTACAGAATACAAA
Organism: Anabas testudineus; assembly: GCF_900324465.2. NCBI lineage: Eukaryota > Metazoa > Chordata > Actinopteri > Anabantiformes > Anabantidae > Anabas > Anabas testudineus. The sequence continues at coordinate 23,435,464 of NC_046612.1, read as the reverse complement.
TACCTACTATGATGGGACCAAATATTGAATGACCTTGTTAAATTAGATAAAACCACAGGAGTAATAAAGGTCAAAAAACGCAGTGGATCGTGGAATGAGAATTTTTGTTAAACTCGCTGTTGTTCAAGGTGAAAAATTTGGATTCCCTCTTAACTGCAAAATATGCTATCTCCTTGTGTTATAATATAAAATATTTGTTTTATTACAAAATATCTTTTACCATTTATTTGCCATACAGCAAAGGGCTTTTTGATAAAGCGTAAAGCAAAAAAACTGTACCGCACTTCCTTTTACGTGTGCTCGTGCACCACAAACTAATTATCAAATGTGAGTGTTGCGCCAGAGCAACAAAAACACACTAAACTTTGTTCTTCGATCCCTCAGGAGTGGTCAGCATAACAGAATGTCTGTGTGCACTGAGGCTGCACTAATGTATCAAACACTGGGGTAATTCATTGCAATTAGCAGCGACTCATTTAGGTAAGTAATGTCACCACAACCCCTGATGAATGGGAATCTAGTCGAACACATGAATCAGGCCTTCTGTGTCTTAAAGGGGTAGACAAATGATATTCAGAGAGAGAAGGCATAGCCAATGCCGTTTTCGACACCAGCTATGTTTAGAATCACTTTATTAACTGTGTTTGTCAGTTTTCAGTGAGCGTGTGCAAGTGTAATATAGTACTTCAGGAGCAGTGGGTATATCTTAGTCTGAAGGCTCTGATGGCTCATTATGGGACTGATGCCTACATGTAGCAAAATTTATTTTTGTAATTAATACATGAAGTAGGAACCTCGGTCTCACATTGTGCGACCTTGTGTTATTTGCATACAGATTTTCTATCACTGTGGTCAAACCAAGACAATCAAGCTTGGTTCTTTTCCATTATTCCTTATTCTGCCGTTCTTGATCACAAATGGATCACCAATAGTAATAGCTGGATACTGCTGTACCAGTGTGGCTTTCTACTGCTCTTACATGGGCCAGTGCTGTTGTTAAGCCTCCTAAATACATTAAAACGAACCAATAATCTATAGTAACACTGTGAGATTATAACAATGCACGCTGGTATTTTAAGTAAATACTAAATGATGTTCAGCAGATGTGTTGAGTCCATTTGACGGCTGACTTAAAGCATTGAGGTAGGGGCATGTTAGGTGCATCTCATCCATCAGCAGCTCTTTGTTTTTAGAATCAGGTTTTTTAAAATGCTCATGTGTCTCTGTCTCTACTTTTTGTCAGTAACTAGCTGAGTAGCTATCGGTTTGCTTTTGTACTTTTGTAGGAAAAGGAAGTGACGCACCCCATGACATGTTCTTGATACAGTCAATAATCGGTCTACCACTTACCTCTTCATTGTACCGCACCATGGTGTTTGCTCTGTAAATGTGTCATCCAGTTTGCATCTGTTGACCAATACAAGCTGTTTGAAAAAGCCTGCAGAAATCTGACTAAGATGTTCATATGCCCCATTAACTGGAAAGATTTGGCTGATGTCTGGGCTCTGCTTACCCCAATTATGACATTATCCTGTTTAAGATCATTCCTGGAGATGGAAAATGTGGCGTGTCTTTATTTACTCCTGTCTCAGCGTGCACTTCACCAGAAAGGACATGCACGTATACATTTACAGACAACCAGGGAAGGCCTCTTACCGATTTCATCAGACCCTGAAAATCCTCTCTGTCATAACAAAGCAGCCTCTCTCCTGAAATGGAGGGGTGGAGCGCGCTTCCCTCAGGTAGCTACCATGAAGAGCTGGCAGATGGAGGCTGCAGCTGTTCCCAGGTAGGAGAGCAGGCTGGAGATTGGCTTGCATTCCCTCTGGACTGAGCCCATCTCAGTGGGGAATTCACAGTCGGGCCTTTTCACATTGGCAGCCTTTGAGGCTGGGCTGCAACCGGAGCTAAAAGTTCACACTTCTCCCCTGTACTGTTCCCTCCCGGTGCCTTTTTTCCCCCTCATTTGAACTGATTCACTGCTGCAAAAGCGACAGAAAAAGCAAACACCTTTGAACCAGTATTTAATCAGCGCAGCGTGTCACAGGAATATTTATTCTGTGTTCACAGAATTTGTGTACATTTATAATCTAATGTTGACATAACCTGGAGCATGTTTCATAAGTGTAACACAGGATGTCATTGTAGCTGCAATACAGTATTTAGTTTCAATGACATCAAACTCAAACTAGCTTCTCAGCTGTCATACAAGTAAGAGCTCTTCAAGGTAAAGTGTGTGTGGGGGATAATCATAAAGGAGCAAGGACACATGGTGTATGAAGCAGGAAACAATAACAGTTTGAAATACCAAGAAATGACTGAATTACTGTGGCTAATTATTTTACTAAAGAAAGAAAAAAAATTAATAAATTAAAGGTGAATACAATGTTAAATAAGTGTTGCATTACAGAGACTCAGTCAATTCAATCGAAAAGGTAAAATGAAATGCCACACTAGAACTTGAAGTGACTTTTCACATTTGAACTATGGTGACTTTTGGAGCTACTACATGCAACTTGAGCTAGCACTAGCATCATACTCAAAATCAATCCACTGTGTATTCTGCCCAGAAGTTTTTAATACATAAAAATATATATGTAATATGCAAAATCATCTTATTTTCAGGAGTTTAAATTCAAAAACATTGAGTGTAAAGGCTTAAATTATTAATATAAATAAAAACAAAAGAGCTGTAAGTGACATGACAGCATCCTTTAAAGTCAAGATTAATCCTTTCCCATAAATTTTCTGCAGTTACAGAAACAATGTGATGGAGTGACGCATCCTGTCGTAAATATAATCTTTGTTCGGCTCCATAGCTACAGAAAACAGCACTAAGGTTCAGTACTGACATTTGAGCAAATGGGAGATTTCCAGTAAGGGACAATGTCAACACAGGCTAAAAATGAGGGTCAGATAGCGTCAAAGTTCAGCAAATCAGTATTTTACCAGCATCAGTGTCTGATCTCACTGTACAAATAAATACATTTTCATAGTCACGCATTCAAATTTCTCCTCTCCTCTGCAGCTGAATGCTGCACCTTAAAGCCTGCAAGCCTGCTGTGAAGGAGAGCAGCAGTACTGCCAAACCAGCGAGCTGAGATGTACAAAACACAGTAGAGCTCAGAGAGGAAAGGACCAGATTTGTATCAGCTTTATTTTTGCCAATATTGAACATAAAAAAAAAAAACGGCTGAATGGTTCTGACCACCTCTAACAGAAACAAGGCAACGTTAGTCCACCAGTCGTGTTCTCACGTGCTGTTGAAGTCAGGTGAGAGTCTCTGTTCAGTCGGTTCATCCATTGTTAATATAAAACTATTGATTATTGCAGCTTTAAATGAATTATTTATTCATTTTTCTTACATTGGTGTAAATTATTCAAGCCACTGGCCTCGAGTTAAAAGAAATGTATCACAACTTCAAATGCTCCGATGTTCCACATAATAATGGAAGAGAAGACGTCACCGGGACTGTTTCTGGAGGTGACTGTCATCAGGAATCTCTTATTGTGACAGTATTAGCAGAGTTTGGAGGCTGGGCTGCAAGAGTAATTCTCTGAAAAGGCGCCACTGATATTTTAAGAATCGTGGCGAGAGGGCTGACACAAATACCATCCATTACTTCAGATGCTGAAGCTGCACTGTGGCTAATTTCCTGTCAGCAGGAAAAGACTTCATTGAATTTAAAGGTTAGTATAATAATAAAAACCTATGCTGTTAAAGCCATATTCCAAAAACTCAAATTCAATATAAAATGCACAGACAGTACATGGCATGCTGCCTTGCCATGTTGTAGCACTGTGAACAAATTAAATATTGCCCAACTGCTGTAAATCCTGAGCAAACTTACAACTTGAACTTATATAATATTTATGTGGAATACTTTGAATATATTACAGACAATAAGAATAATCCAATTCACAGTGAATGCACAAACAGATCGGGAAAGACAGCTGCAACCCATGTATCTTTAGATCAAGACCCTTTTTGCACACTTCACATCTGATTTGTCTCGGAGCTTAAAAGTCCTTCTGTAACTGTCGGCTGCTCTCCATCTACATCTCCTCCCTTGTGACTAGGAATAGAATTAATAAGGGGAATCGGTAAGGGATATGGTTTTTAGCAGGGTTCACCTCATCTGTCTGCTTCTTGGCAATAATAAGGGTCCATAATAATTTGTCCACTTGTTATGAGTCGGGTAATGGTTGGAATGGAAGTGCTCTTGCAAAGATGTGGACAGGATGAATCACTGTTGGCAATTTTACTGTGTCTCTGTTTGTCATCAAATAATGTCATCACTGAGAACAACAGCGCTGATCATTTATTTCCATAAAACAACAAGCTATAATTTAAATTTATAGTCACCAGTTCTAGCTCACAGTGTGAGCTCTGTCCTGCCTGACTGACGGCTAACCACTGCTTTGACAGTCAACGGCAGGTTAGAAGCCAGAAGAAGCAAAAAGGAATGGCGTCGCTTTTGGAAATGTGTTTTTTTTTTTTTCTTGCCAAGTATTGTGATGAAACAATCTATATCCTTTTTATGCAGTGTACATTTGTTCAAACAAACTTTGTCTGCAAAAAATGACTCCTGCTTTTACAGGCGGTCATGTGGGGGATGACTTACAGGCTTTTAACAGACTTTCACTTTTGTGCCTAATTTTAAAAGCTACCCAGTGAATACCAAGTCAAACCTCACCCTTGTTCTTCTGTTGTCTTTTTATTCACTATTTGCATCAATACAACAACAGAGTCATGTCATACTCCATTTCTCTTCAATAGAAAGGCTTGTTTTTATTCACCAGTTAATTCCAGTCCTTTCACTTTATAGTTTTTCCCTGATTGATGTTAACCTACCATTAATGCAACTTAACAATGCAGCAGATTGTTCAGGTTATAATTATTCCATCCTTTCCATTGTTGGTAGGCTTTTAATGGGGGCACTCTGCAAGAAATGTTGACTTTCACTGGTGATGGCTTCGTATGAGCTGGAATGAAAGGAACATAAAAGTGAATGTAACAGGTATTTCCAATCAGAATAATACAAATCTCAGAAGAGCAAAGTGGTGAGTACAGCCTGACACTGTACAGACATGAGAGTGGCATCAGATTTTCTAAAAATCGCTGCTTCAAAATGTGAAATCACAGTGTGTCGGCATGTAGCTTCCTTCGACTGTAGGGCTCTTTTTACAATGGTGTCGACTCGTTCTGTACAGTTATGACAGTAGTCATATGTTTATTTCAAAAAGTATGAACATCGTGTTATATAGTGTTGTGGCATTTAAACACTAAGCAGTATAACAAGTGGATATAATGCAATTCATTGTGTTAAATTGGTCACATCAAATGGAACAGTACACTGGATCAACGTTGTGCCAACTATCCAGCGGTGCCTTGCTGAGCTCAGTTACATCAAGTTACACATGGAGAAACACAGGAGAGGTAGAAAATCTAACTCAGGTACTTGAGGCAAATGCTGCACCGCAGGCGTCCAATCAAAGAAAGAAAGGAAAAGCTTGATGGGTTTTAAAAGTCTGAATGAATTTTGGCAACACTCTGAAGAGTTGTGTGGCCAGTGTGACTTTAATAACTTTATTAGGACAGTTATTAAAGTTTTATAGACACAGCTATAAAACTGCGTATCAAACGGCTAATCCCGTAGAAGTACAGCTCCAGATAACATCTCAGTCAAATAGCTGAGGTGCTGCGTGGGGCAGCGGTTTGATATTCTGTGGTCTAAAATTAAACTGACATGAAAAGTGAAGCAACTTTTAAAGCTGAACAGACACCAGCAAAAACCAGAACTCTTCCTTCAATGCATCACATTATATGTTCCACCTACTTATCAATGTAAATATACTTGACTTTGACACAGTAACGATGGTGTTCTCATGCAACATGCTTAGAATCATTCCAGTGAAATCTAATGTAATTATTCCTGTAATTTTCTCAAATGTCCACTGAAAACAATATCATAATGTTATAGAGAGTATTATACAGTAAGATCTCTTTTTATTTGTGGCTGTCTTTCAGAGTACTGGAGCATAAAATTGGAATATCATTCCATGATGGTACGGGCAGAAAAATCATTTGATGGCTGCAACTCAATTGTATATTTTGTAATTACTATAAAAGGTACTGGGGAAGAACCAAAGCGTTTAAGGTGGATGGCTTTTTCATTTTCTAATTTGATGGCTTTTTCTTTGCTGTCAGTCCTTGTCTGTCAAAGCAGCAAGTCTGGAGGAATTTACTACCCACATCGATACTCATGCGCATGCTGTATGTTCTGAAGGAAATGAATCTGCTCAAAGGTGCCAATTAACAACGTTCAAACTGAATGCCGACAGGTCAGGGAGAGCATTTTCATCGATTGTATCACTCAAAGATGACCTCATACAAGGAAAGAGTGTGAAAGATGCTGCACTCCATGACGAGTTTTTCTCGTGTTTGTAACAACAACACAGCCGGGGTCGAGTCATAGCTCGGGGGTTGGAACACTGAAATGTGTCAAGAGCTCTTTGGTATTTATTGAACTGCTAAGTGACCGCGGGTCCTGTAGGGAGGACGTTTCTCCACTCATTTATTCAGGTTTTTTCTTTCCTTCGAGCCCACGTACTTTACATTAATCATATTCACTTTTGAAATACACCACTGTTTTCCAGTCTTCACAGTGCCTCTAATTATCTTGTGAAGATATGTAAGTTTGGACATTTCATGCTTTATTAAGTGCACTGCACACAAGATTACAACCTGGTCGGTTCCACCTTAGTTGTAAAAAAAGTGCTCTCAGCTTATCTGATAACTGTCATTATAGTCGTCACCATGTACATAACAGACTGCCGGAGTCTATGGGCCATAACACACCAAGCTGACAGTCGTCCATCAGCTAATGTTGAGCCATCAGTGAGCGTCTGCAAGTCTGGTTTTTGCATTGTGCACCAGTCGGACTCTCAGCTGTGCCTCTGCAGTTGATTCAGCATGTTGAATCAGCAGTGGATCCTGTGAGCCAGACCTCCAGCTCCTTCTGTAAGCTATTCATCCAGGACCTCACTCAAACTCTGTACTCTTTTCCTCTTTCTGTGTGTGTGTGTGTGTGTGTGTGTGTGTGTGTGTTTCAGTCTTTTGCTAGTCTTAGTATGTGCAGGCCTTTAGCAAATCACTGCACAAGAAGAACAATGAACACTGTGAACTGTCTTTGATGAGCAAGAGTGGTGTGAAGATAGGAGTATATCTGCAGTTCTTGGTCATATCTGCTGCTTCCTCTTTCAATGACACATACAGACTACCGCCAGTTAATTCTAGCACACATTTGGACCTGATGAACGCTGACTAAAAGACACCTCTAGCTCTTTGATGTCAGCTTGCTTTGTTACAGCCCTACATCATCGCCTGTACGACAAGGATAGAGGGTTCAGACCAACTGATCAACTGATCTGTTCATATCCAACCTAACAAAAACAGCAACATGTGGATTTCTATGCACGATATGAATTCTTTCTTTCTGAAAAAGTCACTGGTATGGATATCACATGTTGGGAATCTCACATTTAGTCGTTTACCAGGGTTTTGTTTTTTTATTTAAAGCAACTTAGAATGAAGGAACATGCCTGGGTAACTTGGGGTTCAGGCTCCACCTCCTGATCCACAGGCAGCCCCTAGAACCCCAGGGCTCAAACTGTCTATCCTTGATCTGTAATGCAGAAACATAATTTTGCAGACCTGCCTGGGATGGGCTATCCATCACAGTCAGCATCATTTTTGTCAGAGCTACATTATCATTGCATGGTAATGCAGTTTAAAGTGCATATTGATTTGAAAAGCCTGCTGCTCTGGTGCATGTGATGTGCCGGTACTCTTGGCAGTCTTCCACAGTGCATTTCAAACTTAAGAACAGGTTTAAAGAATTTATTAATGAACTTACTAAAATTAGTTAACGGAGCAGTTCACAAATTTTTTATGCAACAGGAAATGTTCTGCACACCCAAGATAGTCTGCAAGTCTGGAGACAGTGTCTCTCTTTTTTTATTTGTCATTTGTGCAAGTTTACTTTTTGTCCATTTCTGTCATTTGTCTTGCCCAGGATAAACTGTTGTGACTCAGTGTTCCTGCAGTTACATTGTTTAACACGTCGAGCTGCAGATTTACAGTGTTTGTTCGTGAACTGCTGGAGCCTCAAAGTAATTAGTGACGTTTTTTAATATTTTTTTTTTTTTTTTTTTTAGACTGCCAGGCCTGCTGGCTCAGAACGACTGAAGAGGAGAGAGAAGAGAAGACCCTGTTGTTGAAATGCACATGCACATGAGGCGTACTGTGAACTGGAGGCAATAATGCATGACAAATTATCCTGATATACATTCTGTCTGACATTGCAGCGAGTCCCTCTGGAAATGAGTAATTGGCTTCTTTACACATTTCACTGTATACCTTATTATGACTTTATATATTATTATGAATATACTCTATTATTGACTTCATTTTCACAACTTTCTACACATTCCACTGTACAGAAAAAGGAAAAAAGAGGCAAGAGCAAGTTTAGCTGCAGGAACCAAAGATCATCTACAATCTAATGTGCAGTGGCAGACATTAAGCCCCTGTCTTGGGCTTCCTTCTCAGATCCTGATAATGCATCAGCATCAGAGTGTCTCTGGCTGAGCACGGCTGCCCACACACACAATCACACGACAATGATAGCTTGATACGATATGTGTCATATAACTACTGTGATGAAATGGACTTAAAAGATCAAAGTATAACTCCAAGGATCTTTATTAATGTCTAAGATACTCATGAATTTCTTTAAAGGTTTGCAGCAAGATATTACTAAATCTGACTTTCTAGGTGCCAGAGTCTTGCATGACTAACTTTTCCAGCTTTGGATGCTAAACCAACATAACCTCACTAGTGCGCGCTGTCCTCAGGGGCTTGACTGGTGCACAATAACTTAATCAGAAAGTGTTTAAAAGTAAATTAGCGTGCACACTAAGTTTTGTCTTTGATGATTGGTGATTTTAGTCTTTGGCGATCAGATTCCATAGCGGGTTCGTGTTATGTAGAGGTGAAGTCAGGTTATGAAGACAACAGGAATATCCCCTCAAGGAATCTAGACACTGGAGGAGGTGGTTAGAGATGTGTGTGATGTGAGATGTAGGCTCAACAGGAGTCTAGAGGACCCGTGTGATGATAGACAGGTGATGTCTGAAGATGTGAATGGAGCAGGAGTCTGATGGAAATGCTGAAGGACCTCAGGAATGCTGATCTGATGAAAACTGGTGGTGAACAGGGTGGAGGGAGGTTTGCATCGATCCTGTACTGAAATGACAGCTAACAGCGCAGAGAGGAACACATTTAAAATTTGACAGCTGTGGGATGACTGGTTAATAGAAGTGAGGCGCCCTTGGCCAACTCGTTGAGTTTGGAAATGGACAGGGAGAGCGAAAGAGGCGTTTGGGTTGAAAGAAGGAGAATAAAAAGCGTGTTCCGGTTTGAGCTTTTGCTTAGCTTAATGTAAGTGAGAGACGCAATTAAGGCATTTGCACAGAATCTAAATCAGCAATGACCCTCAACCTTTCCAGGACTTTTTGCCCTAAATCAATTAGTGCACACGACCCCTCATTACCATTTGCAATAAAATGCAATCAGGAAATGATTTTTGTCTTTCTTTCATTTCTAAAGGCAGAATAAGATCAAATTGCTCAAAATTACAGAAAAAGTAAACAGGATTTTGCGAGGCACTTCTTTTTTTTTTTTTCTCATCTCATGACCCTTCGGCTTTATCTTGTAACCCCGTGTCGGGGTCCTGATCCGTTGTCCGGCAACTTCTGTACTACAGTGCTGCTAGTGCTAATGAACTACACTCCAAATCAGATTTAGAATCATACTTCTTTGCTAAAACTATGTGTTTTAGGGCACAAAGCAGTGCTTAGCATTCTGAAAATGTTGGCCCACATCTTACTAACTTTCGAGATGAAAGTCAGGCCAATTGAACCGTGTTTGCCTAGTCTTGTTAAGTTGATGAGTTAGTTAATTTTCTCCTCTCAGTGCTAACCCTTGTGTGACTTAATTATCCCCAGTGTACTGTGTGTTGTAGCTTAGCTGGCTACATTTTCAAAAAAGCTTCCTCAACACCACTGAGACAACATGAAAGAGCCTAACAGTTTCTTTTTTCTTAGCACTTACACTTTCTGGCAAAGATAAATGGGTGGAAGGGTTTTGACCCTGTAGTGTGTTTAATAAATTAGATAAGACATTGATTAATTTGTTAGGTCAAATCACCGATAGCTTCATTAAATGACAGTCTCTGTGGGCTATAAATTATTCATATTCATCACTGGTGTGCAGGATTTAAAATTGCGCCCGAGGATGTAAGTTGATGACAGTGTCAGCTTCCTTATAAAACTGCATGTTTAGCAAAACATTACTGTATAAGTAGTCACAAAACCATGAGAACATGATTCAGACAATGGTAACGCCTTAGGAGGGCTAGTCTTTAAGCCTGTAGGCCAGTGTTGGGAAGCCGGTGGAGGGAAACAGAGCCAACAGAATCCTGGACGGCTTTTCAGTTTAGCTGCTTTAGCATCTCTCCCCAGGGGTGGCACACTGCTGTTGTACCTTTTGAATATGTATGTGAGTTATTGGTCCTGGGGGAGCCACTATATATCCATGGAGCGGCGAACGGGTGACAATGGGGGCCCGGTCTTCCTTTTCCTTTATCTGGGCCTGTCTGCCTCCTGATGTATCTCTCAGCACAACCTGTTCAGATTGCCTCATCTATCACTGGCCTCAGATATGAAAATGTGGATCCCTGCATCGGGGCCCAGTCACATTGTTACGAGTGCAATCTAGAGGCATCATGGGGGAGGCCCTCCTCCAAAGTTGGGAGGAGGGGGGCTGGGGTGGCATAGAGGGAGTCTCAAGCAGAAGAAATGAGCAACCGTGCATGTCTTTATTTTTTATGACACCATATTGTTTCTTTTTTAAAGAGACACCGACTTGCCCCGAATTGATGGAAGTAATGACAAATATTGCTGCCTTATCAGTTGACAATTTCTATTTAAGGGCTTATTACACTGGTGAAACCACATGTATCTCTCTCACCTTATGTGTGAAGTTTAAAACTAATAAGTACACTATGATTCAGTTACTGTCTATTTTCAAGGACATATGGCCAGCAGCATGGCGGCAATCAACACTGCAGTGTTGCTGTGAAATTAAAGACGTGTTTATGATTATACTCCCATGCCAAATCTCTTATACCCCGCATTTGTTTATTGGCTTCCCTTAATAATGTGTGAAGGGGGATCTTAATTAGATTAGACTTAATATTGGAGTTACCAATTTGCATTACACAAGGTCATTCATTATCTGTTCACAAACTTGGAAGACCAGGTTATCTGTTGGTAAAACTTGTCTTAGCTGTTACTCCAGAATTGGCTCAAACAAGTCTTTTGTTTATGTGAATGTCAGTGTGCCTCGGAGATACTGGCTTTTTATTGTGCCAGAGACGGCTTTAAGTAAATAAGTATAACCTATCCTCCAAGTATCAGTTGACTCAGAAATGTTTTCAGTCTTACCAGTAAGTTGTGTAGAGACACACTTAAAAGGTTGTAAGGCCTTTGTTTTTTGGTTTGCTAGTTCAAGTCCAAATAATTCCTTAGGATAGTTCCGGATCTACTGACAAAATTTCAATATATTTTCTTTTAGCTTCCCTGTACTTTTCACAATGTTGTTGCTGTAAACAATCTTTACTTTAATTATTTATTGTTTATTGTTCATTAAAAGTACATATCTTTCCCAGAAAAGTATGAAATAATTCACAGTTGGACAAGTAGCTCTACTCCACCAAAGTACATCCATTTGAGAGTTACTGATGAGATGGCATCTGCAGTCACTCTGTTAAACTACATGGAGTTCCCCTTAGCAAGATTGTAGCATTTACCAACCTACTCTGAAAATGTAGTGCCTCTGTTGTGGGTTTGCAGGGCAGCAGCGGTTGAAGGTCTTCGTGCAGAAATGTGCTGAAATAAACTGAGTCTGTGAGCCTGTGACATCTGTTCTTTAGCAAAAGTTCACCTGATCCGAGGACAAGAAGCAAACAAAACTTTTCCACCATGCTTGAGTCGCTACTGAGGTGTGTTAACAATCTGAGAGATTATAGACCTTTGATGTTTTAGCTTATGTTTTTCCTATACACTGCCCCTTCATTGATGAGTGCACGCGTTCCTAGTGATCAGGACGGTTGACTATTCCCTGACGCGTTATAAGGGAGAAATCTGAGGTCTGGAGCTGTCTCGATTGTCATGAAACATTGCTGAGGTGAAAACACTGAACAGTGGAGAAGACCTGTGCACCAATCCCACAATCAGCAGCGTCTCCAAGGAGGGGTTTAGCATAGAAGCAACAGCTGCAGTGCGGCACCGGTCACCCAACGGAAACCCCAGGTCATCTGGCAGCGGTTTAATCAACACGCAAATCACAGCAGCTCAATTGAGCAGATTAAAGGCAGTCTTTTCTCCTGCTCTTGGTGGACGGCTTTCATAGTTGCACAGTCAAAGCTGAAGTTGCATAAAAAGGAGTAGGGTCTACCGGGTCTGTCCCGAAGGGAGAAACAGAGTAAATGTTAGCCATGTCAAGTTGATTTGTCATTCGAGACCCTTGTAAGACAATCCCTCAGGCTGTGAAGCTGTTCTGATGTGGAAATTTCAGCTGTCCTGCAGTGAACATTAGAGGTTTTCAATGTAAATCACTTCAGTCTCTGATTAAAAATAACGGATGGTATAAGATATGCTAATACCTATTGTCTGCGTGGCTGTGTGGAATTATAGAGAAGAGGGGGCAATGTCTGTCCAAACAATATGAGCCTATTATACAATTTTACATCTACCGAACAGATCAAACTGTATAAACACAAGTCACCTACCAATTACAGTATGACTTGTCAGTTACTGCTGCCTACTGACAGTGTCTGTGTGACTTAGGAAAAGGAGAATTAATGTATAATTCATGTACAAATAAACCTTTCAATAAAAGACAAATTTGTACCAGCAACACCATGGGAAAAGATTGACACAATGGGTACGAGTTGCTCCCTCATGAGCACGCTTCCTGACAAACTTTCTCCCGCCCTTCCAATTATAATGACTTTGGATCCAGTGCTGCAGAAGATGTCAAATGAAATCTCTGTGGCTCATCTCTCCGGAGACTCGTTGCTGGTGTAAATAAGGCTTGTTTTGGGACGATCCACCACACTGTCATGTGTTTGGTGTTGTGGTTGCAATTATGGGCAGAAAATATGTTTGGATTATTTTCAATAACCACATTATTTCCCTTAAAATATATATTTTAGACTGTCTATGAAAATAAAGTTTGCAGAGAACGGTATGTGTGTGTGTGGCTGTTACACTGTTAGACTCAGATTTTTTCTGCTTCCTCTGCCAGTCTCCATCTCCTGACTAACATGAACCACTTTCTCCTCTGTAGTTTATTCATCAGTCTTAGCTTCTCTCTCTGTCACTTTATTTTCCTCATTTCCTGGGTTTCGCAGTTTTCATTCCTTCTTCAGTATCTTCATCCAACCCTCTCTCCAAGAAATTACATTTATGTATGGCAGCAATTCCCAAGCTGATCTTGAGGATCAGTTTTGGTGTCAGTTAGGCTTAACAACAAGTAAATTCGAGCGAGGGTTGGTGTGACGTGGTGGCTCCTCTCTGTTGTGGAGTGTGGAGGAGGTGAAAACATCAATGTCTTTATGACTACCACAAATAAACGGACTATTTTTGGCTAAAAGTCTCAGACAAAGCAGGACTTTGAAATACGTCACCCAGTGCTTTTGTGTGGCTCACCGATACATTTTACTTTTTTTTTTTTTTTTTTGTTGATGGCACCGACCAATAATCAGGTGCTACATTTACAGCACACGATCCATAGTTGTTTTTAATTTCTACATGGATTGTCTAGAGAATATAGTGAACTACTCGCCTCATGTTTTAACTGGGTTAGAAAGAGAGCTTATTTAAATATATATTTTCTAAAGTTTTTTAGTATATTTTTAAAAGAAATATGCTTCACAGCCTAAAGAATGATCTGGACTTGCTTCCTATGGTTCTATTTTGGGAGGTCCATATATCTCACTGGTATTAAACTTCCCTCTGTTTTCCCTGAATTAAAATATCTCTCTGCTTCTATCTGTTGTTATCTGAACCTTCATAGTATGAGGAACCAGATGATATCATCTGACCTGAAATACTCCGCCAGATGATGTATTCCAGTGTAATTCAGCTGGAAAAAAAATGTTTAAATATAGAAAAGAAAAGAGAAAGTTTAATTCCAGTCATATACAGTACATGTGCTCCTCAACTAGAACTAAAACGAAAACAGGTAAACTCACCCTTAAACGTGAAGAGGTGCAGTCGAAGACTCCTGTGACCCCCGACTCATTCAACAGCACTGCTGACAGTGCAAAGATATTCACTTTTAAATGTATTTGAGTGAGGCTTGCTCTTCTAACCTAACCCAATTAGTCATTTCTGCATCAGCGATTGTAATATTAACAAATGTCTTGATTAGTACTGGAGGGGTTTAAAGACAAGGATGAATCCTAATGACATTGATAATCTGTTTACTGCATGACAAAACTGCAGCATGTAACTTTTTAAGTTCAACTATTCCCCAGAACTTATTATACTATGCAGAGGTGCTGACGAAGGCTTCTGTGACCCTGACTCATTGAACAACTTGGCAGCAGTGGATAGATATTCCCATCTAAAGTCTTTCATTGAGTCTTGTCCCTCTAACAGAAGGTTAAACTCAGGGATCTCAGTGTGACACATTTACACTCAGTCTGTAATCGGCAATATATGAATATTTTTCTGCTTACCTTATTGTCCTTTACTTAAACAACCAGTTAGGATTAACTCCAGGAAGTTACAGCACACACACTCTGGATGTACAGTAGGGTAAAGGGCTGAGTGGAGTGTAATAAACCAGGGAAAGAGAGTGGTTCGAAGGGTGGAGTGGCTAGCCTAACTATAACCAAAGTGCAAGTTAACCACAATAATCTATACAGGAGTTTCTTTGTATGCTTACCAGCCAAACTGACTGTAATTTAACACCTTCCACTTCCCTCAGAATGCAATTGGTCATTTTTAGCCAAACGATTTGCTTCTGTTCTTTTTTCCCCATATGTTCTTCCTCTGCTTACCTCAGTTGGTGTCCATCAGTGCCTCTTTTCGAGGTGAGAGGCAGAGCCCCTTACTAGTTAGCACTGATGAAATGCAGCCCCGACACATGAAAAGAAGTTGAAATGTAAGAGCGTTCTGGGTGATTACAGTGCTGCTTAGGACAAAAGGGGATCTGCATCAGCCATTGTAATGAGTCTCATCACCAGAAAAGGCGCAGCATGGGGGACAAGTAGAAATCACAGTTTAGAGCCAGAGACAGATCCAATTCCCTTACCCTGTGTAATTACTGCGGATCAGGCTTTATCAGTGGCAGACATCAGCCCTGGGATATCAGCGAAAAATGAGCAAAGAAATGTTCAAGGGAAGCGAGAAGAGGGCGGGGAGAGCACTCTTAAAAAACACGGCTTATGTTGAATGAAGGATTATCAGGTGTGCGTCAAATATTGTGCTTCAAAGAAAGCGGATAGGTAAGAACTGAGAATTACAGGGAGGCGAGGTTGTCCGGAGGCCCTTATCTTTTGTCACATGGGTTTTCTCGGAAGGACTTCTTTGATTGTAAGGGTTGTCCAACAGCTTGTATTTTTTTTTAAGAGCTGATGAGATACAGTGGATCAAAGGGAGAGGGAGATATTCAAATGCAACATACTTTTTTGATAATATTGCCTTGCTCACATGAAACTAAAATTGAATAACTACTAATACTCACCAAAAGGGACACTTAACAAATTATCTGTTATGATTATACATAAGTGTGATACATAGACAGTACAGTAGCACAATTTAACAGCACAACTCATAATTGGTTTTATTGTATCCGTGCCTTTTATCAACCGTTCAGCTAAACTAATTGGTTGCTCAAACTCTATAAAACCACTGGCAGTGTGGCTGAATGGGAATTGGAGCGACCATGGATTTCACTATGAGGCAATGAAAAGCACTGAATCAGCATACTGTCCCCCATCTCACTAATCACTAGTGTCTACTAAGCATACAGAACCACAGGGCTCGGGAGCATCACAGCAGTCGAACGAATGCATTAATGAATATTACATCTACTCGACCAGTAGGGGTTGTCTTGGTTATCACACAAAGATACATGTTATAGGATATGTAAGAACGCTGTCCTTGACCATAGTATGATGAAGGTGGTAAATTATCAAAGTAACATGCGAAGCAAGCTCGGTGAATGCAGAAAATCTAATATTTGTAATAATTT
Organism: Anabas testudineus; assembly: GCF_900324465.2. NCBI lineage: Eukaryota > Metazoa > Chordata > Actinopteri > Anabantiformes > Anabantidae > Anabas > Anabas testudineus. The sequence continues at coordinate 23,419,071 of NC_046612.1, read as the reverse complement.
AAATGAGCAGATATGCCAATAAAAAGTCTACTAGTTTGCATGGTAGAAGAGAAATCCTGTAAATGGCTACACCAGCTTATGTTATAAGTAAAATATAGTTATATTAGAAGGGACTTGGTATTATATTTTATTGCAAGTGTGTGCTTGCAATATATTGTAACATAATGTGCATCATCTTTAGTAGTAATGTCAATTCTTTACACTTTAGATGTCAGGTTACTTTCCTACACAGCAGACAATGACGTGTTAATTTTTGTTTACGACACATCGGGGTGAGATGGTCTAAGCTTTTCATAAGTAGCTCAGAGCAGCACACACAAGTTTATAAAAATCGATAACTTAAGGCAATATCATTCTAATATTGTGCTCACCTTATTGGGAAACCAGTTCCTTACCTGAAGTGCAACATGCAGAAGAAAGGTGACAGTGGAGCAATATTACAAATCTGCTGGTTATGAGTATGTGCAATAGAGAGAACAAAAAGCAGCCCATAAGCAAAATAATAATGAAAATGCATGTTATGCAGTAGTGGTACAACAACTGTATGTTTCAAGATGCAATGTTGCTTGACAATACAAGCTGCTGAGATTGTATGTTTCCCTTCAAACCAACAAATCCCTGTGCAGCTTAGTCTCACCTTTGTCTTCAAATTAATTTGTAAAGATTGTAATTGACTCTTTTTTTTTTTTTTTCTTTCAGAGTGCTTTAGGACTAAAGTCAAACTGAAACATTATATTTTAGGCCTACACATGCGCACTGTTGCACTAGATACTGTAAGGACCATTAAATGTTCCCTAACTAATGAGTTTTCAGTGTAAGTCATCAGGGACAAAATCCACTATGTTCTGTGAATTTCTTTAACAAAGTTTGTCTCATACTAATTTGAGGCTTTCTAGTGTGGATATGTTGTTTGTTTTTTCACTTAGCCAATTTAAGGGCCGGTTCACAGCTAATGCTTAATTTCAGACCAGTTCTTTGTGTCCGGACAACCATAAGCCTCTCTTACACAGAAAAGCTTCCGTATTGGTGAGTAGATGTCCCCCCCTTTAAGGCACCGTTGTCTATTTACACTGCACTTTTAAACACAGCCTTAAACGCTCCAGTGTGTGTGTTTTACACAGGTAATCGGCACCCCTGCTTCATCAGCGTGACGTTTAATGTGACTTATAACACACACGTTAAGTATACGTCGCCTTCAAAATAATACCAGTAAATGAACCGTCATGTGCTTTATACATTATTTGCTCTCAAAACACAGTTGATGTGCGTCAAGTACAACATGATTATAAGCTTTCATGGTCACAGAATGAGTTTTCTGCAGTAACATGTCTGTGATGAGAAGCTGGAGGAGAAACGTTACTCGGACCACTATGTGTGACGCAGGAAGCAATTACTGGATAAAGTTTGACTAGGAGTAAGACTGAGGTCTGGTTAATCATATTATACGACCTGTTGGGTTATTTGGGTCACCAAATAACTGATCACATTTTTCTGCGGCCTTCATCCAACTAGTTGCACATTGTATTACACATTTGTCTCCCAGTTCTCCAGCGTAGAGTTAAGTCTGATCACTTCAACGCAGTAAACAAAGCAGAATCATTAACATTCTGAACACAATTTATGATTGAACTCATGTCATAAAATATGTTTCTCCTCTAGTACAACAACTGCATCTACATCATCTGCAACTACATCATTGTCTCATCTTAAAAAACAAAACAAGGATCTAGTTCATGCTGGTCTAAAAGGGGTTTTAGATATACTATTATGTTCTCTACCTCAGGTATCTGAGCTTGGTATTTACTGACAGATGGCCAGCGTGTGGTATCTTGCTGCCTATAGGTGCAGAGTAATAAAATGTGCACATTGTTTGGTCACCTACAACTCCTTGAATTCCTGTGACAATGGATGATACCACACCAGTTATTCCAGTTTCTTTCCCCTCTTGTGCAGCTGGTACATTTGCTACAATGTAGGTAGAACCAGTTACCCATAGGGTGACATCTGTTCTGTCAACTGTGGCCAGTGCACATGCATGTATACTGTAATAGAAGTAGAAGTATTTCTAACACTGAATTTATGTTTTTTTAGACATTCATTATACACTGGGCTAAAAATAGAACATTCACCAGGCAGCAAATAGAAATTTTAACTTCTCTTAAACATTGAACCAAATTGACCAAATCTGTATATGTGTGTAATTTGTGCAAGATGCTACAGAGGCTGTACCACAACACCGGACTTCCTCTCTGTGATGCTAGTAGAATTCTACCCATTCATTTCTACCCTATAATAGAAAGCAATGCTAATGAATATGAATTGAAACATCTTCTATTTCATTCCTGCCTCAAATTGCCCTTTTCTATTTTTTTTTCCTCCTGGCAGTGATACTATTTCCCCCAGCTCTTTGTTTATGTCCATGAAGCGTGTTCTGGTGCGCTGGGGGGCTTTATATGTTGAGAAGGTCACATCTCCAGACAGTGGCTTTCATTGTCCTTCATGGGCTCCTCTGACACTAATCTAGATGCATCAGTTTTAACTGCATCCTTTCATAGCAACATGCATCCATGGAGATCAATCAATCCATCCTGTAATTTCATCAGGGTCTCTCTTCTACACCTAGTCTCCCCACCCCCTTCACTGCCTTCCCCAAGTGTGACACAGGTCATTCATCAGGATTCCCATTGAGTATGGGTATTTAAAAATTGTTTTTTAGAATGTACCGACTGAGATTCCACAGGGGGTGTGTGACACAACAGTGGTCAATGGATTTATAATGACTCAGTCTAAGTCCTGTCATAAATATCACTCCACCTTCCCTCGCTACATGATAGGTTATTCCGCTATTTAGCAGAAGGTAGTAAATTGCAGAATACAGTATGACATTTTAAAAAATAAACAACATCCACTCACATTAAAGAAAACAGACTTAAAACCTCCATTTCAGCTGCAACTCTGTGCCTTTGGACAAACTCTTACATCTTTGGGAAATATGCTGATTTTTTGTGTCCTCTTTGTTTCTCATCGCAGCCCCCCATCCCACCTCCCTCTCTCTCATGAAAATCACACTCCAGCTTTTCTACATGTTTACCAATGGCAAATGGAGGACTGTGCTCTTTAGGGGCATGGAGAGGAATCAGGTGCACCAAGGCAGCGGGCCTATAGGCTCCTGCAGCTTTAAGCCCAGGGGCCACCAGCAGAGGAGAGCTGTGATAAGTCTGGGCTGCAGAATGAATATGTTCACATGGGATGGGCAGGAGGGAGACAATTGGCTGTACTGTTTTCTCCAGCCTGCTGTTGCATCACAATACACATTCCCACTGCACACTTCATGAAAATGGATTTAGCTGTAGAATAGGACATTTCAAGTCTAAAATCTCCAGTGAAAAGATGAAACTTTATTTTCTATCTCACCAGAAATTCTGATGGACCTGGCGGTACTTTTGAAATTTAATTCATGATGTCATAAACCTTTTACACTGTTCCCAATATACTGGACTACCAACATGCTAATTTTATCTTTGCTCTTTAAAATAATAATTACGTTGGACATAATTTAATGTTGTTCCCAGTATAATTTTCAATCACTAATCAACACTCATAAGAAAGTTTTTTTTAGGCAGTTAAGTCTATCCTTTCATCCTTTCCTGTTGAGGGTCACAGAGGTTTCTGGGCCAATCCCAACAGTTTTACACAGTTTCTTGTCCTAAGCATTCAAAAAGATGCAAGATTATAACTGGCCAAACAAACTGGTTTGGGTGGGTTCAGGTCCAAAGGCCTACGGTATAAATGAACATGGTTTAGTTCAGGTAGAATGTGTGTGAATGTTTTGGCTCAAAATCACAGCATCCTCAATGTTAAGTATCGTCATGTAAGATTCTGACCAATTGTAAATGTTGCTAGTACAAACAGTCTTTTACAGGACAGTTTCCATTTGTATTGCTGTGATTTACAGAGCCAAAAATTATAAAAACTTTGTCCAAATATATGCAGACCTATTCAAAAATATCCAAATAAACAACTGCTGTCACTTCACTGATATACTGAGCCTTTAGGAATACTACAAGCAGCTACTATCATGATTTGAACAAACTGATTTTCCAGTGTGCAACTTCTTTAGTCCCATATTTTTATAATATGTAAAGTAATAAACTTTTGTCAGCGACTGTCATTGGTTTCATATTCAGGACAAATTAGATCTACAAGCTACTGTACGTCACCACTGCAATCACTGCTACAAAAAGGGGATATTTTAGGTCTCATGCCAATTAGCATCATTTTCCAGTTAAAAGCAAGGTTGGGCAATCAGCGCTTTGATATTGGTCTTTTCAAAGTGCCTTGAGGCAATCAACACAGCTATAAAGAGGGTAAATGATCTGTGTCTATATAATAGTTACATTAGTTAAAAATATTTCCCACAGTAATGATGAATAATGTCGGAAGAGAAGGTTCTGACTTTTGTGCGGGGGTTTGACTTCACATCTGTCTTCAACTGATCAGACAACAGAGGCACTTAAAGCGAAGCACTACTGAGTCTCAATCCTTAACATTATTTGTGAAATAAATTACAGGAAAGTGTGCTTATCTTAAATGAAGTATACACATACTCAAGGACAGAACATGTTTTCTTTGCAGTGCCCAGGCAAAAACATTTATTTGTGAATTCGAGAATAATCGCACCATTTCATCTAATGTTGTTCATTTCTGCATAGAGCTGTGTTACTGCGAAAGCTTACACACTTGGCTGAGGAAATTGAAACTGAAAGAACATTTTTGTCCTTGGACTACGTTTTATACAAATTGATCAGTGAATGAGAAATTGTACACAAGATACTCTGTTTTAAATCGGCTCTCATTCGAAAATGGCTGTGGCCTCACAAGATTCCTTCTTGCCATAGAGAAACTTTTCATTGTATGTTTAGACTTTTCAGACGCACTGAGGAGTTTCACCACCCCCACCCTCACAATTCAACCTCTGTTTGTTTCTCATGCTATCCTCCACTAAAGTCACATTTCTAGTAGTCATAATTACTCATCTGCACAGATAGTGATTTAGACAAGTTCGCTCTCTGCTGATTACAAAATAATAATAGCTAGAGAGAGCAGAATAGAGAGAATTACAAGCTGAGTATCTCATTTTCTTAGACACCTGTGGACACAGAGCAACTACCTATTATACATTAATGGTAGTAGCACATGTTTCATGTGGGCTAAAACCCACATGAAACACAAAAAAGCATGTCTAAAGTGGCCTACCATTATAGAAGCGAATAATACCGTATTTTGCCCTGTCTATTAATGTTTACCTGTTTTAAAAATGCTAGCAGCTTGGTTCTACTAGTGGCAAATGACCTGTAAAGTTGTTCTCTATTTAGTTAAGAGTAGTATTTCTTCTCTACTATTGGATGATGATGCAGTATTTAGCTCAAAGTGCAACCATGCCTAAATAAAGACTCATATGGCTGCTAGCATGGCCATAGACTCTTAATCTTGTCTGTTTTCTTTTTTTAATTAGCAATGTTCAGTCGTAATTATTCAAAATGAGAATAACTAAAAAAAAAAGCAAATGGCTTTTTTTTAGTACAAGTTGCACAAATTCAGACTCAAAGTTCGAATGCACAATGGAGTTTGATTGCTTGTTTCTAATTGGCAATTTTGGGACTCCAAATAAAGCTGTTTTATGCCTTGTTTGTGCAGAATAGGTGGTGCTGTGTGATGTGTTAACGTTGACCTAAAATGTAGCCCCACTTGCTCCGACCAGCTCTTTGTGAAAACTGACGCCTTTTTGTGGCTTTGGAAAGAGAGATTTTGTCCTGGGTTGTGTTCATCGTCGCACCAATACTGTCTGTTTCAGTTGTTTAAATTCCTGTGGCCACCAGATGGCAATAAGACTAGTATGTGGATTCCATGTGAAGTCTATAAGTTGAGGGATGTGTCTTACACGTTGCTAAGCTCAACAGTTATGCACATTATCAGTAACATAAGGATCAGCATCAGGCTACAGCAAGATCAGAAAGAGCTCACGCTCCTGTTAAGCAGCAGTGATGAAAGATCAAAACACAACATAAATGGTTCAGAGGAAATTCAAAATGACTCAGAAGCAATTAATAAAAAGATAAAGTTGACTTAATATTAGCAATGTGTTTTCTTGCAAAAAGTGGCACCATGATTGATTCTGATTGTAGGTTTTTGGCAGGCTTCTTTCCAGTAGAGCGCAACCGCCCCACTGTACCAGACTACCACTCACAATTTGGTGATACAGAATTTAAAAAAAACAAGCTCAATTGCAGGCTTAATAACTACGTTTACATTAATGTAAACTTTACATATGTGACAAAAAAAAGTCATGTTCCTCACAGTAGCTGTAAATGGAGAGTCAGCTGGCCCTCCATCTTTTCTCACTCTACAGTGCTACTGCAGTGCAGACTAGTCCAATGAATCCTGTCCATTTTCCTCTAATAAAAAGTGTTCATTCATTTTTGTGAAACATATGAAAGTAATGGAAAATTCATAAAGAGGAAAAGAAAACCACCAAAGGACATGGGAAAAGAAACTGTGAAACTTCACAGGCTTTCCAGGTAATTCCAGCAACACTTATCTTGGCTACCACTGAGATGTTACCAGGTGAGTTCTCGCAGTTAGGAACCCTCCTGATCAAAAAATACTTTTCCATGCACCCTGGTTCTTCCTGCCTGTGGCTTGATTAGCTAATCTCCAGCAGCGGGGTTCCCTCCAGGTCTGAAGCATTTGCACAGGGAAACACAGGTCCTCCCACACTCTGCCCAGGGGCCTTTTTGCCCTTTCCCTCTGTGGAGCACTCTTTGCTCTATGCTGCCATACACTTAACTGGCAGGTGCTGTTGTAGTGGCATTATTGAGCTATATTAACTGAACAAAATTGAAAATGAATATAAAATTATGAATGAATGTAGCATTTTACTACACTGAACCAAAATGCAGTTAACACACATCATTAGAAGGCAGTAACTGAGCATTTATGCAAATGTATGTGCATACAATATTGTTTAATAATCTACTGTATGTAAAGAGAATAGCACTGCCACACCATACTCCACAGTGCAAAGAAGTACTGATAGAAACTGTATTTGTGTCTAGTTAATCTATCAGAGCTATAGGTAAAGTGACCTGGCACAATTAAAGAGAAAGTATTCCCAGACAGGTACAACTGCGCTCAGTTCAGTTGTCATATGCAGCCTTGGGTGAAAACCACTTTGGTCAGATGGCAGCATGACTACACTTCAAGAAAATGGGTAGGAAATCAAGATATGGTAGTGATCACTGCAGATGGACAGCCTGTCAAAGTCTGTTTACGCCCTTCTCAATCAAAAGCAAACTGATCCAGCGTGTGTGCATCTCTCCTGACACAGTGTCTGTTGGGGACCTGTCCTCACCAAAGAACCGGCTGCACTGCACTGTCTGTTTGCTTAAAAACTTGCTCCCGGTTTTTCCTTTTTCATGCAACCCCTCACTGTTAGCAGCCAATCACATCTGCATACACTTCACAGACCAACCTGAGAGCTACAGTAGAATATGCTGAATAATTTCTGTCTTTTAGTCCAAATTCTCTTTGTCCTTTTCTTCAGGTGCACTGGTCTCTCTTTTATTTTCAACAAATCCTTTAAAAAAGGCCAAAACTATGAATGAATAGTGTCTACTGAGTGTAATTTGTGCAAAAGGGCTTCATTATTGTTCAAAAACACGTAGTAAACCATACTGTCACACTAGTTGACAGGTTTCTACCTCACAAAAAATGGGACATATTTATTTTTTCAAAGAAAGAGCTCCAAAGGTTCAGAATGAACCAACACTTTTTACTGTCTCTGAAATGGGTTTCTGCAAGAAAGAGTCAAGTAAAAAAGTGATGGTTGCTCTCGGCCTTTGGAGCTCTTTTTTATGAAAAACTATTATGTCACTTTTTTTTTGTGGGGAAAAAACATGTCAGCCAGTGCAGTAGTGTGGCTCAGTGACGACAATGGAGATCTATGGCACAGACAAATAAGCTGAAATCAAGTTTCACAGATGCTACAGTGAGCAGATGGAGTTTTGTGTTGGTTGTACTTTTATAGGATTTGTTGACAGTAAGGAAAAAATAGAAACCCCCCGGCCTTATCCTTTAAATTAATTTTACTCCCTGATAAATTACCCATTTACCACAACTGGGGTGCCTTCCACCAACTTCCAGTCTTGGTTGAGATGAGGTTAGTAAAGGAGTGTTGGTTAAAATGCTCTGTCCCATTCAGATAGACCACTGGCGCGTGACCAAAGTGTCTGCAGCGAACAAGTTTAACCAAGTGCCAAAGCAATTATCATGCTGTCTATGCTATCATAAATAATTATGGCAACGACTGTTGGTTAGTGACAACAAATAACACAGATGAAATCCTTGATTAAAAAGCTTCGCTCAGACTACATCCCCATTCATTATCAAATTCTGAACACTGTGCAGAGCATGTCCTGTGATTTTACACTCAGGAGATACACTATGTGTCATCAGTGGGGTTTTCTGGTGACCAGTCCCTTTAACCGGCAGTTAATTCTGGAGAAAACCACCAGTCATTAAATGTACAGTTGGCACAATCTTAAGTAAACTGTATAAAATTACAACAATTACTATCAGTATTGTACATATACTATTATTACCAGCTGTTAGGACCATCCAGCACATAACAGCATCTGCCAATGCAGCTGATACGACAATAGAAAGCCTCTCCAACGTGGCATTGTTAGCAGAGGTAGTCACTGAGGATGATGGTGGAACTGATTTCAGTCACACGTGTTAGTCTTTTTTCAGATAAATTTATCACCAACAAAAGAACCATTAGGTTTTGATGAATAGTACCTTTTTGGGGTTTTGTGATTAATTTATGATAAAATCCCCCAAGGCCTCTGCAGCACACTCTGAGCAGGTAATCGCTTCTTTTCAGACAGTTCAAGGTACACCCAGGTGGCGAGGATGGGTTCCATTTTTTAAACTTCAATATAGGGAAAATGAAGACATTCATGCTGTCAGGTTGCTCCATTGTAATCCCTCACTCTGCAGACCTTAACCCTCTCTTTAATAGCGCTCTGATTCTCTTCTGAGGCATGCAAAAGGCTCCTTGGGTTGTGTCAGAAAACAGAGCTTTGTTTTTGGTGAGTGCTCACACATTCAGTGGAGGACTCATTAATCCATGTTGAAACAAGACTTGGAGTCAATCCAAGTCATGCAGAGTGCAACTGTATATGACTAAAGGACACACTCACTCTAAAAGAATAGCAATCCTGAAAAAAACATATTGGTCGTACTCTGTTCTAATATGTATGGGTCCTTTTTCTCAGCCAAATACAGCATGTTTGTAGCAGAAGATATTTAAGTAACTACAGATTGACACATAATATTCCTTTTATCAAAATCCCAACATATGCATTTAGACAACAACCTCTTACGACCATCCTATCCTAATCAGCCCTGACAATAACACCACCAAAATCAATAATTTAAGTGCTGTGGTAAACAGCAAGCTACGTTGCACTGTGTGTTCTCGTCAAGTTATTGTTGTATATAATACAGGATCTGACATAATTAAATAAGTGAGTACTCAATTTTTGAAGCAGTTTCTTTGATTACTTCTTAGTTTGTTGCCAAGGATGTGATGAAGAAATTGATAACATGCTTATGTGTGTATGAGAAATATGAAAAAACTAGACAGAAGCCACAAATTCTTGACTAGAGCAAGCAGGTAGCCTGGTTCTATCTGGAAGGTAACAGGTTCCAGCAGCATGGACGCCCTCATTAAACAACATGAACTCAATGTATGTAGAACAAATCCCACATAATCTCATGTCTGTGTCTGCTCTGTCCACTTTCCCAGGTCTTTCTCTAGACCCTCTCAAAAATGTTCTTAACAATTATATGTGTAACTGTCAGTCCATCAACAGACCTCTGTTCTTCTGTGAGACACTTCACCTCCTCACGTCTCTATGTTTATCTGTGAATAATTAGACAGCATGTTTTTGGTGAACAGTGATTATTAAAGGAACAACCTATGTAGCGATGTCTTTTCTGTTAGAATCCCCATGATAGCCCATACTGCCATGAAACTAGAGGCCATAATAAGAGATTGCCTTTTGAGATGCTTTTTTAACATTGACATTGAGAGAAGCCAGATGAAATTTATTTGTACCTGTTTATAATGACACTAGATCATTGTCATATACAGTAGTGACATCCATGTAAAACCTGATTGATTTTTCTTCAACATATGAGCTCATATGTTGAAATAATCAAGCATAATTAAGAAATTCTTTTAAAAGAATCTTGGGTATAGCCCTGGATATAAATCCACAGCACCAACAAATCATGTGTTGGTTTATTTGCCCTCGGCCAAACTTTTCGCCAAAATCAATTAAGTAGTGCTAAGTAGTGTTTGACTAACAAACAAACTGGTAAAAAGCAAATTGGGCTGACGACACAACTTCCCTAGTGGAGGTAATTACACAAATAAACAGAGGCGTGATGATCCCTTTCAAAACGACTGTTGTGATGATGCATTTCTGTGCATTCATATAATGATGCACATTGAAGTTCTCGCCCAGCTTTTTCCTCACTTCTGTAACAAACCCCATTTGTAACATTGTAACACAAATCCCTCTCTCTGTTCCCTCTCTTTCCAATCTCTCTGTCTGTCTACTGTTCATCCTTTTTTTCTCAGCGGAGACAATTAAAGTGTGACAGGCCTTCATTTAACAAGTGCTGTTTCACCTCGTGAGGATGAACACATGGCATTCTAATTAGTGGCGGACAACACTGGGGCTTCCTCACTTTTACTGGTTCTCCAATGCAGCCCTAATGTACCTGACAGAAAAGGCCAACCAGACCTGAAATTACAGGGATTAATGTTTCCAAGACTAAACACTTCAAATAGGTTCTCAGATGTGAGTGCCATGCAGGGGAGCAGGCAGAAAATCCACTTACAGCATCATCGCTTTGGCATTATTCACTCCTGAAAGCGCAGCATGTTTCAGCAAGCTTTTGTTGATGAATGTGTGCTCCTTGCCAGGCAAACTTTAATTTGGAGTGTTTAGTGTTAGCTACACAATAATTGTCGGGCTAAGGGGAAAGAAGAGGAGGCCCAAAGGACAAGACCTTGTAGTTGAAGCTAAGAAGAAAAGTTAAATAGTTTCTTTGCTCTACCGCCTCCACCACCTGTCATTGGATGAAGAGAATGTTTACACTGTAATTCAACATTCAGACAGCAGAATGCGAGGGGTGAGAGGGTTTTATCCTTTTTTTTTTTTGAGTGAAAAAGCCCCTTATAGTAGTCAGTTGAGGGGAATGAGAGTGCAATCTTGTTTTACACATTTATACAGGACTCACAATACATAATACTGTATAAAGCCTTCAAAAGCAGCACTTAGTCCAGGTACACACTGAAAAGAAGAGGGAACTCACAAAATACCAATGATACAAAAAATGGGGTGAGACCTTCGTATTTGTAAGGCTGAAGAGAGTGTCAGCTGGTTTGACAAATGGCTAGCACTTTCAGCCAAACAGCAGGTTATGAATGTGAGAGTTCAAACACAAGAAGACAGCGGAAGAAATAGCATTGTAGCCGAGAATTAAATGTTTACATTTACAAAACGGGGTTCAATATATTGAAATGATCCGCAGCCAACATCGCTATTTTAACATTGGAACATGAATAATTGTTCATAATGACAAACTCGTTACAAAGATCAACTGCCATATCTACATATCAAGCATTATTCAGCCTGTTGTTTTAGTTTAGTGGCCAAAATGTGCTGTTTTGTTTCACTCAAACAACATTGTTTCTAGCCGAAGCAGGCAGCTGCTCATCAGCACAAAGCCATTAAAACCTAAAGTATGCTACCTGACATGCACATCAATGCTATGTGTCGCTTTACAATAACAGCTCATTTCCAATTAAGTATTGCAGTAAATTGTACCAGTGAGCCAGAATTCATCTGATGTTACTGCTGTGGAGATTCTGAGCCATCCAGGTCATGTTGTAACAGTGGACAACTGGACTTGCTTCAAGTTCCTAGAAAACATTACATCTGAGAGTAATGAATGAAAATCCCTGTTATTAAAGCTTTATGGAGTTGTCAGCAGCTTGAGGCCCACTGACGTCACACGTGGCTCATCATCCAGCTCAACCAATATGTGCGTTGTTTAAGTGTGAATAGCTGTTAACCTGCTTGGGAAGGGATAGCAAAACTGCATTGTAAGTACAGTAACTGGTAAATGGTACTGTAGACCACCTTCTCTGTTAAGTGATGGTTAAGTTAAGGTAGTTTCCAATTTGATGTAGATCTTTCTAACCATCCGTCGCAATAAGGAAAGGTACAGGAAGTCATTCCTGCCAACAGCCATCATCCTGTACAGTGACTATATTCAGACAGTGAAAGGCTCTACTCTTACAGTTATACTTATAGGTAGAAATAACTTGACAAACTTCATTTTATTGTATTATATGCATTTCTTGGCATTGCACAGTCATCACAACATAAAACTACACCGCATACTCAATAGTCTTCCTGTTTTGTTCATTAGGTTTGACAACTGTATTCAACTTAATGGTACTCCCATCATCTTTATCCAGGTGAATCAGAGAGGAAGGCAGCTGCTTAGATCCATCTGGTGCCCTGGAGTCGAGCTGGGGTAGGTCGGCAGGTTCAAGTGTCAGATCTAATAAAGAATAGGCACAATGTGTGTGCCTTAAGTCCACTGCTTATCCAACAATTCACAATCCGCTATGTCATAATGCCCTCTGCCCTCCCCCCGTCTTACTGCTATAATTGTCTCCAACATTTTCCTCACCAGCTCCCTCTGAACATTCCCACATGTTTGCATTTCCATCCCTAAAGCCTTGTTTATGTTGATTTAATAGTACTTTTAAAACCATGTTTGTAGGAGTTGGGGGAGTCAGCACTAAATTGATGCAGTCTGTCATGCAGTTTATAAAGCCCATCACTGTCCTCCTTGCACACATCATAAAGTGTTTCCTACATTTCTTCCTGTGAGGCATCTGTTTGACTCTCTCCTTTTTAATTTTACCTTATTCTTCCAAGATCTCTTGGTCCAAAACGTGACTGGCTGCTGTTGATCATAGACTTTACATTATCAAAAGGATGTAAACAAGATGGTGCTTTACACATACATAATACATACATACAGTGGCAATATAATGTGCCTAAAATAATAACTTAAATTTCTGGTCTTTCATGTCTTTTTTGAGAAAAACCATTAAAACCTCATAGTGCTAGTGGAAATAAGATGTAGCAGTAGGAAAAATTGTCTCCAGAAAGCTAATTGAAGTCAGGTGTTAGCAAACCTAGAAGAAAATTAGTTTGGAGGTGTAGACTGGAGCTGCTTTGACTGACAAAAACCACTCAAGCTTTTTGAGTTTGCGCCACACAAGAAGAATATGCTTATGTGAGCCATGTCTCGCTAAAAGGACTTTTCAGAGGATCTACGTTCAAGAAGTAATGATTTATATAAAGCTGGAAAGGGTGACAAAGTGATGTCAAAGACATTCACCAGTCTACAGTTAGACAAACAATCTACAAATGGAGACACTTTGGGACTGTGGCTAGTCTACCACTGGGCGGCCAGTCAAAATTACCCTAGGAGCACAATAAACACTCATTAATGAGGTAAAGTGACAAAGATTTGAAAGCATCATTGGAGCTGGCAAACATCTGTATTCATGAGTCTACAGTACGTAAAACACTGAACAAGCAGGGTGTCTATGGCAGGACATCATAAAAATGTGAATGATTTGAATGTCTGGAGCAAATTGACACTCCACAGCAGAATTGGCAAAATGTTTTGTGGACTGATGAAATTAAGATTGAACTATTTGGAAAGAACAGCGCTCCGTCTGGTGCAAAAAGGTCACTGCATATCATCACGAAAACATCATCCCAATCATAAAGTATGGTGAAGGAAACATGATTTGGGCGTGCTTTGCTGCATCAGTGCCCTGCCAGCTTGCAGTATTCAGGTGGAAAATGAATTCAACCAGTTATTAATTCCAAAGGGTGCACATAGTTTCTCTACTAGCACTATATCATTTTTATAGTTTTTCTCAACAAAGAAATTAAAGATCAGAATTTGTTTTTGTTATTATTTGTTAATAATTTTAACTTAGATAGGTCAGATCAAATTTTCAGACACATTAATGCAGAAAACCATGAAATTCCAAAAGGTGCACATACTTTTTAAATATGAAATGTTTTCCACTTTTTTCTGTGGTAGTAAATGGTAGGAAAATATTTAGTAATTTAACATTTATTATTATTCATATCTCTTTAGTTGGAATCTTAGTTGTTTGTCAGTCATCATCCCCCAAGGCAAGTCCCCTAAACATTTTGCATCTGACTAGCTTTTTGTATCCAGGGGAGTTCAAACAGCAGTCCTGATATTGACTGTGATGACAGTAATAACTGCCTAGTCAAGTCAAGAAAAAGCAAGAGTTGTGCCTCCTACTCAAAACACAATATTTCTTGTTGCTGCATTGCATTCTGCTTTATTGAGGTTGCTGTCAGTGAGGAAATTTTCCACCTCCTCTACAATAGATGTGTCTCTGTGGTAAAGGTAGGTAGTTAAAGGAACAGTTTGAACTTGGTGCCGTGAAGACTGGAAGCAGGGGAAAAGAGCTTGCTAGCTTTGTCCAAAGGTAAAAACATGTCTATCCAGCATGTGTCTCTTCATAAAACCAGAAATTGTTGCTGTTATAACAAATATAGGGTGTCAATTAGCCAGTTTTATTGCTTTTCTTGGGTTATAGCCTGGCTAGCTTTGAATTACTGTGGTGTTTGCAATTAAGTTTTCATTCAGGTTTTTCACAAAGACGCTAAGTCCTGATATTTTATTTTGTTGTGTGTACGCCTGATTTGCTGTCACATTCTGATGTTTGCACATGTTGTCTGCAGAAATATTAAACTGTACAACACAAACTGACCTAGAAAATATATTAAGCGGTGAGTGTCTTTGTATCACTACTGATGCTGAAAGGTTGATTCTACTGTAACATCCACAGTCCCACGGTAGCTGACAAACCGAAAGAAGTGGGATGGTGGCAGAAAGGCATTACTGGTTGGAACCCCAGCAGTCATAAAAATAGCATTACAGAATTTGTGTGACAAATAGTGTAGGCACACAAGAAAAACAAGTATAATTTTGTCACTCTCGTGGGCTTTGATGGAGATACAGTACGCCTCAGGATACTCAGTTTACTGTTCGCATGGATGGTCAGTCCCCCTAATTCAACAGTCGAGCATCTGGGGAGACAGCAATGTCCTAATAAAGTCAAGAGGACCTTGTCTGTGGCTTCACATCCATTATACTTCTATTTCTCTCTGTTTCTCTTTTTAGTGTAAAGCTATAGGTACAGTCTTAAAACTGTTTTAATATTGTTTGGAATATGATGTGTACAATAAATCCTGAAGAAACAGCAGATTACATGTAAGCAAATAAAGAGCACATTTGACAATAGGTATGAAATCTGCTGTGATGTGGCGGTAAAATGTGTTTTTATTTTTTCCATGCACTTTTTATTCCTTAGTTGTAGAAGGAAGATCAATAGCTGTGCATCGACAAGAGTAGGAGTAGCAGATCAGTGGGGTTACACATCATTATTACATATGTTATCTTTTCAGATGGCCAGTTGCCAACTTCACTTTGTCTGCAGTTCCACTCTCTGTCACTATTAAAGCTGAGCTGAGAACGGCAAACTCAAGTATTTGTGATCATGTTTGGAATCAGTCAAAAGAAAAAAAAAAAGGCTGCCAACCAGTACTGATTTTATAAACCATGTAGTCAGAAAAACGAAGTTGTAAGACAGCAGATGCTTTGTCAAAAGATAAAAAGAATTTGGCAGCTTTTCTTCTATGAAAGAACGACAAGATCTAAAGACCAACCATTGGTTTTTACTACAGCTTGTCATTTACTGTGGCAAAGTCCAACTTCTATACCATAGCACATTTTGTCACTGTCAACTTACAGAAAATAACACACATCCGGTAAGCCTCATATTGTGGAGATTGCTTAGTAAGGGACTGGCAAAGTCTGTTGCTGCTTCAATGCTGTGGTTGTAGATTGATTGCGATCTGCCCTTAAATTTTCATCACTCCCTAACCGCAGATCTTAAATTCTTATGTAATGATGCCCGGAGATGTGACATCCTCAAGAACACTAGCAAAGTTCAACATTTTAGGAAATTACTTTATTGGTTTCTTGCCAAGGGTTTGATAAGAAGATCAATACTACTCTCATGCCTTTCCTTTAAATATGAAGCTACAGCCAGGAGATGGTTAGTTTAGCTCGGAAAACAGGCTGGTGTCAGGGGAAAACAACTAGTCTGACTGAGCCAGCAAAGAGTACAGGAAGTCAGTGCTCTCAGCTAAGAAGTAGTCCTGCACATGACCCTTTTTAAAACCCGAATGTCTTAACACTTTTTTAAAACAGCGTATTTCACAAAATGTTGAACTATTTCTTTAATATTGACTTGTACAGATTCTACCATGCTCAGTCTTTATAATCTAATGGCCGGGCCATATGTGCAAGGCTATTTCTTGGTCACAAACATTTTATTATTTATGCATGTTTCTCTCACAGTGACATCTCCCAGTGTTTTGTGTAGAAATCACAGATTTTAGGAATTTATTCCCATAGCATGACTGGAGCACAGGAGTAATGCCATGTTGACACAGAAGGCATAATGTGAACAGCACATCAAAAAAAAAGAGGTGCGTCTAGTTGACGCATGCATGACTGAAGCGCTTTCTGTGTAAGTTAGGTGGCATAGTTTACAGAGCATCAGGGTGGATATATGAGTCAGCAGAACATGACTTTGACAAGTGCAACCCTGTCTCCTATATGTTTTAACGCAATGTAAACACCACAGGAAACATACCACAGACTGTGGTCAGGAAGTTTTTGTGCAGGGCGGAAAGGAAGCTTGATGACACAGTGACCCGGAACTTCCCTGTTCCGAATCTCACTGAAATTATGTCTTTAAAAGAAAGCGCTGGTGGGTTTTTTGAATGTAGATGAGACCATGTTGCACTGAACACGCCCCCAGCATTTTAGATTTCAGAGCAGGAGTACTGCTTATTTAGCTTATTTTAATCATCCTGTGGTGAGACAAACTCAGAACACATATTTACACATACACATATTCAACAAAATCTCCCCAGACTAACTATTTCTCTGGCAAATCAAACCTACAGTAAATGCCTCCTATTTTGCAGTACAGCATGTTGTTTTTGTGATTATCAAACAACCTAGTTTAACCTACACGGCTATCTTCAATACTAACCAAGGTGTTTTTTTGGTGCCTAAACATAACCAAAGTGCAATCATTCCTAAACCAGGACTGCATGGTTGTTATTCTATGCATGACAACAAAGATGTTCCCGTTTGAGCGCTATTTCAGGAGACGCTCAAGTATCACTGTATCAGAGGGTAGGGACGCGGGTCTTTTAGGTTGGACAACTTGTTGACAATTTGACCTGTAGCTTCAGTCTGCTGATAATAAAGCAGAAAACACGCCTCTACAACCTAATGCTGAGCAAGGAATCCAATTAATCTCTCCAGCAATGTGGATCCAGTAACGTCCACACATCTGGCTTCGGGCCACTGGTTTTATCTTTTGAAAAAGTGAAACTCTAACACATTTTGCGTCTGCCAGTAATAAGTATGAGCCAAATCATTATGTCTCATCCGTCCCTCCCTCCCTCCCCTTCCCTGACATTTTCCTCCCATCTCCCAGACTCTGCGCCTCAGCCAAGGTTATCTCTTCCATCGATTCTTATCATCAGCTTGTCAATTGATCTATTACCCCTGCACCCCACCTACTTAATGCTAGCTTGATTAATTATTGCCCCCCATGGGGATGGGAGTGAGGAGGCTGCCAGCAAGAATTCTCCAGATTAAGATGAATTTTCATTGTCTTTGTTCCCCCTGGAGTGTCACAGCACAACAACTTGCGTCAGAAGATGCTGAAATTAGAGAGAGTAAAATGGGTTGGTGCCTCTGTACTCCAGATGTTTACTCCGTATGTATATTGTATATGAGTAGTATATGATCCATACTGTATGATTCAGGCGTCAGTGTTTGCCTCTGCTCTTCTGGCTTTAACTCTCTTTTGCAATCTGTAGTACTTAGACGCATCAGATAATTTGTAAAATGGAAATGAAATTCCCAAATCCAATTTACATTTTCATGACAAGCTTCACTGACACTCTGATATGTTTTATTCCCTGGCAGCATAGAGGAAACAGAGGGAAAGGTGGAGACAGAGACAGACAGACAGACAAGGGAAGCGTTTTTAGCTTTTCGGCATCCCATTTATATTGCTTTGAGAATAAATGGTTAAAAATTTTAGTCAGAGGGCTTGTCATTTGATTGTATTTCAGTCTCGGCATTTGATGCCTATTTGTTCTGGCAGAAAAATGCCTCGTGGATGTGAGAAGATCAACATATTAACAGTCCATTAATGCTGCTGAAAATCTCTCCGGCTGGCAACAGCTTGCAAAAGACACCACTTTGCCTTGAGCAACAGTTATTGTATATTTGCAGTTGCAGGTAATTCAAACATAATGTACATATGATTTCAAGAGACATTACAGGGCTGGATTATGGATTCAGAAATTCTCTGGTATTTTGTGATTGTTCATGTCCTGTAGTGACAAACACATTTAGTTTGTCCCTGCTGCTTTAACAACATTTTAATGCAACATGATTATCTATGATGTATGTATTCCTTCAGTTCTGCTTGTCTCAGGCTTAGTTGTGTGCAAAGTTACAAAGCACATTTGCTTTAGCATGTATTATAAGTACATTAAGTAGTTGTACATTATCAGAATATCCCCATATAATGTTACTTAATTTCTACTCCACTGCATTTCACAGGGAAACCATGACTTGGCAGACTTGGTTTGACGTTTGTTATAAACCACCTAGCATTAAAATATACATTGAATTGAAATGGAACACTCAAAAACGTGAGTCAGTTCCTTCAGCTCTAATCCAAGGAGTCTGACAAAAGTCACACATTTAGGAATTACAGCTATTTTCATAAACTGACTCCCATTTGCGGGAGTTCATCAATAATGGAAATAAATGACTGACAAGCTATTGCATGGCCAAGTGAGGCCATGCAGCTGAACCAACTAAAAGACATGGAGCTGGTTCTGAGTGCTGCATATGCATTTTGTAGCTGTTCACTGAAACTCTTAACATGAGATCCAACGAAGTATGCAAGTGAAGTAGGCCATCATTAGGCTGTAAAAACTAAATCAAACCCATCAGAAAGATAGCAAAAACATTGAGAGTGGCCAATGCAGCAATTTGGAACATAAGGAATTAACACCTGGGCCGCCAACATCGAGTTAAGTAAAGATGACTCTACAGTGGAGAGACAATTTATGCACTTAATTATGTTTGTAATTATGTTAGTTGAAAAGGTATGATTCATTCCATTATTCATGAACCTAACTGTACATTTTGCAATAGTAATAGTTAAATAGTATGGTTTCAGTGTGGCATTGCTACCAATTTCATACTTGCAATCCATGTATCACCAACAGTCTTGAAGGATTACAAACTTATCTTATTTCATTTATACACAGCAGAGGTTACAAAAGGTTTGACAGGAGAAAACACAATATGCATAGTGTGTATGTATTACGCACGTGCACATTGCCTTTAGTCATGGAAACATCTATCTATACAATTTCTAATGTCATAATAAATTTTAATACAAATCTTTTAAAATCTCCAACAGTTACTAGAGATTATGTTGTGTTGTCTTGTCATATATTCCTTGTACAAAGTGTAGTATTGTACTTGAATAATAACTTAAACTATAACTTAAAATACTGTTTTTAAACTCACAAGTTAAATATATTCATATATAGAAACCTTTATCACCTTAACAACTTTAATCTTGCTTAGCATTCTGCTTGCATGAAGCCACAGTCCTTGTTAGTAAAGGAGACTCGGGACAACTATTAGAGGAGCCATTTTTCTCTGCTCCACTGTGCGCTGTCACTCAGTCAGACAGAAAGCTCTTACTTCAAGCCATCTTCAAGGCTGACATACAAGCCAGTCCAATGAGAAAGAAGGAAGTCATGGAACTGCATCAGTCTCCCCGTTCACACTTCACACTTGGGCTAGAAGAGGTGGTATGAGACACATTGCCACAATGATTGATAAAGAGATGCGTGAGTGAACCACATACACACATAAACTGACCCCATGTTTCCTGTTAGCTAATGATATGGACTTGACAAATGATGCAGGCAGTGTCGTATAAGGATAAACAGTCAGGAGATAACCACCCTGTTGTCCTTGTAGGTCAATAAGCCATGCAGGCCTTCAGGTGCTCCTTGCTGCATAAGAACACACTTCGAAGAGATAAATTTCTGGCTTGTAGATGGACTCGACTACGTGTGTGTGTGTGTGTGTGTGTGTGTGTGTGTGTGTGTGTGTGTGTGTTTTTTTTGTGTGTGTGTGTGAAGAGCTCTCTCTTTCTTTCAAAGCGTGCGGTATTCATCTCTTCTCTCACATGCTCCAAACCTACTGAACCACATAAAGCCCTCCCAAATGATGATTAACAGCAGTAATTACTGTATTTTCTAGTATCTATAAGGTGTGCAGATTCTTTTATTCCATTGTTTCACCCTTACAAGGCAGCAAAAAGAGGAAGGAAATGCATTCTTAACATCCGTCACATGCCACTTATCGTGTAATTCTACAAATATCAAATATTGATGTCTAAAAATCTAGAGTCAGTCACTAGATCTCGCTCAGGAACTAGTCACATGACATCCTGTGATGTCAGCTGACTGACTGCAACATAACAGCAGTTTGTATTAAATGTTGCTGTTTGTAAGTCTTCTGTTCACCGGATTGTGCAACTGACCTTGCTAATACAAACAGGGAGACTGTTACTTACTGTTGCTATGATTGTTGAGCTTTTTATTTTCACATTGCACATGCAACTTACACTGATAACAGGGGCAGATTTGTGACTCAAATTTTGTAATTAATTTTTTTAAAACAATGCAAGACCCTTTATTTTAGACAGCAGATTTCTCTTGCAATGACAACAGTCGGTAACAGATTTTGCTGGCTGTAATTAGCAAACTTGCTTGAGTTGGATGAAACCCCAGTTTATCTTTGATATGTATGTTGAGGAAAAATGATACTAATTTAGTTATAACAGATCCCTGTTGCTTAAGTTACCCATGGTCAAGCAGATGTCTGATTTATAGTTTAATGTTCCTGTTTAAAAGCACTTTTATTAAGGAGTAAGGAGTATCTGCGATGCCAAATCTCAGGTGACACTGGCTACAGTTGCTGAAGAATACATTTTAAACGGCGTGGGCGTAACTTTAATAATGTAAGAAGGTGCACTAAGATAACTAAGACACCACCTCCTAAAATCTTTAGATACCAAGCATGTCTCTTATTAGAACCTGCTGAACGTGTAGAGGAATTCAAAGTGTGTCCTGCTGTCAGGCTTTGGATTTCTCCACAGCTCACTAAGCTGTCACTGCGACTGGACAAGCGCTGATTGAGCCAGATGTTTTTTTTAGTGACTGTCAGTCAATATCACACAGGTAGTCTGGGAAAATTAGTTGACACATGGGACATAATAACTCTTGGAGGAATCTGTGGCAAAAACACCACGAGTGGGGCGACGGACACAACCACAAAACCAAATGAGCCATCAAATCATCCATAGACGATTGCACACAATGAGCTGTAACTCCCCCTGTTCTAGTTAACTTGATGTAAATGACAATTACTGTTCCATAGTGCACAAAGATCAGTTAGTTAACAAGATAAAGCTTGAACGCAGACAAAAACTGAATGCCGAGTTTCAATATTAACCACATCAAGTAGTTTATAATCACTTGTCTGCTGTGGATTCAGTTGCTGCTGGAGATATCAAGCTGTCTGTAGAATAACATCTTTGCCATGTGTGGCTTAACGTCACTTTTCCCAGTGTCCTCTCTTTTTCTGCAGTGTTCTCTCTCAGCAGTGCCACTTACGCACAGTGAGTTAACTATCCAAGGACACCACTTAGGTGAGGGAACCAGCACAAGAGCAAGAGAGGCAGACACTGAAAAGAATAGCAAGAGAGCAGGAGAGAGCGAGACAGTTTATTTCTTTTTATTCCAACCAGCCTTTCCTTGCTAGCTCTCTGACAAACACCCCTTACCCTTGCGAGCTCCCTCTTTTCTCCCCTCCCCTGCTTGTCATATGTGGTTTCAGAGTGCCAACCAAGCTTTGCGCCTCTAAGGGAGCTTCAGGCAAGTGTCACTTTAAGTTACATGCACTGCGTAAAAACCAGGCACCGAGCTAACGGTCATAGATCTGTGCCAGGTCAAATGTCGGCATCTCTATCCCACCCTCATGGTGATTGTTACATGTGGAGTGCTGAAGCTGGTGATTTGAAAGGAAGAAAAGATGGCATAATCAGTGCTCTAACCTCTAGACTTCCACCCCTACTGTTTCTTTGCAATCTGCCAGAGAGTGAATAATGCAGACATAACATAGGATGCAGAGGGAGCCACAGGAAAGGAAAGGAAGTAATGTTAGAGGAAGTTGCCTGTAGTTATGTTGCACATAGGACCCGTGTCTGTCAGTTTTATTTACAGAGAAATGATGGTCAGGAGTAGCAACTGAACATCTACTGACATTCAGCATCATCGTAGATGTGGATCTGAAAGGGCTCAATGAAAACATTCCTAAGCACTTAGGTAAAGAAAATATTTGATATAATAAAGATATTCCAGCCACTAGGTAATTAGAAGAACATGTTTTTTTTTTTAAGTGGAAACCAGTTAAAAGGAATTTAAAATGTGCTGAGCAAAGTGGAACACGAAAAAAAAAAAAAAAGCAAACCACAATAACCCTATGCATTTCACTTTGAGGTGTTACAGTGAAAAAGGCATGTCTGCAAACTACAATCAAGCTGCCATCAAGCATGTTTCCTGAGCTCTGTGGCCCGTACCTGAGTGCTTCAGCTACATCTAGTGGCAAAGTTCCTCTCCGTGCATTTGAGTGAGGACTGAGGATCTGTGGTATTTGGAGAAGAAATCAAATAATGTACCGTCTATATCCATGAGATGCACAACAGAGATATTTAAGCTTTTAGTGACTGAACATTATCTCCTCATGGTGCATGTCATTTCTCACTGTGCTACAGCAGCCCTAGGGGTGGGGGTTAAGTTTTGTCTTGTACGGTGAGAGGGCACAAAAACAATGCTAAGAGAGCGGCTTAATGTTGTGTTTCATTTTTAAAATAAGTAATGTAATGTAATAAACAATGTTCAGCCACTCTCCCCACCCTGATGAGGTTTGTGAAGTCCTTTATTAGTCCAAGTCTAAGTCTTACATTTTCAAGGTTTCCTTTGAAGGATTTAATCTGTGATTTTTCAGGCTCTAGATGTGTGTGTGTATATGTATGAGTGTGTGTGTGTGTGTGTGTGTGAGAGAGAGGGAGAGAAAGAATTTTAATGCTCCAAATAGTCGAGGTGCATGCATTTATTTGGTTTGTTAAAACTTGCCTCCCATAGTCACCAGAATCTCTTTGTATCTTATATAAAGCTTGGGAAACTATTCATACCCTATAGACTGAGTTTGCAAAAGACTGCAATAGACAGCACGGTGATCTAATGGTAATCTAATGGAAATCATGGTAATCTAATGGAATACATTTTGCTCTGCAGAGAAGATGAAAGGAGCACATGAAAAGCCCCTGTGACTCAGAGCTGTTGGTAAAAGCCACTGTGCTCACATCCCTCGACAAGCGTGTAAATCAGTGACAACATCAGCCGAGGTGTCAGAATCTGTCCTGAGAGCTGAAGTGACGGAGTGAACGAAATGCCAGATGAAACAGTGAAATCCTTGACTAGCAGAAGAGGTTGGTCTTGTAATAAAGAGTCGCATTATATATTATAAAATGCGTCTAATTCATTAAACTCAAAACAAAATTGTATTACTCATCGTAATTCCTTATTTTGTGTGAGTTCTGTTATATAAAATGACCAAATAGCAGGACCCTGGAAATGTACATTATGGCGCAATAAGGTGTCCAGTGCTTTTCTTGATGGGGACTGGGAGCACAAAGCTGTCTATGATCGAGGTGTAAATTGACAACATAAATTATCATGGCAGCTCGGAGCAATAAAGCATGTGTGAACACTAGATCTCAGCACCAGAGGTCAACAGTGGCTGCGGTGTTTGCCTTCACATAAAAAGTAATGACAGGTGAGTGTTAAAGAAACATCAATCAGGCTGACACACAGGGCAACGTTGAGCTCAGACTAAAATTTCCTACACGAGCTTACTTCTATTCTCATGTTTTCTTTATTTTATTGATCATTATAATAATTACCCATCACAGCAGCGTGAGAAAATAGAAGAATGGAGTTTTGGACCCAAAACCCAGCACCTCTGACCTCCTTACAGCCTTAACAACTTCTGCAATAAAAACAGGAAACATCACAAGGTTATTAGCATCAATGTGCTCTGTACATTCTTTTAATTTGTTGCTGGATGTTGGATCGTCATCATGTTAACAGAAAACGTAATATGGTTGCGGTTACATTGTTTGCAAAATGCATTTGAGATTGCAGATTACGATGGTTCTATAGAAACATAATTTCTTAGGAGACAGGGTTCTGTACATTTAATGACCGCCCATTAGACTGTGATGTTTCTTGCACATATTCCTTGATTATTGCATTAGATGAAAGGTGAGGTTACAATTCATCCTCTGAGACTAAAACGCTCATACAAAAGTTGGTGACTACCTGGCTATTATTTTAAAAGCTACCTTTCCAGAGGCTCACAGAAGAGTCAGGCTCTGAAGCCGGAGAATATTCACACAGCAAAAAAGATACCAGCTGACTGACTCACCAATATTATCATGTTGAGTGCTGCAACTTTGAAACCAAAAATGAAGCCCAATATTTTCACTTTTATGTTTTCCTCAGTTTGTTCAAAGGGTTTTTAAAAAATCTGAACCAACATCCCGTCTTAGCTACACACGTACGAATACAAATAAAACATGCTAAAAAAAATGAGGCTGATAAAATTGAATATCAGATTGCTACAGTGTAAGTCAGCCACATGCATACATCTTATTTTACTCTCCAGGCACCTATGCATAATTCCTTCAGAAGGACCATGTGAAATTCACTCGGTGGCCCACCTTGGTCTCCCATCGCTACAGTGGAGGCTTTTGGATTTCAACAGGCTTCAACAAAAATCTGTCCTTATGAATCTTTGCCAAGAAAACTGAGCATCCTTTACTGCAACTGTGTGGTGGTTTGGCACAGGCTGATAGGGAATATCATGCTGGAGTAGCTTCATTACACTTTTCACTGGGGTTCTGCGAGGACCCTCCTCTGCCTTACAGTTATTGCCCTTTTCAAACCTATGATGTGTGAACATTACTGTCAGCTGATGAGGATATAAGAATCATCTAACTAGCTATCAGGAACATCGATGTCACTGTGAAACCTACTGCTCAGCATATGTCTTATGTGTGCTTTTAAGTGTTTAGGAAAATACATGTCCAAGTCCTCATTTGTGTATTTTAAATGGAAAAGCTTAGATTTTTTAAGGTCGCTAAATAACTTTAAACAACTGACACAGTGACAGCTAAAATTGTATTAATACTAACAGCCAACCAATTATTTGAAGGGTATTCTGCCCTTGTTTCCCTAATGTGACTCAACTAATGTTTTTTGGCTAATGATGTTTTAAAGCGGATTCCTGTTTACATGTGACCACCTGCATATGTCTGATTTTGACAGCTTTTTATTTTAGAGTTGAAATAATTAACATAAAGGAAGAAAACAAATGAGATAATTGTTTAGCAGAAATTCAGACTTGTTCTGTGATAGTTTTTCTTTCTTTATTACTATGAAAATACCTTTTTGTATCACTATTATATGGAGGTTCTTTATTTTATCTATCCCTGCACAGTTAAAGTTGTACCGATTATTTAAATAAGTCTTGGATTAGCCTGGCTTTTCAGTGACTTAAGCTTAAATTTATAATAAAGTTAAACATATAACAATAAAGTGACGACAACATCATTGTTCTTATTTCTGCAGAACTCCATGCTCATTGGTAACTACAGTAAGACCTAAGTACAGGCAGTACCTTTATTTACCATTATTTGCCACATTTATTGTAGAATCGTATGCAGTCTAAAATTATTTTAAAAAGTATTTTCATATGTCTTTCTGAATGAGGATCAGTGTTTCTTCTTTAGTTCTATATTAGAGTTTATCTGCTGCATTAAACTTCATCAAGGTTTGAAAACATAAAGTGGGTCATGGGCTGCTCCCCTTCCCAATGGCAGATTGTGTCAGCAGGCACTGGACCAACTGGCCGGGAAGATCCTGTTTAATTTTTCACCATACTGCAAAACTGTACGTTATTAAAATGCATAGAAGGGGGGAAAGTCATTTATAATGTATGGCACAGTTAGTCATATGCACAGCCACGAGTCATACGTCTGCTAAAACAAACACACATACTCAGTACTGACCACAATACACTAATTTTCTGCAAATATAGTTTAGTTTAACTGATAATTCGAGTATTATGCTACAGTTTTCATTTAAAATAATACATTTTTTAAATCAAGAATAATTGAACTGGTCATTGTACATTGTAGAAGAGGCCATGAAAGAAAAACGTAAGCTCATTAATTTTTCTTATTTTAATCTTTGCTGTGCTGTACCCATTTTGTTAGTGTACAATGATCAGCTCAGAAAAGGGAAATAGATGGCTTCATACAGGGCTCATTGTAGACAGAGCTTTGCTTGGCCTGCTTTGTTTTTTCAAGAAGTTCTACATGGTTATTTTGGGAGACTTTAATTTATGCTAAGCCCGTATTTGCCCCTCTGTGGGTGCAGTGACATAATGCTATAAGTCACACTAGACACTAACAATAGCCACAGGCTACTGGTCAGCTCTGTTTTTAGATGACTGTTGAATCATTTGAAAAAAGATGTCACTTGTTTGCTATTAAGTGCTTTGCCGCTTCCAGCCCGGGGCTGCAGCTAGCCAAGATAAATAACCTTCTTCCGATGTTCGCTGAATTCTTTCCTGGCTAAACAACTAAGCATGACAGGGGCTGCAGCAGTTTTGTTTTAGCATCGCTCCACATTTTGGTGTCAAAAGACATGGTTGACAAAGACATTAATGTTTTACTACTGCCCATAAACTCACTGTCAACACAACGCACTGAACTCTGGATGTCAACTTATATGGCTGAGGCACCGCAGGCATCTGCAGAGATGTGGTATCTATCAATACCAGCGACTTTCCTCTGAGCATATGTCCCATGACTCAACTCTTTTGTCTGGTTAGCTTACCACCTTGGTTCATAGTTTTAGCAATTGTTGGATGGACTGCCATGACGTCAACCATTCATTGCCCTCAGAGGATGAATCTTTCTAACCATATCACTAAATTTACATTTCTGGTTGAGAAATGAAACAACAATTAGTACTTTCTATGAACCTTTCAGCATTTCTGTGAGTGCTGTGATTCTTTTCATCTAGTGAATACATAGGTTTGCAGAAAATAGATTTGTATAAAATCTGAATTCTCACAAAAATGACTAATGACTGTAACTGTAACTGTTTTGCTTTTCTACATGTAATAATGCGTATGTAGGACCTTTCAGTTCTTCTATTAGAACATTTAACTAATCAGTGCCAACCAGCACGCTCTACTTGCACCAACCAGTGTGCAATGATTTTGTATCTATTGATGATACATAAAAAAAAATCAGCAGGGCCAAAACTATGATCATGCAAGTAAGCTGCAGGCATTACAGCATTTGATCAGTTAAAGCTCAGGTCACAGCCCCAAAGGCAAGCGTGCTTTCCCGGTTCAAATTGTGCTATAAGGAAGAGACTGAGACTGAAATTCAAAATGCAAAACGAATAATTCTATTTTAAAAACCGAAAAGGCACTATTGTGATGTTGTCTCAAGGCCTGTGCAGCAGAAATTCACTAACCTCCAAATACCTCAATTTTGACGCGGATAATTTTTGTGATGATTCAGACCGAGGTGTTATTACTATCACGGCATGCCAGGAGAACATTTGTTTGTGCTGTAAAAGTGGAAACATGGTTCACTGAGGTCTACTTTAATGAGGTATGTTTGATCTTTTACCCTAGCACAAAAGAAAAAGATTATAGGGTAATTAGGCCACTAGTTGAAGGAATAAGCCTTTGTGATCGTGAAAAGACCCTGTCAGTCAATGCTATAGCACATGGCCACTTTTGTGAATAGGAGAATGTTTGAAATAGCTCAGATGTTATATAAGTCATTACTTTTCACATACAATTTCAGCTTGTGGCTTAATTAGTACAGAATGAATAAAACTGAGGGCCATGAACAATCTCTCACTATCAACTTTCTTATAACAACTTCAGTCAGTAAATTTCCCCTGTGGAGAGATCTATGCAGAATTATTAAGACGCTGGTTTTATATATAGACATAATGTACCTCTTCTGGCAATTTGTCATGCTCACTGTGTAGAGCAGTCTTGAAATACTATTCAGTTTTCACAAGAAAGGGCACCTGGACCAATGGTCCTGCACCAGCTGGTCCTCTCTATGTACATGTGCCCTAATAAGTCTCTGCATTTTCTCCCTTTGTACCAGATATCTCATCTGAAACCATTTTGAAAACAAACAAACAAAGAAGACACAATGCTTTGAAAGGAAAAGTGGAGAATGATATTTATGTCACGGTAATTACAACTTGATGAGACAGAGGGGCATCTGTTTCGAACAAGCAGACAGGCAGTGGCCGTGCTCTCCACATCCCACTTTTCATACAGCTGCCTTTATTGTATCCATGCAACCCAATCACTGATAGCATAGACCAGTATGAGGGGACATGGGGGTGGGGGTTGGGTAGTACAAAGCAAACTGTCATAATGATTGATGAGTTACACCAGAGAGAAGGCCTTTGTCCCTTTGGCTATGTATTTTCTCTGAAGCTAATTTTTCCCAAAACTGATGGTGTGCCCAACTAATTTTGGGTTAGCAGATGCACAAGTGCAAATCCTGGCACAACTTGCTTTTGGCAAAAGAAGCTGATCGAGGATGCATGCATTGTTAATGGGAGGTGTGTATTCTATGATGCCCATTCATTCCTAGCAAAGTTGCACCTAAATGATCATTGCATTTCTTTGTTTCTGGGTCCAGATCATATGCACTAATTACCTCTTCAGGTCCCTGTCTTTTTGATCCTGACATGCAGGAAAAAAGGGACAGACTAAAATAATCCCATAGCTCTTCCAAACTTTACATATAATAATAAACAGAATGGATCAAATTCTGTTAAAGAACACAACCAATTCATTGCACTCGAAAAAAAAAAAATCTTCACCTTTCGTTATGATTCTCCTAGAGAAACAGCTTTTTGGGCAAGAACAGATGTTGCAGTACTGCGAACAAGAGCCACACTTCCCACTTTCATAAGTTTTTGTGCGGCACTGGACATGAAACCATCATTAATTCCCTGCATAAAAAACGTCTTCATGGTGTTATAACCATGAAGAGATCTCGAGCTAAACATCAACATGCTCACAAAAAAACTTTCTAACATGCTGATGTTGAGCAGGTGTAATATTCACCGTGCTCTCATCCATAGTTTTAGTTTGCATGTTAATTCTTGCTAATTATCAATAAAAACAACTTACACCTGAGGCTGGACAAGTACTGGAAATATTAATATTTTGGTATAATGACGGTGCTAGATTAAAAGTCAGGGGATCACAAAAGTTATTACAATTGATCCTGAGGGGAAATTAATATGTGTACCAAATTTCTTGATCATATCCAGATGTTGCTGGAGCTGTTTGCAAGAATATGAAAATAGTAAAACAGTGTTTCTATTCGAACACTGAAGATTCTATTATATAAAGTGTAGAAATTGAATGAAAATATTTTCTTCTTGCAACAGTCACATATCCATATGAACTCTAAAATTAATTTCACATGCTGCAACCATTTCCTTCTGATTTACAGATGCTTCTTATGTATGTGTTGGGAGCCGAAATCCACAGCCTTCACTTTATGCAAAAACATATTTAAAAGTTTATCTGAACTTCACAAATTATTAAATACATATGTGTCCTCATTTTGTTAATGTAGTTCCATTACAACTTAAAGTTTCCATTACACTCTAGGTTGCCACCTAGCTGTTATAGGTATTTAGCTCTGAAGGGTGGTGAGGGGGATGTGGGGTAGGTGTCAGGGAATAGAAGAAAGCGGCTGTTAATTATTTAACAAGGGCAATTAATCACTAAGGGACAAATCAACTTAGTACCAGAAATGTGCAGTTCACTTCCCTGACAACAGCTATTTTCCTACCACATACACGAAAGTCCCTAAAAAGTCTATGTTGTAATGATTTAGGTGTGACCAGAGGATTTGGCTCAAATTCACAAAATCTTTTTGTGCCTCTTTCACAAAAGCACTGTTTGGGGGTAAATAAATGGAAAATCTTCCAATAAAATCACTTTTTATTTTAATAAACTCTTGTTGCTTACACGTCATACTATTTTAAATAAACATTTAGATTAGTTTTTGCACAGAACAAGGACTGTAGATGTTGGCCTCCTTTGGGAAGTGATCTCTTTATGGCCAACATGAACAGGAGGAATGATTACAGCAAGTTCTGTATGGGCACCTGGCTATAGTTAAGACAGATTAGAAAAACAGTGAACCTATCCTTTAATGTAGAGGTAATGTACTGTGACACACCCACTTATTTTTGACAGGGCTTCATGATCGTAACTCTGCCAAATTTGCTCTGAATTAATGCACCGATTTAAATTGCAGGAAAATGCTGAGTCAGACAAATGGGATATGGTATTGGTGCTGTGTTATCCAATAACTATGATTCCCAAACAATGGATGCAAATGACAATATATATATAGGGCTATTATTCTTCATGAACTTTTTCCGTCTGCATTAAAAAGGAAAAACGATAAACACGCTAGTGTGTATCCACCTCTATCGACAACTGTTCCTCTCCGTGGCTCCTATGGAAAATCCAATTTTACACACCATGGCCTTTGTAGATTACTTTCTGTTTCCTCTACCCAATTTTTATGAAGACATTGTAATTTTATTAACCAGTAAATACAGTTCTGTGTCACATAGTATGCATAGACGTACATAAAGATCCATCAAACGGATGCTGAGAGTTGGAGAAGCACATATTAAATCAGAGCTGTTGTGTTGGGCTGTATTTATCCCATATAGTCCCAATCCCCCACCGCCAACATCCCAAGATTGTCTGGACCGCTGATACAGCTGTGCCTCATCATCGAACGTGCCTGACATTCAGAAACTTAATGTACATCATTTGAGTCATGTAAAGGCAGCAGCAACACACTCTGTACAGATTCACTGTAGTTTTCCCACACTGTCGGGTAATGCTTGTGACGAAATGTTCTCTTACTAACATTACCTTATCGTAGCCAGAGGGAAAGAAAGGTACGAGAAACATACGTAATAGACTATTAGTGCCCTGTATATTTTATATAGTGTATGTTGACGCATGATATAAACAGATGTTACTGTTCATCACCTTCCCTTACTCCTTCTCCACGTCTCCACCCTTTACCACTAACGTTGCTGCGTGCAATGCTGCATACTTTATTTAAAGGGGATAGAAACAACATTCTCATGACAGTGGTGGTTGCGGTGAGGATCCTGCACTGAATTATTAGCTCTCCGTTTCAGCTCATTGTGTAGCTGTCCATCCCTCAGCTTTACTATTTGGTTCAATTTCAGCTGCAGCAGGAAGCTGTTTTCTGGTAAAACTGGGAACAAAACCTGACAAACAGCTAGAGACAAGCTGGTGAACACAATGGAGTATTTATTGGCCAAAGAACCACAACTTGAGACCAAACACAGTGAGCGGAAACACAGCAAATATTGGACTTGATATATTGGAGATAGATGAAACTAACAAACGTGTTTTAATTCACAGGAAAACTACAGCAGCTCGATGCCTTCGCTGATCAGCCAAGCATGACTGTCCAGACTCCTGGTCTAACTTCATCTTCAGATATTCCTAAGGTTATCAGCCAGTGTTGTGCCGTCTAGAAATGTGATGTTAACCGTCTGTTGTACCGTCTGATTGTGGTTTTCTTCATACAGTCCAGTTGTACATTTATGATCTGTTTGCCAATAATACAAAACAGTGTTCAGTGGCATTTATTGACACTCGTCAAACAGCTACTGCAGTGTAATCACATTCTGGCTGAACAATGAACATAACGGACTTTTGGATGGAAGTTGTTTGCTTCATAATCTTTTAATTCTGTCCAAAACATAGAACAAAAGCAAGTGGAGGATTTAAGTTTTTGGCTAGTCACCATTCTATAAGCAGGATAATCCACTCCATTATGAGATGTTAATAACCACCACACAATGGAACAGTCTCCAAAATCATCTATCTATCTATCTATCTATCTATCTATCTATCTATCTATCTATTTCTTGGTCAACCTCTTCCTTCACCTCCCTTTCACCCGAGCGCTGGATCTGTAGCGAGTGATGAACCGTCCTCCATTAGCCTGGCTCACCTTCCCGAGCAGCCCGCCACTGTGAACAGTGATTAAGCGTACTTTCCACTGTGTAACATACTAATTCAGAAAAGGGCCCAAAGCATAACAGCTCCCTTCAGTGATCATATTTTTCTCAGTAATTAGTGTGGCATTTTTGTCTCCTATGAGAGCAATCCATCTTAGCTATTATAAAGGGGTTCTTTGTTTAAAGGTGCTCAGCTGTTACACAAGCATATTGTTGGGATCACTAAAGTTAAGATCTACGCAATATTCTGTTTAAAAGAAGTATGTTAGAATAGAAAGTCAATGTTGTCTTTTAGATCTTTGTTTTGATTTTGGGGCCTACAACATCACTTTTTAAAATTAATCTCACTGCGTTCACTAATGTTGTTGTTGTGAATGGATTGCTGACTCACTTTCATTAAAAAAGCTGTCGTTAGCTTACTGAAAGCAAATTTTAGGAGTTAAAGCAAGATCTAAATATTGTAGCATATTCATACAGATACTGTACATTCTAGAGTTCAGTCTATCTGCAGTGTATACTTGTAAATATAAACATAAAATATTATGACTACCTGCATCAACACAGTAAAATCATTAAAAAATACTGTAGAGTTTATTTTCACCAGCTTTGTGTTGGTTTATCTTCTAAAAAAAAAACTGTTCCATTGTCATTCGGCTCATTTGTTCTGTGATCAGGCCTGTTCAGCTGCTCAGATCCATCTGCTTCTTAGAAAGCAATCAAAAAAATCCACATATTTCCACAGTCCCCAGGTGGTTTGACCTGCTACACACATCGGCATTACATAACAAGCTACTGAAAACAGTGGGAATGTTCCGAGGTAAAGTATTATGCATAACGAGCTGCCGTTCAATCACAGCATTTTAGCCTTTCGCTATTTCTGAGAGTGCTGAGAGTAATTCTGCAGGAACAAATTCATTTGCTGTGTGTTTGATGTTGTGAATGAGAAGAATATTTAAATCAACTAAATAAAGAACTTTTGAATTTTAAAATCATTTCTCTTTGACCTCCTGATGTAGATGTGTTTTTCTTTTTAATCGTTCACAACAACTAAACTCTATATTTTGTTAAACAATATTTTGCATGCTACTCATTGCTATATGTTGTATTATTGTGTGTTACGTTGTTCAGTAGACCCAGGGTGGGATAACAAGAGGGCAGTTAGAAGAGTGATGGAGAATGAGCATAAACCTATAGATGCCCAACAAGTGCTCCTCCTCCCTACAAATCCCAGCAGGAATTATTGACACCATGCTGTGCAGCATTCAGAGGATTTTAGGAACTAATCTGAACGACTTCTTCCTCTGAACTTCTCCTCTTTCCTCTGCGTAGGCTGCCACCAGCTGTGGGATGGATGCTTTCGCAGCCACCTTCTTCTTGGTGGTGCAGTAATGTCGTGACTCTCCTCCTCTCTCCCTGCGGTGCAAGTGACAACATTTGACAAAATGTGTAATGCATTAGAATCACAGAACCTTCTGCACCATCTTTGTTTTATTTGTCCAAGACTTGACAAGATTTGGTTTATGCACAGTTACCAGCAAAAGTCAAAAAGTCGAGCTGAAGTTAATCATCTTATCATCTCATTTTTGGCTTTTACCTGACAGCTTCAGGTACAACACCACCTTGTTCTAGTCTGCAGGATTGTATGTAGCCCAGAAAATCAAAGATTAGAAACAGGTTAGTAATCTGGACAACATAGCATATTTATGTTGGTAATGTGTAAATAAAAATCGGATCATCTCAACACAAAACAGTTGAAATGACAAGTAGTTATACAGTAAGTGAATCTTCAGTAATAACAATAATAAGTTCCATTCACAAAATTGCTTTTGATTTAGTTTTTTGTATTGGACATACTGTAACTTCAAAATGATTATTATCATTATCATCATGTCATTTTTTTGATATTTTTGTTCATTTTTTTTCTCTGTTCTGTGAAGCTCTGCTCCAATATACATGTCATTAACTAATATTACTAATTCCCTTTCTGCCCTTTAATGATAATGACTGTGATATCACCACTGATGACAGTTGTTTTTTTCTGGAGCGTGTGATGAATTAATGATAAAAAACTGTGGCTGCTATAAATAGCCAGTGGCGTGTTTTGTGGCGACAGCTCTGGTGTTGTTTGACTTGGTGAAGTCTTGCTTCTTATGCATTTTCTTGCCATGTGTACACACTGATGGAGCAGACAGAAGGAATCTGAGGCAGGTCTACGTCCTTTAGTGGCCAGCAGTGAAAATCAGTGGAGAGGAAATCAAGCTCATAACTGAGATTTATAAAACACAACTGTAAATGTGTACAACTTCATAAAAACAGTGTAAGACAGTGTTTGACCCCTTCTGTTTGTAATAGAAGTATAAAAACTTGTTATGGTTTGGTTTACTAAATGCAATATCAGTGTGACATAGGGGAGCAAAACTGACATTTATGTATAGGAAAATATTGGCAGTTAGTTGTTAGACTAACCACATAAAACATGGAATTACCTCAGTAAAAGAGTGCACAAAACACATTGTCTGGAAACACGGTGTGTATTGGAACAACAGGAACGTGAACGAGTGAGTAAAACAATCCGGCTGTGAGATAATGAGACAGATCGCTGACTAGATATGGAAGAAGAGATGAATAGATAACAAAATTACCTGAAATATTTATAACCTCTGTCTCTTTCATCACTGCTTTCCTCATAAGCCATTAAAGGGTCCTTTTGGGACCTCTTAATTGAGTTCCTTTTCGGAACAGAATATGAAAGGCTTCTTTTTATTCTCTCCCCCCCCCCCCGCCCTCCTCACACACACGCACACACACACCTTCTTTTCATCTGGAGAATGGGCTGATTAAAATACAGAGAATGGAAGTTCTACTGGGAAAGTTCATTGCAATCACTGGTGCAACTTGAGTGATTGATTCAGTATTCTGTAAGACATTAAGTGGACACCGTTTTCGAGCGTGGACACGCTGACAACTGCAGCTTTACACACGTCTCCGTGTCTTTACCAGGCCTGCAGTTGCCAGGACTCTTACTAAGGTTGTGTACTTTTTCTGAGCATTACGTGCAGGTAGGTCAACCAGCGAGGCTGCTCACCAACGTTAACTCTATGATTTAAATAGAGTGCTATGAAACGGGAGGTTGTCGGGTTTGTGTGGCAGAATCCGTTCAGAATTTGAAGCAGCTGTAGGTAAATCTAATCTAATTAACATGTATAGATGACATTTAGTTTACTGTGCTGAGCATCTTTAGCACAAACATTTCATGAACATGAGTTAATTTCAATCTTACCTCATTAACTAGGCTGTAGCTGCGTGTTGTGAACATCAATTAGACAGCCGCTCAAAACTGTCATTACAGGCATCAGGTTAATTTCAGTACATTTCATAAGATAAACTGTAAATATAAAATTACTATTATAGTAAAAGGAATCAGGTTATATAGGCAAATTCAGTACTCAATTCAGGATGGATCAACTAAATGTCAGTGCCCCAAAGACCTTAGGGCCTCATTTTGGTGTTTCACAGTACTTCTAAACCTGGTGGTAATGCACTGGTCTTTAATTCTGTTTCAGATTGCATCTCTAAGCATGTATTAGGGGTCAGAGGAAGTACATACTATGTGGGGTACTGTAGATTGAGTACCTTTCTCCAGCCTGAGTGTCTGTAGTTATTGCTGATTTGAAGAATCTTCAGCTGAACCTGCTGCGGTGTGCTGCAGGAGTCTCTCGTCTGTGATCCCTCAGGTTGTCTTTAGTGTTCTGCCATCCAGCTGAAGAGAGTGTGTCCAGGGTGGAAGAGGTCTGTAATAATGGTTTGGTCTTGGTTGCTGCAGCAGCTGCTTTGCTGAGGCACAAGCTAATGATTCTTTATCCGGTTTTATGACTCTGTGAAGGTTGATCTAAACCCTTACTTTTACTTGAGTAAAGGATCTGAATACGTCCTGCACTACTGGTCAGCCCTGCAGTGCCAGCTGTGTCTGACAGTACTCCCTACTCATTCACTATTACCTGACTAATGTACTCAATAGTGAGCAGTAAACTGAGGTTTTGGAAACATAGTAATCATCATCACATTGCGTCATCACTAACAGCTGTTTCAGCCACAAGATGGTACTTTTCTCATTTGTAAAACGGGGAACTTGCATTGTGCAATTGTTAGCAGAAAGTAAAGTATATGTCCCGTACAAAACGTTTTTTTAAAGCTAATAGTGGATTTTCACGCACGGGCAGTAAGTGCAATGTATAGTAAATAGAGGTTGGTGTCAGACACAGCCTACGTTCCATAGTGTGTTATCATTGCAGCTTCTTTTTGGTGCCATTTTATCCTTTATAGCATGTTGCCTGGCATTGCTTTAAAGAGCGGTCACACTATCGTGGAGTAATTGCATACACCTTGCTCATGTTGTGTGTTTGTGGAGCCCTCTTATTGCTAATCATTGCTTAAACACATGAAAAACTGAGAAAAAGAACTCCAATGACTTTGTTGTTTTGTGTCACAGTGGAGGACGTGCTCCTAGTCATGATCCTGGTCATGACTCACATTATTTGTTTTCCCTGGACACTTTAAATTCTGTTAGCACATATACTGTACATTTTCAAGCTTAATCATGAAGTTGTACAATTTTCTTCTTAGCCGTTTTTAATAGATAGTGAGATGATGATACCGTGCATATGCTATATACACATACATATACATAATCTTTCTTTTGATCTATGAGTTTAAATATGGTATTTCTTTCCACTAAGCCACTTCCACTAGGTCAGAGAGTCATCTGGCTGGATTTTTATTCCATCCTTCCACATGATTCATTTACCTGTGACAGATGAAGGAGCAGCAAATGCACTAGCCTTTTTTTTTAAACTGGAAATGAAGAGCTGCGGCATTGGAAGCAATAGGTTGACTGATTAATCACTCTTCACTCGCCATCTACAAATGCAGAGCAGATGGTCTGGCAGAGCTAAAATTAAACTGCTAACAAATATGCAGGTAGTGTTGTGGACGTGACCTCGGTGGCAGCCGCTGTGTTGCTGTCGGGCTCCTCTATTGTTCTGTTGCCTCTCGGTGAGGAGAGATGGCCACTGCATTTTTGTGAAGTGCACAAGCATTGTGTGACAATTGTGCACCTGCGTGTGTGTAAGAGAGAGTGGAAGGGAGTGGGTTCTGGTTTTCCTGAGGTGAGAGATCAGGTATTATTTCATCCCTACTTCAATGAGATTTTAAAAAACAACGTCTGGGGATGTGATTTATTGCATTACATGAATAAGGGAAAACAAAATAATTCATATTCCTTGAGGACAGCATAGAAATGTCTCTGTGTATGCAGCAAATGGGAATAGGAAAAGTGCTGTGGTGACAGGATTTCGATGTGTTTACATGTAAAACATAAAAAGGGACTGACTGATGCTATGTTGTCTGGAACATCAGCAAATGCATCCATCCATCCGGGGAGATGTGTCTGAGGACAATCCCACAGTGGATTTCCTGTGCAGGAGAGTGGATGGGTGATACAACGAAATGAGAAGCCCAACTCTCCGTAGAGCTCATTAGACTGGTCATAACATTGCAACGAAAGTGGAGGGCATATTCATCTGGCTATTGTTTTTTTTTTCCCCCCTTGCACATTCCCAAAGCCTTAACATCAGCTTTTTTGCACCATCCACTAGTTCTGGGTTAAAGCTACAGAGAA
Organism: Anabas testudineus; assembly: GCF_900324465.2. Classification (NCBI taxonomy): domain Eukaryota; kingdom Metazoa; phylum Chordata; class Actinopteri; order Anabantiformes; family Anabantidae; genus Anabas; species Anabas testudineus. The sequence continues at coordinate 23,380,695 of NC_046612.1, read as the reverse complement.
GACATGGACGACAGTGGTTGTCTGCTGACATGTTTCCTCATTAGTCTGTTTAACTGTGTCGCTTATTACAGGATATCTGCTTGTTTTGTTAGATCCGTGCAGAACGAACGGATTCCCTTTTTAACTGTACACCTGTTTTGGACACGAGGAAGGATTGACTGGATAGTTACCTTCATAGGGTTTTTGCAACAATGAACTTTAATCTGAACAATGCCGATCTTTATCTTAACTGCTAAACATAAGATCAGAGATGTACCCTTCTAAACCCAAATGGCAAAAAAAATTCATGCACAAGCTTTTCTGAGGATAAACAAAATATTAACCGAATTGAGTTAATGCTGGTTACTGCAGAAGTGTGCAAATTTCAAGATTAAAAAAGTGAGAACATGATATTTTTGCTTCCGTTTGCCAGCAGCGCTGCCACTCTGCGCCGTATTCTCCATATTAATGAAGCTTCTATCTAACTAAAACAGATTATCGCAGCCCTGCATTTATTACAAACACCACTGGTAAGGCTGCATAATGGCAGAGTAATTATGAGCTGTGAATTGAAATATAGATTCACATCATCACTATGTGAAATTGTCAACAACAATATGTGCCATCTGTGGGGAATAGATATGGATTTCTTTGGCTGTGCATCTTTTTGTGTCTCAATTACATTTTTTTTTTTTTTTAAACTGTTACTTCTTGCGGAAATGAACAAGACAGGGAGCAAAAAGTACCTTTTAATCCTTTTCTTCCCCTTTAGCCTGGCTTACGTAGGTGTCCTGGTTTGAAGTAAACATCAGACACAGATCTTTGGCTGATAGTGTCATAGTTCAACAGAGGGGGGAGGAGAAGAAAATGTGGAAAATCTAATATCAATATCTATACCAGCGGTTTACTAGCAGCTCTCTGATGCTGTGTTTGGACATGGTGGTGCTTCGAGGTACATTAAATGGTTCAGCAACATCACGTATTAGTAGTGCAAATGAGTTTCCACTGCTGTATAGCAGACCGTTTCATTCAGATCTGCTCTGCACTTGTTTTCGGTGACACAAATATAACAGATTTTGTCTAGGATCTATCTATGTCCAAACTTGACTTCCTGTTGCTATCAATCAGCTCCTATGTCAGTTCTGGAATGATGATGAATTGAGGAAGGAAAGCTTGTGTTGTAGGCAAAAATAAAAACAACAACAACAAAAAAAACACATTGTCCAATAATGCATAATGTATAATACATGTTTTTCACCTGCAGGCTGCCCACATTTAAGATGTTTATAGTTGTTCTTGTGTATTAGTACCAGCGATTGAAAGACTTTAGGGTTGCATTTTCTACTTTACTTGAAGTAAAACTAAAAAGTTAGGACGCGTGCCTCCTTCTGCGGCTCTCATCTGTCAATGAAATGCTTTTAAGTGTAAATTTAAATGTGTCTCTTACCTGCACAAATACATGCAAAATGTGCACAAATAAATTTTAGCTGTGGAGAAATTAATATGTGTAACAGGATGTCTAAACATCAGTAGTAAGAAGTCACTGATCCAAATTAATGAGCAGGCAGTAGACATACGGAGAAGTATGCGGAAACCTTTGCGATGGTTTTCCCTTTTCTTTTCACAGGTTTAATGGTGTTAGTGTGAGATGTTAGCTACCGCTCACAAAGAGGCGTGCATGACAACCTACAGCTCTTTGGCTTAGCTGTTCTCTCAGAGTGCCCAGAGACACTCTTCTGCTTTAAGCATTAGAAAACAAACCAGTGACCACTCAACCCATGAGCAAGCAGCCTCTTGGCCCCCGTAGACTCCACCTTTGCTCCTGTCAGGGGCTCCACGACCTGCTGTGTATCTCAGACCTTGAAGAGCTATCACACCGAAGAGCTTAACCAGGCTCCGAGCAGCAACTAATGGATGTGAGCTAGCCTTGAGCTGCTTCGGCTACAGTCTTGTGCAATCACAGCACCTTGAGTCTCGGTGTGGAGTATTCATTTGGTGGCACAGTTATCTGGAGGCCAGTTGGCCTTTGATTCCTCTCCTGCCTTGTAAGAACAGTATGTATCTGAAAAGGTCATGAGAGAAATAGCTTTTCCTAGGGTTTCTTTTTTTTTTCTTTTGGTAGGTGTGAGGTTTGGATAATGTGAACAATTTTCTGTCATGGCTTAACTTCAAATGAAAGCCAATTTCAAAGAATGACCTCATGCTGAAATGTGCAATGTAGAGTCACAAAAATATCTTTATATAAAACACACACACACCAGGGTGTTGGTATTTTGTTAATATACAATAAATACTAAAATGCACCATTCAGCCACAATGTTAGTGTCACCTGGTGGTTTTATGATCAACAGGTGTCGGAACACACCGCAGCGAATGGCAGCTTGTTGTACCGCTGCTGACACCTGTCCACAACAACATGAAATCACCACATGGTGTTAATGTTGAGGCTCGTCAGTATAAATTCATTACGCTTTTGAGACATATGGGGAATTGTACGTGTGGTTGCAGAAATAAATGCAGATACAAATAAACAAAAAACAGTCCCACAGGCTAAATTATAGCTACAACAAAGGTATTTCCCTGAATGTAACTTGACCCCATGTGACTTAAACCATCATTTAAAGTGTCTTTAATCGTGTTTATGCTAATTAATGGTCAGATAACCTGTGGAAAATAACTACATTCTGTTCTATCAAGAATATTAGTGTCTTTCAGCTGATTTTTGTGTTTTTATAACCCATGTTTTGAATCACTCTCACACTTCTCATTAGATTTTTAAGCACAGCAGGGAACTATTTTCAAGAAAGGTGCTCTAAAAACCCAGAGTACTAACCTTACTTTAATTCTGTCTGATACACTTAAAATCGAGGTGGCACCATGTTTCCCTTAAACAACCCTTCACTGTGGCTATTCCACAGGCATCAATATTTGGCCCACTGCTTTTTGCTTCATACATAAATATTGTATATGCTGTAAAACCAGTCATTACTGGGCGAGGGGCAGAGTTCACCCTGAAACAGTCCATCACAGGGCCGACATACAGAGACGAACACGGCTCAAATTGTAAATAATGTTGCTTTATTATATTATCATATTATTGTTGCATCATTTTTGAGGACTATTATGTGCTATTATCTCTTTCTATTAAATTTAAAAAATACGCTGGAATGTAGTCAGTACTATCTGACAGTACCAAAACCCTGGGTTATTTGAACAGTATATCTTCTTACCTGGAATAGGAGAACAGATTGGCTCCATGATAATGTTGTTTTGTTTTGCAAACAAAAAATTAACATAGGAACTAACGCTATTCAAATGTCTTCCATGAACCAGCTGACCTAACAGTGTTTGAATCTCATATGGCATTTTCTACCATCAACTACTTGTTTGGCAAAGCTTAGGCTTACTTGGTTACCATCCTGTGAATAACATGGGAGCTTTATGAGGATTATGGCAAAGCTTCATGACTCAAATTGATTTTTAGGGGGGAGAACCCAGAGACAAAATGTAGACCACTGTCCTTTCCACAAGCCTTTGTGAATGTCACATGCTGGCGTGCCTGGCACAAAGTGCGTGAGCAAGGCGGCGATGGCAAATGAAAACTGGCCGTGAACGCAAATACCATCAGAGGAACGACGACAGACATGGCAAAAGGGCAAAATTTGACACATGTTGGTTTCCACTCGGGGAACGGGCAAATTTATATAGAAGCACACGCACAATTAGACGCCGCTCAGTGTGCGTCACTATGTGAAACACTGGCTATTCTACACATGACACTGTTGCTCTTAACTGCAGGCTCTTATAGCTTGGAGTCATTTCACACCACTGACGCGTATTCCTACTGCTTTGTTTTTATTATCAGTCAGCATGTTCTACCTGCCAGTCATCTCAAGCTCTCTAAAAGCCTGATTCTCCTCCTTGTCTCTCCTCTGCCCTCCCCCCTCCCTACATGTGCTTTGAAGGGGTCACTTCAGTTAGAGAGAAAACAGACCCAGCAGTGGATTTTCAATTGAATTGTCAGAAGCTGGCTGTTTTAATAAATCCTGCCCAGTAAAAGGGCAGGGAACCTTTTGTGAAGTGGCTTCACCCATGACGCTCAGCTTGGGTGCTCTCCGGTGAACCTTGTCTGCCAGAACCAGCTTCCCTGAGATAAAAAGAACCTGGCAGGTCTTCACTGGATAAGGACACTTTGAAAACACACAGAATAAATCAACGATTATGAGCAGATTCTCACAGTGAAATCACAGTCATCATGGAGACACAATATACGTTGTCTAATCTGAATAAAAACAAAGCACAACCCCAGAATGCCTCTCCCTTATTTGTGCGTCACACAAGTTTTTTTTTTTTTTTGTTTTCTAGGGAAAATGCTTCAAGATATCAAGTCATTAACAAAATAAATATTGTATGAATAAATAATGCTCTGTAGACTGGGGATACTGGGAAAATCTGGTCACTGTTTATCATGTAAAAAATTGACCATTCAGAGGCAGCAGGTCAGAACATAATCATATTATGATGATATTAGGTGGTAAAGTAGTGGATGTGTTTTGGCATTATCAGTTACTTAGAGTCGTGTTTTTGGCTTTTTGGATGACTAGAGAGGAAAACTGGGAGGGGTTTCTTTGTAGGTTTGTCACTTTTACATTGCACACAGTAATGTGGCCCGTGGTAAATATATACAAACGTTTACTAGTGCTACTTTAAAGCAGTCATTCTGAATGTAAATTTTGCAAAGCCGCTTCGCACCAGTTATGGGGTAACAGTAAATGCTCAGATGTAGTTTATAGTGGCACATCAACGAACTGACTGGACTGTCATGTTCAGAGCAATATACTTTAGGCTAGCAACAGCTCATAACATTAGCTGACATCAGATATACAGACTGAGTAAGGGTTGCAGAAGCGTCTATGTGTCTATGAAATCCCACTAGATTATACTTTACTGCTTATAAATGTCACTATTTATTTATGTGCTGTTAAAATGTGCTGTTTTCCCTTTCCTACTGTGATCCAGTCTAACTGTAACTACAGTAACCAGCTCATAGTGATGATGTGAACACACTGGAGGACAGCTGGCAGCATGCACTTGCCCACAATATACTTGCTATTTATATTTTAAAGATATGATATTAACCCACCTTCAATAGCTGCAACATGGCATGCTTTTTTTTTTCCATTATGTGGCCAGCAAGCTCATCAAGCAGTAAGAGTGTTCATCAGTATCATGATGACCGGCACTTAGCACGATGCTTCCCCCGCCCAGAGCAGCAAAGCAGCACTGCAGAGACTGAGGAGGGGCGAGAGGGCAGCATCAGAGGAGCAGGCGAGTTGTGAGCCGCTGTCAAGAAGTGACAAAAGGACACATGTGGATCAGCATCAGAGACAATGCGAGTTGGTTTCACTGAAGTAGCAGAAACAGACCGATTGCTTTTGTGGCTGCTGGTTTGTAGTCTCCGTTGCCTTGTTGTCTTAGTTGTTATTTTGACTGGTCTTGCTGCAAAATGTCCCGTCTCATCATGAAAACACGGCTAAGCTGATTATGACAAAAGGGTGCTATGTGGCTGTATTTGAGCTCCCTCTGTCAGTAGTGTATTACATGTTCTGTTTAGAGGAATGATTCAACAGACGGTAAGGTCTCTGTGATCATACACCTTTCAAATCGTATCAACTGTGTTATGGAGTCAAGCTAAGTTATTTTTATTTATTTGCATTGGCCACGACCACAGGTAAATCATTTGCCAGTGAAATACCTACTCCCTGCAAATCAAATTTTTACCCAGACCTCGATGCTGCCAGCCTCTGTGAATGGAATGAATCTTGTCTAGATAGTGAGACATTTGGGATCCCTGAGGGAGCCGTTCGATTGGCTGTGACATTGAAAAAGCATACCTCCAGAAACAGCACCTCTGGCTAGTTATCTGTTCAAGTGGGAACAAGTTTCTGGCTTTGTTGAGAATCTGTGTTAAACTCCACCCTACCTGGCATTATGTTTGTTTAAACAACATGAGCTTTGAGACGATGATGTCTGGCTAAGAGTTATTAGCCTGTGGCCTAATGAAAACACAACCAGCTGTACAGCTGCATCACATCATCAACATCACACTTAATAAAATCTTTATATGTGGTATTATGTAAAAGCATAGCTGATGTATAATATTTCTACAGACCCAAAACAGAAAGTCAATAAAAGCCAGACTTACAGCATGCACAATGCATTTACAGCCAACAATAAAAGCTCCACCTCAATTAGAATTAGTCTTGAGAGGAGAATCATGACGCAATGATGGGCCCATTCATGTAGCTGGAGCAGCCTCTGGCCTGTTGAGTCCTCCTAAATAATTTGACATGGACAGCAGGAAGTAAGATTACTTTATATCGGCATGTATTTCTCTTATCTTTATGGTGCAGTTTGAAGATAAGCACAGATCATCCATGCTGGCACTGTGTATTCACGCTGCATGAGATGCATACAATTATGCAAATGGTTTTGGAAGTCATAAAGCCTTGTTGAGAAACCCACCTCCCCACCCCCTACCACTTTTCTTTTCCCTCTGCACTTCCCGTTCTCCACTCCTTGGCTGAGAGAAAGCCCACGGTTTTGGAAGGCAGCGAAGGTGGGCTCATGCAGCAGGCGTGCATCTGTAATAAGAGATGCACCAGGAAAGGCAAAGGCAAGCTGGGAAAAGATTTCAAAAGTAGGAACAGGATGAAACTGAGGCTTTCCTGACGTAACTGTATTGGTTCCATCATCCTGTGTGTGTCGACATGTTCATCAACATATAGCGTGGTCGGCCAAACCTCTCTGCTAACTGATCACAGATTGCCCCTGCCACGGTCAAGTGTAAACACAGTTGAGGGCCTTGCAGTGTGTAGGTGCCATAATTATATGGTGCAAGTGGTGTTTGCACAAGCACCCTTAACTGGAACAGTTTTTCTTTTTTTCCCTTTTGAAGAAACCCTATGTAACCTGTGTACAAATGCTTCAACTGATCACTTAACAAAGCACAAATATCCCAGCTTTGTGCATTAAAAAAAGTTTAAATTAAAACAAATATACTGTATTACAGCCTCTTCATGTATCCTCCAGATGTTAATGCACCACATTGAGATCAATACGTTTCACTAGTTTCACAGATGAACAGCATGTGTGAATATTAATCTGTGTCTTAGAGCAAAGGTTTCTATACCTTAAGCAGATAGATGTACATGAATAATTCAGATTAAGTGTGTGCAGGTTACATCACAGACACTGTCAATGTTAATCAGATGATGCTGATAAGATAATTTGTATGGATCCCACAACACAAGGGCAAAGAGGATAATCATACTTTCAGATGAGCAAGACAATACGTAATATAATGAGCATGATGTGGAAAGCCTTCAATACAGTGCTGTTCTTTTCCTGGCATCAAGACATCTAGGACGGATAAGATAATTATCAGACTGCTTGGCTTGTTCTACATTAGCTGTGCAGAGTGATTATAGGAACCAACTGAATTTCAAGGCTGATTTCTGAACCATTATCACAGACTAATAGCAATAAGGACTCTTGAATTCGGATGATGGAGGGGAGTGACGAGGGAATGAAAGTAGGACATCACAGGACAACATTTGACTTAGAAATTCAGATCACTGTGATGCGTTTGAGAGGACGTCTGGCATGTAGATTGGCCATCAAACCAACATATTATACACTGTGTTTTTGTAGTCTGATAGTACAGTGGAAAGGCAAAAAAGGAAGGCACATTTGAGTAAGGGGAATATGTTGGCTCACTTTAATATTATTTTTGGTGTAGGGAAACATCATGGTTTAAATTAAAATAAGGACTTACAATGGTAACAACACAGACCCTCAGTTCAAAACTGCTGTCTCCCATTTAAAAGTTCTCTATCATTCCATCCATCCACACTAATGAACTACTACACTACTAAACCAAACTATTTTGTTGGTTTAGTTTTAGGGAAATAACACATTTTGGACTAAAATTTGTTCTTAATAAAGGAACAACACTGACAAAGCAGAAACAGACTGCTGTCTCCCGCTGTTTCAGATAATGAGGTGAATTATAAGTCCTTTGGTGTCTCATGCCAACGCCAAGTATCATTTGGCATCATTGCCACCATGGGAATGATGAGCTGCTTGTTCAGCCTGTCGTCATGATAATAACAAGAAAAGCTTTGATATAAAACATCACGGTTTGGTTGAGTTTAGGTACGAAGCCTATTGGGTTAGAGTCACACCCCAAAAATTCAGGCTTAGGTTATGTAAAAAGATTAAAAAGATAAAAAAAATACAGCGGAACGATATCGGTGAAGACTCAGTCGTCCAGGTGAAGCTATCTGGAAGTTGAGTCATGGCAACTGGGCTTCCTTCTTGTTAGGTGAAATGTTTTGACCTAACAAGGAGGATGTCCAGTTGCCATGACTCCAACTTACAAATACAAATAAAGTCTCTCACTGGACTCAAACTTCTGTCTCCTATGGAAAAGTTCTGCTAATTCTTGACCCATCCAAACATTTCTTAAGGACTTTTAGGCAATAAATGTTGTCGTGACGAGGTTATTACAGCATTTAAGTGCAATTGCTTAACAAACCTGTGTGCCTCATTCGGTATGAGACACCAAATGACTTTACAAAGCATCATTAGCCAGTGCACTGGGAGTGAGTATGGGCTGGTTTTGTTGTACCTCTCATCCAACCCTGACGTCCTCTGCCACCTTTGGTCACCTTTAATGCACAATGATGACTTGCACCTTCTGGCCTACTAATAGATACAGATGATGATTTTCTGAAACATAATGTGCTGTGGTTGTGCTAATAACCGATGACAGCTATCTGATGGAGTGATAACACTCAAACTGGCTGGTTTTGGCTATGTTGTGGGAATTTGCAGCTTCTGTAATTACTTGTGTTTTCTTTATTTGCAGCGCAATCTGTTCTGTCTGAATGAATATTCTAAACCTTGTGAGTAAATCTTTCATTTTTCCTCGTTTTACTTTTTGCAGCAGTTTTCTTTCTAAATGCTGCACATGAATTTGTAGATTGGTGAGTTTTTCTTCATTTGATTATGTTTCCCCTATTTGCAGATGTTGCCTTAAGCTGCAGCACACTGAGCTGCAAGGTCCTACCACAGAATTCAAGTAAATTGGGGTCAAATCATACCTGATGTTATGCGCCGAAACAATTAGCTTAAAAATCTTTGAACATACAGCTCAAAAAAACATAAGCATGTCTGCATAGCAATAGTGATCAAAGGAGACGTGACTCGTTTCAAGGACATCATCTCTTTGGTCTATTTGTTTGCCTCTGTTGCTGCTCCTGCCAGTAATCTCTGGAGAGTGGCTGTGTTTTTGGATTGATGCGGACCGTGTAGAGAGCCTGGAGTGCGCTGCAGGCAAGTGTCACTTCCCATTGGATGTTCCTGGTAACTACTATACATGTTTCAAAACAAACTGTCACATGCCGGGTCTGAGATGTTTTCATATCTCAGACCCCCTTTTAACTCAGTGACTTTGACAAACTATAAACAGCTTATAGCTCACAAGCAGGGTGATTGGGGGACGGTATCAGGTTACGAAGACACGCCTTTGAGTGAAGAGATGTAAAGTGACCTCTAAGAGTTGAGGGTCACACCTTACACCAGAAAACCGAATATGGAAGTGGAGGGATAACGTCTTTCGATACAGTCTAGATGTTCACACTAGAAGCTGTATGAGAAACACTTCTAATGAGGATCCTACACAATTATCACTTACAAGACGCCATAAATAACACCTGGTGGTTTGCATATTGCATAAGCAAAACAAACATACAAAAGAAAAGTGCATAAAGAATTCATAAGCAGTAAAAAAAATAAAATAGCACCTTACTTTTTTCTAGTCTGCCAGAAAGAATAAAAAGTTGTGTAGAGAGAGAACAAAAAGTTCCTCACTCTCTCCTCTCCCACTGCAACTTCTGAGACATGTTTTTCCCCTCTCTGTGTCTGTGTAATTGCACTTCACTCTCAGATGCCTCTCAACATATTTGATACATTGACAAATTCCCTGTTTCAGTGTTCTCATCATGGCTATTCCCTGGAAATGTACAAGAAAGAGGAGGAGGCAGGCGTAGAAGACAAGCAGAGAGCAGGCCCAGCTTCCCAGATGGGTTGTACCACATCGATTGACTGGTGAAATATATCTCATATCATATAAAACCAGCTCTGGGCCATGATATCTCTTTAGGGAGAAGACTCGGGGTCTCCCAAAGGTTTCTGGAAAACAATTGCAAGCTTTTGCTGCAACTGAGAAAGCTAAAACAATCACAGTAGACCTGCTGCATGTGTTGTGTTCATCCGAGGTTGCAGCAGCACGAGGAAACGCTGAATTGTTTGATTTATGGGCAATTAGGAGTAACTTTAAATCTAGCTTGTTTTTTATACCAAGCATTTTCTATCTTTTGCAAGACATTTCTACCAAAAGGAAAATCTTTGACCCCTAATTGACAAATAACACACAAGTCTGGGAACAGACATATAAAGCTATGATGTGTGGTCATATTAGTCTGATTTATTTGCTGTTTTGAAACTTGTGAAACAGTGGGTCTTTTTACTTGACCACATATTTGTGCTCCTTGCACAAAAAAGAAAAAAAAAAAACAAAGAAGCTTATGACAAGGTAGTTCTTACTCCACATACTCTATTCCAACACAACAAGTAGTAGTAGGAGTTTAGATTTAGATCTGTTCATGTCAAGGCACGCGGCTGCCAACAGAAATAATGTCACTGTGCAAGGTCTCCCTGCTTTCTACCAGAGCCCCTGAATGCATCAGTGGAGATGTGCAGGTTTTGGACAGTGTTCCAGATGAGAAGAGGAACGTCGTCTAACAGACTCACTAGTGGAACCTTATCAGAATGAAATCATTCAAATTCTTTCTGTTTTATTAGACATGCTCTGCTCATTCACAGCCAACCTTGTGTCCTAACACATATATACGTTTGTAAGAATGTAATCACAATTTTCTATTAACCCCCGAGAAAGAAATCTGTTGCTAATAAATGAAGTACATCATTTGTTCAGAATGCATCAGAAATACGCTGCATCAGAGTAAAGTGCTCTATATTCCCTATGTTACATTTAGCTGCTTCAGAAATCAACCTAATCACCTTGTATGGCATAGTAATAATAACTACTGTTAAATACAGAGAAAACCAATATGTACAGCAAGGCTTATCTATTATTTGGGCCTCTAAAGAAATACATACAGTATACACTGCTCTCACACAGTCGGTGAATCCGATGCAAGGCCCCTGACATTAATGCCAATCAGTATTCGAGGGACAGGTGCTCATGTCTTAGCTATCAGGAAAATTTGCTGAGATACAAGAAACCGTCAAGAGCCATTAAAGCATGACATTCTCCAAAGAGTCAATAGGTGACAGATTGATAAATGAACAAATTATCCCACTTCATCTGCACGGCACTGTTGTCATAGTTAACCATCAAAAATCAAAACATATCTGTTTCATTCTTCTAGCTGTCCATAGCATCAAAGTCAAAGGGGTATTGTAATTGAATGCTGATGTAGGCCAATATTAATCATCATTTTATTGTCAGCCTCAGCAGTGAAGTGGGCAGAGCTGCCCTGTTTGGCCCAAGATGAAGTATGCAGAGGAGAAAAGACCAATTTCCTCATTGTGAATGGGAAGTTCTCTAAAGCAGTTTGGAGTGATTTGTCATCAATCACGGCATGGTCCTCCTGAGCTGGGATTTGGGGGGGAAAAAATGAGAGAGCGCGAGAGACAGACAGAGAGAGAGTGAGAGAAGGGGTTGGACCACTCTATTACCTGAGCACACTTCACAGTGAATAATGATGTAGGACATAAAAGAGTTCCTTTAAAATGTTGCCAGCATGGATCTGCAGGTTCATGGGATGGGATAACACACATTTAACGTTTAGGATACCCCTGGAAAACATCATACAAAAGCTGTGCCTCCGGTTCATCAGGTATTTAAAAACTTAAAAGGTGTTTGCTTTCTTATAGATTAACAAAACCTCAAACACGGTTTCTGTCTGAAAGCGATTCCGCATTACAGTCACGTCGCCCGACTTCCATCACATCATTCTTTTAACTCATTTGATAATATCAAAAAATGTCATATCTATGATGCAACGTCAAGCAAATCTGCTCATTTGTCTATCTCACAAAAATCTCCACAGTACAAGCTCTGACATGTTTGCCATTAATATTTCATAAGTAAGTCTCTGAGATTTTCATCTGAACTTCACACTGGCTTTTTCCAAACTATCCAAGGTCAGTCACCCATTAGTATCAAGGACCTTCTCCTGTTAGAATCCAACCAGCCACTGAAATAAACCGATACAGTACCAGAACATCACTCTGAGTAAAGCATATATTTTTACATGTGTGTTTCAGCATGGGGAAATTGTACCTGTGAGCAGTACTACATTTTTTATATTGAACAGGTCAGTGCCCCGGCACTGCGCAGCAATGTTATGCAAAGCTACTGTATGTATGTACTCTGCAGCACAGTGGTTCTGCCCCTGGTAATTCTTTTAAATGAATAAATGAATAACGCACTGTATGCATGGTATGTATATGGTGCACTGCTAATATGGAAAGTCAAAAAAGGTGGTTCTTATGTATTTCCTTAGCTTAAATTGATATACTGCAAGATTATATTCTGCTTTTCTGTTGCATTTTTCTGAAAACAAAACTGCACATTTCCATTTTTTTTTCACAGAATTCTTTAGGGTGAAGTTATTTCCACTGCTTACAATAACATATCATTACAATCACATCACCGTAAGTGAGCATGGCCTGTAGGATCAGCCGTGCATCACTGCATTTAGTGAGCATATATTACCATTATTTACCTGAGGTTTATGGTAAAACAGCTGCCTACTATTTGCTAACATTGTGGCCTGTTATGTTAAAGACATGTAAATACCATAAGTTGTCAATAAAGAATTTCTACATCAGTCAATATTCAATATGCTAATGGAATATAAATATTCACCTCCTGACCTTAGAGCAAAGCAGCACTAGTTTGAGGACTCCCACAATGTGCAGTTGCTGTGATTCAAGGTCTGGGGGAGAGCTTCATGTCACAGAGATGATCATTTGCTGCTCACATTAATATACTGTATATTACTCATTCAGTGTTCAGCTGACCAGTGCACAGTTTGACGGGTCATGTGCACTAGAGAGTACAGCTTTCACTAGATGTTGGTTTAGTTTCTGGTTTAGTGCAGAAAAGACATGTATTAAAATGTAAGTATATTCCACTGATTTGTCTTCACCTCTAGTAGATTTAAGCTATTTATTGATTTTTAAATAGACTAAAAACTTTCCTACCATTCAGTGCTTGTTTTCGTCTTTCTTGTCTGTAAAAGTACTTCTGAATTATGGCTTCTGGGTGGTAAAAACAAAGTGCAAACTCTTAGCAAGTACAGACCAGTTCACACAACACAATTTCAACTGACCACTTACAGAGTGCATTTCCAGAAAAGTGTTGTTCTAAATTGCAATAAAAAATGAAGTCTGTGTTTTGTTTTGATTTTGCTTGAACCATTTTTGGATCTGACAAAAGTACCAAGAAAATTTCACTGACCAACTTATTTGTATTTTGTAAATATTAACAAATGTATATTCTGGTGTCTGTAACACACTCACAGCTGTGTTACATCACCTTTTTGGGTTTTTGGGTTTTGTTTTCTATTCCCATTCTTACTGGATGCAACTTCAGCTGTGGTCGTTATCTGATTCTCCTCTTCGTGATTGGTACATATATTTCTATATGAGGCACATCTGGACAGCAGGCAGGCCAGTCAAGCACACACACTCTGTGTCTATGAAGCCACACTGGTGTAACACGTACAGAATGTAGTCTAGCATTTCCATATACTGAAATATCCACATACATTAACAACAAAATAAAATGTGATCCGATCTTCATCTAAGTCGACTATTAACAAATATCATGTGCCTAAAATAATAACGTTATATCTTTATGTAGAACAACCATAAAAAACTCACAGTGCAAGTGGAAAAAGTATAAATGGAGACACTTTAGGACTGTGGCTACTCTACCGAGAAGTGGGCGGACACTCAAAATGACCCCAAGAGCACAACAAACACTAAACAATGAGTTAAAAAAACAGCCCAGAGTGGCTAACATCTGTGTTCATGAGTCTACAGTACTGTACGTCAGCTGAAACTCTGTAGAAGTTGGGTGATGCAACACAACAATGACCCAAAATACTGGAGCAAGTCCACAACAGAGTGACATCAGAAAACAAAATCCACCTTTTGGAGTGGCCAACTCAGAGGCCCGACCTCAACCCAATAGAGATGCTATGGAACAGTTAGTAATTCTCAGGGTTCACATACTTTTTTCCACTAGAACTAGAATATTTTTATGGTTGTTCTCAATAAAGACATGAAAGATCATCATTTTTTAAATTCCAAAAGGTTCACATACTTTCATTTGCAATTGTAAGTTACTATTGTAACAGTAAGCGTGTTTGTCAGGAGCTCTAATGATTAAATCTTACACAGACCATATAGTGTGTAGTAACACTCAGAAGCTCCTATAACAATTAGCTGCCTGCACCCTGACAATAAATGAAGGTGAAATCATTCACCTGAGACAACTGTTACAATTTCGGTAGCTTTGCTGAGCCAGTGTTGGCACGAGATGAGGTACACCTTATTAATCCCAGGGGGGGGGGGACTGACTGGCATGAAGAACAATGAGACCCAGCAATGGAAAGAATGCCAAATGCCAAATGTCTGACTTGATTGCTATTTGGGGAGATGGCACAATTCAGTCAAAACTGGAAGGCACATACTGTACTGTAACCAAAATATGCTGGAAACAGAAGCAGATGTGTCAACTTTTGTTATTGTTGCTGTGCACATGCTTGTCCTCTGAATATTGCTGTCAGCTCTGATTAATATTGGATATGGGCTACATCCAAGACTACACATGTGAGTGGGAATGAAGATCTCTGTATGTATTGTGTGGCTGCAGATTGAATACTGCTTTAGTGAACAGCAGAAATAATTTACCCACAAGCCCTCTGGAGCTTATTCTCCTCTAAACATATTTGCCTTTCCTCACCTTGGAAATATATATATATATATATATATATATATATATATATATATATATATATATATATATATATATATATATATATATATATATATATATATATATATGCTAGTTTCACTTATATAAACTAGGATTTATAGCAATGCTTACTGTAATACTGGCCAGTAATATTAGCAGACTCACACAAATTACTCTGAATCATCAGCTTTGAATTTGAAATACAAATACTGGAGTCTAGGTGATATGAGATTTTTGTTATTACCCAAAAATGTGTTACTGTTGGTCAAGGTGAGAAAAGAAAAGGAAATAGCTTTGGGTACAACACACTTGGTTTATTCTGAACATACTAGGAGCGACAATAATTTATTCAGTTGACACTCTACCTCATCTAAAGTTTGAAATGAAAAGCTAAGCATTTCTTAAAGCACATCATCCTCGTACTTTCCTAACAGTGTAACAGACGATCAGTACACCTTGCTGCTTCCCTAAAGGACTGTGCCTGTATTTATTGTGTTAGCTTTTCATATCTCTGTGCAGCGGATAGCCATGACTAGATGCATTATATTTTTGTATTGTCCATCCATCTCAAACACTTGGACAAACAATTTCATTATATTTGGCATAAACGTACACTTGGATTACAGGATGAACTGATTAGATGTGGTGGTCAAAGGTCATTTCAGGTTGTCACCAACCCCAGCTCTGACCAATTCTTGTAAATATCACAGGAGCACATTAATGGAATTTGAACTGAAAGATGAATGGAGTTTGGTGGTCGAAGATCAAAAGTCTCCGCGACCTTGTCTTGTCTTGTCTCATTCTTATTAATGCTACATCTCAGAAATGCCTCAATGGAATTTCTTACAGACATGCATGTACAGTTAACTGCAACTTCAGTGGCTGCCTAAGGCACACAACCACAATATATAGTAATTCTAGATTAAATGAGTATTGGTACGGTTTATAATCAGTGTCTCTAACATGAAGCAGTTTAAAAATGCAAATGAAGTTCAGCCTAGAGTGATTGTTTGAAATGCATTTTTGTGCGTATTATTGCACTGTTTTTTTGTTGTTTTTTTTTCCTGCTGCAGTTATTGTCCTTGTGTGATTTAATTTAAATGTGTGAGTAATATACAGCAGCAGTTTGGGAGTGATTATAAAGAATCAACTTTCATCTCAAGGAAAAGCCAGGAGAAAGTTGATAGTGCTTTGCCTTGTACTTCATCCCTATCAAGTTTAGCACAGTGGAGCCTGATATACTGCAGCACAGATGTCTGCACCCGGTACTTGTGTAGCCTCAGTGGACATCAGAGGAAGCCAGCAGCTATAACCTAGTGGTTCCAAGGGTCATTGGTAAGAATTGTTATAACAGTGAAGTCTGTACATCCCACCTATTTCTCATGCTTACCATAATATACCTGTTCTAATGTTTTCTTTTTTAATGTCTAGGAAAATGTTTTAATCTGTTTTATTCATTTTAGATAGCGATGGGGTAGAATCTTTTGATAAAGTGAAATGTCTGTTATTTGTACATGTGAATGTGGTGTGCTGTTTCCTGTGTTGACTTTAAGCATACAGTTACAGTTACATGGTGGAACTGTGCAGACTGATCCAGCAGCATATTCCAAAACAAAATGAATTCAACCTAAGAATAAACATGGTCTGGCCTTGGCAGCAGATATATTTCCCTCTTGAGAAAATCTGGTCTTGACTCTGCTCACCACTCCCACAAACAGTGCATAGAGTACACTGCTTCCTAACGCAATGTATGTGCATCTGCTGATAATACATTCCTGAACAGTGCTGGTTCTCCATTTTAAATGATGACAGTTACCAGTAGAATCACAGCAGCTATCACCCTTACTAATGTTTGATTGGTTTGATCTTGCTGCGAGCCAGTCCTCTCAGGGTGAATATGCCAAAAGGTAGGTGTGACGGCTACACTAAGGGTCTGCCAAACAGGCATATGAAAAAGGAATGCTTTGAATATAACCTGAAAGGCTGTGCTGCAGGGTTAAGCAGCAGTAGACTTAGTTGACTTAAAATAAAATTGCTGCTGAATTATACTGTAGTTCTTCTCAGGTCAGTAGATATTGGAAATATTCTCCCACAGTGTGTCTTACCTACAGAACACTGCGGACATTACAGAACTTTAATCAGCCTGGGTTAGAGTTACATGCCAGTAGCTGCATATACTGTCCTGTGGGCAGTAGCTGCATATACTGTCCTGTGGGCAGTAGCTGCATATACTGTCCTGTGGCATACCTAAGAGGATTCTGGGGCCAGTGAGGACACGTGGGACTCCATTGTGTAGAACATAACACTGGTAAACTTCAGCAACAAATAGCTAAACTATTTCCTATTGACATATTTTCACATGATTTAAATTCTAGCAGTTTTAGATATTTTAGAAATGTCATATTTTTGCAGCCATGTGTACTTAAATTTACACCTCAATGTACACAAGAATACTTTGCACGCTTTGTCAGTAAAGCCTCACTGAAGAAAAGAGCTATTTAGTGAAGTGGATATCAAGGATATATGGCTCATCATTATTCCCATGTTATATTACACCAAGGCCCTTAAACTCCCAGTGCCCATCCCCAGAGACCAGTCCTAATACCTTCTCTTCCACAGTCTTTTGACCACAATAATAATGGGGAGCCTTTTTACCACACAGCATTCTCCAGACTCCAGCTTGATTCACAATGGTTTTCTGTGCTGCTTTCTGACTTTACAAGCATTCAAACACAGACAACCTCTCATTTATCTGTCATAAAACATTTTTTTTAAATCATGAAGAAGATTAGGTGCAAAACACAGTTTTTATCACAAGAAGACTCTTAAGAGAGGTTCTCTGCAGGGCTTGAAATGTTCTTTGTCTCTGTTTGTCGCTCTACATCTGCCTCTCTCTGTCTTTTTTACACCCTCAAACAGTCATAAGAATGTACTGTAATTGGAGATAAACAGCATTTATCTTCTCTATTGTCCCTGAATAACCCTCTGGCCCATCTCAGGTTTATTAGGCTCTTTATTGCAGTAGTGTGAGAGTACAGTACTTGACATTTTCATCTTCCTAGTAATCTTTTATACTGCATTTATAATGATACCACCCCTTGGAAAATGAACTTTTATTCATACCAGCAATTAAGATCTTGTGCAGTTTGTCTTGGCCACCGGGGAATGAAACAACCTGAGGAATCACTCTGCTAATGATGGCCTGTCAACGATGCAGCTGTCTGGAATAAATCGTCAAGATCCCTTCATAAACAGCTATTCCCCCAACATCTACTGTAGCACACACAGACACTTCGAAATACACACTCTTAGTAACTTTGTTGTGTTGCCAACTTTGTACCTAAGATCCTTTTAAAGCAGGGGGAGCAGCGGGACCTGGTTAAATCTGATTGCCCCTAATGACTGAATTTTACTAGAATACTAACCATATGCCTCATGCTTTGTGTTCTGCTTAGTGGCAGGTTTACTTCCTGGACTTACTTACTTTGTTGCATTTGACAAAGTGAGGTCATGAAAACAGCATCCTCATCAGCTGATAAAGATGCTCTAACGTCATAGTCCAGTATTGTAGTGTCATCTAACACAACAGTTGGCTGTTCTCATGCTTAAAAAAAGCAACAGTAAGAATTATGCTTTACTTTTTATATTCAAATTGTAGAGAAACTGGTCTGAAGCTCAGGTAGAACCAGCGAGTTTGGTCAACGTAACCTAACACAAGCTCAAGTGGGGTTGAGAGAGTGTAAACTTGCCCAATCTGCACAGGACAGAGAGGCTATTGTTAGTCCTGATCAGATAGTGGCTGGTTAGTGTATATACCTCACCTTATATCTCACTTGTAAGTTGGTTTGGATAACAGCAAAATAACTAAACATTTACCATATAATATTACCATCACGTAGGGGTGAATAAGGTCAAATGTGGGTTTAGCAGGGTCTGCGTTTGGTAGCAAGCTAGTCAACCAAAAGCCAGATCATGTAGTGATTAAAGAAATTTCCAAATATCAAAGAGTGACCATAAAAGAAAATAACAAATGTGAGGTAAATCCAACCAGAAGCTATAGGTTTTCTCACTTTTTAGGGAAAATGCTCTAAAAAGTAGCAGTATCGTTCTCAGAGGATGCAAAATAATTTAAGACTTCATTTCTCCCCCTCAACAATATCATATGTCAACTCTGATGCCATTTACTCTCATCAG
The DNA here is from genome assembly GCF_900324465.2 of Anabas testudineus. NCBI lineage: Eukaryota > Metazoa > Chordata > Actinopteri > Anabantiformes > Anabantidae > Anabas > Anabas testudineus. The sequence continues at coordinate 23,361,380 of NC_046612.1, read as the reverse complement.
ATCTGTTTTGTGATTGTTAACCAAGACCATCCATCTCGCATTCATCTCAGCAGCCGTATTAGTTCTTAATTCAGAAAATTTGAAATGTTTAATATCCCAAGATGGATTGTAATGTAGCTTTGTCAGATTCAATTTCACTGATCATATTTAACCTTCAGCCTGCAACTCACTCTCAGGTTTGAAGACTGCATTACCATTATCAATTGTTCAACCCATTTTCAGAGGCCTCTCAAAATAAGGGCTCTAATAATTTCTTTCTGCTCTCGTGGACTGGATGGAAATTTCTCATTTGTCATGATTCAGGATGAGTAGTTTTGAGAGGCAGCCCTGTTTTCTTCTACGATCAGATTTGCATTCACGCTCATTATTTAATAGCACAAAGAATAATTGCATTATTTGAGTTGGGTAAAGTCAACGGCTATGGCAACAGTTACAACGGAAAATGCTAAAAATAAAGAGCTGCTGATTTGTCAGTATTTCAATGGCTAAACAAACACACACAAATCCCTCTGTCTGTTTGATAGGAATTTCCTTTATGTTGTGTACCTTCGTCATCAATTGAGAGGTTCTCTGCTACACTTTTTATATTGACTTCCAATGCAGGAACATGTAGGTTGTGTTAATTTATATATCACATAATGTGCTCACTAAATGTTTGTTGGTGATTAAGCCATGGCTGTAACTGTGACCACACTGTTCAACGATGGCAAACCAGAACCCAGGGAGCTGTTGAGCACATGGAAGTCTGAGTCTTCTACGTGCTGACCCAAATGACTTCCTGCTGGAACATAATAAGAAAATCATACAATTCATATAGACTTGTCAAATGTTACTGGTGTGATTTCATGAAATTTAGACAATAAATAAATTATACTGGTGGTTTGAAAATGATTGTGTGTGAGAAAAAAAAAAACACACACAAACAAACATGACAAAAACAAGGCCAGTGTGCATCACATGCAACAAATGCTGATCCACAAGCTGTAATTTCCCTGTGCGGCCATTATGCCAAAATCGCTTCAAAACTCAGTCCCCAAGACTTTTGTGGGATTGGTAATCATAATCTAAGGTGCACAGATCAGTCTTGGTGCTTTTGGCTGTTACAAAGCAGGTTCAGCAGAAACAGAAACAGTTAATAGTTAGTAGGTTAACTTAGACCAGAAGATGAATTCTAAGGAAACTCCAAATCTACAGAAATCATCTGATCTTACATCTGATTAATTTATTGATAACAACAACAACAACAACAACAACAACAATAACAATAATAATAATAATAATAATAATAATAATAATAATAATAATAATAATAATAATAATAATAATAATAATAATAATAATAATATCTGCATAGGGTGGTTATTAAACCCACCATGTGTTGTTTCCTACACTGTTTAGTTAAATGTTGATTTACTTGCTAGTTAACAACGGGAAGGAAACAAAAGAAGGCTTTCTAAAGTTATAGAAAATTGTGGGTTCAGTATTAGTATAAATATAGAAATAGTTTCTGTGCAGAATATGACTGAATAGATGTCTGTGTGTGTGTGTGTGTGTGTGTGTGTGTGTATGTGGGTTTAATTAGAGCAGTGAGCAGGTACTGTAAAAGGGAGATTGTTTCAGGAATACTAGAATTTATGGTTGATCCTGCTTCAGGTGCCTTGGGCTGAATTCAATTAAACATCTGTGATGGGAGGTGCCCAGTTTATAACCTCAGTGGTATACCTATCAACAGATCCTCCATCCTTCCAGCCCCCTTCAGATCCCTGCTCCATCTTGTGGGTGCTCAAGATGGATCAGGTGCTCTGAATGTTGACTTTATAGTTTGTGCAGCATTGTTAATTCCCTGCATTGGATGCATTTTGAGTGGAGTCTCTCAAATTCTGGATATGGATTTGCATAAGTAGTCTTTTTTTTATTCCTGTGCTCAACATATACAGTATAGTGGAAGTATTAAAATCTAGCACATACTGTATAGAGGTATTGTAGAAAACTAAAGCTAACAGGGTTGTCTGGGTCTTTGCTGCTTGCTATAAGTAGAGTCATAGGTTAAGCCTGTGCAGGGCTTAAAGAAACCTATTTCTCTTATCTTCCCTGGTCATGAACCATGAGCAATAACATTATCAAGGGTCTGTTGTTACAGGGTTGGGGTAGAGAGAGCAGAATTACAGGCAGTGAGGAGATTTAAAACACTACACGTCTTCAATCGTGCCTCTAATCTGGTCATTGTGCTGGGCCTTATCAGCCGTCAGTGCTTTGAATGGAACAAAGAATAGTATTGGCCAATTCATAAATCATAACTTCAGACACTGTGGTAGGTCACTTGTTTTTGTGCCCTCTTGGATACAGCTTCAGCCTGCAGATTCTACTGTTTCTTGTTGCTCGCATAATAATATACACATATTAAAAAAATTACACACAATGGGAAAATGGTTTTGAACATCTGAGCATACACTATCTGTATTGTATGAGTATAGCCCCACTCCATCTTCACCATATTACCTTTTACAAACCTTTTATTGTGATGACATAAGGAAACGTTTAGTTCAGTTATCCAGATCTTTCTTCAGGGTAAAACCAGAGGAAAAAAAATTAGATAGACACATGTCTGCACAGAGATGAGACATTGCATAATGCCTGTGCACCACTTTCATTCACGTTCAGTCATGGCACAGACTTTTACATGGCTAATGGTTAATTTTCAGATTGAGATTTCTCTCCCTCTGAAACCTTTGGATTCCTGATTGGGCCCTCTGTAAATCTGTAATGTTGATTGAACATTTAAATACTTATGAATGGCCTTTTGCTTCAGATTTACAATTACAGTCATCATCCTCTGTGGTCAAAGTAAGTTGCAAAAAGTAGTGCTGCTTAGTGGCTTATTTTAACACTAATGGAAATGTTCACGTGTATTATTTTCTGACAGAAATACAAACAATTAGCTACTTCAACTACTTTACACAATTCACATTTACACATTTACATACTCTGCACACTCCCATATTGGTTGATCTTACATGCTGGTTAATACTGTGACTGTGAGTCATTGCAGGATTGTCTCAAACTCTTTAACTTCTCAGACGCTCATTGTCATTTTAATTATTGGGTTACACTGCTCTATACAGTAAGTGATAAATTTAGCTTGCTTTCTATTTGCCTGGACACTGCTGCATTTACTGCACTTTTGGTTTTTCCTTTTTCATCTTATTACCTGTAATAAAATGAAAAAGCAACAATACAGGTCATGTTCTACAATACTGGAAACAGATTTTTGCTTTTGTTTAGCCATACAATACCTCGTTGCACTGATTATTTATTTTTTTTGGCCATGGCCAGAGGCATTATGTTTTCAGCTCGCCCGTCCGTCTGTCCCGTTTTTTTTTATTCAAAATTACAAAAATCTGAAATATTGCAAGGGAATTTCTGAAAACTTGGCTCAGACTTATTTGATTTAGGGGTCAAAGGTCAAGGGCACTCTGACCCCTGAATGCAAAACCACAGGAATGGCACTCAAGAATTAAATGATTAGAATATGGGTCTGAACAGATAGTTGATTAAAACTTTCCATTGGTCCACACACTTTTATTCATACTACATTTGTAGACAGATACCTTGTACATCTTCCACATGTGCACTACAAACACAGACAGTGAGTTTTGAACAGTGTAGTCAAGGGCAGGAAGGTTAATGGTTCGCTGCGGGTGTGCCCCCGTGCGTTTTTGCACAATATCAGAGCAGCTATTGTCTCATTTTATTTATTTTTAATTCAGTTAACAAGGGAGCATGCCAACTTTGTGATCTTGATGCTTCAAAACATTACAACTTAGAGAGTTAATTTTATATTCCATATTCCATATTCCTATCTGTGGACGCTGAGAGACAGGGCCTAGGATTAATCAATAAGACACCCGGTCTTTAAAAAGTCCATTTATTCTTGTGGAATTTTGAGGGTTTTGTAAGATAACAATGAAGTCAACCTGCAACTTGAAAAGGTCCCCACGTCCTACCCTGTTAGGTCATCACAGCATACATGAATGTGTGTAATGAACTGTGTGTGGTTGCTTGTGTGTGTTTGCGTGTGAGTATCATCTGCTCAACTTCTTGACTGACGTGTGGATGTCCAGTGAGAAATCATATTTCTGTGTTGCCGAGAACAGACAAGGTGATAAAATCGCTATTCCTGTCAGGTATGCACCGGTGAATTGTTCATCAGTTCACCACCTATTTTCCTATGAGGTTTCTTTTTTTCCCATTTTCCCTCTTTACTCAAAGCTGGGTTTGAAAAGAGAAGCTTTGGTATAAGCAGAGAGGCCACAGGGGAGCAAATCCCAGCAGACACTCAGAAAAAGAACAGCTTCAAAAGGGCCTGCAATACCACGGTGAATTGTATAAGGGAGAAAAATGCAATGATTAAAAGTGAAATGTTTGTTTGAAGATAATGTTATTTTGGATAGCCTCTCTTAAGAGGATTTCGAACTTGAAAAAGAGACAAGAGCAAGAAATAGAGCAAATGTGGGAGAGAGACTTGGAACTATTTCCCACAGTTATGGATACGTGTTCAACATTTGTAACATAGCATACAGGCAGTGTTGCTATTCATCCAAATGTTTGCCACAACCTTCATCTCAAAGCTCACTGCTCAGTACACTGAAAGTGGATGCTTGACTGAAGTTGAACCATCCTTGATTTCTAATATCATTTCTGTAGGGAACATATGAGGTAAAGAGAGCAGATACAACAGACTGTGGGATCAGACTCTGAATGGATACAAGACAGCTATTTAGCCTGCACAGCCATGGCAGGTGTACATTAGTATTCAGCAGAGGAGCTACGACGAGGCTGACTGCGTGGGTCAAGTCAGCACCACATCTGGGCTAGGTCAGCTCTGTTTTAACCCAAAGATCCTTATGTAAAATAGCAACGATGTGACTGCATAAACTGACATGTGACTGCATAGAGGATCACGGGCACAGGTTTCTGTCTGAAATGCCCCGACTTTGTACAAGTGTTTTGTCTGTTTTTTTTATGGCTGTACTACTTTTATGGCCCGACACACACAATTACTGTTGTTATGTGTGTAAAATGCCACATATAATAGAAAATAGACTTTTGCATCAGGTCGTGTTTGGAGAACTGAAGAAGAAAATGTGTCAGGTTCCTTTTCTATTGCATTGTAAACTAACTTTACTGTAAAAGATGTAATATCTGGCATTGGTCCATGCTGTGCATTTGCTCCAAAGATAAAAAGTGTCTGGTGTGCTGGTGGAGAAAAATCCGTCCACTGAAGAAGACCATTACTAATGTGGTGATAGACAGTAAAAGCATGGAGCTCAGTCACTTGACATGACACGAGAAGCTGGGAAATGTTGTGTATGTAATTTGTCTTCTCTTTCCAGAGTGGTCCACTCTTCATCCTTTTGAGTTCCTTCAACTGCATGACTTTGCATAAGCACCACCTAATTGAATATTAATGACTTCTGATGGTATTTGATTATCTGTTTTTCATTTGGAAAGATTATACAAATGAACCTCATTTGCATGTCGGCATCCAGAAAATGAAATGGAGTGTGTCTGCCAGATTATTATTTCTCCTTCTAACGCCACTGAGCACAACTTCTTTAATCTCATGAATTCAGGATTAGTTTCACATTTTGCTGTGATGCTCCAATTTGGTTTGTGCAAGAAGGTCATTTATATCAGCAGAGAGCTTTTGTTTGCTCCAGTAGGTGAAGACAATAGACATAATAAAGTTTAAATCAGCTTTGTTATTTTTCCTTAAAGCTTCACTGAGCTTTGGTATTTGTCGGCTGGCATGCGCTCTCAGGCAGGGCAGGTATGCAGGCAGATTGTACTGTAACAGCGGAAGGATGATGAAGAGTTAAGTCCCATTCAGTCTGTATGAAGCAAGTGGATGAAATGAAAAGCCCATAATAGGGCTGGAGAACTACTGTCCTGTCTGGCTCCTAGGCAATAGCTTCATTTTAGCAACAATTTACAGTAATCTGGGGTGACGGTGAGGGCCTGCCTTAGGCTGCTATTAGCTGCTGCAAAACGAGATGTGAGTATACCTAGGTGCAAAAAAATATCTAGAACAAGCCCTAATCATTGCTTTAAGTCACACATTATACATTTAGATGGCAAGTATAACTCAACTGAAGGGCATTGTGCACTCTTCCACTGCAGCCACCGAACATATGTCATAGATAATAGTCTGCCTGCAACATTGAGTGGAAAGACAAAAAAAAAAAAAAAGGAATGATTTAAGTTTACCCTTCAAAAGTCTGCCAGGTCTCCTCTGTAGTTCTTCCTGTATAGCAGAGCTAGCAAAAAATGGCCCTAAGAATTTTAAACACTGACTGATAAATCATGTTATGTTATCCTCAATACAGTATTGATGCCTATTCCCTCGTAGGCCCAAGGTGTACCTTCATGTCCACACCTCATATTAGCAGATCAATCGCGAGTGAAGCTCTGCCGAAGGAGCTCTTGATTTTGATTGAATTTTGAGCATAGAGTCTTCCTTTCGATTCTTCTCGCAATCAATTGCGCCGGGTGTGCCGCTGATCTGATAAGCATGAGCAGCAGTGGCAGTGCACAGTTTGGCCAAGTTCAGATTGAATGAGGAGTGAGCGGAGAATATCCATAATTATTGAGCTGGCTGCACAAGCAGGTCAGAAAATCATCCTCGGACGCATTGCTCTATAAGATAAGTGAAGATATGAAAATACTGGTTGAAGAACTCCCACCCTCCTGCCCCGCTCCGTCTGTTTGCTTAATTCTTACTTTTTTTTTTCTATTTTATGGAAATATACACTGAACATGTATGTGACTTTTCCCACGCAGTCAAATAGTGCATGCAGAATTTCCAAAGACTTGCTCAGCAAAGCACAGAGGATGCAGAAAAGTGCACACACGCTCATCCCAGCTAATGCTGTCAGTGAACTCGTATTGAAGTCACTTTCTCTTCCTCGCTGTCTCCCCCCCCCCCTTCTTCTTTTTTTCTCCCACTCAGCAAGCATTCTGAGGATCTATTTCGTAATAGAATTCACCACAGAAATCATGTTGGGCCAGCGTGCTTCTGCAGCTCCAGACTCTATTAAATGCCCCATTCAATTTTATAATATAGTTTTTATTTGACATTAAGGGCTTCACAAAAAGGCTGTGGAATTATTAGTATAAAAAAGGGACAGAGAAAGAGAGAGAGAACCACCCACAAGAATGCTATTAAAATTCTGATTCACTGTCTTTCCTCTCCTGCAAGTTTCCACTGCATCTTTACTGAACCTCACCCTTCCACAAACTGGCTCCAGGAGTTGTGCACTGTGTTTTTTTTTTTTTTTTTGTGTGTGTGTGAATCCTCTGGGGAATCTGTTCAGCTCCCATACAGCTGAGAAGATTGCTGATTAAGCACGAGAGCATCCAATGCACAACCCAAGATCCCAGCACAAACAAAAGCACAGTCTCAACTCCATCTGGTTCAAATTGCAGGTGACAAAGGTCGCTTTTTTGTCTTTAGTTAATTTGGTCTAGATTGAGGGGAACAAATATAGTGTTGTCTTTTAATGGACAGTTTTTGTTATGTGCTATGATGTCTGTGGGCATATTTTATATTTAAAAGTATGTTAGCAGTATGAAAAGTAAGTGTGAAGTAAAGTTAACAGTATGTAGTCACAAACTTTCTTGAACTTAAACTGGTAAATAGCTAACTTGTTACCCAAGTGTCTTGTAATGTAAAGTGTTCAGACAACAAACAACCCTAAATGACTACTCCTGGTTATAGTTTTGAATTTTCCCTGTGAGAACTGCAGTTTTTATTACATAACATAAGTCAAGCAATAAACAATACAATAATTTGGAATGTCCTAAAAAAGAAAGAAACCACTGGTGTACTGAGCAACATATATCTGTAACCAATCAACCATTCAAAAAACTTCATGAGTAGGAAAAAATATATATATTTTATTGAATTTAATTTACCTTGAAACAAACTGTTCCAATACTTTTGGACAATCAATCTCGGAGAGCATGTCTGGGTAATATAAAATGCAACAACAAGAAGTAAAAGTAGCATCTCTAGATGTAAATACCAGGAAATTCTAAAAAAATACAGTGAGATGGAATCTCAATAACTTTTTGATCTTAAACTGAAGTGTCCTATGACTGTTGACTGTCTGTGAACCACGTGAAGGTATCAACGCAGAAGAGTATAATGGAATTTTAGAGAGACCCATGCTGCCATCAAGGACGCATATTTTCCTGGAAAGTCACTGAGTTTTTCAACGGGAAAATGCCAAGCATTGTCAACAAACAACAGTGTTGCTTCACAGACACAGAGTGCATGCGCTTCACTGACCTGCCTGCTGTCTAGATCTGTTTCTGTCTTTTGAAAATGTACGGTGCACCATGAGGAGCAGATTCAGACAATGGTGACCACAAACTGTTGAGCAGCTCAGTTTCCAAATGATCAAAAAGTCCAATTTAAAGGGAAGAGGCATGTGGCCTAGTCCCTTTTGAGTGTGTTGCCGGGATCAAACTCTGAATTTGCTTACATTTACTAAATACAATGAAGTTGCTCAGTCGAAACAATGAAAACTCCGCTTTGTCTTGAAACTGAAATCACTGAAATCTTATTTTTAAATTACACTGCAACACAGGTGATGTTTACCTAGTTACAGTCAGGTGTAATCTAATTACATTTAGCTTGAAGGAAGCGTTGAAGTGCATTTGACACTCTGATAATTATAACATAAAAAGCGCTTTATTACCCTCAAAAAAGATGCCACTTCTTTATTTATATTCCTCAAACTTGAACTGCTAATGTCCTGAAAAAACTCATGAAACTCCCTGCAAGTGAACATCAATGAACAAGTATCTAACGGGCATTAATGCTGACAGGAAGTAACCCTGGAGGAATCTCTCTCTGAACTCAGCCCCCAGCCGCAATATAATTAAAACAAATCTAAGCAGCCAGCTACAGAGGTTCATTGTAGAGTTTTAACAGGCGTACATTCTTCATCTGTTGTCGCAGCACAGGGCATTTACAGCACAAAAGAAACAACAAGGTGCCATGCAGCATGATATCCCTTGCTGTCTTCTGCGCAAAGCCTGGAGACAGCTTGAAGCTTTTCTTCATCTTGTTTCTGTAATCTCTGTCAGTGGGGACTCTCATCTGGTGCGGGGCGGTGAGCAAGAGGGTGCAACCTAAACAGTCACTGAAAATGGCTCCTATGCTATTCATCTGTTGCTGGCTACAAAAAACTCCACTTGGGGTGGCGTTTGATAAACAGCTGGAATTTGGATGTTCTGATGTTTGACAGGACTAAATCTTTGTCCTTGTGGGGTTGTGTGATCCCTAATTCTACTGTGATGTGTGATGTCCTTAAAATCCAGGTTTTCTGTAAAATGTACAATAATAATTTTATTATACAGAGATTAGGTTGTACCTTGGCGCTAAGGTGGCACATAAGCACCCCCTGCTTTAGGGGTGTGATGTTTAATGTAATGTGTAAAACGCATGTCGCCTTCAAAACTGAATAAACCATCGTGTGGTTTTTCCAGTTTTGCACATTTTAGAAGGGATTTTTCTCAATACATGGTCATACTAATGCATGACTGGTTGGGTTCTGACCAAGTACTTTCACATGGTAGCAGTGCTTTGAGTCTCCCCAATGCAGTGGAGCGTCTGGTCACGTTAACATATTCCTTAAACAAAGCTGAATGGAACAGTAATCATTAACATACTGACCACAGTGTATGACAACTCTGTTTGAGTTTAAACCTTGTCATAAAGTTCAGTGGTTTTGCAATAAACAGTCAGCCAGAATTCACACCCCTTCATAACACCTGATGCTGTCTCGGCTACCAAAGTTGTTGTCTGCTTTATTCATCTATCATTATCAAGCAAAATGGAATTGAAAAACCACAAGCATGAAGTGGCAGGAAAAAGTATTTGAACCTTTTAGAATTTAATGGTTTTCTGCAATAATTTGCCATAAAACATGATCTAAACTTTATCTAAGTCAAGACTATTAACAAATATAGTTGTGTGTCTAAACAATTCTGATCTTTTATGTCTTTATTGAGAACAACCATGTTTTAACTGTGTCATATTCTTTGGATGTCTCGTGTGTGGTTCTCCTAAAGTTGTTCCATAGCATCTCTATTGGGGTTGAGGTCTGGGCTCTGACTTAGCCATTCCAAAAGGTGGATTCAGACACACATTCAGACACAGATACAGACATTCTTACATTATTCTGAAGAATTTTTGGATACAGACATCATCTTCCCCTCAATCACTGCAAGCTGACCAGACCCTGATGCATCAAAGTAAGCCCAAATCCTAACGTTTCCTCCACCATTCTTCACGCTTGGTATGATGTTTTCATGGTGATATGCAGTGCCTATTTTATGCCAGATATAGTGCTGTGTGTACTTATACTTATTATATAATGGATCGTATTTTCGTCAGTCTACAAAACATTTTATTTTTAGTAACAGCAGCTTCCTTCGTGGTGTTCTGCTATAGAAATTAGAAATCAAATCAAAATATTAAAAAAACAAGACACTCGCAGTAACACTACTTGGATGTTAATAATGATACATTAATGATATAGGATAATTGTTGATTTAGCACTAAATTCATAACATAAAGTACCTCTGTGGACAATGGAAATGTTTTGAATGGATTAAGTCATAAACCAAACAATTTATATTTTTGTCCTGATGATTGTGCTAAATGATCAGTAGGTCAAATGTATTACAACTCATCTTCTGGGGATTTCAAATGTGTGTACCAAATTGTACAGCAATCCACTGAGTTGTTGAAATACTGTCAGCAGGACCATGGACTTCAATGTGAATTTTCTTTGTTGTTGTTGTTTTTTTCTTTGATAAATTTATAAATGTTGAAGATAAAAACTTGACTCCTTACATAGGAGTCTAGAGGTGGTTTTCATAGATGTTTTTTATCCAGATAAAATTGTACTGTACTTGTGGGGAAGAAAGGAACAAGCCAAGCAGCAGTCAGTCTACAGTTCTGCCGTAGGCTAAGTCTGGTTGGGCAGGAATTGGTTTTAGTCAAAAGTTTTGTCACAAACTGTTTGGTCCATAAGAACATCCAAACTCTGTTTTGAGTTTTGTTCAGAGTACAATGGTTCCTTTAGACCTTCTGGGGTTTTCCTCTGAGCATTATCAGAGCACAGTGAATCCATGTTTCTGTTGAATCCCTGTAGCTGCACAGAGGGTTTTACTGCCGACAGACAATATTCTGACCCAATCCTTTCAACAACTTCCTGTAAAAACACCCAACAGGGACACAATCATCATTTTGAAATCAAAGTCAAGATTTGTTAGATTTCTGAAAGCTTCAGATGTATTTGTAATCATGTGAACACAGAAAATAAAACTAAGAGTACAGTGAGAAACATGGAGGGGAAGCTGTCTTTTTCATGGTACTGTCTTCTTGCCAGAGGCAGGCACCTTGTGTTTCAAACTCTTAACAACTCAACTGCCCCTTGTTTGCAGCTATTACAGTAAGTTGTTCTGAATTTTCTGCTTTGACAAGGCATCGACTGTCTGAAAGTGCTTCACTTAACAGAGGCTGTGTGGTCCATTCTTCTCTTGTGATGAATCCCAACAAAGAGAGACCTCTTCCAGCATGTTGACCTTGCAAGTTGCAAGACAATGACTGTAAAAGTTCTCTGCCACTAGTAATAGTTTTTATGGGTTTTCATGCTTGACCTGGTTTTACACAAACTTTCAGTTCAACCATAATGACAAAAAAATTCTACAGTGCTTTGCAGTCAAGCTGGATATTGTTATTCTTATCTTCAGAAGATGATTTTGATGATCTATGCCCTCTGCAGACAGTTACCTGTTGAATGCAGTTTCTTCTCTCCTTATGGAGCTGTGGATGGTTTTCATGCACTGGCTAAACTAACATTTTCTTGCAGTTTTGTTAAATAAATAAATAAAATTGTAAATAAATACTGGAATAAATAAATAATTTTATGTTTAGTTTAGGGTTTATTTTTGTACTCTGGGATTCTATCAAGTTACTCTGTCACAGCATATTTATAAAGTTTTGTTTCCCTCCACTTCTTGCTGTCGAGTCCTATTGTCTCTGTCTTGGACAGCGGTGTATACAAAGTGACTATGCCGACTTTCCATGGGCAGTGAATGACAGCTGTCTCTGGCTGCACAGAAATGCAGACTTGTGTGGCAGTTTCTATGGTCTTCTGTTTGTTGGAGTACACAGAATCCAATTTGGGATAAAAAAAAAAAAATTGGATTATCACTTGGTCAAACTTTGGTAGCCTGAATCAAACTGGGGTTTGCACAGTGGTGTGTGGTGTGATAGCAATGTCGCCTCACAGCTAGAAGGGTTCAAATGCACTGGCCAGCCAGTTTACTTTCTGGGTGAAACACATTCTCTGTGCGGGCTTCTAAGATATATTAAAGGATAGCTTACTGAACCCATACAAATGATTTCACTTTCAATAATTATGTTGTTATGACATCTTCAAATATTGGTAAATTTCTCTAGGTGATTTTATTCTCTTCTTCTCTTTTGCATTTTGACACATACAGTTGTGGCAATGACAAATAAACTTGTACATGCGGAGACAGTGTCTAGGCTTACAAAACTGAAGATGAGGGGGATCATACCAAAAGATGACTCTATCCAAAAGTCCATATCTTCTTATTATCAAAATTGCTACTACTTGTTCCAGGTGGCAGAGTTAAGTACTAAACAGCACTTTATAGGTTTGATTCCAAGTGGGACTAGCAAGCCAGGCTTTCTTGGCTGTCATTGCGACAAAGGACCTTTACTATGAACATTTGGAACATTTGTTACATAAACATGGTATACAAAAAAAAAAAAAAACATTTGTTTAGCATAATTATTTTCCTTCCCATTTCCAGCTGTTGTGTACCACTCCAGAGTGGCACGTACATAGTAGAGGAGCAACAGTGGCTGTGGAACAGGCGCAAAATGCTGCTACAACGGCATTTGGTGTCACAGAACTGCTCTCATAGTTGACCTCTCAAACATCTGTCGTGTCCTTGCTGATAAACGAACTGTTTCCACCATTAAATGTCAGCTTTCTAAATAATGTATATCACTGATAGCGTCATTATGTTTTATGCCTGCTGCACTCTGATGCTGTCCATCTTTAGAAAGTTTTGCAGCTTTTTGGTGATAATTAGACATCAAGAATTATTAGAATATACCCACAAGACAGAATGAAAATGTCGAGAATGCTGCAACTCATTAACAGTAGTCTTTAGGGGGAACAAGCTTTGATTAGATTGTTCATTCCTTCAAGGCAAATCCAGTTGAACAAAGGCTTGCTGGTTTGTCTATGAAGCTGTGGATTTCACACTCATATTTTCCGCTTTAAATCACATGGATACTGTTTGATACACAATTACTGTAGCACCCACAATAGGAATTCATATCTTACTGCTTTAGATGCATATAATAACTCTACTTGAACACTAGTTATACCATCACCAACATCAAACACTTTTTGGCTAAATGTAATTTTCTCATGATGTTCAATGTGATTATCCTCTTTTAAGAATGCAGGCTTACTGAGATCATGTGATTTTGGCAGATTAAATGTGAATCTGGTGTGATTGGACAAGAAATACTGTTGCATTCTGTTTACACAGTAAAACTGGGATGAACAGATGACCAAACAATGAGCCAATTTTAAGAGACTAGTGTTTTGACAATGTAAATTAACAAATCTTCATAATTAGGAACTTGATGGATGCATAGCCAGTGAAGAATTAATAGCTGTGGGTGGTTTAGATAATACAGGCTTCAGCTCTACCCTGTGCAATTACGTTTAGGGTCACTTTTAATTTATATAATGTGGAGAAAAAAAATAGTGTGGATGCAAGTCATCACTGCCAGACTTGCAACAAAATAAATATTTGTTTTGAAACTATGCAGAACTTAGGCCATAGACGACACAAGTGGCATACACAATGCAATGTTACCAAATGGCCCAATCACAACATTTGTGGACAGACTCACTAAGACGTGTGATTACATTTCTAGCATATAACGTGAAATGGTATAGACTATACACTATTCTGTATAAGCTGGCCCTTATTGTGACCCATTTAAAACTTTTTTGAGATACGGTATCTCAGTCAGTCAACTTCAGTGTAATTTATCAACAGAACCTCTTCTAGTCTTGTCCTGCCCAGGCAAATCTTTCATTGCCTTCGCCCTCTTCTTCATAGGAAGAGTGATTCCATTTGGGAAGTACGTATGGTTGAGGAAAATCCTAATTTTTCAGCCAGTGAGAAACGAGCTAAGTGATAAATACCTGGGCCATGAATACTAAATGGTAAGTAATTAAAGGATACATTACCTTGGCTAGCATACCTGAGGGTGAGATCCACCCACCATACTGCCCATTACACTGGAGAGGGAGGAATGGAAGAAAGAGAAAAAAGAGAGATCGAGTTAAAGAGCAGGCCATAAGGAGGCAGGCATGAGTGATGGCTGCTCTCTGAATCAGTCATTTGGGTTGAGAATCTGACGTTTGATTAAGTCTGACCTAGATATCACAGACAAGAAGTCATGGCCTCTTACACGCACTTCAGTGGAGATTCAGACTTTCAGTCTGAAAAGATTGAGACTGAATAAGGTCATTGTTCAAGTTCAGGGACTGCATCTCGGCTATAGCTGTCTAGATAAAATTATAATAATTACACTGTAGTAGAAACAACGATAGTAATGTAGGGGTGTAAAAATATTTACCAGTGCAACTAAAATCCCACTTTACCTTTCTTTTTTATGATCAGAATTATGATTAGGAAACATTTTTATTAATATGTATTTCCCAACTCAATTATGCACCTCTCCACCTCACAAAGTCGTATTTTCAAGCAAGAGAAAATAACTGTGGCAGTCATACAGAGTCATGAGAAACGTTTTCACCTCCTATATGTATAAAAATCATAAAAGGATCATAAAACTGCAAAAACATGAATTCTTTAATGAACTCTTGAATGGGAACTCTAGTATTGTTAAAATATAATGAAAATATTAAGTTTTTACAGTCTCATGATTTGCCAATGCAGCACATAGTCCCAGTAAGATATTTTGTGTGTTCTAACAGTGGGCTTAGACCTGCCTTTTTATCTCCACCAAATTCTCTGTGTTTGTAAGTTAATGCTGTCTGAAAAGTCCAGGTAACAAATCACAAAGAGCCCCATGGGAGAACGCCCATTGACTTTCTGAGGCGTCTCACAGATATAACCTTGACATTTATGGGTGGTTTTCACATTCTCAATTCCTATGGGACTCCCCATAATCTGTTATAGAGGTGGCTGAGTTCCCTCCTGGGCCCTTCTGAAGTTTGAACCTCAGCAATAACCTTGTCTGGTTGGGTTAGAAGGATAGCAGTCCATCCGTCTCACTGTCCTCTCGATGTTTACCAAACCCTCTCCACCCTTCACAAAGCCCACATTTGCTATACCTCCAGAGAGCAACACACCAATTACTCGATGTGTATCTAGATTGAATAATAGGACTTTTAATTGTCTTGTCTTTCACAATTACGTCAAAGCCGTAACCTTTAATTAAGTGACTGCCAATTATTTTATTCCCCTTTTTGTTTGAGTGGATGAAAGTAATTACTGTCACCTTGCAAAGTATGAGAAGTAATTAATCCTTTTTTGATTTTACCAAATCCCATTTTTTTGGTCATTAGTTGGCCTTTTAATCCTCAAAAGATTATGAAGCCAGTTAATTATAGAAAATGGAAGTACCCAAATTGTTTGTGCGGCATCAGTTCAAGTGTTTTTCCTTGAAAAAAAAAAACATTATTAGAGAAAATTCTTCAATGCAGTACGATTGATTTGTGTATAGTGCTTTGAAATAAGACTTTTTTCCGTAAAGAGTCTTGCTCTGCTAATAACGTTAGTCATAAAACAGATAGACACTATGAATTTACCCTATTTGGCATGATGGACCTCTATGGACAAGTATGGCAAATTGAATTTAAAGAGATTAAACTACATGGAGGCACTCCTCCAATTTTACACATGATGAAAGACAATAATACATAGGGTGAAGACAGTGTCTAATGAAATACAATAATCTGTTGTATTATGTAGGATTTACTTATTTTGGAGCTTGACCCATAATAGAGACCAACATTGTGAATATTTGGGCTTTTGTTGATTTTACTCTGCTGTTGAAAGGTTTGGGGTTAAACTGTGTTGTTTTTGAAATAAAAGTGGATTTTCGAACATCTGTCTATTTATGCAGGTTAGACTTTGATAATGTTAATGTTTGTTTTTTTTTGTTTGTTTGTTTGTTTTTAATGGAATATCTATATAAGATACGTAAGAGGTCCATTATCATAAGTTTTGCAGTTATGTTAACACAGCTGAGAACCAGTTTCATTTAAGCAAGCGTGGTGCACTTGGTCATTTCTTTTTCCAAAATACTTATCATGTGGGTTCCTGTGTGTTATGGATGTGTCATACTAAATCACTGATGTATCCCTTTAAGCTTTCTTGTAAACAACAGGAAGTGGTCTGTGCAGGAGAAAGCTGGAGTCAGGCATGCATAGTATCTGATGTCAAAGAAATGCCAGAAAAAAAAAAATCATCCTCACAGAAGCAGAAACAGAATATAGCAATGGACAGTGATGTGTTTGGGCATGTTTATTGCATGCTGGACTGAGTGCAGTGTGGGTCCTCTTTCAAAACCATTTATCAGACAAGGCCAGGTGGGTTGTGGACCCAGAAAGTGGGCCATTGTTGTAGGCCACAGAAAACCTTGGATGTCTGGGGGATCCCACCCCTCAGCCCAGGAGCTCTGTGTGGCTGCTATGCAAAGGCTCCAGCCCAGACCCAAACATGCATATTGTGCAGGTCTGAAAGGAGACTATAATCCAACGCCATACGTGCCAACACCCCCCTCTAACCTCTATTCATCCCTCTCTGTGTTTGCATCTCTCCAGAGTGCCTTTAACACTATGCAATGCCATGCTGCTTCGCACAAGTTAAAAATGTGATGGAGAGCTGTCATTGTTCTCCTCTGTGGCCACAGCATGTGCATCCCAACACGCACCCAGTTTTGTTATCTCATCCAGACCATTCTATATCAGTCTCTTTTCTTGCAGTCAGTATGAGGGTGCTGCTTTGCTATCATTTCACATGTGTGCTTTTTGCTAAACTGGAATATCAGTTGTCTATATGCTAGCAGTCTTGGCCTAAATAAGTGCAGTCATTGACATTGAGATTCAAGTCCTGCCGCCCAACCAACAGTTAGCTGTCCCCCCATTAAATGGAAGTAGTATTTATATTGTGTTTTTTGGTCCCTCCTGTTTTTTTTCCTCCTCATTCACACCCTCCCTGTCACTTCAGCCGCTTTGGCTTTCTCTGTGATGAATCTCAATTATGCCAAGGTCACCTTTCATTGCAGTGATCTCTCTGCTGCTTTATTGGAACTGGCAGTACTTCCACACTATCATGGCCATGCTTATTGACAGCCACTTCCTTCTCCAAAACAAAACCACTAAAAAAATAAATAAAGGAAAAAAAAAAAAAAAAAGTTGCATTGCCTCTAATATTGGCGGGCAGAACTGGCATGTCTACTTCAGGCTCTGCCTAATTGTCTATAATCAGTCTCTCTTTGTGCTATCCAGGAAGTGGGTGGAGGTGTCTGGGGGGCAGTTTATTCATATGTTGCTTTTACCACTTTAATTGCTTTCACATAAATATGATGCAAAACAGTTGCAGAATTGCTGAATACGAGTGTTAATATTCAGAGATTAGAGGCAGTATCTTTGATTTGTAATGAGGAATATATTGTGTCTACTGCCAGTCTTTCCATCGGCCCATTTTTTGGAACCAGTGAGCTCTTATCAAAATGATGAGGATTTATTGTTTTCCACTGTAACCATGACGACTGCATGATAGCACTCGTGAGGTCACATGCTTTCGTCTTGAATGGCGAAACGAGTAACACAGAGAAGCACAGGCTAATTTGTTTGTGCATAAACAAGAGTTGGAGTGTGTATGGGTAGATGGCACTGAGTTGACATCCACCATTCACATTTGATGAGGATGCTAGTACGTGTGATTGTTGTTTCAATGCAGCATCTGCTGCTAAGTGGAGGCGGGCTGGGGGCCTTGCAGGGAGATAGTTAGCCTCACAATTGACAGTGACACACTGATAAGCGCAAATTCATAGCGTGTTAGCTGAACCAATAGGCCTTTGATGGCTCTCTGATATAACTTGTTAAACAAGCGTTGGACCGTTTACCTCTGTGATGTATCTTATTTGTCCGTTCTCCACCGCCCACACATCCTCACAAAGCAGTCTTTTTTCAAAGGCGTAAGATCTTAATGGAGCTACAGATTTAAAACTGTGTAGTCTTTTTCCCTTCATAACTTAGCCATTCCTGGCAGTCTTGGATCTCTTGAGACACTTAGAATATGGACATAGAAATGTACTTTACATAAACAGATTTAAAAAAAAAAAAGTAAATATGGCAGTTCTAATAGCAAAGTGCTGCACATAATTTGCATAGAGAAGTTCTGTGATCTTTTTTTTTTTTCTTGTCACCCAAAAGTAAACTAAACTAAATTTCATCCTCAGTGGCTGAAAATGAATGCTGCAAAACTGATGAGCATGTGAAGAAGTTTAGGATGGTGATGCCATCTCTGGTCATACTGGTTTAATATCTGTCTTAAAGTCACAGGTCTTAAAGTCACACAGAACTAATGGAAGCGGTGGAACAGCGGCCAGTCTCTTCTATTGGACAAGTATAATAGCCTGGAATTGAACTTCACATTGGCCAGCTGAGACCAAGAGAGGTGTCTGTATTTTCGTCCATCCAATTGTGTTTCAAAATACAACAGAAAAAAAGCTCCATATGCATGATTTGGATTGTTATGGCTGTCCAGTTCTCACCAATTTCAACAAGTCAAGTTCATTTTCATATTACTTGTTTCACCTTCATCATTTTTTCATCACTCAAAACGCTGAGCTGTATAAGTAGAAACATTTTCACACTTAACCAATTGTATTTATTCCAAGAGAAATAGCTGCTGTTGCATGCCTAAACCTGCAAAAGAAAAAAAAAAAAAAAAAAGCCACATAACAGTAAATGCCACGATGAACAGATGGAATTGCCATTTATTGTCAAACAACTGATTTTAGGTTTCATTATACAGTGCAAACCCTCGCAGGGAAAAAGAGAATGAATGGACTCACCTTCAAACATGCCACTGACTCTCTAAATGCCAAATACGCCCAAACCTCTCATGTCTAGATGAATGGCAAGCTGTAGGCAGAATGAGTTTGTGCCTCCTGTCTTTCTCCCATAAAAAAGTCAGATACCCCGTGAGAGACGGAGTCTGCCAGACTGATCACAGACCTACTCCTTTATCCAGAGAAAAACTGGTCGCTAAGAAATTTGTGACAAGGTAGTTGTGGTATTTTATGATGTGGGTTCAGCCTGACACTGCGCAAAGAACTGCCGGCATCCCTGAGGATACCGAGCCCTAAGAGCAGTACATGGTTTCATATGTCAAAGCTTCCATAAGTGAGAACTTTTGGCTTTAATTGTGTTGTTTATAAAAGGGGGAGGTGAATAAACACTGCATATTTTGGGTTTTATAGCAGCGTTTATCATGTGGCAAGAAAAGTGTTCCATCCCACATATGAAACATGTGTAGTGTTGATATTGTTGAGTTTCAAAGGGAGGCGATAGTTAGTGTGATATCACTACTTGACATGGCATGACTTTTGTGTCACAGCGTTTAATCGCGTCACCTTGGCAGATGGATAACTGCAATCAAATAGCAGGTGATCCTAATCAAAGGATGACAGTATTTATGGCAGTATGCCATCCATGTTGGTGGTAAACACACAGCACACACACACACACACACACACACACACACACACACACACACACACACACACAACATCCCTTGAACAAGAACAAGCAGAATGCGGCATGCTGGTGAACACTTTGATCACCTTTCATTCACTCCCGCCTCTCATCTCTTTGGGCTTTTGGGGAAATGCACTGTTTAATCCGCCGTATGTCGCAGAAGTTTATACAAGGTACTCCACAGAGTTTGGGGGCTCACATTAGGCAGGGGAGGCGAAAAAAACCATACATTTACACGGTTGAGTGGTGTAATCTTCATGAAATACCAGTAAATAGGGAGAGGAAGCCTAGTGGAGCTGTAGATTAATGCTGCTATCAAATGGCCTGGGACAAAGAAGGGGATGGCTAATGAGCTGGAAAAGGCAGGGCTGTTCGCCGCATTAAATGATACCGTAGCACCATCTCCCTACTGGCCACCGCACTGCCATGTTCACACATCCTGATGTCGCTAACAGCAATGTAGGACAAATATTGGAAAATGTCGTTTTAGCGAGCACCACAACGGCGTGTTTGATATTTTAAAGATGGTTTCATCAAAGGCAGATTTCTGCAACAGAAATGCAGCTCAGTAATTTGGCTCCCTCCAATATGCCTCATATCCTTCTCTGCCCAATTTCAGAGAGGTCATTTACTGGCAACTTCTTTTTCATCCCCAAAAATTGCTCTCACATTTGGTCTGTTCTCTCCCCCCCCCCCCCCCCCCACCCCTTTATCTCCCTCTTTTCTTCCCTTTGAGTCCATTCCATTTCCTATTCACTCTGTCTCCATCTCTCTCTCTCTCTCTCTCTGTCTCTCTATTTGCCTCCCTCCCATAGCCATGATATAATGAAAAACAGGATTCTCTCCCTTGTCTATCTCTTTCTTGTGGTATCATCTCAGGCATGGTTGTAACCTCCCATGACTGTCGCCTAGGTGACAGGAAGAGCAAGATGAACTCTTGGGCTTAGATAAATTTCGTGGTGTGGCCTGCAGAGTCTCTATCAATTTTTGATGTTCTACTGCCTCACAGACACTTTTGTCGGCATTGTTTCATGTTTTATTTAGGTCTGTGCTAGAGCTAGGTTAAAGTTTCAGCAGACTGCTAGCCTAAAAGAGTCTGGCGGCCTGGAGGAAATATTGCATTAGGGGCAATAGTGGCCCTTTATTAAGGGTCAGAGACAGAAAGGAAGAAGATATGAGGTAAAAATGATGCCATGCATGCTCCCAAATTCATTTGTAGTCTTGTAGTCATGCCATTATTTGCCAAAATGTCACACGCAGAAGTGACATTAACTCTCTCTCAACATTAGACAAATGGTAGAAAAACCTGGAACTGTTACCTCAAAAAAAAAGGCTTCAAAAAGAATGCTGGCAAAAATATGTCTCTATTCTGAATGTAGTCAAACATGCTAGCATGGTATAACTGCTTTGGGCACTGACATATTTATCTTACTTGAGCCAAGTGACAGTTGTCTCCACAGCCATTTCATTTTACATGCCGTCACAAAATAGAGGAAAAAAAAAACTGAATTAATCAAATGTAGAGGGGTAGGAGAAGGAATAAGGGATGATGGTGTGTGGTGGGGGTGGTGGTATATCCCCCAGTGATGCTGTGAATCAGAAGGGATGGGTAAATAAATAAATGTGTTATGTATGACCAAGCGCACAGACAGGGCTCTGGGGCTACTAGCTGGTCCAGCCACGATGCACTCAGACAAGTGAATAAATCAGCAAACAATTAGGGCTTGTGATTTCATTTATGCTACCTACGAGCGCTCCAGTGGCAGATTCTGGCAGATGTCATTTCTAGCCAATTGATTTTGCTGCTGTCCCGAGGCCCGAGCAGTCATGGCCCCTCTATCTGGATTACAAATGGATGGCAAACACAAGCCAAATGGCTGTCCAGGCAATTTCTGCATGATAGGAGTAGAATAATGTAAGAGATGACACTGGCACTGAAAGAACAAAGACAGCTACAGACCCACTCAGACACACAGGAGGCACTGCTCAAGCTATAAACATACTTTGTGTTCACATTTGAGTTTGTGAAATTTGTTTTGCAACATATTTATCACAATAAAATGCAATTTCAGGCATACATTCTTCGAAGGTGCATCATGTGTGATTTTAATACAGTGAAACTGAGCTGTTCAATATCCAGTCTTGGGTGGTGAATGGACTTCAAAATATCCTTCAGCAAAAGTAGTACAATTGTCTCTAAGCTAGCATGAAATCCTTCTTGGGTTTATGCATGTGTGATGTTTTCACTTAGTCATGTGAAAAAAAAAATGCTGCAATGCAATCACGACACCCTGAACATTTGTCATCTCAATCATTTGGAGAGAGTGCTTAACCGCTTGCAATGCAAATTGGCAACGTCATTTCAAAGCTGAAATGAATGAAGACTATGCCCTGGTCTGAAGCAGTTCATCAATCTGCCAAGTGCATCCTTTCTCTATTTTCTGGCATTGACTTTGCTCTTAAGTTTCAATTTGCCACTTCCTTTGGGTGGCGAGGATCTCCTGCCTTTGTATACACTCTACTATACCCAACAACAAAATTTCTCTTACACAAGTGGGGGTGTGATGTTTATTTCTGTTGCAGTCCTGTGTTGTAGGTGGAAATGGGGTCGGGGTTAAGGATTAGTATTTTAGTGTGATTTTAATCAGGACAATTTTAAATGTCAAAAAAAAGTAAAAACAGTAAAAAGTAAAATAAGACTCATATCTGAAAGTTCAAAGAAGAACACAAATGGAAGTAAACTCCAAACAAGACATACAAAAGTACTGAGACCCAGACTAGAGCTTTAATAAACTATGATTTCCATCCAGCCTCCACCACAGGAGATGGCATAGACCCCTGCTCCATAGCTGGACCACCACTGTGTGGCTATCCCCTGTTGGGCGCCTGTAGTGAAAACACAGCATCACGGCTGGGCATAGCTAAAATGGACCCAGGACAGAGGCAAAAGACTAATACAGAAGGGGAAGACTCTTTTATTTAAAATTAGGGGGAAACAACATACATTTTTCATCCTTTCTGGGCATTCACAGTGATGCACTTGATTGTACACTTTGAGAGAGTCATAAAGTACATGTACAAAGGAATGTAAAAAGAGACTCAGTTTAAACACTCACCACTTTATTCAGAACTTGTTAAATGCAATTCCATCAATTCAGACATCAAAAAGATGTGTGCGACAGAGGTTTGCAAAGCTGGCTGACCATCTGACAAGCAGTACTCATGGAGTGCCTTTATACTTCTATTAGTTTAGTTGGAAGAGACTCTACGTCTGCACAATGTGAAAGATCAGTGCACTCACCTCCCATTCAGGTGCAAACATAGAAATGAGCGGCAGATTTTAGGTGTTAATGGGTTAACTTGGTCTGCATTTAGAGGGCTTTACTAGTTCTGCTACCAGAGTGAAACCTGGGTCCTGCTACAAGCACTTTCAGGCACTTGACTCTGACTTTCTCATTTTTCAACCTGACTGAATAAAAGGAAAGGGAAACTGCCCAGTTCCATGGTATTCCCTTATCTGAATGAAGTTTCAAAGAGAAGAGGAAATGGAGGTGGAAAGATAAGGAAAATACACACAATTGTACTTTTCCCTCATTCACTCTTCTCAAAGAAAATAAAAAAAAGGGGTCACTCTATCCCAGACTGGGAGAAGTGTGGTGTTTTCTTTTCCAGTGAATGGCCCAGTCAGACATGCTTGTAGTGGACACACACGTAGCGGCTCCCCCAGCAGTTGAATACAAAAAGCCGAAGACATTCTGTGAAAGGTATCTGGTCCTGGAAGAGTTTTTTCCTATCTAAGCTGATGGTGTAAGGCCAGAGGATATTGTAGGCTGTGCTGAATGAAATGAAGTCACTTTTGGCAAATATAAATGAAGTCAATTGAATTTACCAGGATGTATAATATCTGTTTGGCTGTCATGTTTCTTTAGCTGGTTTTTGGTGGCTAGGCTGCCACTTGCAGCATAACCTGTGCATGTTAGCTTAGTAAAGGTCCAACATACAGTCAGCATCCATTCTTTCTGGGATGGACGTTTGCCACCCATCACGCGAAAGGTGGAAAAAGAAAAGAGGCAAATCCAGTTTCAGTTAGAGGCATAGATCATGGCTCATATGTTACCAGTTAGTGGTGCAACTACTTTGCTCTAGGTGTAGTACCAAAAGGGCAGTCACGTGGACAAGTACAGGAACGGATCAAAGCAGCTGTTTGGATAGTGGTTACGTTGGAGAAGGTGCTGGTGTGGACGTGGGGCTTTCTTGTTCTTACCCCTTTCAACAAAGTGAAAGTGAGGCGTAGCTGCTGTCAGCCTTTGATGATACCAACTGAGGAAGCCAAAGCAAACACGAGCAAGGAAACAAGACTAGATGTGTCTGCCCTGCTCGTCTTCTCTATGATGCTATGTTACACTGACACTGGAAGGTGGCTGTCGTACCCTCTGAAGAGTGCTTGACGAGAACATCTCGACTCAAGGTCAGCTGCCTGTAAATGAAAGGGACAGATGAGTGGTGGACTAGCTTCTCATTTAGAGTGCAGAAAAGGTATTCAGACAACATACCACTGAGATTTCTGTTGTATTTTTATACTTTATTATTTTCAACAACAATTCCAATAATTAGCTCTTTTTAACAAAATAAAAAACACAGCGAATTTCATTTTTCAATAACAGTTAATTCCATGGATGAATTACTAAGTCAGTAAGATATATAGCTACTATTGTTTTTTTAAGTATATTTCAGCAACAGGGGGTATTGGAAAAATCTCAGCGTGGGATGTGTTCATCATCAACATCAAATGCTTTCCTCTGTTTTGATTTTAAAAATATATTTTCCAACACACTTTTTTTTTTGTGAAAGAGCTTTAGGCAAAGTTGTTGAAACACAAATTCTTGATGTATCTGTTGGAAGTAGTGGATGAAAGAAAACCATGAAAGAGAAAAGAAGCACCATCAGGAGCAGTTTAGTTTAAAACCTTTAAATTAGTAACCATCCAAATCATTTAAAGTTTACTACAGCAGATATTCCCCATACTGTGAACATTTTCTTCCAACTTCAAGAAGAACAAGACCTTCATCATCAACTTGAGATAAATCACAAATGGCCCTACTGTTAATATAACAGTGATGTGTCTTTTGTGGCCCTGCTTACTGGAAATAAAATGAAGTAAAAAATTGTACCCTCAGATGTTTTATTTCCCATTTTATTTTCCCCACATGCAAGGACCCATGTATGCTGGTCCTCTGGATTCACACCCAGGAAACCCTGAAACCAGTGCAAGCTTGATTCTTGTCCAGGTTTATATATGTTATCAGACAGGTTTGCATACACAGTCTGGAATTGGGTCAGGTTCAGGTGCTGTCACATATCATTCAATAACCATTTCACCGTAGTTTTTGCTAATTCAAAAAGAAACTAACTAATAACTGGGAAAGCATATACAGTACAGTATGCATATAGTCATTTAGTTATTGCCAGTTTTAACTGTTTTTATTTTTTAATATTTAATATTATCACCCCGGATAATCCCCAAAAAAAGTCATTGCAGAAGCTTATTGAAACAATGCTATGGTGAATGTGTGCTGTAATCAATGCTAAAGGTGGTCCAACAAAGAAATTTGAAATTTACCAGACTGAGAAAAGTCCAAAAAGGTCTGAGGTCCTACATAAATACATACTAATTAAACAAAAAATAATAATAATAAGGTACATGTATGTGTGTGTGTTATCACTGCCGTTTTTGGCAAATACTAAACCTTTAAATGCACAACACAAAGAGTTTTGACAAGTCTTGCACTTAAATTGCAGTTAAGGCAGCAAAAAGACCATTTTACACAGCTGCACTACATCATGTTGTCACCACATGAATTGGAGGCAATTCACTTACAATTGTTCTGCAATTTGAGCATTTGAGCAAAAGTCCACTATGTTATGATCTTTCTCCTCTATAACACTCTTCGTCTTCTTTTTTTTTTTTTTTTTTTTTTAGGAAAATTACTTTGGTACATTGTGGACATCAAGAAAAAAGGCCAATAAAAGAAAGTACTCATAGTGTGTTGACTCGCTCGTCTGACACTGCTGCTTCTCTCTATTTTCAGCTGGAACCTAGAAAAAAATTTAACTGAACTGGTGTTTTTCAAAGTCAGCCAAGCTTTGGTTGCTGTGCATTGACTTCCAGCAAGACTCTTTCCGTATGTTTTTTTTTTTTTCTCCAAAGAGCCCTTTTAAACGCCATGCCTGTGAGGGCAGACACTCAGAAAAAAAAAAAACCTAAACTGAAAAATGAAAACAACAGGCTTCTAGAAACAGTATGCCTCACATACAAGAGAGAAATAGCAGCATAAAGCAATGAGATTTATAATGCAGAGAAGAGGTGTCCTGCTGAGTATGGATCTGGTGCAGAGAGAGGAGAGAGAGACAAAGAGAAAGAATTGGAGATAGAAAGTCTTTAAAAATGGGGTTCTGGATTTAATAATGTACACAGGGCAGCCTTGGTGGTCAGTCGCACTGGGGAGTGACATTTGGAGTTGGGGGAGGGAGTAGATGAGGTTAACCACCCACTGGGGTTCTGTCCACAGCAGGGAGATGATGCTGTGAGGCTTCCTGGTGGCTGGGTCAAGAACACACAGTAAATATGCCCGTGGTGGGTGCAGAAGTATCCATCAGTGCGGAGACTCCACAGTACAGTACGCCTATGTGTATCTGCTCCCCTACTTATGATTTAACAAAAGCTTTTCAGTTGTAACACCAATTTCCTTAACAGCTACTGTTCATTGAGGATCATTTGTATAAAAGAATGTTGGACTTCACTACTACTACCACTATCAGAGCTGGGTGCTATGATATTAAATACATATTTTGCTGACACATTGTAACCTGGCAGTGGAAGTA
The DNA here is from genome assembly GCF_900324465.2 of Anabas testudineus. Classification (NCBI taxonomy): domain Eukaryota; kingdom Metazoa; phylum Chordata; class Actinopteri; order Anabantiformes; family Anabantidae; genus Anabas; species Anabas testudineus. Next base: position 23,334,558 of record NC_046612.1, on the reverse strand, counting down.
AAACTGTTAACTTGAGTTAACTTGAACAAGCTGTGTGTTAGTTATAGCTACATCATTCAAAACAAAGCAAGTAAAGGTTTTGTATGAGTACATGAGGTTTTGAAAATGATGCTTTGTGAACATATTCTTTGTTTCTATCTTTATTCTTTCTTTCTTTCTTACCATTAATGGGTTTGGCCTAAGTTGTTAATTCCAAATTAAACCCCTTAGTTAGTTGTTGCACTGGTAAAAAGGCAATGAAATGCTATTGTTCTGATGTGTGGTAATCTCATCTCAAAACAAAGAAACTAGATGTAACGTCGATGGATTAATCATTAATCTGAGGGTTAATATAAAAATTCAAACACAACAGAGAATAATTCAGACTGAACCTTCATTTGAATGAGGAAGCTTATAATAGTCTGTGTTGCCATGAGGGGAAGACAATTAAAGATACAATGATGTAGAATGTATTAAATTACAAAATTATAAATACATTTCTCAGACATGCTTTTTATTTATTTTTTTTAAAGATGCATCTGGCCATGTTGTACACTGTATATTAATCATTTTGCAGTTCTTCAGCATGTGTAAATACAGTAAAATACTGAGTAAAGAGGTAGGTACAGATTATAACATCCCACTTTCTTTAAGTTGTCCCTTAGTGATGCTTCTTGTGACAAAAACAACTGGTGTAAACAACAAGACAAGGCAGCTTGTAGACTACAGCTGCGTCGCTGTCATTGCAGCAGAAGGAGTTAAAATTGGCAGATTAATTAAGTAATCACGTCGCGGTGATTTCCATTCCCATTGGCTGGTTTAATATTCATGCTGGTCTGTGTGGGGAAAATGACAAATAAAGTGGGTCATCTGGGTTGTCGTCATTTGATTGCTAACAAACATTTGATTGCTAAAAGTAAAGCCAGTCAAGCGCATCAATATTTAAATGGCAACACTATCAAAATCAGCTCATGTTAGCATCGTGAAATTTTCCCACCAGAGGGAGGTTGTAGGTTCAGATAGCAATCCAGCAGCTAGTAGCCACTGTTGCCTAAGCACTTGGCTCCTGTGGCGTGTTACATCACCTGAAAGCCCTCCAGGTGTCGTTTTAAAGGCTTCGACAGAAAACCATGATGATGCATTTCTTACGGGGCATGGCTGTGCTGTGTTTCTGCACTGCTGAGGCTACACAATTTACAGTTATATTGAATATGTGACCAGAAAACAGATGGATTCTTTGACCTTCAAAGCAAATCAACACCACAATGATAAACCGTATATCTGGTTGTTCAGCATCGACCCAGAATGTTCGCATTGTCCTTCCCAAAATAGTCCCACCAATATGTAAAGACAAGGGCATGTTGTCTCGTTGCTGCAGCAAGGTCCATCGAATTGCACACAACAAACCTTCAACATTGATTCTACAAGCTGTGTTGGTCAAACTCCTGTCAGATCGTGGTGGGAGGCTCAAAGCTCTCCCATTAGACTCATGCTATGGCAGTGTAGCATCTCCAAAGTGAGCTCTGGCTGATCTGTTAAAACAGAATTAGATTTCAAACAGAGTGGGAATAAATATTATTCGGTTCCCAGCAAGGCCCTGAGTGGTGCCTATGTGATACTACAACCTTTTAATGGAAGCTTATCAGCTGTAGCCAATGCCCTGCAAGGATCCTGTGTAATACCGCTGTTTGCTCAGAATCGTCATTGTGTTTAATAAATGTGGCTGAATATTAACTAATCTTTTGATCTCACTTTCATTAGGCCACCCCAAGTGAAGTGGGTTCTTCTCGACAAATTAAACCCCCCTCCGTCCCCGCCCACAACTCTGCGTCTTATACTCATGAGGGAAATGAGCAAGGACACAAATGCTCTTATTCAAAGATAACTGGTAAACTGCTTTAATTAGGCCTTGTATTCAAAGTACCCAACTTTCTTGGGGAGGGTTGTTATTATGTTCCCTCTCTGTAGCGGCTGCAAGGCGGCATATTCGACTCCATTTTCCACACACACAACATCACACCACACACACACGCATAAACAGAGTAGTTCTTTACACTGGGCCAGATTTACTCCTGTAGTATTTTAGAATGTGTCATGCAGGACAGGATTGCTCTTGCCGTTGGGAGTACTATTTCATTCAGTGATGACATGTGCCCACTTATTAGGTCCTCCACACAAGCTCAAATGCTTCCCAGCCCACCTATGTCTCATCATAAACAAGCTACAGCACCGATACATGCAGGATGATCAATGATTTTTCCCTAAAGGCCAATAATGCACCACATTGTTAGTAACATTTTGATTACTGAGGCACTGAACTGTAGTGTGTGTATTGCCTCATTGTCACATATATCTTCTATGCAGCATATACTGTGCGCTGACTGAGGTGAGCTGTGTACGTACAGTATTACACTTCAGTGTTTTACTTCCTGTCATTCCAACAGCTCTCTCAGCCATATATGAAACATGTTGATTTTGATTACTCAGTAATATGGTAGTGTCCCCATTGCCACAGCTAAATTGCTCTATATTCTATCTCAAAGCTATATAAGGACACATTTAGGTCATAACTAATCAACTTTTACTCTCCTTCCTCATTATAGTACCCATAGCTCATAAACAGAGGACTGAATACATGTTCACCTGTTCACTCCCCCCGTTAGGTCTGCATAATGTCTACTAATTATGTTTGCTCATCTATAAGCCTTAATTATGTTGGGAGCTGATAATTAGCTGGGTGGGAATAGGTGCATATGTTTCTTTGCTATCATCCTGGCAGCAATAATGGCTATTCTCATCTCTAAGGAGACACCAGGTTTTCTATGTCAGAACAGTTTTAAAGTGCATTAGCATTTAGAGCAACAATACTGTTGTTTTCTTTACCTGCATGCATACTACACAAAAAGAAAACTCATTCATACGCAAGTATGTGTACATAATAGTAAACCTATACCACCATTGCATCTATCTACAGTATATGATGGATTAATTGGCCAGGGTTAGTTAGTTATTTGTTACACAAAGTGATAATAAAAATGACAAATCGAAATAAAGGCTGTGAAGCAGATGCAGTCATTACTACTGCAGCCTACATGGTGCCTACATGCACCATTATCTTTATGCTGCACTTTACAATAGCACACTACTTCCTGTACTGGCACTGAAAACTGGTGCTGCAGGTAAAATGGGGAGGTTCAGCATCTTAGAGTAGGGATTCTAAGAATCTTGCTGCTCGTGTGCTGCTTCCTTGTTGACCTCAACCATGAAATGTTAGTTTCTTAAACCTTAACCTAAGCAGATCTTAAACACAGGGCTTGTGTGGGTTACTTTGGAAAACACAACACATTGATATATTACAATCCTTCATTTCCTTTCAGTAGGAAGCTGCTTTTCTTTGCCTTTCAGTCTAATTCTGGAAGATATATGATATATTTTTTATTCCAAACTGTACATTACTGGCATTAATTACTGCTATTTGGTTAGTTAAAGAGCTCACATCTTCGAGGGTCTGTGTGTAAAAAATAAACCCGCCAAGGGAACGATGAATAAATGGCTGCATTGAGATGCAGCTTCTTGACTGGATATGTAATGCCAGGCAGGCAGTAGGCTAAATATTCAGGCACATACTGTATTCTGTGAGACTCCTGTTCTACCTGTGGGAAGCGAGAGCTGAGTGAAATGATGCAGATTCTTGAGCGGCTGCACATTCACACACTTTTCCAGGCCATCTACAGGGGCAAGAAAGATTATGTGGACCTTTTGGAATATAGTGGTCATAAAATGTTATCTTATCCCTATCTAAGTCAAAAGTATTAACACATATGATGTCAATCAAGAACAACCATAAAAACCTCATAGTGCTGGAGGAAAACCCACCCAGCCACACACACACACACACACACACACACACACACACACACACACAGCACACTCAAATGTCTCTCCCTCAATCATTGCCACAATCATATATGCAGTACATAGCCTTCAGAGTGGCATTTCTCCTGGTCCCTTGCTGCTGAGGGCTTCCTGGCAAAGAGGATGCTCCTCTGGGGTCAGGACCAGAGGGACAGGCAGGGTTTCTGGCCAAAGCTCTGTAGCTTTCATGGAGGACATTATAGAGGGATGGGGAGGGTGGATCTGGGGGCGGGGGCTGAGAGTGACAGACATGGTTACGGGAAAAGGGTACACAGCAGAAATGCCAGCAGACAACACCGGCAAATGAAATGACAACAAATGTCATCGAGTGGTGGCCCTGTTAGGGTCCCTCTGCTGTTTAACTGCTAACGCAGGGCAGTTATTGTAAAATATACTGTTGTGTACTGTGCTCAATCCCACAGAGCACAGCCACTACAAACACGTAAAGGTCACATAAAGTAATTGAATAACCCTAACTAACTCAGGAGGGCTTGATTATGTTGTTGTTTTTCAGTGCAATGCTTCCTCCATTAGCTTCTCCCCTTCTCCCGCCGCCTTTCTTTTTTCACAGGGCTTATGCCAAAGCTACTAAAGCAGAAAAGTCTGGTTCTCTGGCTCTGCCCGTAGAGATTTAGCTCAAACTATGAGATTATTGCCTCCAGTGGAGCTCTGCCTCTGAGAAATGTTTGTTGAACTAAAACCCCTATTTGCTTCACATTGTCCCTTACACTGTAGCTGCATATGATGATGATGCTGTTGTACATCATGTTACTTGGGGTAAAAGTGCCTGCTAATTACCGAAGATGTAAAAAAATGTACATCACATCGTGGGGGCAGAAAAGATGGAAAGTGGCTTCGTGTTTGTTTTCCTTTCTGCTAATGTGTGCAGCCAGCTGTCCAGGTGGCTATTTTTTTAATCATCTCCTAGACAGTGACATGTGCACACTTAGCATACATTAGACACTGTGTTTGATGTGCTTCTATTTTACATGGCCTAAAGGGAGAACCCTTGCCATAAATTGTGAAAAGCTCTTTACCAGATTGCACCAACAAAAGCGCTCATCCTCATTTGCACCTCATTTGTACACTGCCAAGCAAAAGTGGCAGGATTTCTTTTTTTAGTGTGCGTGTGTGTGTGAGTGTGTGTGTGTGCGTGTTAAAATGCACATTCTATTGTCTCTCTAGCCCAGAAAAAAATTAACACATGTATATAAAGTGTAAAAATACCAGTACTATATTTATGAGTAATATATTACTGTATATTGATAATGGGATATTTCCCATTTTAATATAAATATTGAGTCATAAAATCATTCATGGTTAAATTCCATTTACAGTAGCTTCGGGTTTAGGGTCCTGCTATTGTGCACGCTGCTTCATTGTCACACTGTCGTGGCTTACTAGGACACGAAGAGAACAAAGGCATCGCTAATGTTATTAGCAACAGTAAGAGTTATTAGTAACAGTTTTTCTCCTGCTGTGACAACATCACGTTTTCTGTCTGGCTGATGATTGGTCAAATCGAATGTGCTGCCGCTCCCCCCCCCCCCCACCACTTGCTGAAAAAAAGAAATCTGCAGAGCAACAGCCACATGAGAGCAAATTTACTGAGAAATGTTAGCAATTGTCTTCACAGTGAGAGGAGTTAAAGCGTGCCCCAAAAAGGCTATTGCAAAGGCTGTCACCATAAGGGGGTTGTAGTTGGAAAAACTGGAAGCACAATCCTTGCATTGGCCAGACAGAGAAGTGAATAAGCAAGTGTGTCACAGTCACATAGCACATTTCTATATTTCACATTTCTATTTAACACAGTTAAACACAAAATGCACTGTCAAGTACATAAGAACCTACTATTGCATCAAAACACATATTAGAGGTGCAATAAGCAACTTGTGCTAGTTCACAACTGAAAATCAACCCAGCGTGCTCCACCCTGCCCTCCTTCACACACGCTTTTAACAACAACAAAAAAAAAAAATCCTCCCTTAAGCCACCGCTTGCTACCAAGCGCGAACCTTTTCTTCAACCCAAACAACAAACAAACAAACATTAAAACCAGTGTCACTGCATTTTCTTCGACTCTGCGGCCCGTGCGCCTGGCACGAATACGTGGGACCACCATCTTTGTTGATGTGTTAACTTAAAGTTCGACTGCCTTTGATCAGAAGGATCGGATCTCAGAGGGGAATGTGATTAAAAGTGACATTCTGAATGCCGAAGAACCCTAACAGCAGGGCAGATTTTCCACGCAGTGTGAAGTCGTAAGCTCATAAAAGACATACACCAGTGATTCAAACCATGTAGCCCAAGCCCACTATTATAATACAGACCTCGCTCTCTGTCGCCTTCTCTTTCTCTCTTTGCCCTCGTTCTCCTTTTACCCTAACTCCTTTTCTCTTGTACGCATTCTTTTTAAAATTGTATTCTAGTTGAATATGCGCTTTGCTGGATGACTTTCAAAGCTACTTGTTCCACTTTCTTACATTTATGCTAATTGGAATGCAAATATTGAGGTTTCATTTTAAGCTGCCGGTTTAAGGAGAGGGTGTGGGGATGAATGACAGTGTATTGACAGCCATGGCTCTCCACTCAGGGTTGTGAGGGATTTCCAGGGATGAGGAGTTGACAGTGGTAGCAAAGGACAACCAATATGTTCCTTCTCATCTTGACTGAATAACATTTCACACTGCGCTATTTTTTGCTTCAATTGCACTCTGTAAGCCTGAGTAGGGAGCCTTTGAAAGGGCTATATGTGCTGAGCCTGAACAGTGGGCTCTTTTACAGTAGGTGTAGTGTTCAGTGTGTGCACACCAGCCTAATCCCTTGAGTCACAGAGGAGCACAGAGCAGGGGTTGCAATGAACTGAATAAGTCTTAAAGCCTGCGTTGATCAAATGACTTGCCCAGCTGAGACCTTTTAACACACACTTACCTGGGAGAAGAGACTACTTCACTATAGTTACAGTATGTGTAATAAATACCACAGCCTATTCAGCTTCGTTTAAGTGCAGGTGAGGACAGGAAAGATCATTGAGCTGAATAACTTCAGATGCACTTTGCTCCCAATGCCAGGTGTAGATATGCAACGTACCCGCCATGTTTCGTCCTTCATACAATAAAAAATAAAAACTTTGAAAAAGAGAAAGCACACACATCAGTGGAGGTTCACCTTCAGCATTATGTGATTGCATAGTACATGCTCCCTCTTGACTCAGACTACTGTATTTGAAAAAAAGAGATGAGAAGAATGTTTTTCTCTTTTGCACAAGAGTTTCGGATTGAGATATGGTAATAAGCTGCAGCTCGGTGTTTGTATGTCATTTGTAATTCTTTCTATAATTAAATAGCTGCATAAGTGCTGTTTGTTTAGCTAGTACACCAGCAACAGTAGTGGACAGAGGCATTATGTTTTTAGATTATCTGCTCATTCCATTCATGTGAGCTGGATGTTGAAGGAACACCTTGGAAGGATTTCTTCATATTTGGCACAAGTGGATGCTTGTGCCAAATTTGAAGAAACTACTACATTGCCAAGGCCATGTGACCTTGTGTCGATCCCATTCTTGTCAGTGCAATGTCTCAGGAATGCCAGGAGGGAATTTATACACCTGCCAAAAGCAGCCAACTGGGCTCATGTATGAACTGATTAGAATACCAGTCTGCAAATAATAACTTAGTTGGCAGAGGCCGCAAGGTGGTAATTCTGTAGTTGTGTTTAACATAACACTAGATTCAGTTAAAGTGGCTGTATTTGATAATTTTAACCTACATTAGATGTATTAGATAACTTCGTGAAAACTATTGCATTATCATTCAAATCAGCAGCCTCAGATTTACAGCGCTTTGTAGTGAGTGATGTTGGGTGAAGAAATATTGTGCTAACATGGCTCTGACAACAAAAAAAAGCTGATGTTAATCAGTTGGACAAAGACCAACATTTACATTGTGTCTACTAACTGTGCGACAAACACCTTCACAAAACCCTAAAAATGAAGTTATATCTGCTGAGTAGTACTCGATGATTTCACTCTGTGTGGCTCAAATTTTTATTTCACTCGCTGCATGTTTGTCGAAATCAAAATGCTTAAAAAACACACAACACTACCTGTGCACCACAAAATGGAAAAGAGGCACAGTTTGCAACTAGCTGATGTTTGGCAGATAAAAAAGAATTTACCTCAGTTTCCCTCAACAGTTGAGACTAAAAGCAAAAAAACTGTATGAATATTATTTTACATTTATGTGTATGTGTCCAAATAAGTAACTATTTGCTAAGTTGGTCATAAATACTTAGTGATACTATATATTATTGTGTGCACAGCTTGTTTCTACTGCCCCCAAGGTGCAATACAATTACTGTAGGTTTAAAGTTAGCCTCTGATCATCTTGAAAGATGTTAGCTATAGATATTTTTGTGTAACTAACATTACTTGTGACTTATGGCTCTCTGCTACTTGTGCTACTGCTCCTCTGCATTTATCACTAGCTACTATCCACAGTGTCTCCTAAGGACAAAGCAAACAAAAGAGTTGAAAACAGGAAACACACACATTTTAATAGATTTCCATTGTACGTGTCTTTTTTGACTAAGCTAAAGTGTTGTTATTCAGCATATGCAGAGGTGTGTTTTCATTACAGATCAGCTTAATTACTCTTATTATGGTCTATACTCTAAATTTCCTATTGGAATGCAAATGCATTTAAAGGTTTAAAACTGAATACAGACAGAAGAGATAAACTTGTCAGACTTACACGTCTTATAGCACCCTAAGCCACAGATAACGCATGTTGTAAATTAGTTTCACTTTGACTTGACACCCAAGGAGCAATGCTCTGTTGTTTCACTGTGCTTCTTCTACAGCACTTATACTGAGGTAGGCAACGGCCATACTTTAAATACTACAAAACCCTGTTGAGCGGCACACAATAAGCTGACGCTTGCATGCAAGGATGATGATTTCCACGCTCTCTTAAGGATGAGTCATTCACTACACAGTCTGTGGCCACATAAGATGCTAACAAACAAAACCCTAAACAAATTGCAGGTGCTTGAATCTAAGCAAACATCAACCACAGCAGCAGGCAAGGTCAGTTTAGGAGAAATGACTCATGGAACTGGAGAAGCTAATGACATCAAGAAGATCTTTTTGTATGGTACTTGTAGATTTCTAATAAAATGTTAAATATACAAAGGAAGTTAAATGTGAACTGTTGATGTCTTTAATCTTTTGGTCTTCTGAAGGACCAAATCAGGTAACTAGGGCACTTGGATGTGAACCGGAATGTCCTCTGCATTGTCCCACACACACTGTGTCTTTGTATGTGGAATAAAAATGTTGAGGCAAGCACAATTCAATTTGAGAAGCATAATAGAATATTAAAAATACATTTGCTAAGCCAGGGAATACAGTGGAGAACAGGCCTATCCATTAAGCTGTCTAATGTGACATACAGTTGTATAGAGTAGGACACCTCAGGGGGAAACACATCAACAAGAGTTAAAGGGCAGAGACATTGTTTCATTTCAGATTGCTGCCTCTTCTGTAGCACCACATTTAGAATGTGCAAATGATTGCTTTTAGTTGTATTATCTGTTATTTTGCATGACACCATCATCAGTTTGGTGAATTGATCTAATACAAATGAAAAAGAAGAAAAGAAGAAAAATGGAGATCAGTGTTTTGCACAAAGGTCTGACATACCATATCTCTCTCTGTATTGGTCTGTGGGGTGGTGGATGGTGGTCAATTCAGATGTTGGAGGTGTTAAAAACCTGTGGCTACGAAGAAGGTCATTAGATACTGGGGAGAAATGGACTATTTTTGTATATGCAAATGACAAAGTAAAGTACAACAGCAGGTTTGTCTGGAACTGCTATTGTGTACTTGTGGAAGTTAGTAAAAGCCTGGGGAGGACATTAAAGTTTAGCAATCCATCCCAAGCTATTTCCCAATGTTCATTGTTCCATATCAGCTGTTACTTACTTACTTTAGAGACGAGACAACACACAGCAAGTTAAAGGAAAGATTGGGGCATATGTGGCTCAGGGGGTAGAGCAGGTCATCCACTAATTGCAGGTTCAGGGGTTTGATCTCCAGTTCCTTCAGTCTGCTTGTCAGAATGTCCTTGGCAAAGACACTGAATCTCAAGTTGATCCTGGCTTGTGTGTGTGTGTGTGTGTGTGTGTGTTCCTGAATTGTAGGCTTCTTTGGATAAGAGCATCTGCTTAATGACTAGATGTAAATGTTAATGAACTACAAACTAAAACAACACTGAGATAAACAATATGAAATATGGGAAGATCTGGAAAAATGTAATTGACTTCAGGCAATGATAATGAAATCAAATGCAGCGTAGTAAACAAATTAAATGGAATATACTGAAAAGAAATTGAATGCCAAGCTATGAATGAACAGAACTGGTAAATCAGATTATGGAATTTATAGGAATGGATTAGTCCATAGAAAATAGTTGGCCGATGTGATCGGATGTTTGCATTTGTACTTATTTGTGGATATTATTCCACAGTCTTAAGAAGCTATCAAAATCAGATTTTAGAAATTAATTTCCAAAGTTGTGCTTCATTAATGCATAAAGTCCATATTTATTGGCTCAACCTGCACATGAAAAAAAACATTTAGAAACAACTGTTTAATCACCAGCATTTTTTCTCAGCACGTCTATAAACAGTAGTGAAAAGCTTCTCAAAAGCAATTTCTATATTACAGCATGCTTGTATTAAATAGAATTGTGCTAATAATTGAATTGTCCCCTGTGTTATCACGGAAACATTCATATATTGGTAAAGCAGTATGTTGACAGGTAGATGAGGGCATGGTCATTCAGACTTGCCAAGTGTACACCGTTAACTATACAGATAAGGTCAGACTGCGGTCGCCATTCCCCTTAACCATATTTAATAAGAAAGCAAGGTCTTTGATATGTTTTATTTGGACTCGACACATTTAGCAGAACTCGTTCTAGCAGATATCTGTGACTGAGTGTTACAGCCGACATTTATTTGTGCAGAGAATCGTAATGTGTGATAATCTTTTGACAGTAAAACATATATTTTATGTGATGTGTAAAGTAGGTTGTCAGGTTCCCCCAATGAAGCACTGAGTCACCTTGGGGAAAAAAAAAAAAAAACATCTTTGTGCAAAACAAAATTGCCACAATACACAAACAAGTTTAAAATATGCCTCACAGATGAGATCAGAATGAGCAGCAGGAAGGCTGTGCCACTGACTCATCGACCACAAGTCTCACGTTCATCTGTGATATGTTAACGTTGAGTTCATTGAAATGTTTAGTTGCTATTAGTAGAGTTTGTTCTCATGAGCACCAAAGACAGTGGTGGAAAAAACCTGCAAAGCATCACAGATCCACAGGGATACAGTAGCTGACGTTAAAATCTAAACTTTATATACAGTATAATGGTAATTAATAGTTATATGTTATAGATCCATGTCCTGAGATATGTTACTAGTGCTAAAAAAGAGTTGCTTTATTTATGGTTTGCTATATTCTTGCTTTTCTCTGATATATAGAGAAACAAGGAGTTTTCAATGATCTGGTCACTGTATTTTTCCAACAGTAAACTATTCAGGCTTTGGGTCACACTTGCCCAGCTCCACTGTGTCATTATGCTTTAATTAGGGGAACAAATGTTCCCTGTCATATGTATAACATCACTCAGAGGATGAGAATTTGTGCTGGCCTTCAAATTAACTTTAGTAATAATGGGTTTAAAATAAATTGTCTGGCTGTCCCACAATGACAAAGCTTATTTCAGGACAATCTAGGATCTTTGTCCAAAAAGATCATACCAACTTTAACCGAACAATATGTAATATGAAGCAGTATTACAGACTTTATGGTCATAACATACTGTCCACCTGGTACTGTACTGTAATTCCCTTCTTCTCACAATATTTGAGTTGCAGCCCTGCTCTAATTAGCTGATTTACTCTTATAAATTCATGTAATAAACTGTGGGTTTGTGTTAATGTGGGGGATGATAATGATGTATATACAGTATATGTTCAAAAAGGAGTAGATGGATATACAGGAGTGTACTGTGACTGGAGATATTGCTATGTTTTGGACAAACACAGTGATTCTTTGCTGCTGGTTTATTATCAACATATTTAAATATAATTAAACATCTAGTCTAATCTAGTCTAAACTTAGCATTTATTTCATTGTAAATGAACAAATAAAAAAATAGAAGTAGCATAATAATGGGAATAATAGTCAAGTACGAGCTAACTGTACTTGATTAAATGTACTTAGTTACTTCCCACCCTGTGATGAAGGCTCTATATGCTGGGATTCACTTATCAAGGCCAGTAAATAAAGCTTATCTCAGTTGATCTTCTTGCCAGTTACTTTTTATGATTCATTTTCATCGCCGTAATTAGTCTTTTACAGGGCTTTTAATCAGCACACACTTTAGGCCGAGTTTTGAAGTGCCAAATGAACGGGGTTTGTTGTAGGTCATTAGTACTTGTTTGTATTACAGGATGACATTTTTTCAGCAGAGGCTAGAAAGCCGTGAAGACGGCGTTTCCTGTCAGCCCGCAGGCACTTTTTACACTGACTCAAGGCTATGATGAAAGGTCAGCGGTGGGCTAACAAAGACAAGGGTGAGAGGAAGAGAAGCACACGAACCGAGCATTACACACCGTAGGCTGTGTGACCACACACAGATTTAATAACAGTCCACCGGGCACAAAGGCAGCGTGGCCGTGGGGGGGGGAGAGGAAGGAGAAAAATAAAAGAAAGAAATAAAAGAAATGCACTCACACACATGCACTTGGTTATTTGTCATACGGACAGATACACAACACCCTAAATCATGTTATTTTAGTTCACAAAAAGCTTACTGCCTGGTGCGCTGCTGGGCTGTGATGTTGATGTGAACAAATTAAAGACGCAATCTGTGACCTCTTTACTGCATCAGTGTTTTCTCCCATGTACTGTTGTGATATTTCTAAAGCTACTATATATATATATATCTATCAAAAGTATTTCATAACTGCCTTATTTTGTTTTATTCCAGGACATATTAGATATTTAAAAAGACTCCTGTTCCACCAAGGTTTTCTTCCCAATACATCGGGGTGTTTACAGCAGCAAATAAAAAGCTTTCATGAGCTGAATACTGACGAGTTCGTATCACCGTGATGCAATAACAAGATGGAGAAGGTTTTCTTTTCCTTCAGATCATTACTTAAAGCTACAACAAACACTTTGTGTAATAGGTATTAATTATTCAGAAAAGTCATTTAATCTCGCCTTATACAGACAAGGTGTTCACACGGATCTAAACATTACACTGAATATTTATTAGAACGAGTTTTAGCAGCTTCATTTAGCTTCTGACTTCACAGGATTTCTCCCGCGATCCAATGAATTTTAATTTTTCCTTCGCTGTTTAACGCCGATAAGTTGTTCTGTCAGGGTTACATTTCTACTCTTCTCTGCCCTCCCTCCATCCATAGCTTTTTTTTTTTTTTTTTTTTTCGCATTTGATCTGTTCTTCACACTCATTTTTCAGACACTTCACACAGAACAGAAAGCCTCACCGCTTTCTGTTTATGAATCCACTGTCACGAGTGCACACGTCTTTTGCCGGGAAAAGCTGCAAATGACTTTGCCACTCTGAACTCTGATTCTAAATGCTACGTTCAAAAGTTGAATGCATTTCATCAAATTGCTAAATTACACCAAAAATTTCAGCAACCAAGCTCATATCCAGGTAAGGTGGCATAATGTGGGTAGCCCAGGAGCCAAAATGTATCACAGAGGCTGCTGTTATTGAGTTTGACAGGTTCTAATAAGAATCACATCTTCCTGTTGTTTTCAGACAGAGAGAAAAAAAAATTCTTTTTGCCCGTGATTGGAATGAAAGCTTTGAGGAGCGCGGCATATCTCCTCTTTCATTTGCTTTCTTCTTCAAAGCAGCTGAATGCTTATGACACACTCCAATGAGAGCTACACATCCACGAAACCTCTTGCCACAGACGCTTTCATGCCATTACCTAGCGATGCCGAGGCATCAGCGGCAGAACTGATCCTGATTTCAACGAGAACACCTCCTCGGTTTCTTTGCTGCTCCTTCATGCCATCGCTCCCCCTTTTCTCTTTCACATCATGAAAACAAAGCAGTGCATGGTAATGTAAGCACACTGTGATGGATGGTAACAAAAGTACTATTAGTGAACTTAAATCCAAATTAGAGAATATTTACTTTTTATGCAGTTACCTATGACAGGTCAGAAGGAAATACTGTGCTTTGACTTTGCTACATCTATTTTTGACAGTAGATTTCACATAAAGCATCAAAATAAAACTGTAGAGCTGTTGTGTGACCCCTCATGCAATGCAGTGTATGGTTTGGGCCCCTTGTTCGTGCAGCTGTTAGCAGCTTGTTTATTTCTAATGAAGTTAAAAAAAAGAATTCTTTTATTAAAGGCACGATAATATTGACAGATATATTGAGCTTGTTTAAAGGGCTTGGTCACTACCTGTTAAATACTGTTAGTTAGAATTCAAGTAATACTATTAGATATACACTGATTGCACATTTTTTTATAGTCTACACAGCATTTGTGCTTTTCCAGATGCAAACAGGTGCAAGTGATAATAGAAACAGAAGATGGTGCCAAATGTGGTTGTGTTTGTTCCTCCACATCTTATTTTGGCCTTATAGGTGTTACAGCTTAGTATATTCTTCACTCACAGTACATAACTTCCATGCAGACGACATGTGTGTATCTGTGACATTCGTCTCAGTGTAACTGTGTGTATGACAGAGCGTTTAAAAAGTGGAGCACTTCTCTTCTCTAGTAAAGATGAGTAAAAGTGCTCCCCCATGGTTATTAGACCGATGATGGGCAGCTTGTTCTTTTTAATAAAAAGATCCAAACCAATACAGCAGAACTTGTGATATAATCTATGTACCCAGTCTCTATTAAACCACAAACACGATTATTAAATGGAGCATAATGCACTGGATAGAGTATGTTCCTATGTATTTTTTGAAGGGGAAGAGATTCTAGTATCCATGTTGTACAAAGTGACATAGAGCTGAGTTTGACTTCAGAGCTCCATATATAGTTAAGATTAGAGGTCAAAGAAGTACTCAGATCATTGAAATAAGCAGAGGAAGCGTGGAAGTGCAAAAGTACTTGCCAGAAGTATTAAAGTACTCACTTATCAAGTGAATATAGTGTAGAGTAAACATATGATCTAAAATGTGAAGTAGCATGAAAGTAGCAAGATGAAAATAAGGTAAGTGTACTTACTTAAGTTTAGGCATAAAAACAAATAATGCAGTAGTCAGACAGGCTGGATGTCAACACACTATGGAAACCTTCAGTAGTGTATTAGTAGATTAACTGTCAATATGTTGACATGTGACGGTAAAATTTGCTCCACCTCAATGGTCTGAGTCACAGTTTGGTTGGAGATACAGGTTGAAGAGCAGGCTGCATATGTCTGCTAAGCTGACTTCTTTGAGTGTTGTCTTTGGCCCTTGACTGACAGGCAGGCCTCTTCAGAAGACACAAAGGCCTTTTCACGCTGCTAATACACATTTCTTCACATGTGTAAACTGGCCTGATGTATACATCCACTGAGTTTGTGTAGTAGTAGGATCTTAACTGTGTTAATGTATTAATGTATAGATAGACAGTAACTAAAGGTCTGTATACTTCTTCTACCTCTGTAAGTAGATTCATTATATTAAATGTCACAGTGCGTGCAGCCTCCTCAAACACTGCACATGTGTTCCTTTTTAACAGAGCAGACATTAATGAACAGCTCTGTCCATCAAGCTATATATGGACAAAACTGCTTTTTAAGCCTCAGTCTCTGAAGCATTGGGCAATTACGGACACCTGTTATTCAGTTAATTGCCCAATTAACTCATCCATCATTAAAATAAAATAGGTCACTTAAATTAGTGCATATTTATGCCAACCTATGGGTACTAAGAGCACAGGTGTTTATATATTATGGATGAGTGTTAGCTAAGCTCGAGTAAAGGCATCTTCCATCTGCTCCCACATTTAACATGTTTTTTTAAAAAGACTGTAATTGAAGAGATCAATAAATTAAATGAAAATGAAAATCTCTGGTGGAACTCACATTCAACCAGCTTCAAAGAGTGTGCGCACTTTCACCAGTGTAACCTTGATGGAAAATAAAGAGAATTAGGAGTGCTGCTGTCTCTCTCGTGCTCTGCCAGGCAACGCAGCGCTCTGTCAGGGAGTAAAAAGGTGAGGACACAGAAGCAGACAGCCTGCCTATGAGGAGGTGAGGCTTCTCTGTGCTCCTTGTCCCTGGCTAATTGCCTGCAGAAATTTATCCTGTCAGTGAAATTAGGTTTTCTGAAGTAATGGCACATATGGATGTGCTGCACAAAGACCTCATCTGCACATGCATGGATTCTGTCTGTGATACAGACACCCAAAATAAAAAAATTAAAAAGTCCACTGTGACAAACCAAAAACAACAACTGGCCTGTCAGAGAGAAAGAAGATGAGAAACAATGCAGATAGAGCTTCTGATTGTAATAATCTGCATTTCTTTTTCTCCGAGATGTGATTACATGGAGATGCTATTGCCTTTTCATTTCCCCAGTGTTCAACAAGCAGAAAATGTCTTTTCCTTTATCTTACGCTAATGTGACAAACAGCGTGCTTTGTGATTTCTGCCAAAGACATCAAGTGTCTCTTTTGATACAAATTGGGTGGTGTGAGGCTTGCTGGGAGAACGGGAGAGCAAGAGGAGGACGTCAAGGGAAGAGGGATGAGCATTCATGAAGAGCGTATATCAAAGCAAGTTGTTTACACTTCACAAACTCTAATCATAATCATAATAATCTTAATCATAATCTGCAAAGGGCATTCTAAACAGCCAGGATATCTATCTGCTGCGGATGAGCCATGCTTCAATGTGGACTCATCTATTTCAGTGAGAAATAGTCTTTCACTGGAAGCTTTGGCACATGGATGTTTGCAGGCTGCTTTCTCAGTGGATGTATAAACTGTACGACTGACTAAAACTAAAATCATAAACAGGTGGAACAATGAGCTAGAAATAACAAAACATATTTTAACCTCATGCACGAGCCCCAAGCATAAGCCTCTGTTCACAACTACCTCTGTTCGTCAGGCACAAGCAGCTTCACTTCACTTCCACTTTGTTTCTATCCATGACACTTTCCCGTGGCGATAACATAACAGCTCCCCCCAGTGTTAGGAGGAGGAAAAGCTTGCAAGTGCTTTTTTTTTAAAAAAAAAGAGAGAAAAGGAAATTGAGGACAGTGAATCTGAATCTTTCATTTGCTCAATATATAAAATTTTAATTTGAGGGATTTCTCACTGTCATGAAATAGAATGTGGACTAATTTTGTAGTGTGAACCCACACTTCCACTACTATATACTATACTGCAAAAAACAAAACAAAACAAAAAAAACATCTTTCACGATGTTTGTGAGTGAATAATATGTCTGTTTTACTAGTATGTAATAATAGTATTTAATTTATTATGCAGGTATGAAGGCCACAGAGTACGTTAGTGATAAAAACAGGACGATCAGCTTGTAAATAAAAAAAAAAAAAGATTTAGCACTCCTGCATTTTATTTTGAGATTTCAGTGCTTCGTTATTCTCCCATGAGTGTTTTGGGCGCCTCTTTTGGGATGAGGTGTGTTCTACATTTTCAGATGGGCTTGTTCTGCCGAGTTCCCCCACAGTGATGTACCATCATCGCTTGAATTATCACCTTTGCAAAAAAAAAAAGAATTGTCCTGTCAGGGTCTGCTGCCAAAAATGGGAGTTGTATAATGGAAAGCACAACAAAAAGCCTGTAGGATTAATACCACGTCAATCTAAGCATATTAGAACTTTCTGCAGGAGGGGTTCAACCATCTCTTTTCTGGGAACTGGTTAAATTTACAGTCTAAAGAAATGTTTATGGTTTTTGCAGGGTTTTTTCCACAGTTTTCCTATTTAATGTCTTGCAAAGAGTAAAAACAGATCTTTAAGCAGGAGCTAAATATAGATTTAAGAACAAAAACCCTATAAATAAAAGAAATAAAAAAAAACATCAATCTATGTTAGATGGTCTGGATGTGTGAAAATGACTTTTTCTTCTCTTTTGGCCGCTCTATCTCTCCTCAGTCGTCAGAATAAAATACTCCATCACATTCTGAAATCAAAATTTCCTTGGCTTCCCATGCCCTACTGAAAAATTAATTCACAATTTTACTATTTTAATCTGACTTCAAGAAGCCATAAGAGAAAAGATAGAGAGAAAAAAATCCCAGGTGTAATATAAAATCAAATGCATTAGTTGACAAGGCACTGATCAATGTCAAATCCATCATGCAGTGTGAAGTGGGTGGGGGGGGGGGATTGATCTCTTTCCATTTGAGGCTGTTCTTCGTCTGTGGAGCTAGTCAGCATTAGGCTCTGCTGCCTGCCCCTAATACAAATGCATCAGTGTGCTCTGTAATACCATGTCCGCTATTCCCAAATGCAGCCCCCAAAGTCAACTGAAGGTTGTTGGCGGCTCATGTAAATGAAGCTTGATTGTAATAGTTCTAAGTGGATTCCGCCCACACAATCCTGTCACATTCGCTCATTGTTATCCGCGGTCCCCCGCCCCACCCCCCACCCATCAGGGTTTACGACGTAAATAATAAAAGTTGTGTCACTTTGCAAATTACCCAAACAGCTTATCACTTATTCATTGTGGTGTATCACAACAACTCCTTGGTGCGTACAAAAGCCACAGCAAGTCAGACACAGGCTTTTGTTAATGAACTTGGAAGATTACCAGATCTGAAAATTAACTCACAGTGTTGCCGCTTCCTTTCCCCTTGTGTGCACGTCTCCTCTGTCTTCTTTTTCTATTTACCCACCCGAGACAAAATAAAGACGTAAACAGTTATGAGGAAGTACAAAAATATGTTTTGGTGGTCTTGTCGGTTTCTGTTCAACTTGACTATTCTCTTGTTAGCCCTCAGTCTCAGGGAGAAACTATCGCAGCTTGCGACAACCGTTCCACAATGGGTAGTAAGCCTTCTCATTAGGACTGAGTTTAGCGCTGAGGAAACGAATGAAACCCCCCCACAGAACACAGAATAAAGGAAACACGACACCTTTCACACATGCCACGTTGACAGCAGCCTGACATGGGATATCATCAGAGCTTTTTCCTCTTTACCTCTGCTCTATGTTCCTTCCATCCTCCCCTTCTGAACGGAAAAGGCTCCAGGACAGTAATTGAAGATGTGTCACGTACATATGCCTCACAACATAATTGAAACTCTCAAACAAACAGCTGAAGTGCAATTTGGAGTCCATCAAAAAAACCCCAATGCTCATCAAATAGCAACTGGACAGCAGTGAAATGCAGTCGGTGGAACTTAACCATGCAGCAGTTAGGTGATTGAGTTAACGGCACGGCACAGTTAATTTTTAGGACCCCCCTTTTGAAAATGATCTTCTGCTGTTCATTCGCCCCTGCTCGCATGGCCCCCTGTAGCCATTTTCTGCCTGGCTGCCCTTAATTCTGATCTGCAGCCACCTAGCTCACAGAATACAGTGAGGTACAGAGGCAGAATATTCCCGAGGTGGTCACCGAGAAGCCATAGATAGAGACGGATTGATATCTCAGATAGGAGAAATTGCAAAACTTTTATGTAGAGTGCAGAGTGAGATTCAGAGCAACTGAATCCAACCATTTTAGTATGACTTCGGCGGTTGCCTTTTTCCATTCCTGCTCTCACACCATGATAAATGTATTGATTGAATAAATCATTCCTGTTTTCGTGTTTGATGCTCCGTTTTAACTTTTTGATTGAAGTTCTGACTCGCCATCTTCGCAGAGATTTAGCACACTTTCTTGTTGGTGAGTCAGGCACTGACACGTGAATATACAGTGATGAGGTTCATGAACTGACCATCTTGAAGTGACTTGTGTTTGTGTTTCCCCTGTGCTGGCCATGTGAACGAATCGCTTGAAGTCTTTATAATGGTACCAGAAGACACTGAAGAGCACCATTGTTATCTTTGAAAACTCAACATTGATTTATTTAATCACAACCACAGTTCCTTCGCCTTTGTAGTATGTTGATCTAACTTAATCAAGCAGCTTTGTGCACAGATTTTATCAAACATTTACCAATGGAGACTTCAGATTATGACAAATCCAATAACTGAAAACTGTTTTGGAAGAATTTTGGTGCTCAAAAGTGTCACAGCACTCCCTGCGTGGTAAAAAGTGTAGGGTCAGGATGAGGAACAAAACGTTGTTGTGTTGTTTAACCAAACTGCAGCAGCAGCAAGTCTCTCCAGAGTCTGCAGGCAGCGCGGATCACGCAGGTGTAATATCCACAGGCCAGAATGCTAGCAGGCTAATCAAGGTGGAAATGCTTGAATTTATATGTGGTTGTCAGGTTGGTAACAAATACACTATACAGTACCTCTGTTTCCTGGACTCACTACGTACCAGTGTGTACTTGCAAAAACTACTAATATAGAGACTGATCCTTTCATTTTGGGCCGGCACCATTTTTTAAGACATGAACAAATTCATTCTCTTGCTAAATTATGTATTGGTGTAAGACATATGATGAGATAGTATTACTTTTAACCTAAACATTTACCGTGTTTCCCTACCCAAAACTATGATCTTCCCCCTTCCAAGTATGGAGGTTATTTAAACTCTAGTGATGCCACATCATAAAACATATTTATTTGACAACAGTGATTCATTTTTTAAGCTGCAGAAAAGTTATTTAAAAATATTTGAACGAACTGAAAAGACAGCATTTGAAAATGAAACGTTCCACCTATATACTGTAGACATGACTGTTACTTAAAATACTGAATTAATAATATATAAAACATAAATAAATACAATACAGCAAATGATCAAAAATGTTTTTTTCCTCCCTTCCACTTCCTTCTTTTCCTCACAGACACTAAGCAGTCTCATAACCCTTGGGGAAGGCCAGGGCTTTGCCGTCAAGGGATTATTCAAGTTTAGGGAATAATGACCCCCTTATCTCTCACAGGCTCTTTGCAGAAGCTTCTCTTGGGCCCTGTCAGTTCCAGGCCCTCCAGTCTGGATGGATATATCAATGGAAATTCCTCCCTCACTATTACACGCTTTTCCTCATCTTGCTTTCCCCGCCTTTTGCCCTTTTCTAGCTGATAATACCTCATTGTGGAAACCATAAAAAGGGGGGTAAGTTATCTCATTTTCACCTGAGGTGATTTGTTAGGGGTGGACTTTTCTTTTTTTTTACTAATGGCTTTTAACTTTGCTCCGCTCCATCCATGGTCTTCCCTCTCTCTCTTTCCCTCTCTCTCTCTCTCTCTCTCTCAAGCACACACACACACACACACACTCTTAATCTCACTGTCTTTCGCTCTCTGTGGTGCGTTGGGATAATGGGCTTCAGCTGTGAACACTGGTCTCATTTTAATTCCTTTTATTCCAGTTAGTCCAGCCACCGTACATCTTTAAATGCATTCAGAGATTGTCCATTCAATGTCAATTGAAGTTAATTGTCCATTGACTTCCTCACCTCCTCCGAGCACATATTATTGCCTTCATGAAGGGATTATCTCATTGTGAACCACTGCTATGGTCAAAGTGGGCCTAATGTCACCTGGACAAGAAGGTGGAGCAAAAAAGGTTTTAGGATTTGTTCATTTAGTAGCAATATTTAAAAGTCTAATGTTGATGTTAAGATGTTGGATTGTATAATTAACATATACCTACTACTGGTACGCTCTAATGCAAAAAGTCGCCTTGTACCATTAACTTTAGTTTGTGGTTTTATAATTATTATCTATAAGAATCAGATTCAGGAACAGAGAGCAGAGCTAGTTCTGACACAATCTTTAACAAACAAAATAATCCTTCAGGAACTTATCTTATGATATTGGGAGCCAGGGTCTAACGTTTCAGAGCTAAAAAAAAAAAACAATGCTAACTTTTGGGTAAAGAAATGATTCTGTAATTTATGACTTATGCAGAAATGTGAAGTTCAATTTGGAGATTTTGCTTGTTAACATGTGTGACATAATTCAATTAGCAGCAGTCAAATATCAAATATGAAAAACAATAAAAGTGAGAGTGAGGTAGAATAGGCAATAAAACAAGGGCATACGTTTGGTCTTGACATTGGTTAGGACAGTCAACCTATTAGTCATGATTTTATTTTAAACCAAATATGTTTCAAATGTTATATTTACTCAACATGCTGATGTCTTTCTGCAGCTTCAAACTGTAGCTGATAATTGAAACGTTGACGATGCACCTGTTTCCTCACTAACCTGCTCTGCTTCCACCTGATGCTGTTTCCTACAAACAAACTCATTTAATAATCGTGACATTTTCATCTGGGTTCTAGACTGAAATTCAACTCGTAATTTCATGCAGCCACCCAATTTATGTTGACTCCTGCTAGAAAACGTGATTATTAGTTTACAGCTAACATAAGCCAGTTTGCTATTTGGCATCAACTAACATGGTTAAATACCCTGTCTGTCCAAACAAACAAAAATTACCACTACCTATATACCTACCTACCTAATATACTGACTATACCGATATAATAATCGCATTATTCCGTCAATTGATTTTTTCTTTTCTATGAGTGGATCAGGGAGCATGACACATCATTTACATATATGGATTGGCCACCACAGGGTCCAGAACTTAACCCCATTGAAAATCTTTGAGACGTGCTGGAGACTACTTTGCACAGTTGTTCAACTCTCCCATCATCAGTACAAGATCATGGTGAAAAATGAATGCAACTGTGGAATAAATGTTGTGTAGGATTGGTGGAACAGGGCCAGTTGAAAAGTATGAGTTGCAGCATCTCAGCTCCGAGCTGAAACACTTATTAAACAGCCCAGTATTTAAAACATTTATATTTCCTGAAGTCCTTGGCAAAATCAAACACAGAGGCAGAAATGAAGACAGAAACATTGCAAGAATGGGTCTGAACAAATTTTCATGTGGCTCCCTGGTGGATCAGTGAGAAGAGAACGATGAGTAAACAGAACAGAACATCCAAACTTGACAGTTTCACTGGCTAGCAGGAGGTCTTCAGTTTCTTGAAAAGGGGTTGTTTGCTGTGAGGGATGCCTCCCTGTATTATGTGCAGATGTTTACATGCAGCGGGAAAATCGCACCAAAAACACTACGTTTAAAACAGAATTGTAACCCAGAATTGTAAATGGTGTTCTCATATTTAGCTATTTGAAAGGTAAAAATAATATCTTTAAAACTATTCATAGTTGGAGATTTATTATGTAAGCATTTGTACAAACAGTTTTATTTGTCTGACAAACAAAAGATTTTCAGTGTTTTCACTGATCAGCTTCGTTGTAGTTTGCTAATATGAGCAAATGTGCAGATTGATGTCTGCAACACAGTCAAAAAAAAGGATGGAACAGAGAAATTTGGTATCAGGAGAGGGTATTGTGAGGGTATCAGGTTAAAACATGGACATTTCTCAAAGTAAGATTGCAAAAATGAAGGTCTGTTCACTCCTGAGCCACAAGGGCTCTGGAATAGTTTAAGAAATTGTTGGCATTAAGACAATTCACCGCTGCATCTAGAAATGCAGCCTGAAAACAAGGAGGAAGCCGTACATCGATTCAGTGCAGAAACACCACATTTCTACGAATCCAGGCTAATTTCAGAAGGACAGAAAGACAGTGGAAGTTTTCTATGGTCAGATGAGTCCAAATTTCAACTTGTTTTCATTACACAGAGCTATCTGTGCTAAAGAAGAAACAAACAAACAAACAAAAAACATTTAGATTGTCATCAGCAATCTGGATGTCCATGGTATGGATGACTTGTATATGTGTGAAGGTACAATCCATGCACAGGCGTATAGTGGGTTTTTTCAAGAGATATGATGAGATATGAGATGTGCTGCCAAGAAAAGAACGTCTTTTCTCGTATAGTGAGTGGATATTTCAGCAGAAAATTGCCAGGTCTCATTCTGTACAAGATATAACAGCGTGGCTTCATGGACACAGAGTGTGTGTGCTTGACTAGCCTGCCTGCTGTCCAGAGCTGCCTCTTACTGAAAATATATGGCTCATGATGAAGAGGAGAATGAAATCCCAGACTGTTGAACAGCTGAAGTCTTGTATTCAGCACAAATGGACAAATATCCCACTTGCAAAACTACAACAATTAGTGTCTTCAGCTTCCAAATGATTAAAAAGTGGTGGACTGACTCTATCCCAACTTTTTGGCCCAACTGTGATAAAGGTATCAAATTCTAAACTTGCCTATATTTACAAAGAAATATTATGTTGGTCAGTGAAAACATAAATCTGTGTTATTCCTTTGTCAGATAAATAGTGTTCAAGTGAAGCAACAAATCATAGACTTTAGTTTTTTATTGCAACTTTTCTAGAAACGGGCTATATATGTCATTAGGTTTCTTTGTTCAGTCTAATAAAAGTTTTAAATCTATTTAAATCCTCACATCATCTTACGGCCTGAGACAGACAGATAAAAGAAGAAAGACAGAGATATTCCAATGGTCCGTGTACAAACCCGTGCACTTCCCCACTGCTGGCATTGTGAGCACTGACACCTATCACCTAACCTAATATCATCCAGCTCCACATACATACATCATCCCTAGATTTGATTAGAGGGTCTGATTTATTTATTTGTTTAGCACTGAGACCCTACTGTCATTATTTTCCCTTGTAAATAATTCAATAAAAATGTCATCCACCGCTGTGCCCTTCATTAATAATATGTGTAATAAACATAGCAGGAGAGAGCAGGTGTATACAGGTACAATGGGGAGAAAAAGACATTTAAACACACCCAGTAGCATCGGGGGCAGTAATATGACAAGATAAAATAACACAGCCAGATTTGTGAAATAAGTACAGGAGTCATACTTTAATGTCACTTTCAGCTGATATTTGATTTATGATTTACCAAACATGCAAGTATCAACTTGCCCCCCCCCCCCCCCCCGTATAAGTCAGTGAATTGATGCAGAAAGCAGCGCTCGTGCATTAAAGTTTATGGTGGGTTGTAAGTGCGGTTTCCTATCACACTGTACGTTATATTTACAACACAGCCCCATGAACAGTTTCATAAACCGAACATTAAACGTGAGATCTGATGTAGCTGTCAGGGCTGGACGGGCAACAAAAAGCAGCCCAGAAATGTGGCGTTAAGCAGCCTCAGATTCACAACTGGCTTTCATGTGAACTAACAGAATCTTCTAACAGAATCTAATTCATGTAGAGTTTGTGTTAGGCTGATAAGTAAAACTACGGACATCGTGCTTTTTTCATTTTTTCATGCACATATTGAATTGAAATGCAAAAAATTGATCAAGGCACATTTTAACTCACATAATTTTGACCTAATAGTCATCATACTCTGAAAATATGATGTAATGCTTTACAGAATGTCTCTGTAGCAGTAAACAAATATATCTACATTCAGTAAATAGATTCCTAGCTTGATTATCATTAAATAAGAAGCAGGAGTGATGCCCTTTCCAGGTGTTCCTTGTTCTGTACTTTTTCCATGTCCATGCTGTGATTTGACAGAATTTTCCAGCCATCCATCTTGAGGTCACATGGGGGGCCCCTATGTGTGTGAGATGTCTTTTTGCCAATCGCGAGCTAATGCAGTCCTGCTGCACATGAGACCTGAGATAATCAATACTCTGTCAGACATACTTAGAGCACCTCTGTGTTAAAGCAGCTTCAAGTAAGAGGGGGGGGGTCTCCTGTGTCTCAGATGGAGATGAAGCCACCAACCTCCCGTCCCCTAAGAGCCCTCTTGGAAAGACAAGGGTCACCACTATCCAGTTGTAATCTTCTTCGGCTTCAGAGCCTCGTGCTCAGAAAAAATAAATAAATAAATAAATAAATAAAAATGACATTTTCACTCAAGGGAGCCTCACACTTGTAGACGTGTCTGCTGCACAATAATTGCAGGCAGCCTGAAATAAGTGAAGAGGAATACGACATTCAGAGACGACAAATTGATTTTTACTTAGTATGGAGCACATGTTTTTACATTACACATTTTAGGGGGGAAACGGGTATCAGTGAGGATAGACACAATTTCTTTTTTGACAATGTGAATTTGCATCCATCTATTTTGAAGCAAATCCTTGTAATTTGACACTCAAATTGGCAAAAGCATGCGATGCAGTGTATGGTCAAAACCGACTTCAAATCACATTTTCCTCTTAAATGATCAGTTGAATGCGTCTGTCTCGCTGTGAATCCTAAATTGTGGCGCTCTCATCTCAGATACAGTAAATCCCAGGCACAGAGCATTTCAATCCATAAAACAGCATCAGATTTTTTTTTTTTCATCATCTTTTTTAGCATGGATAGGGCCTGTTTCACTCATGCCTCCCATCTCAGGGTTTCTATAAGAGCACGTGCCTTATTATTGGGTTTCATCTCTTGCCACATTTTCTCCTATGGGATATCCATTGTTTCAGTGTAAAAAGCATCTCATTTCATTCTCTGATTTGTTTACTTGGCTAATGGGACTGCAGTGTCCTTTGTTGAGCCTTTGCAGAGCATGACAGAGCTCTGCTGTATTGTGGAGAGAGAGTTTGGCTCGAAGAGAGGCTGAATCTCACTATTTGATATCGGGGAGGTTTTCATGCTAGATTTAATGACTCTTCGCCAGCTGACATAATTGCACTTTCAGATTTTTAATAAGAATTTTAACATAATAAGGGAGTCGTGCAGTGTCGTGAACACCACTTTTTACAAATGCTTTCCTTTTTAACTGTGATAATAATAGTAATTACAAAGATAATATGCTCTAATTGCTAGGAGGGGATAAATTACTTTTTTCCCCTAATCCCATATCTGCTAGCAGCCTTCTCCTGCTCTCATTGTCTGTTCTTGCAACAGGTTGCATCAGATATTAAAGGAAATTTTAAACACACAAACAAACTTACACTATCAGAAATGCTGACACTATAAAACATTAGATACAAAACATTTGTGAATTAAGTCGACCCGTTAGAAAACTACCCTGTCAAGATAATTAGCTATCAAAGGGATAACACTGACTCTCTAGATTGTATACTGTACAGTAGTCCACATCAATTGTATTAGCATTTTTACAATTTAGCTGCCATCACATTGCATAGCCTTGAGTTGTTTCTTGTCTGCTCATGTAAATTAGATCACAAGGTGTGGGAGCAAACTTCTACTCTCAGATGAAATCCATGTAACTCGGGTAAGTTTTATGTAAACTTCAAGTATTCCTTCAAGACGTTACGTCTCCTCAGCAGGTACATTGCTTAAACCCTAACTGCTATGCTATTAGCAATATGTGGTAATATTGACTGGCTATATGTGGTGCTAGTTGGTAAATCATAGGATCAAAGTCAGTTTAGCTTCTTTTGAGGAGATTTGGCAGTCCATCCAGTTGGCGGCACTGTGGGAAAATGATTATCATCCCTCCTTACAACTAAAATGAATGGACGGACGGATGAATGGATGGTTATCGAAACTTTTCACTTAAAGCACATATGTGAACCTCATAATGCTGCTACAAAAACGAGTCAGGGGATTGGTAAATTCAGGGGGATTCATCCTCTGGGGACCATGAATGTGCATACAAAGTTTTCTGGGACTCCATCTGATTCTAACTGAGATATTAAAGTCCAAGAGACCAAAGTGGTGGACTATTAGCATGGCTGGAAACTGAGCTACAAACAAGATTAGTTCCTCTAAACTAGACATCATAGAATAATCATCTGAATGAGTTTTTACTTGCCAACAGTGATACAACCAAAAGTTGCCAAATGTACAATCATGACATCACAACAACATACTTTGTGCTTTATTTGAGTGAGGGATGAAGCCAGCTTGGCAGACGCACAGCTCCCCTTGGCCAGCTTTATCAGAAAACAGTATTGCTTGAGCTGTTGTCAGACTAGAAAATGTCTTTCCTGCATCTCTCATAGAGTCCTTGGGCCATCACAGGGTGAGATGCACATTGTTTTGTTTATACAATATCAGAGGTGCCGGCGCCTTAATCTCAATAAAGTAAGCTATTGGACTGAATTATCTGTATGATTGCCCTTTAGAACTGCTGTCAATGCTATTCTCCTTATCCGGCTTCTCAAAGCCTCTCTCCCCACAAGAAGTCTATGTGAGGGGAATACAATGCAGGCAGTTCAGACGCCACAAAAGGGCATTGCATTAGAAAGCCATACCTCTGCTGTGTGACCTTTGGCTATGCTGGGGAGGTCGGTTGAATCCCTGTGGACACCCAGTCAGCTTCAGTCAAGGGAACAGAATAGATTCTAAATCTGTGATTCGTGGCGCGCACGTCAGCAAGCACAGAGGCAAATGGCACCTTATTGTTTTCCCTATTTACACTTTTGAATGTTCAGCGTGGGTGGCAGAGACACCGAACTGCATGAAGCAGTGTCTCACACCTGGATGTGACTGAGATATAAATCCGTGTAAACGTGTTATAAAATGTTTCACCTTTGGCACAGCGTGCATGCACAGACAGCGTTCATATTGTAATTCTGTCCTGAGCATGCTATCACTGCTAACAGGATGTTTCATTAATTTCGTCTAATTATATCCATTACATGTCTCAGTCATACAAAATTGCATATCAGCACTTATCTGATTGAGGCTGTCAAAACATCCAGTCATTCATAACAATGGGGCCTCTTTTTTATGTTATTTTCTCAATGAACCGTGGATCAATCTGTTTCTGATGTTGAACTGATACTGTCCCTAGGTGTGTCAAAATGGAAGATGAAAGAAAGAGCTGCACTTAATTTCATCAAAAAAGATTTCAGTTTCTAAACCAATGAGTCATCACGGGCTAAGAAGATACACCAAATCCCCTGGAGAGATGAAGAGAGAGAATTGTAAAAGCCTGAAATGGGATCATCTTAGCTTTTTTTTTTTTCTTCCCAAGCAGGATGGGATAACATTTCAAACACTCAAGTGCAGAATGCTGTCTGTAGTAGTACGGATGTTGCTCCGTCTCCTTTGACAGTACTAAAATATGCAACATTTCAAAATGCACCCCTCTTGCGCTTTGCTCTGCACTGTTTTCGACCGTTCTGGACATGCTGCTGCACAACGCTGGCTGCTCCGTGGACACCAGAGCTTCAAAAAACTTATTTTGGGACTTCTTTTTCATGGGTTATTTCATGGAAGATATTAGCCAAATAAGATAAAGATGTTGCTGTCAGTGATAAAATATCATCAAAACATCAGTCCTCATACCACAGATGTCTTGCTCAGAGCTGTTGTTGGCAGCATCACCATCATTAACGCCATCATTATCATTACCACACTTCTTTTTCAACTTTTTAGTGCAAATCAACAAATTACAGAACACAACATACATCATTAAACAAGTTAACAAATCACAACTAAGTATCTTGCAAGTATGAGCTGTTGATCTGCTTCTGTGTTTGATTTGCAAAACCCTCTTTTGTTGTTTCCAATTGGATGAAAAATGTGGACGTCCAATCTGTGCTGGTATCCTGTGCAATCCATTACGCTAATGCTGAAACCATTAAGCCGCCGGCCATCCTGCATCGCACAACACTTAACTCTTGTATTTTGTCTTTCAACATAATTTCTTTTACTTTTAAAAAAGAAGTAATAATTCCCCAATGATTGCACAGTGAGATTGTCTATGCTCACGCTGTCATACTGCACTAAACCATCCGCAGTTAAACTCAATGTGACATATTTTGTTTGGCACTGGAGCACAACTGGAGCATAAATGCTACAAATCGGCTCTAACTGTTTGCTCCCAGCAGCATGTCGCTCCAGCTACCCAGCCAGCAGCAAGGCGGAATCCTACAGATACGCTTTGGCTGTGACGACATGTCATAGAATGTAATATAATCTCTGTTATTCGCTGGGCAAAATGTTTAGTTGTTTGGCTGTCCAAAATGTAGTCCTACACTCCGGTAGCAGGGTTTGCAGTAGTGATGCCTCCAGGCAGTGTAGAGGAGACTAAACTTATCACAGTCACTCCCAGTAGCTGTTTTGCAGTGAAGGCAGATCATGGTGGCAGCAGCTGGGTGCAGAAACACAGGCAACATTAGTGAGAGTTGGATGGATTATATTTATTACAATTGAAAATTTACTATAGAAGAAAGAAATCATCCAATTCCAAAGATCATCAGTCCGCTGCAGTATGTTATCCCTCCTGAGGGCCAGTCACAAGGCTGACACATATAGGAGACACAGACACACATTCATATGGGCGATTTAGCATCACTAAATAAGCTAGGTGCATGTCTTTGGATTGTGGGTGGAAACTGGAGTACCTGTAGGAAACTCATGCAGGCACAGGGGGAACATGCAAACTCTACATACAAGCTCTGCACTAAAAGGGACCAGACAGCCGGCGGGTTTAAACTCAGGACCGTCCAGCTGAGGGCCGGAGTGCTGAACTCTCAGTCACCATGCTGCCTCTCCTGAGATCATTTAATTGTATGTACAGTAAACAAGCACAAGTACTGTAGCCTGCAGCTATGACAGACTGTAGATTGTGTTACAAATAGGAATGTTCTCTGCAAGATCTGCTCTCCTATTTCCTATGCAAATAAAATAGGGACTCTTTTCTTCTCAGTACCACATTATATTTTGTGGCTGTAATATTTCAATCTTTATAGTTTTTTACAAAGATAGCTACAACGATAGAAAGAACTATTGCCAGATGGGGTAACTATAAACCAAATGATGCAGACCAGGACCAGTATTAACAGTGACAGTGTTAGCCTCTTCAACATCTAGAAACCAGTAACTGGAACAACAGAGCAAACAGTATGCAGTGAGCCTGGCAGGTGAGGCAATTCAGGGAACATCCTCAGCAGCCCAAGTTTCAGCACCATGGACAGCGGTGGTGACATCCGTTGTGTCAAACGACTCATTAACACACCAGCATCGGTTTAGGACGTCTCCTAAGACTTTGATTCATTTAGCAAATATCACGTTTACAATGATGCTGCTGAGTGGTCAGCTTTGGAACTGTTACTGTTTTGCAAAAGATGGCACGGGAACTTACCCTGGAAGTTATCCAAATTACGAAGCCTGGGAAGAAAGAGACGTCTTTGGCAGAAGAATGTCACATGTAAGCAGAAGCAGTAAATGATTATACAGTTTACGGACGGTAAACAATACTCATCCAGTTTGGAAGTTGTTATTTTATTTTGGCCTCCACTCAAGGCTACGATTTGATTGTCAATCTGCCCCGTGGGCTTTGCCACTGTTGCCAGGCACTTATACATATAGCCATCTTTAAATATTCCTCTGCTCTCCCTCCTCTTCACTGTATTTCATTACACAGCGAAGATTTCTTGCCTTAACTGTTGACCCCTGCACCGAGCAGCATTTTGTACAGAATCAAACACAGAGACTATTTTAATTGCTCTCTTAACTGTTCAACAGCAGTTATGAGGTTAGAATGGGTGAGAAAGGACAGTGCCAAGAAATGCAATTTATTGTTCCATCCAGTACGTCTGGTCTTTGTTTCATGCCAGTTTGAGCCGAAGATTTAAAGTGAGTCAAGACCCAGAGGAACATGATTACATATTACTGCACTGTTAGAGCTGCTCTCGGAAGCATCATACTGGCAGCTCCCACTGGCAGTGAAAAGGTCTGCTTAAAGCTGCATTAATCAATTGTAGGCCACTCTGGGGCCTAAAACTCCAAAACATGCACATCCCTGACACATACAGACTTAGATTAATAGGTCAACAATCATTCTCTTTTTAGTTCTGCTTTGGTTTCCCCCTACGATGGGAATGTGTCAGTTTTACTACATCCACTAGAAGTTCCCCAATATTAATACATCTGTTTTAGTAATTGTCTTCTACTGTAACAACTAATACAGATGTATTTCACAATATGACAGTCTCTTTGCAGTGGGTTGTTTGGACAGTGCTCACATTTTAACGTGCATTAAGTTTTTATTTGTTTGTTTGTTTATTTGTTGTTGTTTTTTTGTTTGTTTTCATAAAATCTAACCTAAAGATTTAAGATGCAAATTGACGGGATTAATTTGAACCACAAGTTATGTCAGAAGTTCGATTGTTTGGCATGACTGGCTAGCTTAAAGTCTTTAGATAATGGGAGTGCAAACCATGTACATAGCTTAGAATCTGATGCCATTTTTATTGTGTAAATATTTCTGCTGCACTCTTGTGACACGGTCTGTCACGAGTACTAACAGCTGTGAATAATATGTTAATACAATAAAGTTCTATGTTTTTTGGATGACGTGTGAACTGATTTAAGTGGATCCTTATTTTAAGTGTGTTGTAACAACTGAGAAAAATCTGTAATTCTTTTACTTTTAATTCTTGTGTAATGACATCAGGGCATCTATAAACCTAAACACATACACACACCACTCTATTTGATGCAGTGTGTCACACAGAACGGGTCTGAGAGAGGCACCAAAAGCAAAGTTTCCTTTGTTGCAATAAATCAAAAAGGTTCTTTCAATAATGACACAAGGACTTAATGTGAAAAACCATGACAAATGCACAGCCTCTCTATCAGAGGGATGTTGCAATGTTTGACTTAGCTGGAAGGTCACTGGGTGACTTATGTTGAAGAAGTGACTTTTACAGTGTACAAAGGTGCTGTGTTAACCAGCATATGAAATACAGAAAGAAACACTGTGTTCTGTGCATGCATGTCTGCACAGAGACCACATTTGTTGACATGTAGTTGTGTTCATACATGCATGTATGTACAGTATGTGAGAGTTTTAATTAAGTCGGCAGCACGTGTGTGTTTGTCTGAGTGTTAGCCAGAGTGGGATGGGATGATGCGGGAGAGGTCCTGCTGGGGAGCGGCAGCCAGGGAAAACATCTGGTCTTCATCAGGCACGATCAGGCACAGAGGCCGGGAGCAGGCTGGCAGATGGTGGAGAGGTCTCAACACAATAGGGAAAGCCCACTCCCTCCGACACCAGCACAATTACCATCCACCCACACACACACACACACACAGGCACACAAACACGTACCGGCATTCAGTAAAATAGTGGCACTACAGTGTCTGTACTGTACACACACACTTAGAATAAACAAGAGTTTAATGCCTGATCAAAACTTTAAAGATCCCAACGTGAGATGCCCCTTATTATCACACTTTTACAATTGTTATAAATATCTTACAGACCTCTGCATAAATGCATCTTTTTATGTTTTGTCTCTTTCTTTCCAGTACACATCAACGTGCGTGTTCCTCACTGATGGATTACAGCAGTCCTCTCCATTGCAGTAAAAGGCTACTATTTAAGTGACTAAAACGAAGAATTAGCACAAAGAAACCACGCTAACCACAAAGACACACAAAAACAAGTAAACACAGACACGAAATAAGTGCAAAGGCGTGCAAGTTGACGAGAGAGAGGCACAGCGTGAGGGAAAATGGGTGTAAATAGACCAGAAAGACATGCATACCAACCACAGAGGCACTAAAAACTAAAAACAGCTAGAGAAAGAAGCACTCTAAAAGAGCCATGAAATAGACTCAATAGAAATATAATGTGATGCAAAATGAGTGGTCCTGCCCTTACTTGTCTGTGCCCATTCATACCTATGTTCATTCTTTAGAGTCTTCACTTTGTACATACGATGTACAGATACGACCACGTTTTCCTTCTTTTGCTTTATGAAGAACCTGAGTTATCTCACTCATTCTACAGGAGCTAAAACTTAAATGAAAACATGCGTCAGTGTGGGAACCGGTGAGCCACAGCTGACATTCTGTCATCGAGAACTAAGGCACGAACTCTGATACAAACTGTGCCGCAGGCTTTAAAGTTTATCTCCAATTAACACTCCTGAGCATGACTGAGTTTTCCACCTTTTCAAGGTTTGCTGGAAAACATCACATACAGTATCCTTGATGTCTGAACCTCCAGCATCATTGACTCCCCGCGTTAGTTCAGCTGTGTGCTATTAGGTTGTCGGCTGGGTGGGCATCACCTGTCAACAACCGCTGGGTGTTTGCCTGGATCTCCGAGCCTCCCACCAGCCTTTAAGTTTGTGCTGCTGTGAAGTGATTGATGACAGGTCAGCCACCAACGGCCTCACAAAATTTCCAATTCTTCCACAGGGAAATTGCTCATTTCTTCACAAGTCTATTCCAATTTTTCCTCGACTGCAGCGTGCTAAGGTTATGCATTATGCTGGCACCTGGACGCAGAATTGTGATAAATTACACCGCGCACTGGACAAAGCTGAGAAAAAAAATATACATATTAATTTGTGTTACTTTATTGTTTGCTTCATTCTCTTGGATGGCTTGTCAACGAGGCTGTTGTTGCAAGGTAATATAAAAGTAAGCAGGCGTGACATATCCACGTGTTATTTAGATAACCACCTCACTTGCTCGCTTTCACAGCCTCTACACAACTAAAACTGCCACTGTGACATTGTCGAGGGCTCTTTTTTTAAGTCCTGCTGCCTTTTTAAAATACAGAAATGGTATCCTATTTGCTGCGGTGCGGGCTTCAAAGAGGTTATTTGTCATCATACAGATTTATGCTGTCATTCAGGGACATTTATATCACTTTAAGCTCTTCGGGTGTTCCAGCTCTGGTGCTGGGCAGACAATCCCGCAGAGACCCAAGCTTCTCCCTGTTTCATTTTCTTCCTCTCTGTATTCCTCCCCTCCACCAGCGAGGAGGGAAACTGTAATGATTGTTAGTTCTTCAAAGGGCACATGTTGTAACAGCACTAAAACAAAATGGGACCTGGTTGGGGGGGGGGAGTGTGACTGGGCTCTAACTGAAGAGGCCCTCTCTGGTGATTAGCCTGTGGCAGGTTCAGTGAAAACAGGACACGTGTGTTTTCTGGTTTGATCAGTTCAATTTACCAATCACACCAGAGAGCTTTTCACATCTGCATGAGCGAGGACAAAACAGCTGTCGAAGTCAAATTCAAGCAGTAACCAGTGCAGTTGTTGTTATATCACTTTCGGTCTCCGGCACACCTTCAGCGTATAAGGCTTTTTCAGCTGCTGAAACTTGACTCATATACAGTATGTAGATCCCTAATCTGAAAGCCTCTATCCAACTGAGGCTCTGATGGTGCCAAATTGATTTCTGACAGCCTGCCAGCAGAGTTCTTGTAATTCACATCCACTGCATGAATAGCTAGAAAACAGAACAGAGCTGAATTTTCATGAACTTATAAAGAGGCATAGTGGACTTTGTGCTGCATATTTCCATTTTGTGCGCTGCATTGTATTCCACTGAAATGTGAAGTATATTCTTCAGAAGTTCTTTTTCTAAGGTTTGAAACACATAGAAGCTGTCTCAGAGAATAACAGCAGGCGTCTGGATGCACAGTATTATTTAAAGTCACTGCATCGTATTTTAATGAAACACTAAAGACCCCACTGCTGCATTCTGGTAAGCACAATGGAAGCCGCTAAATATCTTCTCTGATTATTCTATAATGGAGAATATGAGCACACATAGAGAGA